>NC_086284.1:39159453-39786808 GCF_963924245.1 Chroicocephalus ridibundus
TATAAGTCAGACAAGACTCGTAAGATCATATATTGTTGATGGAGGTGACAGAAAGGCAGACTTTCAAATGACTTTCTCTCTCCCTAAATTACTACAATGACACTGTAAAATGAACACGTGAAGAACACTATATTATTTTCAATAGAATACTCTTCGAATAAGTGACCCTTTCACACCAAATGCAGACCAACAGATGTTTAAGCAAGTAACAGGGCAAGTTTGTCCCAGGCTGTTCTATCTGTTGATTTGTCTGCCTGCTGAGATGAGGCAGAAAATGGTTCTGCTGTATCTCTGAAGTCCTCAAAAAGGTAAAGAAGTTGGGTATTTAGCTCTTAGTGGGTTCTGTAAAGAGCTGTGGGACACAGTGGTTGGTGTAATTATTACTGCAAAGAAATAAGGTCTCCTTTCTGCCTCATCCAATTAAACATTTTGTTGTGGAGCCTCAAACCTAGGATGCATTGCCTTGTGGTGTTTGTTCACCTGAATCTTGCATCAATCACTGGAAAGCAGAGATGATCTCCCTGAAAAATTTGATGCTACTACGGAAAGAACATAGCTAGGGATTATCCCAGAAGCCATATATTTACACCTGGACAAACACATGAATTACTGGCTATATACTTGGAAGGCAGTGACTAGATATTGCTACTGGTTTTTGTGCAGTCTCTAAACTGTCTCATATTGAATTGAAACTCCTTGGACAAACTAGGACACCACCAGCAAGTGCAAGAGAGATAACAACTCCCTTTGAATTCTAAGTAAAGGTTTCATAACCTTCTTAAATACATGACTCCTCCTGACAAAGAACTTCCATCTTTGCCTGGAAAAGGAATTTCCCATATTTCTTGTATATCTTTTATGTCATCTTCTCAAATATTTGTGTTTAAAGTTGCAAGTTGTCATGCTTATCCTCTGCAGAGCATTGATTCTCTTACCTAGGAGATTATGCACAATTGCTTTTGCAGTTTTCATCATGAGAAGAGTAAAATACTAATGCCACTTTTCTCATGAAGCAGCAAATAACATTTACCCTCATGAGTCACTGCTTCAAAAAAAAATGAACAGGGAGAAAAAGATAAAGAACAAAAGGCAAATCTTCTTACTGTAACTGTCCACTCTATCTAAATTCAGGAATCTTCATTTCTCCTCCTGCCCTGCACCCTCTTTCCTCCTCTGCCTCCTCCACTGAATGGGCACCATGTGTCTGTTCAACAGCACAGACAACATAGAGGGGATTGTAAGAATTCTGAATGTAAAGGTCAACATGTCAAATGAAAGCTTAACTGCAAAATTAGTAAGCATTTTCTAATTAATATCAGTAGGTATACAGGACAGTTCTATCTTGCTAATAGATATGAATTAAATGAAGGATAAATAAAAAAAAAAGGGAGAGAGCAATAATAATGTGCTTGGTTTGACAGCTGCAGCTCTAATACCATCAGTACAAAAAGAAGACTTAAAGAAGAGCTACAGAGAAGTTATGATTAAGAACTTCTTAGCTATTTATCACCTTTCTTATATAGTGTTGCCATATTTCTGGCTGGTTGAGTATGCATTTATGACTGATGCATGTAGCATATCAAATGTTTTCCCAGTGTATTTGTAAAATACTTCTAATGGCTTATAATGGAATATTTTGCTTTTTCATAAAAAGAATAATCCATCAACGCAACAGAAAGAATGTAAATGAGTGAAAACATTTGTTCAGAAAGCTCTTAAATGATTCTGTTTGTTCATTTTAACATTTCTTTTTCTATTGCTATGTCTACCCTTCTTCCAGGAGGACTAAATCAAGCAATTACGTAGCAAAAAAAAAGAATACATCGCCTCACAGTTCATGTATCACCAGGTGAACTGGCAGGGGATGATTTGCAAAATTGCTGAGCTCATGTAACAATGACTGAAGTCCACCACTGCCATATCTTGAACAAATGACAAGCTGCACTGTAGTAAATATTGTAAAAAAGTGCATTGATAACATATCAAATATGGTACCCCAAATTAGAAACTTTTGGCCTTTCTATGCTTCAACTACCCATTTGTAAGATGGGGTAATACAACCAAATATTTTACAGGAATACTGTGAAAACACATGCCTTATTATCTGAGGTTGGTTAATATATATACTTGGTGAACATACTGGCAGGTACTGTAATTCTCCACAAGATAATTAGCAATTCAGTGTTTGGGACAAGTTCTCAAATAACATGCAGAAACTGTGATGATCAACAGAATGCAGCACAGCTTCTCACTGATGTACATCCATTCATTCAGGAGGCAGGATATGTGCGAGAATGATCTGAGGACAGTTATTTGCATGTACACAATTATAAGTTTCATAGATGACTTTCATTGTAGAATCATAGAATCATAGAATCAGAATCATAGAATGGCTTGAGTTGGAAGGGACCTTAAAGATCATCTAGTTCCAACCCCCCTGCCATGGACAGGGACACCTTCCACTAGACTGGGTTGCACAAAGCCCCATCCAGCCTGGCCTTGAACACTTCCAGGGATGGGGTATCCACAACTTCTCTGGGCAACCCGTTCCTGTGTCTCACTGCTTTCACAGTAATCTAATCTAAATCTTCCCTCTTTCAGTTTAAAACCATTACCCGTCATACGATTGCTACACTCCCTCATAAAGAGTCCCTCCCCATACCTCCTGTAGGCCCCCTTCAGGTACTGGAAGGTCATTAGACAATCTCCCTGGAGCCTCCTCTTCTCCAGGCTGAACAATCACAACTCTCTCAGCCTGTCCTCATAGGAGAGGTGCTCTGATCATCTTCGAGGCCCTCCTCTGGGCTCACTCCAACAGGTCCGTGTCCTTCTTATGTTGGGGGCTCCAGAGCTGGGGACACAGTACTCTAGGTTGGGTCTCACGAGAGCAGAATAGAAGGGCAGAATAACCTCTCTTGACCTACTGTCCACACTTCTTTTGATGCAGCCCAGGTTGCCGTTGTCTTTCTGGGCTGCAAGCGCACATTGCCAGCTCATGTTGAGGTTCTCGTCAACCAACTAAGTTCTTCTTCTCAGGGCTGCTCTCAAGCCATTCTCTGCCCAATCTGTATTTGTGTCTGGGATTGCCCCGACACACGGGCAGAATGTTGCCCTTTTGGCCTTCTTGAACTTCATGAGGTTTGCATGGCCCCACCTCTCAAGCCTGTCCAGGTCCCTCTGGATGGCACCCCTTCCCTCCACCGCACCACACAGATTGGTGTAGTGAGCACTCTTGCTGAGGGTGCATTCAATCCCACTGTCCACGTCTGTGACAAAGGTGTTAAACGGTACTGGTCCCAGTACCAACCCCTGAGAAATACCACTCGCCACTGGTTTCCACTTGGACATGGAGCCATTAACTGCAACCCTTTGAGTGTGGCCATCCAGTCAATTCCTTATCCACTGAGTGGTCCTTCCATCATACCCATGTCTCTCCAATTTAGAGACCAGGATGTCATGCAGGACAGCGTCAAACATTTTGCACAGGTCCAGGTAAATTATGTCAGTTTCTCTTCCCTTATCCAGCAATGTTGTAACCCTGTCATATAGGGCCACCAAATTTGTCAGGCATGACTTGCCCTTCATGAAGCCATTTTGGCATCATGAACCCCACAGTTTTACATACATAATTCTAAAAGCAAAATAAAGTGGGGTCCACTATGTAGCTTTTTAAAATACCAGTAATACACTATTTCAGGCAAGTCTTTGTGCCAGACTGTCCTCACCAGCCAAAAGTGATCCATGACACCTGCTTTGGTATAGCTCTGTCTATTTGCTATTTATTAAAATGGTGTGGGAGTGAAACTTTAAAATGAAATATGTACAACAGCCCACCCATGGTTACTTGGTCTCTGAACATGTCGGGACAAAACCAAGACAGTTTCTTCTTTTCAGGAGTGCAGAGGTAAGTGAGACAGATTACACCTGGATATCTTTAACTTACAATTTTAGAATAATTTTTCTGTTCAAGATACTTGCCTTTGGATTTCCAAGAATATTAAGTTATTGTGCCAGCATGACACCAAATCTGTTAATACTTCACTCTTAAAGAACTATGAAAACATTATTTAATATTAATGAATGTATGTGGTATTATTTTACATATGGCCCATGGTATATTATCTGCCTTTTTAAATTCTGTTTGGAAGCGCTCTGCCCTGTGGACAGATGTGACTATCAAATTCAATGCCTGCAGCACATTTGCTGACCTTCAGCAAGCTCTGACTTTTTTATGTTGCAACATCATTTTGTTTTATTATTTTACCCGAAGAGAGCAGTCTGTGATCAGCAAAGAGATGCTTTTATCTTAATCATTGATCCCATATTCATAAATATTCAGATTTTCAGTCTCCCAGGAACACCATTCACTATTTCTTGGTATCGACAAAAAGCAATTAAATCTTTTCAACCAAAACTCAATACGCTAAAGCTGATAGTCCAGTTATATTAGTAACATAAGATCATTTTTGTTTGCACTTGTTTAATTCTGTACAATTCTAAGCATGCAGTTTACAAAGCTTTCACATTAGGTGTAGCTCCATTTAATTCAGGAGGAATACTTACAAAGTGTCAGACCTTGAATTTGCAAAATCTGGAGGAAAACATTTTCTTTATTCTTACTACCAGATTCTTGTAGAGCTGACCTGTGATTAAACATGTCAAGGACCAAGAAACAAGTCAATACATTAAAAAAAAAAAAAAGCAGGCTGAAGGCTGACACCAGTATAAAACTGGAATAATGTCATTAAATTTAATGGATTAAAACTGGTACTTAGAAATAATCTGTCCATAATGTCTTAAAAAGAAGAGAGGAAATTAAAGCACTTTTGAAATCATCTCCGTAGAAGACATAAGTATGGAAATAGTCTTTATGATGCTGTGAGTTCAGCCAATCATCTTAATTCCTTCAAGTAAAAGGCCTTCAATTTAGCATGGTGATAGAATAAGCTATGTATATTTTTTGTAAACATATGTGCATTAGAATGAGAATGCCTGAAACATAACGGTGACTATGACTTTGATAATCTCTTGCAGAGAGAGCAAATTACACATTTTTACAATTTCTTCTGCCACTGTACATGAGTTTCATACATATATTAAGAGGAAAACCAACAAAAAACTTAAACAGAATATATATAATGTGTATAATATAGAATTACATATATGTAATTTTATTATAATTTCTTCATAATTTAACTTATGAGGACACTCCATTGTCAAGTGCTGGTGAAGAGAAAAAGAAAGATTTACATTCTTAAATCTGGGCGTTTCAGATTATGCAGTCACTTGAATATCAGGACACTGCCTGAAGTAAGAACATTATGCTTATCTCTACTCTGGTTTAAGATATTCATGTAGCTGTAAAATTTTAGACCAGGATAAACCTACAAAAGAGAGAAGGAAAGGACTTATCAGACTACAAATACTTTGAATCTTTCATATTATATTTCTAAATGTTATTATATGTAATTGGTATAAGTAATACTTTTCCTCCATTAAAAGTTGTGTGAGAAGGATTATAAGGTTTAAAATATTAAGGTTGTAAGTATCTTAAGTATCTGAAGTAAAGGATTTCTGCTCTCAAAATTTTATATTTGTCAGGAGCAAAGTAGATTTTGTCAATAGTGCATGTTGTTTATAAAAACAAAAATCTTGTTTGAGTACTAAGAATAAGCCTTGTATTGAGTGGTCCAATAGTGGTCCAGTAGCGATGAAACTTTATCTGTTAATACACCAAAATAAATCACCTTCTTTATATTAGGAATTTTTTATTTCTTTTTTTTTTTTTTTTGTCAGTAAGTGTCTTTTGTCAGTGAAGCCAAAAGAATCTAGGGTATAGTTCTCCTAATAGTATTCTTAATAGGGCAAAAAATCTTAGGTCTGTGTTGCATGATCTGCAAAGAAATCTCTGTTACCACCATGAAGAATGGAGTACTGAATTGCAACCTGTCCCTAAAACACAAAACATTATCTCTTTCATCTGATATAGTTACTAGCATTTTCAAATCACTTTAGTAATAATTAAAAACAGGCTTGGTTTTTTTTTGCAAAGGATACCTCCTTTCTAATACAATGCCCCTGCACCAGCCTATTAAGTTAGATAAAAAAAAATTTGATTGAGAAATCATGAAAAAAAAAATCTAATATCACTGAATTTACATATTCTTGAAGAAACAGAGAACACAGTTTAGTAGACATTTAACTTGACTAGGTATTTCAGAGACATTTGCTCGACTTCAAAAATAGAGAATTTCCACTTCTCTTGGTACTTTATTCCAAGACTAAATAAACATAGCTATTAAAATTAACTACTAATTTGCACCAATTTAATTCCATGAAAACTTTTTTATTTTCTTCAGTGGTTCTAGGATTTTGCCAGCACTTGACAAGAGTGTCCTCATAACTTCAATTGTAAATAAATTATTGTGTTTTATTATGGATTGCTTGGATCAAATGCATTTATGTAGCAACAGTTTTGCAGGTAATATTGATAAAATTTACTGATCCATGACCAAGTTGTTTCACCAATATTTTTTACAACAGAATCATACAAAACGCAGAGAGGCATCTGCATATAAGGAGGAAAGTCCACACACTCAGAGTGTACTTAAATATTTCCACTCTGTTCATTCTGCTATCTCTGAAGAAAGGTTTAGAAACTGCTTCCAACATTGCTAACAACTATCTGGAAATTTGTAGGAGAGCACAAGGGAAAAAAGAAGGTGATCTGCTGAGAGAGCAACTGAGGCAAATACTGTGTAAATCTGTATGTGAGAAAAAAAGAGCTCTCACTCCTGTAAATTCTCTGATATTGTAAATTCTCAAAATTAGTGTTAGTATGATGCTGATTGCCCAACAATAGTGCCACTTCCTGGACTGTATGAACGCCAGTAAAAAGCTAAAAAGATCTGATACTCTGCTTTTGTACCTTATTTCCTTCTTTATTCATTTTCACTATGACTTATATACGGAAAATAAAGGAAAAACAAAAAGGAGGGAGAGAGAGGAACAAAAGGAACAAATATTACGTTCTCACACCCAGGGGTAGTACAAGAAAAGGACAAAAAAAGAAAAGAAGTCTTTTTTAGTGACTATTTATTTAATGACTGGCACAATCCAAGAAAACGAATACTTAATTCCTGAAAAAGTTTTTTTCTCATGAAGAAAACAGCAACAGACTGGTAATATCATTAAAATTAGCAACACTAATGAAGTTGTTTCTGATTGCCTCATTTCTCACCAGCAGGGTTTACCAACTGTCCAGGTAATGAATATGGAGTTTGTTCTGGACACGTCCTGTTTTATTTTCATTCATTGGACCTATTTTACAACTTTCCCAGCCACTAGTAAGAGAACCAAAATAACTACAAACATCTCAGCTTTCCACAAATTATGTTAATATCCTTATCAACAAAATTTGTCATATTGTTTGCATATAGTTGATCCCCCTGCTTATGTGCAAAACAAAACTTGAGTACTAATGACTTTCTACAATAGAAAAATGCATAAATGCTCTTAAAATAGATAAGTTTTCACTTAGGATAACTGATATACAAGATTTTAAAGTGAAAAATGAGATATGTGAAATAGTACTTTACCTATCTAATCTTATAATATATATAAACATTGGCATAAAATATGAAAGCTATAAAGCCATTATGAATTTTCTATCCTCACAATGTCTCTTGTATGCAGAAGACAGGGACAGAAGCAAACCCCCTATTTTACATATGAAAAAAATAAACACAAAGTAGATTATCACTTACCTAAACTGACACAGCTGATGTGTGGTTACACTGGGAACTATAAAAGTCTTAATGGTATGGTCTCTTTTATGGATAAAAACTTCTATAGATTGCTTTTCCTAATTCATAAATATGGCATATGAAAATAAATTACGATATTGCAAATAGAACTAAATAAACACAGCAAGAAAGGAAGCAAATATAAATGCTTGATTCGTGCATAGTACAGATTTTATACAATTTCATTATCATATAAATAGCTCACATATATAATCTTTCGTGCGTTAATTCTGATAAATGTTACAGTAAAAATTAAGATTAATTGAGGTTGCTTTGAAAGATTTGCTAGGAGTTATATCTGCAGTACTTTTTAGCCTAGTTACATTATGTTCTGAAAAGTTTCAGTATTCTATTAGTGATTTACGATATCTGCTTACTCGTATTTTTATAGACTGCTAAACTGTGTAAAATTGCTTTTTTCAGTCTTAACTTTTGATGCTTAGAATTCTTTGCTCTTTTTTTTTTTTTTTAAGCTTGAGTCTTCAGAATATACAGAGATCTGCTAGAAGACTGAATTGCTAAGTGTTTTGGAAATTAATACATGATAGCTGAGAAGAAGCATTAAATCTGCATAAACCTACAAAGGTTCACAACTAAAATGGGTTACAAAAAGAAATTGAAGGGCAAACATTATTTGTTATCATTGAAGGACACTAAGTTTTCTCGCAGTCACAAAGGTATCTAGGGATATATTAATTCTTCCTTTGGATCTTACACACACAGAAATACTGCATACCCTTCTGTGCAGGCAGAGATTCAAATAAGGCAACTGAGAGTAGGAAAAAGTAAGAAAAAACTTTATCTGGCATATTTAATGAAATACACAGTGAAACACTATGAGTCTGATTATTCACTGACTTACACCTGATGCAGACATTTTTGTCTTTAAAAACTGAATGAAAAATGGATTTAAAATATAACCACAGCAGAATGTCAGCATTTTATACTCACTTTGCACAGATTTACAAAACTACCTGTTATGTATGAGAAAACTATGAAAAGCACATTCCAGCATGAGAGCCTCTCATTTCACAGCTGTACCAAACATAGCCTTTCATTTCAGAACCCATAAAAAGCTTTGTGAAACACTATTGCATCCTGAAAACCCTTGACACAAGCTGCGTTTTTGGGTATCTCCATTTCCGTTAGTGGATTGTATCAAAATCTTACTGTCTTTCAGCTGCAGTTCTGCATTTGTGAATTTTCACAACAGGAATTAAATTAACTTAGATCTCCTTTCTCCTGCTTTTACCCTTTCCTCTCCTGCATATTGACAATTTTCCTTTGAATGTCATCCATGCAGTTAGGTTAGAGTACTACAAGTAAACCACATTTTCTTGTATGGCATTAACCACCCTGTTGCTTTGGTACTCTATCCAAAATAAACGGGCATAGTGGATTTTCAGTCAGTAGTGCCAGGCTCAGCAATGCTCAGCAATGAAATTCCCCAGAAAACTTAATAGAATATGAAAGGCATTTATCCCATTTTCAGTGAATAAATGCCATGTCCCAAAGTTAGTGTCATACTTTAAAATCACACAATAGCATATTAATGAAGAGGGTTGTTCTTTGTTGTTACTTCACACTCTTTAGAATTCTATAATGCATACCATGCAAGTGTTCCTCTGGGATGAAACAGCAATAAATCTTTAATAAACTATGAACAACATTTCAGTCTGAGTGACAAACACTGCTACAAAAGTATAACTGGATAAATTATATTAAAAATAAACAAACGAGGAGATATTATTAAAAGTTTGCCTCTTTTTCCAGAAATTTGTCTCATATTTGAGTTTGCTTGAAATTAAACACCAGTAAATCTTTAATGAGGTATGAATGAATATACCAATCACTTGAGAGTTATTGACACATCAATATCCATAGAATAGTATCTTATTAAACTATTGCAGTTCCTTCCTTGATAGGCATTATATATTCAGTATTAATAATGCATGAGCATTTTTAATTCATTTCTGTTGTTACACCCTGTCCCTACTCCTGCAGCAACATTATTAAAACTGATTTTATAAATATCATTTTCGCGAGATACATATGTTAAGTGTGACTGGTACTGAAGAGCTGTAAATGTAGCTGAGTTTAAAATTCCTAATTTATTACTGATAAATAATACATGGCTTAACAAACAGAATAGCATTATACTTAAACTGTTATTTCTACCAGATTGACCCAGAAGGAAGGAGAAAGCTCTATCTTTTACAAGTCTGACCTACATTTGTGAATTGCTAATTTGCAAAGATCGGAGAGCCATGCAGGTGTGAATGCTGATCTTTCCACTTTGACATCTGGCTTCTGAGGGTTCTCACTGCAGTACCATCCACATCTTTCTTACACTTCCACATGTCAGTTGCTGATATACTGAAGTCATGCTCCTTATCTGATTCAGAGTACAGCATCCCTCTAAAGAGAGGGAAAACTCCATTCCCTTTGACTTCTGTCTTCACCTGACACAGTGCCACTTACAATTGTTTTCTACCAGACCAAAACACTGAAAGGTTCTGCAGTGACATTGCCCTGCTGTCCTCCCAAGTCAGTGGAACAAGCACATAAAGCAGCACTGGTTAGAAATGAGACAGTGTGGGAACTACATTTTGTAAATGGAGATTTAAACCACTTGACAGAATTTAAGGTTCTGCAAAACGAAGGAAGAGCTGCCTCTATATCCTTCACTGTTTGACTGCACCCATGTCCAAGTATTTTTCTTAATCACTTGATGATTTCACTTCACATGTGTCAAATCACTTTATAGTTACTAATGAACGATTTCTTGTGAGATCTGTGCCTAATGCATGAAAAGTAAGTATCATTTCCTGAAATCACTGATAAGGACACTGAAACTCCGTGACATGCTGTAATTAGTTTATATAATCCCTGGTAGTCTCTGGCAGGGATGGACCACTTAAAAGATATTACTATGCTTTTTCCAAAAGGCACCATGTGTTTCATGTTTCTATAGACAATTTACTGTCCTTTTACCAAAGTATTTTAAGTAGAACCTCATTAGTAAACATGAACATGTTACCACTAATAATGATTTTGATAATGGGGACACTTAGGTGTTCAGCTGGAGTCCTGTTGACAGTCGGTTCCCTATTAAGCTCCAAACTTTGAACATATGACAGAAAGACTTTGTAAGATTGGAAAGTAGTAGACAATCAGACACAACAGAAGGGGTTGTGATCAGTGGCTAGAAGTCCAGCTGGAGGCTAGTTATCTGTGGTGTACCCCAGGGGTCAACACTGGGGTCACCATGCTTAGCATCTTCATTAATGACATGGATGATGGGACCAAATGTACCCTCAGTAAGTTTGCAGAGGATATAAACTTGGGAGCAGTGGTTGATATACCAGACTTAGGCTGCCTTTCAGAGAGACTTCAACAGGCTGATGAAATGGGCTAACAAGAACCTCATGAAGTTCAACAATGGGAAATGCCTAGTCCTGCACCTCTAGAGGAGTAACACCATACACTAGCACAGACTGGGGGCTGACTGGAAAGCAGCTTCGTAGAGAAAGGCCTGGGGATCCTGGGAGACAACAAGCTCACTGTGACCCTGCAGCCAGCAAAGAATGCCCACAACGACCTAGGCTGCATTAGGAAGGTTGTTGCCAGCCGCAGCATTGGTGAGACACATCTGGAATGTTGGGTTCAGTGCCAGGGTCTACAGTACAAAAGAAACATGGACATACTGAAGGCAGCCCAGCGAATGGCCACAAAGGTGATTACAGGATGGAGGCTGAGAGAGCTAGGACTGTTCAGCCCGGAGAAGGCTCTTATTTATACACATGGATAAGATCCCCCTGAGGCTGGGAGGGAGCAAAAAGGATGGAGCCAGACTCTTCTCAGTGACACCCAGTGACAGGACAAGAGGTAATTGACAGAACCTGAAACACAGGAAATTCCATTTAAACAGAAAAAAAAATATATATATTTTTTTAACTATGGGGGTGCACAAGCACTGGACCAGATTGCCCAGAGAAGTTGCGCAGTCTCCATTCTTAAAGATATCCAATGCCCAACTGGATGTGAGCAACCTGCTGTACCTTACCTTACTTTGAGCAGCGGATCAGACTAGATGTTCTACAGCCTCAATCATGCTGTGATTCTAAAAAAGGGGCAAGCAAGTGGTAATGAGACTACCTTTAGCAATATGATACACATTAGGAACTGCATATTTGTTTTTCTTAACTGCGGGATATAATGTGAATGACAGACAGAAATTGAGAGAGATCTTTATTCTGTTTACAACCAGAACATATAATTTGAACAAACAACAGAGTTAGTAGAGAAGAATACGGGAGATAAAGACTCTTCTGAACAGCTGAGAGTTTCTGTTGGTACTGCAAGCCTTTAATTGAGATTATTTCTGAAATCAAAGAAGACTGGAAAGTCACTAAAAGCTGTTTGATTTTTCTATTGCCATTTTTCATCTGTCTAAAGATCCCTTATGTTTATACTGTTGTTTAATGCTTAGGTTCTGCAAGCCTCAGTGAATTACATAAAAATACTTTGCGAGACACAGTGCTGGCTATGAGAATTCTTCCATGATTAAATCCCATTCAGGTCTAATAATGTATTATGAAGATCTAGTACTAACATCACAAGAATAAAATGACTACCGAAGAGCTGGCAAACTGAACAGTGAGAGGTAGACATGGCAATCAAAAGAACAGTTATGACCTTTGCAGTATTCTCTCCAGTAAGCTCTAAAATGTTAGTTTTTCCAAAGTTCAAGATTTCTGAAAATTCCTGTCACAGGCAGCTCAGATACAGAACTAGTTCATTTTGATTTGCATTAAATCTCAAACCATAGTCTATCCATAGACTTTTCCACTTCTGTAGTGGAAGCATCTAAGTGATGGATAAAAGCTATTACTAATCAAGCTGTTAAAAACCATACAAAACCAAAACAAAACCAAACCAAACTAAACCAAACCAAACCAAACAAAACCAACCCAAAAAAATCCCCTAGAAAACCAGAATTCTTCTATAAGGTGTTTGTAGGTTTATGCCCTCAAGGTGACAACCCCACTGCAGTTGCTAGTACACAGCCACTCAGTCACATGTGACAGAGTTCTCTGGCTCCCAGGCCACTTCTCCTACTCAATGGCTAGTCCAGTGTGATGTTCACTTGTGCTTACACACTCTCAAGCACCCCCACACTCTCTCTAGGTGCTTGTAGGTGGACAGTTGGGCCTCTGATCCCTGGTTTTACCCCAGCTGCCGGCACTCAGCCCCCCATACACACACACATACGCACACACATGCACACAGAATGTAGAATTCCTCCCCCATGAAAGGAGCGAGAAATGGAGTTTAATGAGGAGATAGGACACGCTGCACTGATCAGGCATGGGGCACAGCCAGACAAGTGTATTGACCAGCAACCTGTTTGCACTTGACCAGCCCTTTCTATCCTCTTACCCGTTTATTTTCCTGCACTTGTTATTCCCCAAATCACCCAGACGTCTCCCTTTCCCTGGTTCTCCCCCAACCATGCCATCATGTCTTGTATAATTCTGAAATGCATTTCCCCTACATTTGCTAATGTCCCATACACCTGATGACAGTTACACCCCTCTGAAAAGATGCTCTGGAGAGTTGCTCCTGTTGGCTTATCTTGATGGGTTTCATTCCTGCACATTGCAATTGAGAGTCTCCTGGGACAGCCCTGGGAAGGCCCTGGCCATGGTATCCCTTCCTCTGAGTCCATAATTTGAGTTTCCTCCATCTCCCGTTGTGCCCCTGTGTTCTACTGGGTTTGTGGACATGGGCTTCTTATGGGCCAATAGCTCCGCTGATGTGCCTGGGAGTGGCCACAGACAACCTATTCCTTAGGTAGACAAGCAGATTCATAATCCATCAGTGGTACCACTGTTACTGTATCAGAATATATGACCATCCACAACTGTCAGATTAACACCATGCCACAAGACTGGAATTTTCTGTGACTCTCCACCCAACAGAAACAGAGAAGACAGACCCCTCAAGCCAAGGAGACAAATGAAAACAGCAGCTTCCTAGCAGAGGATATTTACAAAGTGACTCATGAAATTCAGGTCCTGCACCACAGAAGACTGGACTTTGGTTTAGTAACCTCATAGAATAATACAGTAATATTTGAGTAGAATAAAATTCCTGAATATTAGTTTCCATTCCTGTCTCCTGCAGGTATTATGTATCATATAATAACTTTCATAAACTTTTCAACCTCAATCTTAAAACTAAGATTTCTCACTCATCACTATTCAAATAGCCAAACCCTTTCTGTTTTCCAGACTAAATGTACAACATTCTTGTTCTTAGTGTTGTCTTTCCCTGACTGGAGTATATTGACAGGTTTTTGTTTTTCTGTAGGTGATTCCGTAGATTGTTACTCATATAACACTGTTTTAACATCTTTTTCCTTATGTCTTATGACAGAAATTTATAGGAAGAATGCCTAATTTACAGTATGATCTGAATATAGCAAAGACAGAATTGTCTCCAGTACCTTTAGCGATCTGTTTTTATGGTTTGGGACTGGATATTAATGACTACCGATAGTTTTCTTGCAGCAGCAAATATTACATTCTGCTCCATTTCTGCAGCTTATTTATGTCCAGTCTTTTCAAGCACTCTCAGGAAATCATTGGAAGAATTTCCATAGCTACAAAGCAAAGAAGTGATGCAAATAAATGTTGATTTTCTAAATATTAATACCATTCCTTGCTGTTCATTTTTGGTGACTATTTCATAATTAATATATATAAAATCATTATTTAAATGTGATTTGCCAATCAGATTGACTGATTGTAGGTCAAGCCTACTTTACATTAGTGTACTCATTGCCATCACCAAAGAGCTAGTGTTAGTTAAGTAATGGATGATGTATACCCTCAAATGTCCAGGCACTGAAAATATAGCGTGTATATACATACAAACACAAACAGAAAAAAGTAAAGTGTGCTTGATTTTTCTGAAGCTTTTACTTTAAGGCATTTCTGTATGTCTTACCTATGACACCATTACATTAACATTCTGTCTTTCAATGGGTTTATTCATGGGACATAACATGTGATGAAATTCAAGTAATATTGTTTACTCTAATGATATCCTTCCCATTCTATTGTCTGTGTAGACACGCCAATTACTGTGGTGCTGTACTTTCAAAAACAAGGCAAGTTTTTCAAGAAGCCTTCAAACTTTTCTTTAGTCACCTGAACTCTTACTAGATAAAAGAGGAGATTTGACACCGAAAGCAAATACTCTATGCTAATTCTAACAGTGGAGGGTTCAAAATGTATGTATGCTTTTACGTGTAAACAAGCAGTTGTGCATTTTCCCACTCCCCCATTCTCCTTTCTTTGCTTTTCTGTGTGCATTTACCTGTATTACACTTTGCTGTAAAGAGTTGTCAAAGAGTAGTTTCTGGTAAAACCACAGCAGAATGGCAACACCAAGAGTTTATATTGACTTGAGATCCTGTTTTACAAGGGTCTACGGACACATACCCAGATAGTAAAGATCTCTGGTACAGATTATTTGTTTAAAGCAATAAAAAGCAAAAAAAAAAAAAAATTACTTGCAATAATCCCTATCAACAGTAAAATCTGGTCATATCTTGGTTGTCTCAGGTCATCCTAATACTGAGGTTACTTTAACACCAACTATCCTGAACATCCAAGACAAAATTTTCCCACTGGTGTATTACGGACATCATAACAAAAAGTGGACATGGAAAAGGAGTGTGAAACAAGAAGTATGGAATGGCTGCAGACAAATTTGGGAAAGATGTCTTGCCCTAAGGCAGTGTAAGTAGAAGGGAAATATCTAAAGAGTAAGGTAAGTGTTTTTACAAGGCTAGCATTACAAATGGTTTACAAGGCTAGCGTTACAAATGCATGGAAGATAAAAGAAAGCAAAACCAGAAAGTGTCAGAGTAGTGAAGGATGTTAAGAAGAACTGTGAATGATTGCTGTAAAAACACAAGGACCAAGTACAATGATTAAAAGGTTGGAGAGATGACAATGGACAGAGTGATGAGCAAGGAAATTAATCCTAGCGGCTACAGGTTTTTGCAGGTTAGAGCAGGGCCATAAGGATGTCAGGGATGGCAGAGCAGAAGATGTTGCGGTAGTTAAGACAAGAGTGAGGGTTCAAGGAGTCAGCAAAAAAAGAAAAGGCCAGGCACCGGAAACATTATACAAGAAAAGTGAATGGATTAGGAAAGGCTTACAACCTGTGAGCTGTGGAAGAAGAACAAGCTGAGGATGAATCTCAGGTTATGAGGCTGAGTGACAAGGAGGAGGATGACATTGTCAACATTGATGGGAAATGGGGAGGAAGAATGGCTTGAAAGGAAAAGCAAACAGCTGAGAATTGTTGTATGCATTAAGTCTAGCTTGCTGATATCCGAAAGACACGTTGGGGTGGACAAAGGAAGGAAGGGAAGGGAAAGGTAACAGAAGGAAGGGAAAAGGTAAAGGAAAGGGGAAAGGGAATTATGATTTTTGAGCTTAATATTCTGCTAGTGTTCCTTCCACTGGGAACAAGAGCAACGTATGTGATTGTTAGACTAATTTTATTTCATGACAAAACATGATTTCATTTCTGTTGTAATATACCCAACATAAAAGGTTTAAATGAGGAAGTTCATAAGAAGTGAAAGTCACCTAGATATCACAACAATAAGTTTAGTCAGTACTTCTGGGTTAGAATTTAAATTATTGATGACATTATAGGTGGATATAGAAAACTCTTGATAGTGATTCTCATTTAGTTCTTATGGTCTTCACATACTTCCTGTGCCATTGCACAGCTAAATTGTTTCTTCTTCCACTTTTCTACCTTTCTTTTCCTTATTTTTTTTTCTCTTACAATTAAAATTAAAAATGTATTATTGAGTATGTATTATTCTCTTACATTAAAAATGTATTATTGAGTATCAACCAAACTGGGTTTACAATTAAATTGTTTTATATCAGCAGACACTTTCCCCTGTATGAAAAATCCACAGTAAAGAACATTCTTATCACTAAGAATAATTTATTTGACTATGTGACATCACATTAGCAATGAAAACCAGGTGACTATACAGTGTCTTACGAAACCATCTGCTAGGCTTAATTGCTAAGACCTAGACTTTGTCTCCATGCGGATACCCAAAAGGTGGGATAATTTAACAGAGATACAAAGTTATGGGTTTGACTGCATCCAGTGTGTTAAGGGCCTTGACAGACAAAATGTGGTCTGTGCCCAAGGAAGAAAAAAAAAAAAAAAAGGAGGAATAGAAAGACTGGAGTTATTCAGAGCCTCATGCCAAAATGCAAAAATGGCTCATGACTGGACACATACAGCAGAAGAGGCAAGCTGAGTTGGTTTAGTTTGGATGAAAGGGATAGGAAATAGAAAACCATTTGTCTGTCAAAATCTGAACGAGTCAGTATAGATTCACAGCGTAGATGTCAAACGAGAGACAAATGAAACCCTAGGAATGTCTATTTGTCTTCATTGGTTGTTAAGGAAGTCTGAAGTTATGCATTAAGATGTACACTTGTACTTTGCAGACAACTAAAATTTGGTAAGATGATTCCACTAAGATGCACAGGACTTGAGCAAATATATATGTATTGAGATATTAATACAGAGATAACAAGTGTGTTTGCAGGTGACCTTACCTAAGCTAAGGGAGCAAAAGTAACAAAGGTTAGTCCTCTTGTGTACCTGCGAGGGGTGCACATCTTGCAGGAAGGTGGATGGGAAACGGAAATTACCCAATAGTCACTACATTAATGAATGAGATGAGACTCAAGGTTAAGGCCTTGCTACAAAACAGAGAAAGAAGATCCTTAAATGCAACCAATTTTGCATTTTAGGTAAATGCCCCATCTTCTAGGCTTTGAAATATTCTCACAAAAAGGAGGAGGAGGATTTTTATCTTAGCTTAATACCATTTTGTTGCAGAAGATGACTGGGGACAAGGTGTACATAATGACACACACATGTAAAGAAAACAAGTGATACTATGTTTGTTGCTCATCCTGTGTAGTTCCTGATCCACCCTGGTTCAAAGCTGGCTTGGATCTGCTCTTCCTGAGCATGACGATGAGGGACCAAAAATGAAGCACAGCTTCGGTAGCTTTTTGGCCTGCAGTCTGGGTCTCAGCTGGCCGAGCAGCAATGATATGAAGCAATGTATATTGAGAGAGGCAAACAGGATTTTGGGTGTTTTTTAAGACCTTCTAAATGAAAAGCAGATTGAAACTGGGAAGTGCTCAGGTCAGGAAAATATCCCTGGACAAAACCAAAGCAGCTTTGAGATCTCTGAGGGGTTTCCTCAGAGCCAGCTCCATCCCCAGCACTGATTCAGCATTACATTCCACTCTGTTATGTGCTGACAGCATAGAACAAGTTTAAATTCATTATCCATTGGATTAAGACAAATAAGACACAAAAAATTAGTGAACCAGACAATTTTATTGAATTTATTGGTTGCAAGCACAATTGGCAGGCAGCTTGCTGTACAATTGTATTTGGTAGCTCATAAGGGAGAAAGGGGAGGAAGCATTAACTCATGCTTTGATCTTTTCCTTATCCTCCTCTGTCACCAGAAGCCTCCAATTGTGAAAGACATTCCTGCTAGCTCTGATACTTTGAAGGATTATGTCCTTCTCTTTTGTCACTTCAAAACTGACTTTGTCCTGGAAGGTTTGAACCATTAATCCTTGCTAGGAGAAAGACTGCATATGTTTTGAGTAAGCCATTTGACTCCAGGAAAGATTTTGGTCTTGGCTTTTTCTCCCACTGAAAAGGATCAGGTTTAGCTGGGTGAGCTCCAAGAGCTCTGGTAAAACTGCCATGGTTGCCTGCAATTGATCATCTGTGGCCATTTCCTTTTGTTAGGTCCCTAGAAACATCAAGGGATTTAAAAGTCCCCTAAACGAGATCAAAAAAGAGCATGGATTTTAGCAGTCTTGGCACCATTAAGCTGTACAACTGCTATCTTGCATGATATGTATTCTTACTGCAGTTATACACTTTTTTTCTGGTTTATTAAGCTCCTTTACAGCTGGTTTGAACTCCCAGCCAGTCTTCTGGTGCATTTGGGACCCTTCTTACCACCCACATATTCAGAAGCCTGTAAATAGCCTGTGGAGCAATAAGAGCTCTGACCTTATGGCTCCCTTTGGATACTAACATAAAATAAATAACCCACTGCAACAGCAGGGTAAGTATTTATGAGTCCTGTGCGGGAGTCATACTCAGCATAGAGAACAGTATTTCAGTGAAACACTTCAGATCACACATACTTTGTTTTATTTCCTTCCTAATCTTACAAATAAGCAAATCCTTTTTTGTTATGTTCACACTGCATCACAGTTTGAAAAACATTGAGCTAACTTGGGGAAAGCTCAAGCTGCTTCTGAAACATTTCTTTCAGTCTAAAGTTTGGATGTTCTCTCGCTTGTAAAATCAAATGTCTATCAGTCAAACCTCTCACAGCTTCACTTATCTTATTCAAAATATGTCTCTGCTTTTGTTTTCACTCTGCCTGCATTAAGCCTCATGTAGCAGTCTGCTGGCCACATTTGCAATATACATGTCTTGTTTCAAGTCTCTCCTTTATTCCCAGCAGCTGTCATAGTTTTCCCTTTCTATTAGAGTAATATTTGTCTTACTTTAGTGATTTGTTTTATTATACCCAGCTGGTGTACCTATACTTTGTTATTTTCCTATTCCCTCACTACTTTCCATGTTATTTTGCCACTTTCTCCCCAATATTTACCTTATGCACTTACATCTTTCTTCTGTTAATATGTGCTTCCAGCAGAATTTCTCTTCATTTTTGTTTCCTTATATTTTTCTCCTCTGGGATTTACCTTATTACTCTTGCCAGGTATTTACATCACACTCAGTAGTTGTCTCTTTAATGAGTTGGTTTTAATATTTATTTTGCCTTGTCTTTTTCCCTTTATGATAAATACAGTAAAGTCTCTCTCTGCTTCCCATACTGAAATGTATCTCACCACAGTACATAGGAAGTTTGTACTGATGACATGGCAACTAGTAGCTTGAAGTCATTGCAAAAGAACAAATGTCTGTCCCACAGTCTTGCTGTCTTCAGTATTTATATTTTTAAGTACATCTGGAACCTGAGGTCTTTACAAGAGTGGCCTTGTATGTCAATACGTGGGGAAAAGTGACACAGTGAGTACATTCAGAGAAAAGAAGAGCTACCTCTGTCAGAAACTTGGAGGTTCTCCTCTTGATAGGAGGTCCCTCCGCAATCTTCTCTCCTGTTCTCCCTATTCTCTTACAGCCCCAAAAGAATAGAGAACATGCCCTCCTTAATGAACAGTGTGGCAGGCTCTGTGTCTCTGTATACCTTGTTCTAACTGGAGAAAGGTGTTTTATGCTTTCTCATGACTACTACAGTTAAACTAATCCCAGTAATTAACTACTAAAGCTTAGTGACTGGTGCACTTGTAGAGATATGTATGGCTGAACCACAATTTAATCTTTAAACTGCAATATTTGCCTAACTTGTAGAAAAGAGGTGGGGTAATTTTCTTCTTTTCATGGGTCCACTATGTCTACTGTTTGCATTACAAAATCTGCACTTACCCCTTTGACCTTACATTCCTTGATGTAGCCAAGGAGTAACTCCCCATTTTTGTACATAGGGGAAAGATCATACTATGTTCTCCTTTGCTATTCTCCTATTTCTTTCACTAATTCACTCTTCTCTCTTATTGGCTCTTGCTTTCTTCCCCTCCTTTCTCTATTTTCAGAATGCCAATAGAAATCTTACTACTGTGAGAGGACTGTCAAACTGCTAATAGATTCAGAACTCTGAATCAGTCAGGCAAAATGTTCTACTTCACAATGACTCAGGAGGTCACCACCACATTTCCAAATATCACCAGTTCCAAGAAACTTAAATGAAGAACAGCTAATTTGAGAAAAGGAGCTATTAGGAGATTTTTAAAAGCTGAAGAAATATGAGAGTTCATTTTGTACTGGAGTTTGCAGCTGGGTTATGGAGAAAACTGAGATTTGAGACAGTTCTTCTACAACAACTTTTTATTTACTGCCAGTGACAAACTGCATAACTTGAACTATGTGCTGTCCCAAATTGATTGCATATTCCTCTTTCAAAAGCAGTTTCATTTTCATTTTGTAAGTGTCAGAGGGAAGTATTCCTGAAAACAATCACAACATGTCTCACAAAACAAGTCTGACTAGATTGTGCTCTAAGTCTCATGTGTGTACTTGCCACTCAAATTCAGAACTTCTAAAGCAGGTATGTTCATCTCTATGCCCCTGTATTGCCTCGTACTTAGGCTGCAGTACACTTTGACAGCTCATCTCCAAAAAGAGTGATTCAACTAGCCAACTAGCCTTACTGCTGGTTCAAGTCAAACCAAAGTAGTCCAATTTTGTTTTGTACTACAAGAGGACGAAATGGTGGAACAAAAGCAACCTGCAGTTACTGTACTTTGAATGTGAAGAGGAAGGCAATGCCAAGATTAACAGAATGTGGAACAGGATTTTGTAATCCATCACTACCTTCCTCTCAGCTGGAGGTGGAGTTGTCGAACAGATGTGTTGGGATTTCTGCAGAGAAAAGAAAAAGAACCTGGACAAACACAAAAGGAAAGCACGCTCCACTGAAGGGTGTCTTGAGAGAGGGTGGGTTGAGAAGGACTCTGCTATGCCACTCAAACTATCCCCAGCCAATCAGTCCCTAGGACATTACTTACTCAGATTTTTCTATTTGGCACAAGATACAAAGTATCCGAGGGAAGCATCACAACAGAAGGCATTTTATCCTTCTGTGTATCAAGTCCGTCTACAAAGCAAAATGAAAAGCAGTCTGATTCCCAGTATTTTAAGAAGTTTTTATCTCTGATTGTGATGCGTGGCACAGCCTTTGCACTGATTGTAGGTTTTGTTTAGTCCCATGGATATAAGTAGGCCAACAAGGTTTTATGAACTGTGTCACCATAAACCCAGAATTAGACTATGTATGCACACTGTATAGAACAAATTTACAGAAACATCTCAAGGCTTCCTCTGTCAAGCTCAAGGATGGATTTTTTAAATTATTTTTTTTTTTTACTTGAAGGCAACATGCCTTCAGAAGTAGAGAACTTAACAAGAAGTAGCAGGTCAAGGTTAACATGGCAAAACACTTCTAAAGAATTAAAAGACCAACTTCCAATGTACTGGACAAATTGGTATGGTAGGTTTCATATATTGATTACATATATTGCTATGTCTGGAGTCAAAGATTATTCAGGAAGTTGATTAGAAAATGTACCTTTCAGCCATATTGCTTTCAGCTTATCTAAACCTGACACTTCAAACCATGGCTATGCATAATGAGGAAGAAAAGTATTTCTAGTGGATTTTATTAATTTACTTCAGATAGATGAGTTTGACTAAAAAGTAAAATGTTCAAATTACATCATCTTGGTCACTGCTGCTTTCACTTTTCAAGAACTTGCTATGTCTTTCAGAGGCTTGGCATTTCTAGGCATGAAAGAAATACGAACATACAAAACTTGGTGAAAAATTATGAATAATTATTAGGAAGTTGGGAAGGGGAAATTTAATATCACTTCTGTGTTTTCTTTCAGAATATGAAAGGGATAAATAACAGCAAATGAAAGCCATGTCTCTTGCTGGAGTGGTAATAACAGTCCCAGTGGGGCATGGACTCAGCAACTTGAAAACTCTGAAAAAGTAGATTTCAAAATCTGAGTATTACAATATTTCAGATTATGCTACTCATTTCCTGTCTGAAAGTCAGTATTTCTTTCTGCCTGGCTCCTTGTTATGGAGTATTTTCCAAATAGTATCCATCTGATTAACGATAGGATTTTTTCATCAGTGTGAATAGCTAAATTAATTGTGAAAGCAGGATCGTTGTTATCTTCAGGTAGCAGTGGGATTGGATATATTACTATTTGCATATCTCTAGAACCAATCCCATTATATATAAATTGGAATTTGATTTAAGCATCTAATTTATAAATATAAGACTTTAAACCAAGACTTTGGTTTAAATTTCCAAGCCATGATTAATAAATCTGCCTAGTAAATCAGTCTTTTTTAACAAATAAACTGGGTTTCATAAAATACATCTTAATACCCAGAGTATATGAAGTCCTGAGTTATAAATCACAGATATGACTTAAAATCAGTCATATTGCTTATAAATCAGCAATGCTACTTTAAAAAGTGCCATGCTTTTGAAAAAGGTGTGAGACAAATATTCCTTACTTTATATATCTATATTTAATGTAGGTATTTAAAGTGAAAGCAATTATAAAGCTGCTTCTAAAATGGTTATTTGAAAAACAGGACCTTAAAGAGATGATAGAGCAGAGGGGGAATTTTATTGGTATTCATAAATGTGCACCTTGCCATTTGTAACTGTCTTTGTACTCTCCCCTCTGCACAGACTGCCTATCAGAGTTGTAGTATGCTGTCAAGATTGTTGCAGGTGTGATGCTTGTTTTTCTCCTGTTTGCTTTTTTCAAATATGCCCTTGCCAGTCTCAGTAACAAGACATGGACTGCTTTAGTGTATTCATTCCCAGATGCTATTTTAGAGGTTGGGACTAAACCACAGTTTACAACCTCCAGCTATGAGTAGGTGGAAAAAGTGAGAGGAAGAGATTAACAGATTCTTAAAAATACTGAAAGTAAGAATTATTTTTTTTTTAATATTCTTCAGTGAGTTTCTGTTTTTCCTATCTTTAGCGGAAGCATTTGTGAATAATCCCATATCCATCAGTCAGCTCCTCCAAGAATAAATGAAATACTAAGAGACTTTCAGAGCTGACTTCAGTGTACATAGGAAAACTCAGTCAATTCTTTCCCTAAAGTTCTTAAACATTTAGGTTCGGTGTGATTTGGTTTTGCATTTTGGGTGATGGCTTTTTTTGTGTTTGGTTTTGGTTTTGTTTGTTTGTTTGTTTGTTTGTTTTTGAGGAAGAGAGAGCTGCTTTTTCAGTTAGTAGGAGACGCGTGTAGAAAGTATCATACAAAACTATAAACTATAATTACAGAATCACAGAATGATAAGGGCTGGAAGGGACCTCTGGAGATCATCTAGTTCAACCCCCCTGCCAGAGCAGGGTCACCTTACAGCTGGTTGCACAGGAACACATCCAGGCAGGTTTTGAATGTCTCCAGAGACGGAGACTCCACCACCTCTCCGGGCAGCCTGTTCCAGTGCTCTGCCACCCTCAAAGTCAAGAAGTTCCTCCTCATGTTTAGGTGGAACTTCCTATGCTCAAGTTTGTACCTGTTACCTCTTGTCCTGTTGCCGGGCACCACTGAAAAGAGCCTCGCCCCATCCTCCTGACACCCACCCTTTAAGTATTTATAAGCATTCATGAGATGCCCCCTCAGTTGTCTTTTTTCCAGACTGAAGAGACCCAAATCCTTCAGCCTTTCTTCATAAGAGAGGTGCTCCAGTCCCCTAATCATCTTGGTAGCCCTTTGCTGTATCCTCTCCAGCAGTTCCCTGTCCTTCTTGAACTGGGGAGCCCAGAACTGGACGTAGTACTCCAGATGCGGCCTCACCAAGGCAGAGTAGAGGGGGAGGATGACCTCCCTCCACCTGCTGGCTAGACTCTTCTTGATGCACACCAGGATGCCATTGGCCTTCTTGGCCACAAGGGCACATTGCTGGCTCATGGTCATCCTGTTGTCCACCAGGATTCCCAGGTCTTTTTTGACCGAGCTGCTCTCCAGCAGGTCAGCTCCCAACCTGTACTGGTGCATGGGGTTATTCCTCCCCAGGTGCAGCACCCTACACTTGCCGTTATTGAATTTCATAAGGTTTCTCTCTGCCCAACTCTCCAGCCTGTCCAGGTCTCTCTGTATGGCGGTACAGCCTTCTGATGTGTCAGCCACCCCTCCCAGCTTTGCGTCATCAGCAAACTTGCTGAGGGTGCACTCTATCCCCTCATCCAGGTCATTGACAAATATATTGAAGAGGACTGGACCCAGTACTGACCCCTGGGGAACACCACTCGTCACTGACCTCCAACTAGACTCTGGGCCCCTAATCATGAACCTCTGAGCTCTGTCTTTCAACCAGTTTTCAATCCACCCCACTGTCTATTTATCTACCCCACGCTTCCTAAGCTTCCCTGTGAAGATACTGTGAGAGACTGTGTCGAAAGCCTTGCTGAAGTCAAGGCAGACAACATCCACTGCTCTCCCCTCAAGTCAAACTTCAAGTCAAACTTGTGTGAGGTAATATAGTCATTAAAATGCTTTCATCACTCTTCCTTAACGTTACGTATACCATTTTCCAACTCTCAAATGTTATAAAACTCTTTCCATATACAGAAGCAGATATTTTCTTTCCTTCTCCCCCATCTAAATCCATAACATCTCCCACGCAACTCAAAACTGATGAATTTTTCATTTGAAGA
Source organism: Chroicocephalus ridibundus (assembly GCF_963924245.1). Lineage (NCBI taxonomy): Eukaryota > Metazoa > Chordata > Aves > Charadriiformes > Laridae > Chroicocephalus > Chroicocephalus ridibundus. Next base: position 39,184,717 of record NC_086284.1, read on the forward strand.
TGCAGGTTCTCTCCTTCATTCTTTCTGCGGTTCTCCCATGCTGCACCAGCTCCCTGACCAAAAGGCTGCTAGAGGGAGTAACAGAGAGAAATAAATGCCTTTCAGTTTTCCCTACTTAACTTTGCATAGGTATTATATTAAAATATAACCACCGCAAGGTTTAAAATATATTCCCTGACAAAAGTAGATCTTTGGGACAGACACATATGGTCTGCTTTAGCTTTCTCTTTCTCTCATTTCAATAAGAATTCTTAAGCATGATTCCTTCCTCTCTGTAACTGGTGTTCTCAATGGAAAAGTTTAAATTAATTGAGAATTTCTGCCCAAAAAGTTTTGTCACCCCCACCCCCATCCTATCAATCTTTACTTTAAAGCACATTCCCTCTCACAAATTTATTTTTCTTCCTGTTGTATAACTAAAAATAAAAACTGAAAAAAATGCTTCTAATTTTGGTATAGTATTTAATCTGACAGTTTTAACTCTTCAAATCCTTTTTTTTCTTTTTTTTTTTGTTTTTGTTTTTTTTTTTTTTTAGTGACTGAGGGTGTCCTCACATAGTGAACAGTCCTAATAGCCAAGTTCTCAGTTTACCATAGTCAGTCATTCTTTTTTTTGTAGGCACATTTGTTGGTGTTAGTATTTTTCCTGCAATTATTATCCAGGAGACCAGGTGCAAAGCTGATTTTACTATCAACTTGACACTAAAGAAATGGAATTTAACAGACAAAGTTTAACCATCTAATTTTGTCTATTTAGTGTGTTGATATAGTCCTGCCACTTTCACTGTGATGATGGAAGGATATAAACATATCTAAGTTTTTAAGAGAGCTCATTAACCAAACAGAAACCTATACTGACAGAACAACTATCTTTCCTATTTTTCCATGATCCTGTTGCTAAGGCACATACAAACTACTGTAATGGAACCAGGGACACACATCCTGGGAAGAATATAAAGATACTGCCCTGGGAGGGTAGGGGTGGGATCAGGAAAACTAAGGCATAGTTGGAGCTAAATTTGGTGAGGGATGTAAAAATAATAAGGGCTTCTAAAGGTACGTTAATCAGAAAAGGAAGACAAAAGAAATTGTACACCCCCTGTCCTGATGAATGATATCAAATCTGTGACAAGTGATGAGAAGTTTGAAGTACTCAACAACTTGGGGGAATGAAGTCCCACCATTGTAGGCGAAGATGAGGTTCAAGACCATCTGAGGAACCTGAACATACACAAGCCCATGGGATCTGTTAAGATGCATCCCAGGGTCCTGAGGGAATTGGCTGATGCAGTTGTCAAGTCACTCTTATATCACATTTGAAAAGTCATGGCAGTCAGGTGGAGTTCCCAGTGACTGGAAAAAGGGAAACATTGCACCCACTTTTAAAAGGGGTAGAAAGGAGGACTCTGGGAATTAACAACCTGTCAGTCTCACTGTGCCTGTGAAGATCATGGAACAGATCCTCCTAGAAGTTATGCTAAGGCACATGGAGGTGATTCAAGACAGCCGGCATGGCTTCACCAAGGTCCTGCCTGACCTACCTAGTGGCCTTCTGTGATGGAGCAACTGCATCAGTGGACAAGAGAAGAGCTACAGGTCTTGACTATCTGGGCTCCTGTAAGGCCGTTGACATGGTTCTCCCACTTTTTTTAGTCAAAAAGTTCTGACCAATCTGTCAGGGAGAAACTGGTGTTTCTACAGATAGCTGTGACTCTAGTAGGTTGTTTTGCTTTTTTGAGCAGTTTTAAGGCTCAAGAAACGTGTTTTGTATTGGTCTCTTTTAAACATCGTTTGGCCATGTTAGTTGTATTTTGTCATTCAGGATGGTAGTCAGTCAATACTGCTCCTTGCTTTATATGATCAGTGAACCAATATTCCCGTACTTCCCAAATTTCTACAAATATTCTACAGGGAAAAGTAGTTATCTTGGAATAAATCCAGAGTCTGGTTTTACCTAACTAGGTGTCTAATTTTAGGAATATATGGATGGTTGTCTCTTTCTTTTTAATAATATAGGAGGTATTTTCTTTAGAAAAATGGATTAAATGGCAGCCTAAAGTATTTTCACATGCCAGATGTTTGGGATAGACAAACAGATTCCCTTTTCCTCTCATTCTTTCAAGAACTGTTCCTCTACCTGCATGGGTGAACATCTAATAGAAATTGCATGTTGAAAATCTAATTTCTTGACTGTTTACTCCCTAATTTTGGATATACTGCACTCTTAAAGTCTCCTCTCCTGCACTCTTGTCTCAAGAAAGAGAATGACAGCTTGTTGTGGATCTGAATATCATGATTTATTTAAAAAACAATGAGATTAGAGCTACTTGATTACCTCAGACACTTACTCACTAGCCCACAGCATTGTGTTCAGTAGGACTAAGCTTCTTTTCCTTGCAGGGAAGTCGTTCCTGGGCTAGGAAACTTGGGCAGCAAGTCATATCAGTTAATGCCGTGCCTCTGCTCACAATTACCCGTCTTGGGCATCACTGGCCAGGGTCCCTCCCTGGAAGTCTCCCAGGTTTCATCTCCATGCATCTCTAGGGATCTTTCCTCACTTCCACGATCTCTCGTCCAGTCAGAGCAAAGCCAAGATCTTCACCATCACCTTTCCGAGGTCACTTCTTTCCAAGACCATTTCTTCTTTTTGTGAACCCTTTTTTTTCAGTGCCAGCTCTTCTGTTTGGCATCCTAAGTATACAGTTTTCCCTAACTAAACAGTCTGTGTGCAAAAGCACAATATGTGATCAGCTTCCAAACTGGTGGTTCACTCTCATGTCTTTTTATTAGCTGAAGGATTTGCAATGTGCTAAATCTGTTTAGTTCAAGTGTTAAAAAAATTTACAACCAGCCCATACCAGTTCCATCTAGCAAATAAGAGGCTTCTTTTTGAGTTCAAAAGTTCAGTTTTGAGTAATCATACTCACATACATATATCCAGTCATCTACCTCCTGTTAGCGTTCACAGTTTAACGTCTATGTCACAAGTATACCACCATATGGAATTCACTTTAGCATTGTTTCAGTGAATGATACAAGTAAATATCTTCTAACAATGGGAATAATTCAATTCTCTAGTCAATGAAGAAAAAGTTACCGAAGGTGAAATAGCTGATTCCACAAGTGGAGAAAGACTATTGTTTGGGAAAAAAAAACAGTACTGTGGCATAAAAATGATAACAGTCATAAATCAGAAGACGAGCTTTGGGTAAATGTTTGAAATGCGTGTATTTATGCTGTGAGAATGGCACAGAAGATAACACTTATGAATGAGATGGAAAAAGAGTGCTTCAAGGTGAACTAAAAAAGATCTTGCTGAAAATTTAAAGCCCGAGAAAGTTTTAAGAAAGAGGAAGAAAGAATGGATAAAATTTAATTATCATTGTGCTTTTATGTTTCTTCGGTCAATTCTCATTTCACATTGGTCCTAAAACAGCTGAGACAATGAGCGCTTGTTTCTGGAAGATTGATTGCTGTCAAAAATAGAAATTTGACATAAGTAGCAAGAAAAAAAAAAAATCCTTTACCTAATAACTGTACTTCTTAATTTCACAGAGTAGTATCTACAAAATATTTCATTTGGTTTGAAACTGCACATGAACTACTCATATTTTTTGAAAATATCTATTTTTTTATTACATGGTTTAACAACCATAGCTGTATTTAATACATACCATGAAAAAGAAGACAGACTTTTAAAAACAGCTAAGGTTACTTGTATATGATTTTGGATTTAATACAGCTCTAAATTTTCACCTACGTTTTTTTTTTATTATTATTTTTTTTTTTGTAAAATCTCTTTGAATAACAGGTCACACAGTGATTCAGAAACTGCTTCTCTTCTTGAAATGTGCAGGAATTTTCCAAGGACTACTTGTTTGGTTACAAAAGCTTAGGTACAGAAAGGTGGCTTTGCACCTGTTATTACAATCCTCTTCTCTCTACAGTATCCCACTAACTTCAGTGGGATGCTTGTCCTTGCAAATTCCATGCAAATAAAATTCAGTAAAAGATGGAAAGTTTATCAGAATTAAAATTTACCAAAGACCATTACAGTTTTATACAACATTAAATCCTGTTATATGATCACTGACAAAAGGTTCAGTTGTGTGTTTATGAATGTGTAAATTTGTTATTCTAAAATGTAAAAGCTGCCTCAGTTAGATGATTGATTAAAAAAGGACAAATCAAAACCTCAACCATGGTGGAAAACAATAATTAACCTCAATAAGAAAAGTCAAATCTAAGCAGATGGAGGAACATATGCTAACTAAGAAGTAGATGTGATTTGCTAAGTGAAGAGAAATTAGTAAGACTTAGAATTTCAGATTCTGTTTTTGTTTGTCTGTTTTACCTTAAATAAATTGCAAAATGTTAAGTTACAAATATGAGCACAAATCCACCAAGTACCTTAGCAGTGAAACAATGCAATATGCCTGCGTAGATAAAGCCCCAGCTGCAATGAGCCTTAAATGGTGCCTTAACTGTATTGCTGAACTGAGGACAGAATAAGGTAGAAAAAGAGGTTTGCTGTAGTTAATTATGGTCAGCCTGTCTTACCTATCAATCTCCTGTTCATCAATATTTCAATTTGAACACATTCACTATAATTTTCAGCATTTGTTACTTCTAGAGTATTGCAAAAAAGGATTTTTGTCCAAACTTGATCAACTTTTCAGCGACTGATTCAGTATTAAGCAAGCAAATAGTGACAAAAAAAAAAAATCCAGCCCAAAAACCAAATGCCACACCAAATAAAACTTAAAAAACACAAACAAACAAACAAATAAAACACCAAAAAAACCCAAACCATGTCTGTTTTCTGCTGATTTTGAACATTTTTTTACTAATTCTCTGTTGTTCTGGGGACTGGAATGATAGAGGGTCCAAAGTTTGATCCCACTAAGATGACAGAAAGGGGTTTATTGTCTTTTTGTCTGTTTTTCAGTTTGTATTTTCTAAACTACTGATTCCGTTGAAAGAGAGGGAGAAGACCAAAACAAATTTCAACTGTATCTTGGCAAAGATTTTGGATATAGATTTTTCTGTGAGAAGGAGGAGATCATAAAACACTCTTCACTCTCATTATCAGTTGCAAAAGCTTAGAGGAGCAAGAAATACTGGATATGTTAATTCTTGTAATTTAATTAACACTACTGATTTCCATTACCATAGTCCTCACAGTTAGCAGCTACACATTCATCTCTCACCTCCAATGAGGAATGGATACCTTTAGGAAAGAAATTAAAAAGTCAAGAGTTGCAGCCCTGCAGCCCATAGTTATGGGCCCATGCTGATTTCAATGAGCAATTAGAAACAGTCTCTGTTATGTTACACTGTGTACACACTTTTATGAAGTATATAAATCTTACTTCAAAAGATTCACAGTGAAATTATTTGTGTGGAGCATTTCTTCTCCAAAGCTATCTTCAATGTTCTATTAAATAAGTATTGAAAATTCCTTTGCAAAGGGTCATAAAACCTTAGCATGATTCAGTGTTATAAACAAAAGCACCAGAATGTGCAGTTCTGAAACTATTTGAAATCGAAGAAATTCAGTATTAATCAATAAAGTTAAGAGCTCTGTACAAGGGAGTTTCAAACATGTTTCTCCTATGTGAAACAACAGAGCTGACATCACTTCATATATCAAGGCAATTTAATCTCTGTGAACAAACCAGATAAACACACTTTTCTTCTTTTCCTTCTTTAATCTTTGTGAATTGAAGCATAAAGCCGCTCTCGGAAATAATACTGTTTCCTCTACCTGATATTTTACTTTATGGGACAAACACGTGGAACTGGAAGGGCCTTGCTGGCTTAACAGTTTCAGACCCTTGCTATCACAGATAACTGTATCATACAATCCGTTCATAAAATAACCCATTTTAGGAATAATTAGTAGTTTGTTTCACACTGCTACTGCTAGAAAGCTATTCCAAATCCCTGTTCCTTTATTTCTTAGAAATGAGTTTAGCCTTAACACTGGGACTGTGTTTGAATGCCTTCAAACAACAAGCAAAAGGTTAACTTGCTGTTGCTGAAGCAATTTATTCTATTTCCCATTTACCTCTGCATTTTTTTCAGATTATTCTTTCTTTCAAAAACTGGCTTTAAGGCCTTCTGTAATCCAGCTGTTTTTCTGCCATTTGATATCATCATTAACTCCATAGAATTATTAAAAGATAAATTACTGCCAGGCCAGAAATGGTATGAATCATGTATACTGGGGATTAGGGTGTTGTATCTGCTTTTGGCACCTGGTAGTCTATGAATTTTGTTTTCACCTGGCATAATTCATATATTTCTGCAGAAATATTGGTCCCTATGTTTGATATTCTAAATGCAGAATGATACAATAGATGTAGTATTTTATTCTGTCCTTCTATATGAAAAATACAAACCACTAAAACAGTTTTGCACTGACCAGCAGCTTCAGTCAGAGTTTACATTTGACTTTAGATTACAGCTGGCTAAACCAAAATCCACTACATCTACCTAAACACAGTACTCTCTACAGAACCTCTCCGACACCTGACATTAAAAGGGACCCTTTCCAAAACAGTTTCCTGTATTATAAGGCTATATCAGAGCTCTGCATTTGCATGGGCATCTCTCATAAACACCATTTGCAAATTTCCAATGATATCAATGGGATTGTTTAGTCTTAAAGGACTGCAGAGTCAACTCTCCTAACAGCTAAACAATGTGATCTTCATATGCTTAGCAGAGTACTTGGAGTTTTATGGCCTAAAATACCTAGAAATTCCATCAATCAGAGCATTATTTTAGTTGCATAAACAGGTTTGAGAAATGCATTTTAGTTTGGTTTATATTTGATATATTTCTGATTGTGTATTCAGAAGTCTTTATGTACTGTAACTCAACTTCTCTTCTACATTATCACCTAAAAGTTAACAAGGACACACAAGTATTTCAGAAAAAAAAAAAAAGCAAAGTCTGAAAAAAATAGTATCATTGTCACTCTACTGAGAATTCTGTAAAGAAAAAGATATGAATATAATTTCATTTCTTTTAATATCTTTCCAGTGGTTAATTGCCTTCATTTTAGAAAATATATTTATATCGTCTTATTTGAAATTTTCTACCTACGCATTTTATCCAGTGATTCTTGTTCCTCCTTTGTCAAGCAGACCAAAAAGCTCTCTTGCATTCAGTACTTTATCTCTGCAAAGGTGCTTAAACATTGTATTCAAGGTACCACTCATTCTTGCCTTTGCTAAGACAAATAGACAATATTTTTTTAAGTTTCACAATATAAGACATTTTCTCCGGCTTGAGTGACTTGAAAGGTTGTTGGTTTTACTTGTTTGCTGTACCCTTTTCAGTTTGTCAACCACCTTTAAGAACCATGATATCACAAGTCTGGGCAGAAATCTGGTACTATTCTCACTTACTCTGTATATGGAGTTAAAAGCCTTTTGTTACTCGCTAAGTTATATTCTTAAAGAATGGGCCAGCTTTTTGGCACAGCATTATTCTGGGAATTAATTTTTATTTCCTTGCACAATGTCACCTTTAAAAGCATTTTCAAGATGTCACTTTCCAAGACATAACCCCTACTCACTGAGTTGTTTGGTATATATTGGGCTTTCAGTGATCCATAGTGGTTAAAGTTTAATTTGCAGCCAGGACCTTTATGGAGTAGTGAGTTAGCTCCAAAGCAAAATGTGGGTGTGATTCTGGAAAGTTTGCTCTAGAAACCAGGCCCAAAAGGTGCTACAGATGAAGCTGCACCACAACTGGCTGCTTTGTCCTACACAGTGCTATAGCATCCATTAACTCACCTCCATGATCTCATGTATGTATATATCTTCAGTTTCATGCAATAAAACTATTAGCCTGATAGAATGCAGTACAGTTCTTATGTTTATTAAAACTGAAGGAAACATACACACACACAAAAAATTATCAATCCCTATAGTGTGAGGACAATCCAAGTGGACAGCAACTAAACAGTTCAGGGATCACTAACTGGAGAGGATATAGTTAACATCTGCCGTAGGACTGCTCGTTTGCTCATGTTTGTCATAGATAAAGATATTAAAAGGCAATTAGATTTTCCTAGAGAACTCCATTGGGAAGGACTTCAAGGATATTTCCCCATTTGAAATTACTTTTTTGAGTAGTGCTTTTCATTCATTCATTAATTCATGCAGTGTGCTACATTGATATTATATAGCATTAATTTTTAAAACAGTGTCATGTCATGCAGTCAAACATCTGATAAATGTATAATATTATTAGATATATACTTCTGACTTTATCAACAAAATTTTTACTAGCATTGAGGAATGAAATAAAGTTTGACAAGACCCATTTTCCATAAAAATGCATTAGCACATAATTATATCCATGTACTTTATTCCTCCATCAATTTAATCCCATTGAAATTTTTTAATTGTTTTCCTTTGGATTGCGGACTAAATGTTACATTTACCCGATCATGTTACTTGTTTTGTTCAGTTGTTTTTAATTGGCATAATAAAAGACCTCTTTGATTTCCTTTATATACTCAGATATATTTAGAACAGACAGACAAACTATAGATCTCCTTAAGTTACCTTTTCTTGGTCTCTGACCGTAAGATGGACTTTAATCAAAGATGTTCTCCTTGGCCACAGATATCTATACAAAGATTCATTTTAAATAATGCACATTTTTTTGTTTGTGTTTTTCTGGTTTTTGGGTTTTCTTGACTTTTTTTTTTTTTTTAAATCCTTTACTTAGCATTTTGATTAATTCTGGGAAATTTAGCCTTCTGAAAAGCAGGTAGATAAATGTGAACAGATTATTGCTCGAAACTATCTCGTGTATTAAAGTCAAGCCATGATCTTCTTTCCTTATACAAACTAATGACATTTATGCATTTCTCCGTCCTCTCAGGCTTTGCTGAACAAGTTGCAATTTATAAACTGAACATTCCAATCACTCCCATCACCTCTCCAGATTCCTGCAATATCACTTGTATCAAATTTATTCTAATTAATAAGGAATTCCAGTTCTTCATGCAAGTTTTCCAGATTCCTAAAACTTTGCAATAAGCAAGTGAAAAACTTCATTTTCTTGGAGAAATTGCTCGAGCTTGCTCACAGCAGGGAGAGTTTGCATCTGCCCCTCATATTTTAGTTTAAATTAAAGGCAATGAGTAGATTTTATTTCCACTTAGGATAAAACCTGCTATTTTAACCTGATGATATCTAGTCTTTAATTTGTACACATTTCTCCTATGTCCATACATATATATATGTAGGTGGATCAGCTGGCTGTGACATGACCTGAAAACTCAAAATTACCCTTCAGGTACAGCAATATAAATTCAATATAAGCCAGCAAACCAAACTGATTTTTTTTTCTCCAGTGTCATTCTATTAATCTCTTTATATCTCCTATTTCAGCGGATAGCAAGCACAGGATAGACATTTAAAACACAAACTTTCATCTTCATCTTCAATTCACATAGTTTCTCTTTGAAATTATGTCACATATGGAATATGTGCAAGCTACATCGTGATCTGAGGCTCCAGCAAACCACCAACAACCTACATTACACTATAGCAAATTGACTATTTTAATTGAAGGTTTCTTTTTTTTTTCTTCTTTTTTCTTTTTTAAATGAAGATGGGGAAACGATGAATGTTTGCTGTTAAAACCCCAGAACTTTGAAATCTCACTCCTTCAAGGTTTCACACAGTGCTCTGGACTGCTGAGGATGGCATAGCTGATGGAAGTTAAAGCGGTCTCTGTGTAATCCGCTAGTCTTTTTGTGCTATGATCTTTTCCTAAACTCAACCCAAAGGGAATGTGAGAAATTCTCACTCCCAACCACAGAGCCTGTCTTCTTAAATTAAGCTGCAGAGAATTGTGCTTCCGGCTCTCAAAGTCCCCCATGTATCCATCATGGCAAAAGCAAGGGGCTGTAAAGCACTTCTCATCAGAGGAATGGGCAGCCAAGGGTGGACAACGTGGCTGAGGAGTGGCTGACGCACAGGCGCTGTAGGCGTCTCCGCCAGAGAAGAGTTTCAGCTGCAGCTCCAACTTAGGCAGGCGGGAACAAAATGCAAAGATAAAAGTAGAAGGAGGTTTTGAAAGCAGCACCTAGGTGGGAATCTTGTGTGCAGTCAAGAAAAGAAGTACACTAAGCAGAAATGAAAGCACAGCCTTGATGGGGAAGACAAGGACCTTGAACACGACTAAAGGGATGGTAAGCAGTGAAAGAATTTTAATTGGGGAGTTTCATGGCCTGAGCTTCGGGAGATAAAACTGACTTTCACAGCAGCATTCTGGAAGGATTTAAGGGGAACAAAGCAAATAGCCTGGCTTTTATCATAACCCGTGCAATGGTTAAATGGAGTTTTATGTATGTCTGTCATCCTTAGCTGTATAATGATTTTTTAAAAGACTTAGGGAGGGGTCGAAAGAGAAAAAGTTTCTTGTGTGCTATGCGAAGTATATATTCTGTGGGACAGAAGGTTGTCTTTCTAAATTGACCATCAGAGCTAAAAATATTCAAGATTTGAAGAAAACGTCCACCACACAAATGAGGAACCAAGGAAACAAAGAAAGCTCAGCAGAGGATAATAAACTCCTTCCAAATTGTATCACGATCATAGTAGACCATGATCTTGTTTTATAAATATAGTCCTGCCAAAAAACACACAAAAATTCTGGACCTTTGTTGAAGTAATTCTGATGATATCTAGTCAGAAACTGACAACTTAAATAAACTCTTGAATTTGTTCCCTGAAAGCCTATGCGTTTGTCATTTAAAAACACACATTACTTTTTACATGGTAGTACTAATGGGTATTATACAATTCAAGCAAAAAACTTCTCTACTTATGACAATACACAGTTGTAATAGTTTATAATGGCTACGAAACAAAGGCAACACTGGAATTTCAAGTTAATTAACAGTCTTCAGGTAGTTCATTGACTGAATCTTGCAATTATCATATTAACGCACCCTGTAGTTAAGGACCTCTACTGTAACACATTTGACTTTCTAATTCATAGCTTCCACAAGCTTGCTCATGTTTCAACCTAGAGCAATTTTACTATGGATGATTTGTTAAAATGAAAAGGCATTTCTGGCACTATCTTAACTATGACAGTGCAATCCATAAAAAAAGTAAAATAAAATTGACAGTGCAATCCAGGAAAAAATAAAATAAAAGAAAATTGCTACATTATCAATATAGAGGGACTGAAGTCAAAAAAAGTATCTTTGTCAGTGTTACACTGCTATCCATCAAAGGAGACAACATTTTGTAGATATTAGGTCTATGGCTGCCCTTGTAAAAATGACTGGTAGGCAGAGCTCAGCCTCTTTGAAGGCTTGCTGGACCCTTTGAATCTCATGGGTTTGTCTCTCATTTTGGGCTTGCCCTGACAATCTTAACAGAGTGCCATGGTTTTGTTTCAGAGCTCAAATATTTTTTGTGTTTATGAGTACATAAAAACATTACATTAAAAGTACTAATAAAGAAGTAACCAAGCAGTCACCAGTTTGTATATCTCTGGATTATAAGAAAGAGATGCCTCTGCATCCAATCTAACTAGGATGAGTCATTCTTAAAGACATCAATATTTTTTTGCATTGCAAAACTGTATCTGGTAAACACTCAATTCTGATCCATTTGTTACCGATGTTCTGGCATTTGGGTCTAATAATAAAGCTAGGTAACAATTCAGGGAGCATTCTTTAAAGTACATCAAGTATTTGAGGACTGACTTCCACGAAGGCCAAATATCATGAATAAAATTGAATCCAGAATTCTGGTGTAATCAGAAGTTTTGCTATGGTGTGCACTGTGTGTGCAGTCCTTGAGCAGACGGAGAAGGCAACCTATATGCAGATGCGTTAGGGCTTGCCTGCTTATGATGCATCCACACTGGTATTTACATCTGGACCAATGTGAAGCTTCGCTACATGCTATTCCAGTTTCAAGCCAATCAGATAAATGTAAACCACTACCTCTAGGGATATCTCCTTTCTGTTTTACTCCTATGTTAAATATTCAGCTGATGAACATAGACCATTTGCACTGAAACCACCAGTCAGTTTAAGCTATGTGTGGGTTAAGCAAGCCCTAGTTGGTTTTGCATTATGACAGAAGGGTGGCAAAGCATTCACACAGGTCTCAGATCATACAGTACAGTACATGTACGGTACAGATGCACAACCAGTACAGCAGCTGCTTGTACATCTCTTTGCACACTTCAACTTCAGTTTGTCTCGCCTTTGCTAGAGATGGTTTCCAGATCCTCACAGGAGGGTAGCAGTGGGTAGAGAGTTAGAAAGCAAATTTGGCTTGCATTAACCACACAGTGTAGACACAATTCAGGTTGCAATGACACCTCTGTTACAGTCATCACTGCATACATATTGCTGATCACTATACATGTGGGTCTCCTACCAGTAGCTGGAGTTTTCAACTAGCCGAATTTCTTCACCTCATTATAAACATCTCATTCTGCTAGAGATGTGGCAGAATTTGGGAACACAAAGATTAAAAAATTAGCTCAAGACCACTGAATGTCTTGCCTGAAGCTGCTATCAGTTTCAGAATGGGGTGAGATGTTTGGATTCCTCCTGTACCTCCTCAAAATTATGTTGTGTTACCAAGTTGCTAGAATTCAGAAGACTCTTCCCTAAAGAATAACAATTTCCCTTTTCCTCTTACAATGACAGTAATAATCATTTTAGTATTAACAGAATGAAAAAGAAAGAGACCTGATCTATGACAAAGATCCTCTTATACTAGTCCTTCCACAGGAAGCTGTTCACCGTCAATGTGACACCATAATCTCTGACTCATCCCATCACTGTTATATGACAGTTAAATAAGGTAAGTACAGCAGAATTGCTAGAAGGAACTGAAGTGTTATTAACTTATTTCTTATTACATTAACCATAATAGTCATTCCTGAAGGATTATGTATATTACAGCCATTATTTGAGACATTAACACCCTCTTCTTGATAGAGAATTCTCAGTTGTGTCTGCTACATGCTCCCCTCCCCATCATTAGACACCACTAACTGCTTCCCTTCCATCTTTGTTCTTCTTTCTCCTACACATCAACAAAACACACTTCATTTGCAACAGAAATATCTGTCTCCTAATTGAGGTTTCTGGGGAAGCAAAGTGAGATAATTTAATTACACTCCAAATAGCTACTCTACCTCAAACTGTTCAAATCTCTTTAAATCAAACTTCACATAAGGATGGAGTGCACATAATTTTACAAATGTAAGTACGTATCATGGGCAATACATACCTCTAACTAAGCTTGACAAATGAAGTAAAAATTAGCTTTATAGCTCAATAACACAGAGCCAAACACAACATTCACGAACTCAGAAATAGGAAGAATATCCTAAGCATAACACTGTGTCCAGCTACTTTGAAGACTAGAGGATGCACTGAAATAGTTCATCCACTTTTGGTCACCTCAGAGAAGGAACGAGTCTGATAGCATATAAATTGTACTTTAACAGAATTAGACTAATCATCCTTCTTCCAGGCAATTAGCAGGTGTTTCTGTCTATCTGCATACTTACATGCCCTCTATTAGCACACTCTCTGAGCATTTCACACACTTTAATGAGCTTGTCTAATGCAGATGTAGAACCTATGCTGAATCTCATCAGTGGAAGATAAGCAAGGTGAAGCTAAGAATGGCTCTTGATGGAACACCAGTGTTGAAGGGCTAGTACTCAATTGAGGACACAGAAGTTTAAAAGTCTTGATCACTTGTGGTTATTCAAGCTCCCTTGGATTTTTCTCATAGAACTAGAATGATAGTAAAGGGGAAAGAGACCAGAGCTTAATTATAAGTAAACTCTTCATGAGATTAAGTTAGCATGCAGCTTGCCATGAACTTGAAAGTCCACTGGCACTAGGAGCACACTTCTTTCTCTGTTTTTGCAGTTGTACAGAAGAGCATATCTACATGAGATGCTTAGCTCATGCTACAACAGATAAAGGCTGACATAATGTTCTGCCTGCAAAGGGACTGTGATTAGCAATTGGAGGAATTCAAGCAGATTGAGAAGACAGGCTGGAAAGACTGAATTAATGATATTTGAAAATAAAAGATTTTTTTTTCCCCCAGATTTTGCCACTTTAATAAATTGTTGCCAAATAAATTTGCTATTATATTCTCTTTAGTTCTTTTCTATGCTTGAATATGAGCACTTCTGCGGCCTTTGTGGGAAAACTATTTCTTTCTGTGGCAATTAAAAATAAGAACCTCCTAATGGCTGGATGGTTATGTAGAATTTGGTGAGCTCAGGTCTAGATTGCATCTGTGTGTTGCACTTAAATACCTGTAACCACACACTTTCAGCAGATGCGAGTAGGGAGAACAGCACCTTCTGTGGACTGGCAAAGGGTATTTCTGACTTCATCCGCCACTGAAAAGATGGGAATACTTTATAGGAATTTGTTTCTGTTATCTTTAGTAGAAGTTTCTGAAGGCTGATGATATACCATAGGATGACACACTGTATGGACTTACAACAAAGAGATGTAAGAGAGCAGACCTAAGGCCATTGTGGCAACCTATAACAAAGGACAGTTTCACAAGCAAATCTCTCAGAAGCATGGAGATAAATTATTTCCTAAAGAAAGACTGAAGAAACTTTGCAGCCAAATGAAAAATGAGACATAGTGCCAAAAACGTGAAAGAAGAAAACGTCTTTCCTGAACCCTTCTCCTTTTTCAAATAAATCCTGTCAGATAATGAAGGTAAAAGGTGGTAGATGCAGAAGGTAACCAGAAAACAGTAGTGGTTCACACTGGAGAAAGAACAAGAACCTGAACTAGGATGCACTGAGGAAACTGTCACTGATATGCACGCTAAAATTAAGTAAAATTGAAGAAAATTAAAAAGACGTAAAGGACGTTATTTACATCTTGGGGAACAGTAAGAAGAACAATAATTTGAAATTGGAGGGCATGTCAGGAGGCAAGAGAAATGAAAAATCGTCAAACCTGAAACAGAATGTAATTAAGGAACATTAACAAGACCAATCTGTAAAAGTGATTACTAAAAGGGCACACAGAAGTTTGTTTCCTACACCTGCAATGGGTAGGATATCCAGAGATACAGTTGTAATAATCCATTCCTATCAGATGGAGAACACACTCTTTTGGGATAAGGAGACTTTTTTTTTTCACAGATTTATAAAATACTAATCTTCTACTACTCTAACATTCACTAACAGTGACATTTGAGCAGAAAAAAGAGTTGAATAAAAGTAATGTGTCATTATTTAGATAGAGGTGAGGCCTCTCTTTAAATTTCAATTTGCCTTTGACAGTTTTACCTTTTACAGTTTTTTACCTGTTACATTTTACCTATTACATAAAATTAGGAGGTGCTCATAATGGCAAAAGAAAATGGCTATTCCACAAGAAAGAAGTGACAATAAAGATGTTTTGAGGTTTGTTCCTTTTCCATAATTCCACCTTAAAGTAATCAACAGAGGAGAAAGGAAAAAAAGCAAAGGTCTCGGATCACTGTAAGCGTGCAATACGACAAATCTAGAAGGAAGACAAAGTCCCATCAATCTTTTGCTTAGAAATGCACTGTGAAGCATCAGGAAGCAGAAGGAGGGAGAACTCATCCAAGAGTAAATATTTGAAACAAGCTCCCAGGGTGTCTATGCAGAATTAATGTAGTAAGAATTCTCAACCCATTCATTTTAGGTAAACCCCTGAAGATGCTTTTTTATGTAAAGATTCCTTACATTGAAGACTGCAAATACAAATGCAGATGAAATGTAGATCAGATGATTGAATTTTATAAATTAGTTTTAGGTTCACGTTACATTGGGTCTCTGAAGCTCAAGAGTTTTATGTGAAAAGCTCAACTGTAACCACATAGGTATTTTACCTGGTTGATATATTGTATACTTTTGAGTTATTTCCCTAAAAAGTCCATCAGACAAAGACAGGTTATAAAATATAGATGAGAGATACCACTGTAGCAGCAGTCAAAACAAAGGAGGGGGCAAAATGGACCTTGATAAATAGCAAAGAACATGACAATAATATCTGTACTTTGCAATGGTGAAAGTCCTTTCTGTAGGATGGTAAAAAACAAAAGCTACTGAAAAAAATCCATAATGAGTGAGTTTGAGAATATTGCTTGGGAAAACAGACTGGAATTTTTTTTTTAAAAAAAAGCATACATGGATATAGTGATTAAAATTACTAAGAATAAAAGTATTAAAGCCTGTGAGAAAAAGATATGCTAAGAAATGGCACAAGTACAAAAAGCATGTTCTTTGCAGTCTGGATAATTGTTAATTTTTTGACAATGGTACAGCAGAAACATGGTTTTACCAGAGCACTCTTTTTGAAAGAAATAGGATTATATTTTATTACAACATATATCAAGATATACCTCTACAAGTAAGAATAGTGACCATGAATAACCTCATTAAATTAATCTGCATTAATGTAAAAGACCTTAACAGTATAATAAAAAAGAGGAAAAAATAGAAAAATCTTGCAAAGTTCCTAGCAGACATCAGGAGAAACATTTCAGAGACACAAGAACCATTATTCAGAGAAAATTGGTTTAATCAGGCTTCTTTCTTCTTGTACTCTTCTAAAAAGAAAGATGGTGTAACACTAGACAAACATAACTTACTTATCAAAAAACAAAAAAAAGAAAAAAAAAAAAGAAAAAAAAAAGAATAGGAAATAACAGTCCCAGTTTGACCTCAAAGATTACTATGGGATCAGACAATGCCTCAAGCCAGTACAAGCAGACTTTTACAATGGTTTCAGGTGTAGCAAAGTCTGGCTCCAGAGCGTTCACATTCTGCTCGTAAAGCAGAATTCTGCAGCATGTGGTGCAGCTGTTGTTCTCCAGATGTCTCTAGGCAGACTTGGGTGGGATTCATCTGTCTGACTTAGATGTTTAGTAGTTAGATAATCTAAATTTTAAACATAGTCATAAAAACCTAATTTATCACTTTAATCCCATTTTATTATCGGTTGGAAAGAAGAGTCTCAAGAGGGCTATTTATCTCCTCTTGGAGTTGTTATGTTACACAGGCCGTGAGAGTACCTTAGATGTAGATTACTAATTTACTTGTATATATTTAGGGCAGGTGAGTCCCAACAATCATTGCAACTGAAGCAATGTGACCATTTTCAGGATAACAAAGCTCTAAAGGCATCTCAGAGAACATTATTCTGGTTGACAGAACTGAACTGGGACAAAATTTGACCTTTTTTATGGTTCCTCTACTTTTAGGCTTTTAGTGACTTTATGATAAATTATTTCCTAAATAAACCATGGGCTATCTGCATTGCAAAAAAAAAAAAAAAAAAAAAAAAAGGATTGCTGGCTTTCTTTTTGGCCTTTTTAGGCTTCTTCAATAAACATTGGTTCAATAAATAGGACCTACTGGTCTTATTTCCAGTAAGTACATAATTCTTTTTCTGCTTGTGAACTTGAAATAACTTTGACTTCTTCTTCCTCTTACCTACAAAGAAATTACGTCTATTTATTTCCTTATCAGTTCAAGTTGCCTATTGTGTACTTTGCTGGGGATGCTCTGTAAACTACCATTCCTAGAATGCTTTTCTGGTGCCATGCTACATTATCTGTCCAAGTGAACTCAAAATAACTTTTGAATGTGCAAACTGGGTAAATCCATTTCCTGCCATCCAATTTGCACTTGCAAATGTCAGTTTGCCTGTAGAAATGCTGATTCTTACACATGTAATATTTGCATCTACGCATGTTTTGAAAATTTGCCTCTAGGCAGACAATCACATTAACCCAGAGCAAATTGTTCCTTTTCTTAAAAGCAAAAAAGTTACCAAACCTTCAGATGAAAGGGACACTTCAGCTAAAGGTCAGGAAATCCAGCAATAATTTGGCTTTAACTAGTGCTTTAGATCTCAACTTTAAATTCTAATTAAAGATTGAGGTAGAAGTATGAAATTCTAATGAGGAAGCTGTAGGCTATATTTTTCAGTGTTACATGATGTCCTCTGTTATTTCTAAAAGCAGAATATCATTTTTGTATACTTAGCATAATTTGAGGGCTTGTTTTTCTCACAGAGAGGAACATGGAATTTCTATGAATAACGTCTGACTAAGTATACAGGAAAAAACAAATCAGCGTATTCTCTTATTTAATTATATTTTTTCTCCATTTTAATTTTTAAACCAGTTTTTTGGAAATTCCAGAGACTTTTATTTTTAGTCATAGTTTGTTCTTCTTTTCTGAAGGCAGAGAAATCTGATCTCAATGTCCTGTTGAGGTTCTTCCTGTTTCATGCTCTACGTGCTGGCTAGTAATAAGAAAAAAAGACTATGTTTGTCATTAAAACTTGGCCCTACCCTAAAAAAAACTAATTAAAAAACTGTTAGCTGACATTTCAGCATTTGCAAACACACTGACTGAGCCTGACTAATGCTAGCCACTTTGTCCAAGGCTCATGCAAATTGTTACATATTCTTTGTATTGGCTTTTGGTTTGTGTCCTTTGTTCAGGCACCTGGTGGCTTACTAGAAATGCAGTCTACATTCTCCAATTCATCAGTCCCTGAAATGTATTATACAACCTATTGTCAGAGAAGTTGCATCATTTAACATTTCTATATAGAGATCTTTGTTCTACCTTTACCACCAAGTTTGACACCAAACTATGGAGGACAAGTTGATACATTTGAGAGTGGAATAGCCATTTGAAAGGACCTAGACAGACTAAAGGGAGGACTGGGTTGATGGGAATCTCTTGACATTAAGCAAAACAAATGCAAAGTCATGTATTTGGGAAGTAATAACTCTTGCAGCAATACAGGCTGGGGGCTGTCTTACTATGGGGCAGCTCTGCTGAAATGGACTCTGCTGAAAAGAACAGTTTGTCCTAGTGACAAAGATTCTTGGCTCTGTTAACAGGAGCATAGCCAGTAGAGTTAAGGAAACAGTCATCTCCCTGCACTTAGTACTCATTAGGCCACATCTAGAATACTGCAGTTTTGGTTCTCCAGTAAAAAAAACCCAAACATTTACAAACAGGAACGAATTCACCAGAGCAGCGCCACAATGCTTAGGGGCTGGGGAACTTGCCCAGTGAGCAAAGGCCAAAGGAACAGGACTTGTTCAGCCTGGAGAAGATGGCTTTGGAGCAGATCTAAGAGCTCCCTTCCAGTACCCATGGGTAAGTTATTGAGAAGAAAAAGCCAGGCACTTCACAGTGTTGTATGATGGGAGAACGAGAAACAAGGAGCATAAGTTGAAACTAAGAGTATTCAGAATGGATGTAAAGGAAAACCTTTTCACCCTGAGGACAGTCCAGCTATGGAGCAGGTTGCTCAGAGAGGTTGTGCAGTCTCCACCCCTGCACATTTTTAAGACTTAACTGGAGAGTCACATGATCTAATCTCACAGCTGACCCTGCTTTGAATAGTACGTTGGAATAGAGATCTCCAGAGGTCCCTTCCAACCTGAATTATCCCATGACACTATGAAATCCCTACCTCTCTTAATGTTCTTCCATCTGCGGATTTCTGTAAAGGTTTCAAGTTTCAGTTCTCTTCAATTTTTTTTCCAGATATTTAAATTCTATGCACCTGATACCTCTTCAGGGCTATTCACGGTTTGGAAACTGGCTAATAGCACGATGATGGCTAATAGCATGATGACCAGCAAAAAAAAAAATCTTGAGTCATATGTCTAAACTTGTGGGGCTATTTGAGATGTCCTAGGCTTTCCCAGCTAGCGTCATACTATGCTCCAGAAAAGCACAGGTCTTCAGTAATTCTGCTTGCTGGTCTAATACGCATCTGTTTTTACCCAATTAAATCAAGCTGTAGTAACAGGACCTTAAACATCTTTTTTGCATTTGAATATCTGCGTGTCTTCGTTAAATGTAGGTGTCTCCATGTGAAGCTGACTCTCAGAATTTTCACCAGATCAAGGTCTCATTACTGCACTAATCATATAGTGGAGCCAAATCCCAAATGCCTACAAGCTTTTTTGTATAACACACATATTTTACCAGTAATTCTTCTAACATACTTCTAATGTTTCTGATGTTTAAATGAGCAATGCAAAACGCAAGAAACTTACTGTGTGTCTTTGGATCCTTATACTTTTTTTTTATAATTATGAAATTTTTTTCCTAATTGTTTCCTGTTTGCACAAGGAATGAAGCAGAGAGCAGAGAGTCTGTACCTGTTTGAAACTGGTATGTTCACATTACCATAATGTTACATCCATCCAAAAGACTAAGTCATCTTAATTGCTTTCAAGGCCCAAGTGAATGCTATGCTACGTGGATGTAGTAGTTCAATGCAGTGAAAGCTTCGAGGTATGCATTGACACTATAAATCATCTCGGATTTGCAGCTAGTATAGTGCCCTTTTCATGATATAAGTAACAGAACTGAGGAGGGGAAGGCAGATATTTTCTGAGATGTTACTGATACTCATGTCAACAACAACAAAAAACACATTTTTTTAAAAAAATATGCAGTGAAAGATTTTAAATGCATTCTTATCTGCAAAAGCCAGACATGAAAATGAAACAAAGCTTCTCCAGGTGAAAACCATCAGAATTTAGAGTTGCCACTATGGTCCATGTGCTTTGCACTTCAGTAAGGTAGTCCAGAAATTATTTAAATATTGTTAAAAGAACCAAGATGGTTTCTATGCACATTTGAAACATAATGTTAAAACTGTTTGCTAGCATTACCAAATGACATTGACATACTTCTGTGAATCCAGCAGAGAGCCACCAAAATGGTTAAGTAACCCATAAAATACAATAAGGGTCAAAGAGAACTAGGTTTCGCAGACACGAACACACAGAATCAAGGTTTGTTCAACCTTTGGAAGGTAAAGGGGAAATTCAATTCCTGTCTACAACTACATACTGGGAGGGTGTAGACAAGGTAGAGACAGATTCTTCTCAGAAGTACACAGAATAGAATCATAGAATCATCTAGGTTGGAAAAGACCCTTAAGATCATTGAGCCCAACCATTAACCTAACACTGCCAAGTCCAACACTAAACCATGTCCTTAAGCACCACATCTACATGTCTTTTAAATACCTCCAGGGATGGTGACTCAACCACTTCCCTGAGCAGCAAGTTCCACTGCTTGATAACCCTTTCAATGAAGAAATTTTCTCTAATATCCAATCCTTGAAGCAACCTGAGGTCATTTCCTCTCCTCCTATCACTTGTTACTTTGGAGAAGAGACCGACATCCACCTCACTACAGCCTCCTTTCAGGTAGTTGCAGAGAGCGATAAGGTCTCCCCTCAGCCTCCTTTTCTCCAGGCTGAACAACCCCAGTTCCCTCAGCCGCTCCTTATAAGGCTTGTTCTCTAGACCCTTCACCAGCTTTGTTGCCCTTCTTTGGACATGCTCCAGCACCTCAATATCTTTCTTGTACTGAGGCGCCCAAAACTAACCACAACATTTGAGGTGCAGCCTCATCAGTGCCGAGTACAAGAAAACGATCACTTCCCTAGTCCTGCTGGCCACACTATTTCTTATACGAGCCAGGATGCATTGGCCTTCTTGGACACCTGGGCATACTGCTGGCTCATATTCAGGTGGTTGTTGATGAACACCTACGTTTTAACACCAGACAGCTTTCCAGCAACTCTTCCCAAGTCTGTAGTGTTGCATGGGGTTGTTGTGACCCAAATGCAGAACCCAACACTTAGCCTTGGCCAACACTTATCCAACCCAGTTGGATAGGTCAAGAAACAATGGACTTAAGTTGCAGCCTGAGAAATTCTGACTTGATATAAAGAAGAATGATCTTGCCATGAGAGTAGACAAATATTTAATAGGTGGCCCAGAGAGATTGTGGTATTTCCAACCATGGCAGATTCAAAAGTATAGACAAGTTTTTAATAACCTCTTCTAACTGGACATATTTTGACTAAATGATGTCTATAGATCCTTTCAAACCTATACTGTTCTATGGTTTTATGAAATTTGTGGTTTAGTTCATACTGCAGTAGGCAGCACTCCCAGGCTCAAATTTGGCTGCTGTAGTCAACTGCAAGGTGGATGAGAACTGCTGGGAAATGAGAATAACACCAGCATCCCAGTGAAACATTGAAAATTGAGAAAAGTAACTGATTTTAGAAATGTACTGAAAAGCTCTCCAAGGATTTGTGGCTTAATTTGTGGCTCTAATATTCATTTCTCCCACAAATGCAGTACATATCAATTCCTAGCAGATATTAGCATGGTATTCATACGTTTTACAAAGAAAAGACTGTTCCTTCATTTGAAAATGTATGTGAGACAGCAGTGTATTTTTCCATTTTAAAATGTTTTTGTTGTTTTTATTTGTCCTTGCCCTCCCTGCTCCCCGCCTCCCCCCACCCACCTGTCACATATGTTGTTAAAATTCCATTTTGACACCTGAAGGAACAATAAAGAAGTTCTACTTGGGAGTGTCCTTAGAGTTCAACACATATTTGGTGGTATTAACTTTCCTTGAACTATGGTACATTGCAACTCTGGTTTGTGTCTTTCTATTTTGTTTAAATGGAAGGAACACACTCAGGGGAGATTTCCAAAGAAGCACAGAGAACTTCAGAAAAACAAGTAATCTTTTTTTTTTCTTTTTTTTTCTTTCCTTTTTTTTTTTTTAATGACTGGACAAATTCTCAAACTGCTTTGGGGAAAAATTAAACATGAAAAACCCAGGAAGGTGCATCCCAGGAGGAAACAGATGCCCTCGTTAATTTAGAAAAAGTTTGTAGGTACTGAATATATTTTTTTTCAACATAGCTGACACAAAAAAACCCACAGCCTGCTGGTTTTTAGTCCTGAAGATCGTAGAAGTTGAGAATGCTTGCTTCCGTTAAGATGGAAGAGGTGATCTTCACTTCCTGTACTTATTTCCTCCTTTAACAATGATTAGCACTGCATAAAGGTTTTGTGATATCTGAAGCAATAGAAAAGGAAAAAAAAATGGCTTTGGAGCAGTAAGTGCTGTCATAATTATTTTTCTTTTCCTGTCGTTGTGGCTGTAAGCCTGTACTTGCAGGTCTAGTAGCAAGTAGCTCCTAAAAGTTCAAGTGTAAGACTGGTCTTGTAAAAACATCAAGTTTATTCTCCAGTTATATAAAACACTCGTTGCTTCTAAGAGGAGCACAAGAGTGACTTCAGTAACTTCAGAGATGGGTAAGTTTTGCACAAAAGTAAATCTTTACAGACTTGTGTCCTAATCCTTTGTTTTAAAGCTGAAATCCAACCCGGTAGATATACTAATTGATGGGAGAGAAGAGCAATTACATCTTTTTCTTTGTTTTTGTTTTTGTTTTTTTTTTTCCTTCTCCATTACAACAATTGGCACCTGGGCACCCAGACAAATAGCTCCCAGTGAATTCTCTCCAGGACTGGATGTTGCAGTTTCTCAATTGGAAGAAAAGTGTTTCATTTTATACTTTAGAATCACAGAGAAAGAGGACATCAGCTGGACATCCACTTGCCTCCAGTTGAGATCAGCTGCATCTAACCCATTTGTCACTGGTATTTGTCTCATTCATTCTTAAAAACATCCAGACATGATGATTCCACACTTCCACGGATAATATTTTCCAATATTTACACATCATTACTTTCATACTTTTATTTTTCTAAAATCTTAACTAAATATTTCAGATGCAGGTTACACCCATCCACAGTGGAGATGGAGAACAAGAGAGTATAATCATCTTTGCGCAAAGCTTTGTCCTACTCAGTATCTTTTTTGTCCCTTTGTTCTCCCCTAGACTGCCTTACAGTGAACAGAACACTAGCAAAAAAAGAGGAAGCTGACAGTACGGAAGATTTTTAATATGTCCGTTTGCGAGTCATTATTATCTTTTCACTACTTTTTCAGTAAGGAAAGTCAAGGTATATGTTGGGCAAAAAATAAGTTTAGTTTTTGCTAGAAGAGTTGAAAAGTGAGGTATAGCTTTTACAGGAACACTAAAACATTATTCATATTTTATTTTTATTCCCTTAATTAGGAATTAAGGGAATGTGTCTTCTCAACTGCCCTTACTCCTTTTCTTTTTTCCCTCCATTTGCATTTCCTGCTTAGCAGCATCCCTCTTCCCAGTCTCTTTATTTGACCTGTCCTCAGTCCCTGTTAAGTTTTTGTTTCCTAAACATAGGACCTCTTTCCTTGTCGTTTTTTCGTCTTCTTGCCTTCAGCTTCTTTTTCCAACAATTTCTGTTACTTTAAATTCTCCTGCAGGTAGTTTGGGGTTCCCCTGCCTCCTTCTGTCTTCTCCATATCTTTTCTTCTCACGCACATATGCTCACTCCCTTGAAGGCTTGAGCTAAACAGAAGAGGTCATGGCTATGGTGGCATGTGGAATATAAGAGCAACTGGTTCATTAAGGTTATCAGATGAAGAAGCTTTTCAGGTCAAAGGGAATAATAACAAAGAAACTGATAAACAAAACACGTAGAGACACAAACCTGATAAGCAAATAAATAAGGGAGACAATAAAGGATAACAAAACTCATGCACTAAATGGTGAGTCATTAGGGAAGTATGGGTACAGCTTTGAAGCGGGGCAACCCACGCTTTGTAACTGATAAGAAGAAGGAAACAAGATGAACATAATCGTCATGGATATTTCACAGGGATCTGGGGGACTGTGCAAAGCCGCTAAGAAATACATATGGGAAGGGTCATAGGTGAGGAAAAGGGAAGCATCAGGGAGGAAAAAGTGGGGGGAATAGGAGGAATGATAAAAGGTTTGATAGTAAGTAAGTAGGCACTGGCCAGTACTTCGGTCTGCCTGATCCCTGTGCCTGATCAATGCAGTCTACTTTGTCTTCTTCCTAAGTCCTTTCTTCACCATTTTCTGTGTGATTTCAGTCTCTATTCCATGCATGCCTGCTGCAAGGTCTAGGTGCTAGAATATGAAGAAAGAGACATGGGTGACAGGGCTCACAGCTCTGTATGCCAGCGACTGGAGGGACGAGAGCATAAGTCTCTGCATGCGAGAGTTATAAGGGTCAGTATCTGTGTAGGGGTCTCAGAGTGTTTATATTGAATTTAATGAATTTAAGTTGATGTCCATGAAGTTGTACATGTAATTCACTAGGAAATTTCAAGCTGGACTAGCCAGTGAGGAGGAGGAAAACATGCGTCTGGAAAGGTTAAAATTTTTTATAAGGGAGAGCATGTGCTTTATATCAGGGCAGGGGTATCAGGCAGGCGGAGGGTCCATGATGGTATTTTGGGGGACCTGTGAGTGTGGGGTGCTTGTGGGAAGAGTCTGTGCATGCTGCGTGTGTGCAGCGAGCACTCAGCGGGACCAGCTGGTGAGTTGGGGACCTATGGGGCAGGTAGGGGGGGCTGGGATCTGGGCGGGGGTGCTGATGGGGCAGAGGGGCCGTGACAGTGCTCAGGGGATCTGGGAATGTGTGTGTGCTTGTGAACCCGGGGAGTGTGGTGTGTGTGCTGCACCAGTGACCTTCTGCCTCTGCCAGCCCAGGAGAAGGAAGGGGGACGTGGCCATCTGAACTTTTATGTGAGTTTTATGTTTGTTGAATATATATGAGTCCTAGCAGTGCTGTATGTGGATGTGGTTGAAGGCAGCGCCCTGTGTGTGGCAGTCCATGCTGCAATCTACATAAGTGACCTCTGTAGTGCACATGTGTGCACCCTCCTCTCAGGGTTGCACACTCAGCCTGGCTACTGGCCAAGCTTGCAAAGGGTAAAGCAGCATCAGTGCCTGTCAGCCTAGGATGGAGAGATCCAGGTCTGCAGGCACACCTGGCTGGGCTCCAGCATCTGGGCAGGAGGAAGCCTTGAGTCCCTGAGTCCACTGGAGGCCACGGCTTCACAAAGGCCTTTCGAAATTACCTGAAGACCCAGTGTCTGGATCTATGTTCCTTGATTCCTCAAGTTTAGAAATGGCAGCAGCCAGGAAAGTGTGTGACTGCAAAAGCACCCATTACAGCAAAGCTTTCTCAATAAACTCTGAACCTTCCAACCAGAGTGTCTGGACCATTAAGACAGTTTAGGGGTGTGGAATAATTACTAAATTGGCCAAGAGCACAAAAGTACAGCATTGTGCACACATAAAGGAAAGTCATAAAATCAAGAGGCTTCTGAGGTAGAATACAGCCGCAGCTGGCACACGAAGAATGAAACATTTGCGATTCCCTGTACAAGGTTGTTTGCAAAACTACATGAGGGATGGAACGGAACATGATTATTCCATGGCCTTGTGATGAATAGCAGATATGGGAACGAGATGGTACTATGGAACAGATAAGCTGCCTACTTGCTTACTACGAAACAGATAAGCGGCCTACTCACTACCCGAGCCAACATTTCGTCAAATTTTGATGAAATGCTGTCCTTTGTGCAAACTTTGCTCATTACAATGTACCAAAACACACCTCCATCCCAGAGGCTACCCACCCACAAGGTGCAACCACTCCTTCTTGAGTACACCAATCATAATAAAAGTATTTATGACTAAAGTCACTCAAACTCCACTTTGAAGATAAAAAAATAGTATAAAAATAGCGTGAGAGAGGGGGGATATCAGGGAAGACACCATCGCAAACAAGTCGAGAACTCCATCATTGACTTCCGGGATCAGTCGATGGGCTGAGCCTTTCTTCCCCCCCATAGGGACACCTTTGGGTAAGACTTAGATCATACCGAGTGTTTCCTCAGGGAACTTAGAAATTTCTCTAGAGAATCTCTATCCTACATTTATAGCCAGGCTGTATCGTTTATAACTTTGTCGCACGTTTTGTATATTTAACAATATCTTTATTTGCACGTGCTTTGCAGACAGTGTATTTATCACCAGCAGTCCTAAGAACCTGTATATCTGTTGTTTAAATAAACTGCACTGTTTAAGTAGCCGGTCGTTTTGCTTTCTCACTGAACGCGACCAAAGACTCGAGAGTGGCCGTGCTAGTTCAGGAGCACGACTAGACTGAAGGTGCAGTCCACTATTACTGTATCCAAATCGTAATAGTTTAATACACATTAAACGCGACTGGACTGATAGTGGTGAATTGGGCATCACTCAGAATTTAAACCTAGCCGCACCTAGCCTCCCACCTCGGTGAGGAGTGTTAGAACGCAAGGGGGTTTATCTTCTGCCAAAACCGCTTGGCCCCCTTTTCATGCAACAAAGGGGAATAAGGAAGAAAAGAAAAAAAAAGAAAAAAAAAAAGAAAAAAAAAGAATAATTTCAGTTTCTGGTGAAAGGCACTGGTAGATATTCTGCAATAATTGTTAACAGCGACAGTGCTTTGTTTTTCTTTTGCACTTCCACCACATACGGACTAGGGTGATTGTTTCAGTGATTTCTGTTTTGCAATAAATCTGAAATTATTTTCCTTGTCAGCATGCTGGCAGAAACAGCATGATGATATAGAAACAGTGACAAAACAAATTGGCAACAGACATTTCAGGTACCTTTGTCAGATATGAAATATGCGGTATCCAGCAAATAAATCTATTAGTTTTTAGTAACAACAACAACTTACAGTAAGACTGAAAAAATCAGACTTCTTGAATAGGTAGGCAAAGCTTTCTGAAGGATCTGCAAAAGCATTGTCTGACTTTTGCCTTGGGCTGGACATAGCAGCAAATATGCATAATGAATATGGGATGCGGGATTATTTATTCCATTACATGGAGTCTTCAGGTCAATTTGCAAGCAAACTCAGACACCAAAACTGTTGTAGGAATATTTCTGATACATTCAACAACACGAGTCTTGAGTAGGGTTACATATATCTTACATATTTTTGCTGGACTTTGTCTATCAGGACGTATGAATAGATGTGATTAGTGTAGCAGTGCTAACAGTAGCCCACAGTATGCATCGATGGATTGACATAACTTGTTTTGTTTAGAAAGTCCTCATCTATCTGATACGGTTGCAGTAAGGACATTTTATAATTATTGAGCAGACAGAAATCTCAAAAATATCAACAGATTCCTTGAGAATATCTTTGTATCAACACACAGTGGATAAAGACCAAGGAACATTTAGAAGGAAAGGATATATTAACACAAGTGAGACTTTTCTGTACTTTTTCATGGAAGGATACTGGCTAGAAAAAGATGAACACAAGTAATAGAGTTTCAGTCTATTTTGTTGGGGCATGGTGATCCAACACGCTTACAATGCAATTAACTGAAAATCTGGATCTTACTACCTTAAAAACTTCTTAGTACTGTTTTATTCAATATATTTGTGCCTAGTGGTACAGCACTTATCTGGGATCTAACTGTGATCTGTAATTATTTATAATATTCCCTTTAAGGTAGCAATCTAAATTAAAATTACTAGCCAGAAGGTTTTTTAAAAGAGCAACCCTAACCTCCTTAGAAAATCACAGGCATATTGATATAGCTAGTTCATCATACATTTTCTAGCACCCTAAGGCATACCAAAGTCTTTTTTCGTTTTTCCTTTTTTTCTTTCCCCCGTTCCATTTTTACATAGGATCTTGTTGAGCATTTTTCTACTCTTTCAGGAAAATTTCAGGAATATATCTCTTTTCACAGTTTCAAATTATAAGCTTCTATATCAATTTTATTTGCTTGTTTATTGATTTCTTACTTTATGTAAAGGCAATGAAATGTGAATTTTGTGAAGCCACAGGACACTGGTAAATTTTTATATTATGTTGCACACAACATTGACTCATTTATTCCCGTATTAACATGAAGTTTTTCTTTATTATCACTTGTAGGAAGGAGTAAGATGAAAATGTGTTGTGAATCTCTAGTCTGGTTTGTCACTCAGCAGGGAAATAAATAAATGTCTCCAATAACTTTATCCAAAGCATTTTCTTTGGTAAACACAATAAAGTACACATAGAGACATGCAAGCAATGAAATACCAGAACATCTGGTGAACTGCAGGTGGGCCAGGAATACGAAGTCAAAACAGGTGCAGAGAAGCAGGTTTTCTGATTCTGAAATTGTATTAGATGCTGGTAGGTTTCTATATATGTGAGGCAATGACCTGCATGGTTTCCACGTAGGTTAGAATCAGTCACGTGTCATGTTCAAGAACATATTTCACAAGAGGATAGAGCTTCAAAGAAAACAACTATTACATGAAGTGTTTGATTTTAATATATAATTTAATTAGGTCAGTGTATGTCCCAATATCCTCATTCCTTCCCTCTGTCTTGTTCCCATAATATACAAGTTAATTCTGGTGTTGAAAAATTACTGTTTCTTAAGTAAAACTACTGTTACGTAAAGTGCCTCTATTTTTCCCTTCATAGTATTTTTTTAAAAAAATTTTGCTCAGTTACAAATACTGAGGAAAAAAAGATAATCCTTAATAAAAAGATGTTTCAAAACTCCAGTAATTTTTTTAAGATCCTAACACAGGAACTAATGCTTCCTAATCTCTTTGGCAAATTTGGCTACCAATATTTATCTGAATCGTTTAGGATTGCGAAATAGGACTATAAAATATTTTGGGAATAATATATTTCATTGCATGTTGAGCATTTTAACCTCATCTGGAACTTCAAGCAAGCTCCTTTCCACGACTCCTTATATTGTTTTACTTCTACTGGCCTCTGTAAGTTGGTGAAGGAGGTTTAAAATTTTATTGTCTCACTTGAATTCATTTGGATCTCATTTGAATTCATTATTTGTCATTTACCTTCTATAGCACAGAAAATACAAACATCCAGATATGGTTTGGCCAGCTTTTGTACAAAGATGGTTTCTTTCTGTGCTCATCATACTATGTACATTACTCCAAGCAGCTTAGTGAAAAGAAAGCACACAGAGATGTTTCTATACCACATCCTTGATGTTTTTATGGAGAAACAGATTTCAAACTCAAGGTTTAAATTCAATCAAAAAACAGGAAACAGAAATATGAATTCATAATGCAAAAAAACCCCAACAAAACAAAATAAAACATATTTACTTAACCTAGTCACTGTTAATTACTTAGGTACCAGTTACATGTGCTAGACCAACCACTGTAATGAAAGAAATCTCGCTGTCTATTGTATGATGACTGCTTTTTGCTTACCCACGTTGCTGGTAGAGGCTTTTACCCTGTTGTTCATTTTTTGTTTACGTTATCAAACAGTAAATCTGTAGACCATCTCAATACATACAGTTATTCCACTGGTTTCTAACCAGTTCTGCTTCAAATTTCTTTAGTTCTATCATTTGGAAAATAATACTTGCATCCCTGCTACATACCACAAGCTGGTTTATTTTCCCCAAAAAGGACATGAGCAGGCCCTGACTGCCAAAGGAAGCCTGCAGATACTTTTGTATTGCTACTTCCTAAGGACTATATTTTCCTCTTACCTGCCAACAGTTGATATTACGGCCTCATCTGCCTGATGCTAATAGCTCAAGTTATTCCAAATCTGCCGAGCTTACCAACTAGCCTACAGTAGCTATTAAATAGGCTGCACAGTTGAAGTGGGAGCTATCAGAATGGCTATCTTCACCCTTCCACTATTTGTACGACATAAACTGAACATAATTTGACCTATTTTCAAACAACTGCACACCTATCCACTATGCACACAAAGCGTGCAGGCCAGCTTTATTATGTAGCACACTTGAAAAATGATGAACACAAAAACAATCATCAGCAAAATCACTGAACGGTGATCTTATCAACATATTCACCCTGAAAGTCTATTCCAGCCTTAGCATCCCACTAAGAGCAATGAAAACAGACCAATAATTATTATTTATGGCAGTCATGAGCCAAAATGCATGTTATTTTAAGTTGCGCATTAGCATTTAAATTAAACTGGTTCATTTCTTCAAATACACTTATGGACCTAAACTTGAATCAGAGGTACAGCTGTTAAACATGCTTTTTGGGTTTTCAAGGGATGAGAGGATCCCTGTCAGTACGCCCCACAAGCCATAAGGAAGGGAAAAGGAAAAGATCACCCTTTCTGATGGTGGCATTTTTCCTTTACCCACTAAGTTACTGCTGCTTCCAGTCACACTTCAGAATCTCTTTGAAGATTTTAATATCTGAACGTCCTGCAGTATTTCCTTCCCTTCTTTCAATATACATGCCAGCCTGTGTTACCCTGGCCACACTGTGCCTATGTAGCCTCCTATGAATGCGACTTGGGCCCCAGACGGCGTGACTGCTGCCTCCTGGAACACAGCGTGAAGGCACACAAGTTAACTGAGGCATCTACACACGGTAGTGACGAAGACCTCTGGGGGCAAGTTTTCCTTGCAGAGAAGTCACATTGCATGTCTGCATCCAACATTTGTGGCAGTTGCAGGCTGTACTGAACTATATGGTGCAGAAACACAAGCTGATTACTACTTTATTCAGTTGTTTTCCAGTTAGCTGTGGGAGAAACACTCTTCTTGAACTTTGTTTTCCTTTCACAGACCATTATTAGTTTTCCATTCTCTTGCACCTCCTGGAGGAGTCTATCTATCCATACACTAAGCAGGGAGCCTAAGAAAACACTCTTAAAATCCACATCATCAAAGAAAACACTTGTTTGGTGTTCTAATTCTCACCTAATTTAGATCAAATCTATCCAAAATAAACCCAGGGATTTAAATGGAGTTACTTCTCATTTAAACTTGTGAACTCACAGGTACATCAGGAACCTCAAAATCAAACCCATTCTTACCTTAAATGCACAGGTGTTTGTTTTTTTTTTTTCTTTAATGACCTGTGAGGTTGTTTTCTTCCATTAGTAACTGTTGTAGCTGCTGAGGTCCTACTTAAGATTCCTGGTGGCAGCACTTTGCCTTGCAAGTCACTGAAACCTCCACATTTCTCTCAGAGTGACACAAGGTCGTAACTCTAAGGATACAAATCAAGGTGAGAAACCTACTGTTTGCTACAATTGCAGAAGTTCTGATCATTATGCACACCTCTGCCAGGAATTAATTTCATTGTTGTCTCTAAAAAGCTGATTATCTAATGGCTTAAAAAATGCAAAATTTTTCAGAGCTGTTAGTTTTTAACATAAATCACTTTGCTCTTGAGCTTGATTTAAGTCCATTACACAAGTTTTACCTATGATTGGACTTCAGCAGTACTACTTTTTGACTGAAAAGACTAGAGTTTCCTTTCCTTTCCTTCCTTCCTTCCTTCCTTCCTTCCTTCCTTCCTTCCTTCCTTCCTTCCTTCCTTCCTCCCTCCCTCCCTCCCTCCCTCCCTCCCTCCCTCCCTTCCAATATTGTGTTTGGCAGTCAAGTATTCTGAATGCTGAAGGAAATTATATCAAGGATAATTGTAAAGAAATTGCAGGCAATTAAAGGGAAATTTGTATGAAAGCCAATGTACAATAGTATTCTAGGAAACAGAATATTTTCAAAGGGGTAGGAGCCTAAAAATCTATCTTGCAATATCATAATACGGTAAATAAAGACCTGTCTTACACTTAGAAAACTACAACTGCCCTCTGTTGTGGTTTAACCCCATCCGGCAACAAAAAAACATGCAGTCTTTTCGCTTACTCCCCTCACAGTGGCGGGAGAGGAGGAGAATCAGCAGAAAAAGGCAAAACTCGTGGGTTGAGATAGAGGCAGTTTAACAGAACAGTGAAGGAAAGAGGAAAACAACAGTACTGCTGATAGAGGAACATACAAACCACGGTTAATGTGCCACCGCTCACCAGCGAGAACCCGATGCCCAGCCCACTCCCAAGTAACGACTTCTGCCCCCTCCTCCAGACAGCCCCCCAGCTACAGAGTGGCTGTGGTGTCACATGGTATCAATGTGGTATCAACCCTAGTTTGGGTCAGCCAACCCCCGCCCAGGGCTGTGTCCCATTCCAGCTCCTTGTGAAAATTAATCTTATCTCTGCAGGAACCAGGACACCCTCCTCCTCCCCCATACCCCAAAATGAATGTCATGTTATGCTACAAAAGGTGGGAAATTACCATTCTAGATGAGACCACAGTTCCAGCCCAATTTGCTGTCGCTGGTAGTGACCGCTGGTGGTAGATACTTGGGGTCACAGCATAAGAAATAGGGACATGGTAACTGAATATGCATGTCAGAATACCAGAATACTGGCTCCAGAAGGTCTGTCCTTCTTATCAGCACACCCAAAAATAATGAAAGATTGCAGCCATACAGGAAATTGCTCATCTTTGAGCTTAAACCTTCAGGAAGATAAACTATTCCTGGTAACTCATCTGAACCTTTTCCTACCAAGTGCTCTTTGAGCAAGGGCGTAGAACCTTTGTAAAGAGATATTTGAAATGGCTCCATCCAATCATGCAAGGGAACGAGAGTTAGAAAATACACATGCTAGGAGAGGAGCTGTAAAGGGAACAGAGTTAATATGGAATTTATCTTGAACATCAGACGTAATAGCTAAGTATGCAAATACTTTCCAGAATCTGACTGGAAATATGTTTTAAGTTAAGTATCAGTTGAACCACTTGAAAAATCTAGTCCTCCAAAAGACAGGAATTGTTCTTATAAAATTGCTCTCAATTAGAATATTAAAACAAAAATTCCAGATATAGCAGTTTTAAATTTAATTTAAAATTAGGATTTTTTTTTTCTATTAAACCTTAGCTACAAAGAGAAAAAATATTTGTAAGTTATTCATTAAGTAAATTAAATATATATATATTAGATACAGATTGTATTATTTATTAAGTGGATATAATGCAAACACATATATAAATATTGTAAAAATAATTCTGAGAAGACTTGTAAACTTCCCATGAATACTCTGCAAACAATAATCACTTTATTCCACTGTAATTATAAAGAAACTCTCATGTCATTTCTGGGTCCCAGCCATCAAAGCATATGAACACCGACAATGATTTTAACTTCAAAACACTGATATGGGAAGAAAATGCTATGCTTCTGTTACAGAGGGAGTAAAGGAAGACAGTAAAGCATTTTTTAAAGAGTGGCGTGGCTTTGTCCCAGCCACACTGGAAATCTGTGAAGCAGCCCTTCATACTTTATAAAGACTAATCACTGGACCACACTTTGTCTCCATCTCTTTGCTTAATGACCACATCTCTCTTAGAGCTGGGATCTCTCTGAGGTGAGGCCGGACCCCAGAATGTATTGTCATTGCCAGCCTGTTCAGGAGATAACCACAGCTGAGACAGCACACCGAGCGCCACCGAAGACCGATCTGCACTGATATGCACACGAGGAAACACTTCCGTAGCGCCTGTCTGAATTACAGCAGGGTCTAGCCCACAGTATTAATTTCTCACTTCCGAGAGGCTGAAGAGGCCAGTAAATCTTTCAGTGAAACTGGAAGCCGTGCAACTCTGCTCTACATAAATGTGTGAAGTAGAAGTTCAAAGGTTATCCCTGCATCACGGCCTTATATAAAATCAGCCTGCCACAATGTCAGCATCATATGCTAACACTTTAAACACTTTATTTAAGCATTTCATTTAGGAAACAATTACTGTATGTTTTTGTCTAATATAATTAATAGGTCAAGCAGCACTTATTAAGTCTTTAGGCATTAATTAACATTTAAAAATTATCAGATATGACACATTAATTAGATATCAATCACTTATTAGAACTACTGACATTTAATAAGCATTTTAATTTATACCAAACTATCCTGCTGTACATATCTTTCCAAACTACAAGTACCTGCAAATAGTTCTTAAGGAGTTTAACATGTTAACTCCTTTTTTGTCTTTGCAATTAGCATGTACATAAAAGACTGATTTATACCTTAGATACTTCAGTCATAAAAATATATCTACATCTTTTCAAGTCATTAATAAATGACAAAATTTTGAATAAAATGCATAGCATGCATATTAAAATAATTTTAAGAGCATTATAGAAATTAACAGTATCTTTCTGCTCTTTCTGTGTCAGATTTGAACTTAAATCGTCCTCTGGTTCTCCTGTCCTGTCCTGAGGGAAGAAATGAAAATGTCCAAGTGTTAATTGCTGAACTCTGTCACCCTTAACTATGCATTCTTGTATCTTCTTTGATACTTCCCTTGCATAGCTATCTCCTATTGTCAAGATCTTGCCATTAGACACTTCACAGTCATGATCTCTCTCTTGACCTAATTGCACTTATTATCAGCCAATTTTTATAATACTAACTAGGGTACTTAGGATGACATATAAAAACCCTACAGGGTGCCCAAACTTTACAAGACTAATGTCCATATTGGCAGCTTGACAAGAACCAGAGAGCTATGTTTCCTTTGCATGTACTTTTGCATATTTTTTCCAACTAATATATGCACTAATCCATAAGATTCTCATATATTTGCAACTTTGCTGAATAGAAATCACCTGTTTATTCATTAGATGTTTCTTGTCTAATGTGCACCTATGTGATAAATTAAGGTGGAATTTTAGTGTGGAGACTTCATGGAGACTTTCCTAGCTTTTCTGAACACGTGCTTGAAATCCTGTTTGGCTGGGTCATCT
This sequence comes from Chroicocephalus ridibundus, assembly GCF_963924245.1. NCBI lineage: Eukaryota > Metazoa > Chordata > Aves > Charadriiformes > Laridae > Chroicocephalus > Chroicocephalus ridibundus. The sequence continues at coordinate 39,220,181 of NC_086284.1, forward strand.
GGAAGGGGAAAGCAATACAGCAGTAGCCTGCAGCAAGGGGGCATGGGATGCTTTAAACAAGCCCTTCCATGAGTTGACAACATCCCTGTTTATCTGGCTGCCTCCATCCTGCTCAGCGAGCAGCAGCCTCTGGTAGTGGGACATAGTCTACAATGCTATCCATGTGAAGCTACAGCCAGACCCACAGAAAAACATGGGAGTGTGGGTCAACCAGACGCGTTTCACTCGCAATGCATGAGACTTGACAGATCTGTAGCACACCTGTGATGGCTTAATTGGGCTAGCACAGATAACAACATGTAGCGAAAGTAAGCTCTCCAGATGTTCTGGGAATATACATGCAAGTACCCATACTGTCTTCTTTCATTACAGCTGTTAGCTGGATTAAGATACCAAATGTAAGATAACATGCTACATTTTCACCTTTTCCTCTCAGTTTTGACCAAGCCTAAAGGTAATTAACTGGCTTCATGTGAGTACTACGCAGTTGTTCTGATGAGCGTAAGACAGACTAATAAAGAATGCAAACACTATAATTCCTTTTTTCTTTCTTTTTTTTTTTTTCAGGTGGAAAACAAAAAGGCAGTTGAGTTGAAGGCTAGATCACAAGGAGATCTTGCAACACTGAGTTTCACAACTTGTACATTTTTTAGCCATGTTAGATATGAGGATCTAAAGTAAACTAGTTTCCTAGGATTTTTCTGTAGTCCACAGAGAATGATGGGAATCACCAATGAATAGTTCAGAGCAGAAACAAAACTCTTTTCTCAAGTACAATCCATAGCCCTCAGTTAAATGCCTTAACTCTCTATACAATGCACGAGGAGGATTAAATGGGATTCACAACAGACAGCATGCTGTGCAAGGTTTATATAGTAGAGAAGGTCAAGACTTAAAGCCTGCGCTTATGTCAGACCAGGTTTATGACTCAGAAACCTCTCCTGCACTAATGCACTTGTGTCCCTCCTTTCAAAATAACAGGCACCTCTTTCTTGTAAAACACAGAGGTCAGGGGATGGTGTTCCTAGTATTGAAATGGGATTCAGACGGAAGGGATTCAAATCCACATAACTATATGGCTGTGGGATGCTGAGGAATCTTGTCATTTTGGCATTGTGCTACTTTGCAGAAATGAATGCAGAACTCATTGGGCTAGAGAGAAAAGTGGAATCCCTGTGACTGCAATCATCTGCTGAAGGAGAGGACACCTACCTCTTGACCCCATCTCCGAGGAATGTTATACTGTTTTATAAATCAAAAAGCGAACGAAGCCATAAGCAGGCCTAGCAGCCAAGAACAAAAAACACCTTTTTAAATTTTAACCCCCACTGAAATGTCACTTAGGGTGCTCGGTCTTTCATTGTCATGCATCTGCTTGGCAGAACTCATTGTCTCTTGACATCAGGAGATCCCTATTTTCTTCTTTTTTAAGCCTACATTTAAGACTGTTTTGTTTTCATTGACTTTTAACTGACATTAGCTAATTATTAACTCTGCAGGATAGATTAAATTTTAATTTTAATGTCAGTGTAAAACACCATGAGCTGCCTCAGCATGATAAGATGCTATAAAAGTTTAAACTGTTGTTATAAGTTAGCCACCTGTTCAAAACGTTAAAAATCTACATGTTTAAATCAATCACACTGCACTGGATGCCCCATCAAGGCTAATGTTGATAAATTACACTCTTAGCTCTAGTTGATACAGAGTCATTATTCTCCAGAATGGTAGTATATTGGACTTTATTTTGTAGAGTTTTAGTTGGGATTGCAATGTCATTTTTCAAAATCCTAAATACACTCCAATGCGTATTTTCCAATCTGCTAAATTGCTCAGAGATTACCCTGGCTAAACAGTACCTTTGAGATTTTGTCTGGTGTATGAGACATATGCTGGAGATGTACCGTTCCAGAACGAGTTCCTGGAAGTACAGTGGAATGGTAGAAAGGCCTACGTTCATACAGTTCTTGCCATCTCTGGGCCAAATCAGAATTGTATAAAAAGACATATAGAAAAAACCCTAAACTGACCTCTGTCTCAGGAGACAATGAACAATCTGCAGGCTGGAGCAAATGGAATTTCTGTCTTAAGCATGGTATATAGACAGGGAAAAATCACTTACTCTGAATTGTCTACCTATACAACAGGGCTAATGTTTTCCCATGCCTATCTTGTTTCTTCACATGGTAAGTTCACTTGGGTGAGTACAATTTCTTACTGAAAGCAAGAGGGTTACTTCCTTAGCTCCAATAAAGAAAAGCAGCACACGGAGGTTGCGTCTTTCAGTAGGCTTAGTTCTGGAGTCAGGGAACTGACTTTACTACCTCCTGATCTTCTTGTGCTCAGAAAAAGTTTGTAAATAGACCAAAAGGCATGGAGTTCAGCGTTTTGGTATAACTTAAACAATCTTCAGCAGCCCTGAAGCTGAATGACCTGTTCAGCTCATTCATTATTTTCATTTGGATGAATATAAATTCTAACACCACAAAAAAGCTGCATTGTCTGAGACAGGTGACAGCAGACTCTTTGGTTTCCCTTTGTAATATATTCCTGGAGATCCCTAGAGTAGGAATTCAGTGAAAGACTCCCCAAAGAGATAAATTTTTAACTTTGTTATTGAAGGAGGAAAAAACTAAAAGAGGATTTAGCTGACTGCATGAGGCTTAGCATGGGTTTACCATCCGTACCCATCTTCTCGCGTGCAATGTCTGTGCATAGGTTCCTAAGAATCTGTACCCTGACAGTGATTACTAGTATCGGTGTAGCTGCTAGATGACAGAGGGACAGGGGACCGTACATAGGTCCTGAGGTTAAGGGGCAGGAACGGGCTGGCGTCTGTGCTGCTGAAAGCAAGCTTACTCTAGAGCATGCTCCCTGTGCCCACATGCCATAGCTCTTCGCCCTGCATCTCTCAAGGATCTCTGTGTTGCTCTTATGAACACAACGTGTAATTACTATTTTTGTGCATTTTCAGTTCAAAGTGTTTAAAAAAAAAACAACAGAAAAGTCGAGGCCATGATACATCATTCTGCCTCTGAATGCTGTTCAAACATTTTAATGTATGTGGAGTATACATTGCATGTTGTCAGGTGTCCTATGAGTTGTTCAAGCATTATGCTGGGGAGAGTGAGTTGCACCGACCCAGAACACGTCAAAGAAGAGAACAAACAAGGAGAAAAAAATAATCGAATTATAGTGTCCAGGCTTTGTCTCTGAGACTCTTACTCACCAAAATAAGACTTTCCTTATTCGTAACAAAAATCTGGGAAGTTAAGCTTATAAATAATATGGACAATGTCTAGGTTGAGGGGTGGGGGTGGGGATGTGTGTGGTGGAAATTCCTTAATTTTGAAAAACACTTTTTTCCTAAAACAGACAAGTCTTTTGGAGCTTCAAGAAATTTTAATGTGTCTCTCTTTAGAACTGTAATTGTTGTTTTTCTCTTTCTGTTTGGAATTTCTTTAGTACCTTAGTAATAGAAAGCTGAAATGCTGCTTGGCAGTTTTTCCACAGATGTTTGTGGAGCATTTCTGTCTTAGCATTTCTCCACAAAACAATTTTGTGTAAGTTACAAGAGATACCACAACAAAGGGGATTACGGAGACCTGACATACAGTGTCACCTGTCATTTCTGACAAATGTAAATGCAAGAATAAAATCTTAGGTAGAAAATAAGAACATATGAGTCAGGCCTGAGTGAAAGGGTACCAAAGACTGTGGTTCCAGACTCTTCTTCTTTGCCTCTGTTGCTTTTCTCCAATTTATCTGCATAGTGTATTTCTTTCTCTGAGTTTTCATTGGATGTAAATTACCGTCTCTTTTAAAGAACAGCAGCGGCTGTGAAATGTCTACTAGTACAGAAAATCCATATTAAGTTGTGGAGACTAGTTTCTGTGAGAGCAAAATATATTCAAAAGCCCAAGAGAGATGAGGTAGGCGATGCTCCATGTCCCCAGGACTGACAGGTAGGGAGGCTGCAGATGTGTTCTCAGCAGGCACACACACCAAGCACACATAATACACCACATACATCCATATCTCCACACGGCCAGCCACACAGGTCACAGACAAACACACAGACTCAACACCCACACAAACATAGACAGCACCAACAGCCTCATCCTGCTCCCCTCTCTGGCTGACCAGGATGGAGATCCACCAGTGACAATATATACATATACATGTACAGTGTGGATCTCTCCAGCAGCTGGGTTCAGACACTCAGTCTGTATAGAAGCTGGCCCTGGATTCCAGTCTCACCAGTTGCCAGCACCTGGACACTCAAGCCCCAGAGGCCACTATCCCACTCCTGTTGCTGGTACAGACCATTGCAGAAACATACACAGTTGGCGAGGGCTTCCCTGATCCCAACAGCTGATCCCCCTGTGCTCTTACCCCTAGACATACAGGGTGGCCCTCAGACACCCATCCACCCCTTTGCTCCCAGTCATTTCAGTACCCATCAGCTAGCTCAGCTTGATCCTCACGAGTGATCACACACTCTCTTGCACACCCGCACTTGCTCCAATTGCTGCACCACAGACATATGGGCATCTGTGACCCCTAGTTTGACTCCACTTGCTGCATTCACATCCCCTTACACACCTACTGCCTCCACCCACCCACCCATCCACTCACACATTGAGTAGAGAGGTCTCACCCAGGTAAGAGAAAGGTATTTAATAAGACAGGACAAACTGCACTGGTCAGGCACAGGACATAGCCAGACAAGTGTACTGACTATACAGCTATTTACATGTAACCAACTCTTTTTATCCCCTTAACCCTCATTTCACACACTTGTTCCTCCCAAAATCACCTAAATCCCTTATGCTTGTGCTCCCCCCCGGCCCCTTCCTCTAAATATCCTGTAGTAAGTCCTATGCCATGCTGAACTGCTCTTCCCCTGCATCCCATAATGTGTCCCACAGGCCTAGGCAGCAAGCCAATTAGTCTGAATGGTTACCCAGGGAGCTGTTCCTAATGACTTTACATGACTGATTCCATGCATGGTCAGGGGAGCTGAGGGTCTGCTGGGACAGCCCTGGAAGGGACCTGGACAGGGTCTTCGTTCCTCAGGAGTCCTTAGTTTGGGTTCCCAGTTGCCATTGTGTATCCCAGTGCTCCTCTGATTTCCACAGATGGGCCTTTGATGAGCTGATGGTGCCTTGTGAGGCATCTTGAAGTAGTCGAGCAGGGTATTAGTTGGGTTCCTTCTCCTCCGCCTCTTTCTGAGCTCTTCTGTAGGTGGGCAGATGAGTTTTATCACATAACCTAACTGTTCTAGCCCCCTTCATTAACATAGTGCTTGCTGGAGACCTTGCACCCCCAGCTTTCAAAATTTTATTTGATTTAATGACGTAGTTTCAGTCTCAGTATTTAATTGTGAATAACTGGTTTACTCTCCTTCTCTGAAAAAGAGGTATAAGTGTCTTCCCTAGCTATGAAGAAACCTTTAAAGTGGTGACCAGAATTAAATTAATTTTTATAACTATGCACTCAGAACCCATATAGTTCTTATCTCTTCCATATCCAAGGATCATGCTGTCTGAGTACTCTTTAATATAATTTTCTTGTCTGAGGTAGAATAATTTATGCCCAAGAATTTCAGCAGAGGTGATAAGAAATGGCTCCTCTCATCCTCCAGAAGAGTTTCAAATGCAGCAGCTTGCCCTGTGCTCACCAAATGTATGCCTTGAGCTCAGGTGGGTGCTGGATGCATCTCTCATATTTGAATAAAGTGAATATTCTCCCTTAGAATCTGTAGTACCCAGCAGAAATATTTATCTCCATTCAGACCAAGGAAGCATGAGCATCTGTAAAACAATTGACTCTATATTTTCCAAACCTTTAGGCAATAAGTAACTCTCTATGTCTGCACATACCTCTCATCTATCTTTCAGAAAATGTTTCACCTAGTCTACAAGCAGCAGAATTTCATGCTGTCATTGGCATCTGGGCTTTTTTGTTAGATACGTTTGTACTATTCCTTAATGATTACATTTTATGGTAATTGTTTTTTGCTTTGACAGACATAGCCTTGGTCCTCTGTGTAGCGTACCCATTATCTTTAGAAAAGCACTCAGACTTTCAGAAGGTAAAAAGCAGACAAGAAATATACTGAGGAATTGTTAAAAAAAAAAAAAATTGGCACTATCCATCTAAACAAGACTTTGGGATGAGTAAAATCTTACATGTTTTCTATTGACATTTGCAGAACAAGCTGTGTAGAAATAAAAACCTGAAAATAATTACATGCTATGCAGTAAACTTTGGAAGAACTTTTAGAAAATTATCCATTGAGAAAGTAAAAAATTTCTAATGCGTCTGTGTTGTTAGATGAAATCCCTCACTTATCTGAGTGGTTTGCTGTCTGCTGCTCCTGCAGCAGCACGGAACAAAATACAAATGAACCTGCATTACCAAAGGGCGCTAGAAAGTTTAAAATTTATATTTAATGTATAGAGAATGAAAACCAGCTCTTTAGGAAAATTCTGTGTCTTAGCAGGGATAATGTTTTCTTTTTATTTTTTGATAGACCAGAAATCTTCCGAATAACATATTATAACTGTATAAAATATGTGTCTGATAATATGCACACTTCACATAGACATAGCCAGACTTTAGCCTGTTCAGAACTCTGGTTGGGAGGGTCCCGTGGGAGGTAGTCCTGAGAGACAAAGGAGCCCAGGAAGGCTGGACGCTCTTCAAGAGGGAAATCCTAAAGGCCCAGGAGCAGGCTGTCCCCATGAGGCGCACAATTAAAGGGTGGGGAAAATGGCCGGCCTGGATGAACAAAGAGCTCTTGATGGGACTTAAGGAAAAAAGGAAGGTTTACCACCTTTGGAAGAGGGGACAGGCAACTCAGGACGAGTACAGAGATCGTGTTAGATCATACAGAGAAAAAATCAGGAAGGCAAAAGCCCAGCTGGAACTCAACCTGGCAATTAATATAAGGGACAACAAAAAAAGTTTCTATAAATACATCAACAAAAAGAGAGTTACAGAGAATGTCCATCCCTTACTGGACGCGGGGGGAAACCTTGCAACCAAGGACGAGGAGAAGGCTGAGATAGTTAATGCCTTCTTTGCCCCTGTCTTTAATAGTCAGACCAGCTACCCCCAGGGTGTTCAGCTTCTTGGGCTGGAAGATAAGAATGGAGAACAGAACAACTCCCCTGTAATCCAGGAGGAAGTAGTTAATGATTTACTTATGCACCTGGACACGCATAAGTCTATGGGGCCACATGGGATTCACCCAAAGATTCTCAGGAAGCTGGCAGGAGAGCTCACCAAGCCTCTCTCCATTATCTATCAACAATCCTGGTTAACAGGAGAAGTGCCGGATGACTGGAGGGTGGCCAATGTGACGTCCATCTACAAGAAGGGCCAGAAGGAGGATCCCAGAAACTACAGGCCTGTCAGCCTGACCTCAGTACCGGGAAAGATCATGGAGAGGATCATCCTGAGTGAGCTCTCAAGGCAAGGGAAGGGCAGTCAAGGGATCAGGGCCAGCCAGCATGGGTTTATGAAAGGGAGGTCCTGCCTGACCAACTTGATCTCTTTCTATGACCATGTGACCCGCTTTCTCGATGAGGGGAAGGCTGCGGATGTTGTCTACCTGGACTTTGTTAAGGCCTTCGACACCGTCCCCCACGGCATTCTCCTGGAGAAACTGGAGAATCATGGCATAGACAAGTGTACCCTCCGCTGGATAAAAAACTGGCTGGATGGCCGTGCCCAGCGAGTTGTGATTAATGGAGCAAAATCTGGTTGGCGGCAGGTCACCAGTGGTGTCCCTCAGGGCTCAGTTTTGGGGCCAGTCTTGTTCAATATCTTTATTGATGATCTAGACAAGGGGATTGAATGCACCCTCAGTAAGTTTGCGGATGACACCAAACTAGGAGGGAGTGTTGATCTGCTTGAGGGTAGGAAGGCTCTACAGAGGGACCTGGACAGGCTGGATCGATGGGCCAAGGCCAGCTGTATGAGGTTTAATAAGGCCAAGTGCCGGGTCCTGCATTTTGGTCACAACTACCCCAAGCAACGCTACAGGCTTGGGGAAGAGTGGCTGGAAAGCTGCCCAGCAGAAAAGGACCTGGGGGTGCTGGTGGACGGCCAGCTTAACATGAGCCAGCAGTGTGCCCAGGTGGCCAAGAAGGCCAACAGCATTCTGGCTTGTATCAGGAATAGCGTGGCCAGCAGGAGCAGGGAAGTGATGGTGCCTCTGTACTTGGCACTGGTGAGGCCTCACCTCGAGTGCTGTGTTCAGTTCTGGGCCCCTCTGTACAAGAGGGACATTGAAGTGCTGGAGCGTGTCCAGAGGAGAGCTACCAGGCTGGTGAGGGGTCTGGAGACCAGGTCATATGAGGAGAGGCTGAGGGAGCTGGGCATGTTTAGTTTGGAGAAGAGGAGGCTGAGGGGAGACCTCATTGCCCTCTACAGCTACCTGAAAGGAGGTTGTAGAGAGGTGGGTGTTGGCCTCTTCTCCCAGGTGAATAATGACAGGACCAGAGGAAATGGTCTGAAGCTGCGGCAAGGGAGATTTAGATTAGATATTAGGAAGAATTACTTTGCTGAAAGAGTGGTCAGGCACTGGAACAGCCTGCCCAGGGAGGTGGTTGAGTCACCATCCCTAGAGGTATTTAAGAAACATGGCTCTTCAGGGCATGCTCTAGTGCCCAAGATTATTGGTTTGTGGTGGGGTGTTGTGTGTGGGGTTGTGGGTGTGGAGTTTAGTTGGTGGGTGCTTTTTTTTTGTGTGGTGTTTTTTTTTGGTTGTTTTTTTTTTTATGTGGTTGGACTCGATGATCTCAAAGGTCCCTTCCAACCACTAAGATTCTGTGATTCTGTGATTCTATGAATTGTAGGTGGGACGGCACCCCTTCTTTTTCAAAAGCAGCTTTTAAACAATACTCGTAATTGAGCTTTTGCTACAGTATTTCTCTTTGCAATCATAGGCAACATTTTGAATGTACAGATTACATTATTTGAGAATCATTAATCGTGCCTACGTGCCTATCTAGATATCTCATAAACTGAGACAAAGCTTTAAAAACCCAGGTAGCCTTGGCTTCCAGGAATTCCTGTCAAAGAGACAAAGAGAAAGCTATTTATTCTTGTGAATAATAGAGGTAATTCTTGAGTCAGTTTTTCTAATGCCCTGGCACAGTGTCTCAGACGATAATGTCTTGAAACCACACAGTAACTCTCTGGAATGCACATGAAGACATTTCAGAGCCAGAGGAAAACTACGAAAATAAAAATGTAATTTTCTATTACTTCCTAGTGTAGATGATGGAAGAAATATCAAATAAATGTTCAGCATGTCTGAGATACATGCCAGTTGGCTTTATGACAAAAGAGTGGCAATTGCTGCCTTTACAAACAAACAAACAAAATGCAGACTTACAAGGGTGGCTGTCCAATTCCCTTGATTGCACACATAACATAAGAGTAAGATTAAATATTAATTTACTGGTACAATGAATTCAGTCATGTAATTTAATAGGTTCTCAACTCTTGCTGCCATTAGGTATATTCATACAGGCAGTGGCCATTCCAGAGAAGTATTGTACAATTCTCTAAGTAAAACCTACCCTAGATATCTATTGCACTTGCTGAAGTCTTGGCACTCCAGTAATGGACTGAAAACGATAGCTAATTTTATATTTATATGCTTTTCCATGCAAAATTTCATGAACAGCTGCACTTCTGATAAAGAAATTTTGTCAATAGGTGATATTCTAGATTTTGAACCCCAGGAGGAGAACACCCAAGGAAAGTTTATGACAGGTGAGTCATATCTTTGATTAGTTTAGTATTAAACATATGGAACATAAATGAAATTCTGCAGCCTCAGGATTAAAGGAATGTATAACTAAGAGGGTTCTTTACTGAATATTTCATCCTTTGGTGTACATAACTACCTCTGATGTTACTTCAGAGGAAGACCCCCACAAGAGGCAAAGAAAATGTGAACCAAAGGAAAGACAAAGGCATTCCAGACTATTTTGGGATTCTGAGACATTCTGGCTGCCTTTTTTTTTTTTTTTTAAGTTCAGACTGGGCAGTTACAGCTTTACATTTGTTACTTTAGAGCAACCAGGAACAAAAGCTATCGAATGTTCTAGCTGTGATTTTTCTTTTCTGGCTATAGAATCATGGTATTCCAATTAAATTTGATGGTTTGAATAGCATAAATCTACCTTAGAATACTGTGCATATAGGAAGAATGAACAGGAGGAGGAGTATTATCTTGTGATCTGTGATTCTTTCATGGTCTGGCTCACAATGTAGTGGGGTTTCTTCAGGGTGTGCAGGTCAAGAGAAGATGAATAAATATATTTGGATGACTCTCTGCTTCATGACCAGTTGGTGTTCAAATTATGGAAAGTACCAAACTACTGTCAGCAGAGATGCTTTAACTCTAAACACACAGACATAAGTGAAATTTAGTAGGGTTTGGATCTCCTAAATTTACTGTGTGAGGTTGTCATTGGATGTCTATTTCCAAAATAGAAATACATAGATGAAAAAGTACTATGCAAATGCAAATAACTAGTTAATAGGATTCTTGGTGTCCAAGAACATCCACAAGTAAAAAAAAAATTTTTTCTTAGCATTTAACATTTTTGTTTAGTTGTTTTTTACTTCCTTTCTCTTCTAACCATCAAGATATTGTACCAATTATTTTAAAAGCTGTTTCACAGTATTTTCATTGCTATTTAGTAACAAAGGTTACAATTTTGTCTTGCCCCTTCCTTATTTTCTTCAGAGGAAGCAATGTCAAATAACAGTTTAATGAGTATCCTACTATCTGAGACCTTTGCCTAATCCAGGAGCTGTGTAAAACCAATTAGAAGTGTACATTTGCAAATTGGATGCATACAAGCATGACCAGACCCCCTCCGCCTTCCCCCCAAAAAACAGGACTTGATTGTAGCTAAACTCATTTTGAAGAAAAGGTTTGAAGAGTTTTTTGATGATATATATGTTGCTAAAGTCTTAATATCGGAAACTTTTTTTTTTCTTCAACAACCCGTCTCCTGACCCAACTGGATGCAGTGATATATTTGCTCCTTAAAGCATATACACTTCAAATGTCCAGGCAGATGATCTTATGGAATGACTTTTTTATTTTTTTATTTTTTTTTTAAATTTGCTACAGGTTGGTTTGTTTGTTTTCACATGAAGCCTTCTGTGAAGTGTCTGAAAAGATAGAATGGTCAGACTATGTGTTTTAAGGAAGCCAGAAATTTTTCTTTCACTGAACACTGGACAGGCACATAGGGTGTCCAGCTTCCCACAGGTGGGAGTTCCACTTGAGATGCCCAGCATCCAGGTGCCACTACAAAAGGTCATGTGTCCTCAGTCATGTCTGTAAGCCATATGCAGATGTGCTGCGGTTTAACTCCAGACGAGCAGATCAGCCCGCAGCAGCTGCTCACTCACCTCCCACAGTGGCATGGGGGAGAGAATTGGAAGGGTGAAAGTGAGAACACTCATGGGTTAAGATAAAGACAGTTTAATAGATAGGGGAAAAGCTGTGTATGCAAACAAAGCAAAATGAGGAATTCATTCACTACTTCTTATCATCAGGCAGGTGTTCAGCCATGAAAGCAGGGCTCCATCACACATAATGGTTACTTGGGAAGATAAACACCATAACTCTGAATATCCTCCCTTTCTCCTTCCGTCCGCACCTTTATTGCTGAGCATAACATCATATGGTCTAAAATAACCCTTTTGTCAGTTGGGGTCAGCTGTCCCAGCTGTGTCCACTCCCAACTTCTTGTGCACCCCCAGCCTAATCTCTGGCCTAATTCTCGGGTGTGAGAAACAAGACCTTGATATTGTATAAGCACTGTTCAGCAATAGCTAAGACATCCCTGTGTTACCAAGACTGTTTTCATCACAAATCCAGAGCATAGCACCATAGAAAATACTTTGAAGAAAATTAACTCTACCCCAGCTAAAACCAGTATAAGATGTCAAGTCGAAGTATCTCAAATGGCAATAGATGACTATGGGTAGCCAACTGAATGAAATCCATACCCATCTAAAAAGATAGGCTGTAATAAAAGAAGATACTGTAGGGTGAGCAAAAAAATAGTGAAATTTCAACTAGCTTTTACAATAAAAATATACTTTATGAGAGGCGTGTCAAGCAAAAGGACAGGCTTTTCCTCCCCTCAGTATGCTTTCATTGGTGCAATATAGCATATAATCTTTTATGCTGTCGTATCTCAGTTTTCTCAGAACATATAACCTGCAGCAATCTGTAACATTGATACTTGAAACTGCTGCTTAAAGAGAGAGAGAGATAAAATTAAGCTAGGGAAAAGTGTTTGGTAATGTTCTCACTGTTTTGCAAAGACCTTCCTCCAGAATAAGTTTAAAGATTTGCATCTGGATGGTCTGACTTTAAATGTTTCACGTTGTGATCTAAGCCAAAAATGCATCACCAGGCTGGCCTTGAAGATTCAGAAGGCTCAGATAAGAGCTATTTAATTAAAAAAAAAAAAAATAAAAAAATAATAGCAAGCCCTTTCTTTCCATGGAGGGGGGTGGGGAATTTAAAAAAAAAAAAAAGGAAACACATCTCAGGAGAGTTAGTTATGAATGTCTTCTTGGACTATATCTGCAAGCACACACTGTTTGCAGTCCTAAACCTCAGCAATGGGGGTAACAGAGGACACCCAAGCTAAATCTGCACTTGAAAGTGCAACTATTAAAACAGTTAGTTCTCCATTTTGTGGCAGGTGGGAGGGAAGTCTTGGCAATTTCTCAATTCTTCACAACATGAAGTTAAAGGTCAATAATAGTGAGGCAGCTAATACTGCTAAGTGTTAGTAAGTGGCCATGATGCACTTCAGGACACATAAAATAACCTCATGCATTCCATACAGGTATAATCAGCGGGTCCATTAAGTGGCATATTAAATATAAACCATAAAACAAACAAAGGAACATCAGCTGTTTAATGATATCAAACAACAATCAAATCCTCAGCGTAAAATCATTGTCCATGTAGTAAGTCAAAGCGTCCTTTTTAATCAAAGTTCTTTTCTGTGTCATCCATGTTCCAGGGCAGAACCCTCTCATTCAGGCTTCTTCTTCTGTGAGAGATGCGATTTTTCCCCTACTCTTACCTTTTTTTTCAGAGTTATTTCCAAGAATGCCTCCCAAAATCAGAATATTTTCTTTCAAAGAAGTAGTAAGAGTCTGGCTGATCTGAACACTTCCACTACCTTTCAGAATCCATCCCAGGTTCAATATCAAGAAAATGTTCAATCTTTGATCTGATAATGGGTTGGGATTCTTTTTTTTTAATTCTTAACAATAACTTTTTTTTTTTTTTTTGAGCGGTAAGTTCCAGACTAGCCTCAGGACTGGAAAGTGTAGTCTGTTATGCTCTCCTGCTTTTATAATGAGAGATCATGTGTCCACGCTTCTGCTTAACTAAGAACATTGTCTGCATCAATAGTTTTTCCTTGCTCTTGATAATTATTACTATTTGCAAGTTACCTCACATCTGTAATTATGTTACAGTGTAAGTTTCAAAAACGTAAAACCAAAAATACTTAGGCACTTAAAGGAATATGCCTTTTTTTTTCCTGAGGTTCACTAGATCAGCACAGTGTTAGCTCTATCCCTCCTCTGTATTGCAGGTTTCGTTATTTAATGTCATGTTCAAGGCAGAGAACAAATGCTGCTCTCTAAGCTGCCCACCTGCCCCACTGCAGGCGTTTGGGATGAGATCCAGTCAGATATGTAGTTTACATCTACATGATAGCTATTCATTTCAGACAGTCCACGAACAGTAAATACTTAATACTGCAGTCAATAAAATGTATTAAGTATTTTTAATAATCTGAGGGGGAACGTCTGGGCTGTCAAATATATAGGCAGGGTCAGAAGGACTGAATGGCATCTCTGGTTATCTATTTCAGAAGTTCATCTGTCCGGTCTTTTCCTTCTGGTTCCAGATTGCAAAAATCACTTAAAATTGTAAAAACAGCTGCATCAAGTCATGCATCCCATTTTCAACCATGGTCATAAGCAGATATATAAGGAAGAACAAGATCAATACAAACATGCATGTACTTCCTCCTAATACTCTCACAACCTCCCACTCTTTATTAATAGTTAAGGGCCTTCAGAAGTTGGACATTATTTCTGTGGATGCTTGTATATTACAGCTTTAGTTTGTGTGCTTTTTCAGTGAATATTCTGATCACCTTCATTTACTGCACATTAATTTATCTCACAGGATAGTCTTGGAGCTTTTAAATTGGTTATCGTTCAGGTGACATCCAACTAAAGCCACTCTAGGACTGCACCCAATGCACTTGGGTTGCTAACTGTGACTGACCAATAAACCGCAACAATGGAAGAAGGCTCAGAGGGAATCACAGAATCACAGAATGGTAGGGTTGGAAGGGACGTCTGGAGATCATCTAGTCCAACCCTCTGCCAGAGCAGGGTCACCTAGTGCAGGTTGCACAGGAACACATCCAGGCAGGTTTTGAATGTCTCCAGAGATGGAGACTCCACCACCTCTCTGGGCAGCCTGTTCCAGTGCTCTGCTACCCTCAGGGTAAAGAAGTTTCTTCTCATGTTTAGGTGGAACTTCCTATGTTCAGGTTTGTGCCCATTACCTCTTGTCTTGTTGCTGGGCACCACTGAAAAGAGCCTGGCCCCACCCTCCTGACACCCATCCTTTAAGTATTTATAAGCATTGATAAGATTCCCCCTCAGTTGTCTTTTTTCCAGACTGAAGAGACCCAAATCCTTCAGCCTTTCTTCATAAGAGACTTGTTCCAACCCCCTAATCATGGGGAGAATGGGCCTGTGATGTGTTCGGCAAGTTCAGGGTGTGACTGACTACTGGTGTTGCAAAGAAATTGACTTTATCTCAACATAAAGAAGACAGGGGTGTGACCTTTGTCTTAGATAAACAGCTACCAACCAATAGTTGAGTGGATTAACTGGTAGTGTGCTGTGCAGTTCACTGAAAGAGTGTAAACATCTCCCTGAGCTAGCATGAGGGTAGTGAATGTGTGGATCAGCCCAATACAGAGTATAAAAACTGAGCAACTAACAAAATAATTTCAAAGAGAGCAATGGGCTCGAGGTTGCCTCAACCCACATATTCCTTCTTGGAGACTGGGACACTCAAGTGTCGTGACAATAAGCATATTATAGAGACTGACAATGGGAATCACGTTGGTGTTGTGATTGAACTGGGTATTGCAATTGCTATATATATTTTGCTAAGTGTAACTTACATTTGTGTTGTGTTAGGAAATACATTTTGTATCACCCTGCTAAATCATAAACCACACATAAAATCATTTATCTTTAAATAAGTACATTTGAAATTAAACATTACATTCTCTGTGCTCAGAATATCTAAAAGAACTGGGTCAGAGAGTATTGGACTCTGTCACTAACAGGCCTTCAGTCCACAAGACTTGATCAGACCTGATCTAAATTAAACCTTAGTGCATACAATGTCAACATCGGATTCTCAGGACTAATAGCTTCTCAGACTAATAGTTGTACACCCTGCCTGTCCAACCTCATGGACTATAATAATTGCTGATGTATTTAGCTTGTGCATTTAATTATTCTTACAGAATTCCTCTTCCATAAATTTCTCAGCTCTTTACTTGATCCCAGCTAAACTCTAAGTATCCAAATGAGCACTGCACTTTTTCTGGCAAAAGGGATTTATTCATGTCGTAATATAGATACAGAGGCATGTTCTTGTCAAGCAGAGAAAGTATGTTTTCTTTAAAAGCTGTGATTATGGGATGTCCTGTGTCCTAAGTACCTTCAGTCCATACAGGATTCTCACAGAACGTCTGCTGAGATTCTGTAGTGTGACTTGGAAAGCAAGAAAATCGTGTCATGAGGTCAGCCATGGCATGTACTGAAACTTATGCAAATCTCTTTGACCGATTAAGTTTGTACTGGTGCGAACGTCTGCTTAGACAAATTGCCTTGAGGTATCTAGGGGTTACTGTACACTGTACTCTCATCAGAAGAGTGAATATATACAGCTATTTGACCTACAGTGCTCCTAGCACACATGTCAGGGAGCCACAGACATGTTTGAATAGCAATTGCAGAGCCTTCTGTGTCTGCATGCACAGACAAGATCAGAAGGAAACGTTGTTTTGCTGTTTGCTGACAACTGTAAGGTCACAGTAAGTCTTGTCATCTTAGTCCTGTAATATGAAATCTAAAATGTGCTTTTTTATGTTAATGGTAAATACAAATTAATTCTATACATGAGTGGCTTCTGAAAATTCAAAGTAGAGGCTGTAAACCCCAAATGGTGACTTCGCCCAAAAGGTGGAATCCACATCTTTCTGAGATCAGAATTTTAAAACAATTACAAATGATGTGTTTTTAAGAAATTATGTAGCACTAATTATAAAAATGTAAGGCCAGAATATTCAAATCTAAGGGCCTACAGCTCATAACCCATAGCTTTACTTAGGCACTTAAATAATTGTAAGTCCCAGGCATAAAAAATATGACTGGAGTTCTTACTATTTGATTCAATTTTCAATTAACTTCAAGTGATTCTCAATAAAACATAAATTACAAAACTAAAGTTCTTTTAAGGGCTAATATATCTTCAGAGAATAAAAAAATTCCTCCCTTGCACTTATCCGTAAAGTAAGGCCACAAAGCCTACATCATAGATTTTATTTTCATCTACAAAGAAAAATATTTCTAGTCCACCCAGTTGTTCAGAACATAAGCATGAAAATACTTTTTTCCTGATTATTTAAACAGATACCTTTGATATCTTTGACTCTTATCCAAAACCAATTGAAACGTTATTTACAAATGGATTTTGTGAACATAGGAAACTTTATTCATAAATGGATTTATTACAAACAAACTTTGAAAAACGTATCAGAACTTGTTTAGTGTGAAACATTTTGTCAATTCTACTAAAGGAACCAGTATAATTGACAAGTCAGATCCTTTGTTTGCTTGTTTTATCCCTAAAAAAGCTTTGGACAGCAGCAGGATAAATAGGTGCTGCAACTGGAGGTGGAAGCAGATTGGATTTTATCCCAGGTTCCCACATTAGGAGATAGGAAGATCAGTGGACACCTTCTATTCTGTATCACAAGAATTAATTTTTGTCATGTATTACAGGGAATGAAGACTCAAACCCAGAAGTTAAGAAAGAGCAGAATCTTATGCTGATCCTATAAAGACCCAAGTCTTCTCCAGGAATTCAGAGGCTGTGGCTGGCCTCTTATTTCCCCTTTCAGTGTTCAGGGTTCACTACAATTTAATGGAAAAGTACATATGCCAAGCAGTAACCAAGATAGCATCCCACTACCCCAAACTAGAGGTTTTCAATTATTTCAGGTCTTTCATAAATACCTCATTTTTTTTTACTGATCTAGCACACCAGTGAGGCTGGTTTCTCTTGTAAGTGCTGCATGCAATGGGAATCTGTGCCACCATTTCAGCCTTTTTATAACAGAAAATAGAATTAATCTCACCTAAACTTAAGTTATATACCCTATCTGAAATACTAATCTATCTGCATCTGAACTAGCAATCCTACTTTTGTACTGTCGGAGGAAGGGGGCAATTTTAGGGCCCAGTTGTTCTGTAGAATTTCTTAAAATGCCTGGGTTTTTTTTTTTTCCCCATTGGTTATAAAAGGATTTTGGAGTGAGTAGCTCAGATGCCACTGAATTTGGTCATATGAGCTCCAAACAATGTACCTGGTATATTTTCCACATCTGTAAAAAGACATTTTAGAGATGCTATGTGGAACTCAAGAGCTTTTACTTTTGGTTTTCTGTCTTAAACAATAATGACAGTCCCTTAAAAATACTCTAAAGCAATACAGATAATTATACAAAGGATATTTAGGATATAGAATGGATTTAGATCTGTAAATGATAACCTTTTCATTATTGTCAATTTTTCATACATAGGCTAAGTATATTGAATACAAGATGATGTAAATAATCTGGAAGGATATACTTTCATAATAAATAGTTTTTTGCTGTCCAGAGAGGGGATTACATATTTTAGATTTCTTTTTTACGATTAATGTTCCAAGATGATAGTATTATGCACAATGTTTTCAGTCAGAGTTGAAAGGGAAAAGTACTTTTTTACAAAAATCTTGTTTCTGCATGTGTGAAAGAATTTTTAACAAAGTTGTTCATATAACTATCTGATATTACAGGGGAAACTTTAGATGAAATGACAGTGATTTTTTATTAGATATGAATAGACATGACTAAACTATTGATGTTGGATATCAGCCTCTGATATGTTCCAATGAATATAGCTGGAAAATAACCTTGTATTTATAATATTTTCAAAGCCGCTGATGAATCCTATGAAGGATGGTCCAGCTCAAAGTAAAAGTAATAAGAATGATATATCAAAACCAACACAGCAATCTGGAAATTTTTAGGGTTACCTGGAAAGCCTACATTATTTTTATCTGAAATTTGAGCTTCTTTGAATTTCATGGGATTTTTTTGGTTGCTGATCTCACTGGGGTAACAATATCACATTTTGTATTTTGCATAAATATACAGTGGGTGCTCCTTTTTCTAGTTGAGCTGAAACAAATTTTATGTGTGGGAAGGCTCTTCTAGTTTTATTTGTATTCCTTCCAAACTGAATGACAGGCTCCAACTTTGAAGGCGTTCCCAAGTTTCATAAGTTCTATTCAAGAAGAAATCAGACTCACTAATATTCAAATTCAGTTTTATTTCAATCTTTCAAGTTGATATTTCTGTTAGAAAGAGAAACGGAATTCCAAGAGTCATTTAACAGTTATGACTGATGTCACAGAACCAGAATATTTCTATCAGAAAGATCATCATGGCCTTGATTTAAGATTTTCATTTAGATGGTCTCAATGAGAGTAATGAATTAAACTGCAATTTGAAATTCAGTAACTTTGAATCTTTTCAGAAGAGTTGCTAAGAAGAGAAATATTTCTGTGTTAAAGGCTAAACTTCTTAGCTCTTATCTTATCTCATCTTATCTCATCCTATCCTATCCTATCCTATCCTATCCTATCCTATCCTATCCTATCCTATCCTATCCTATCCTATCCTATCCTATCCTATCCTATCCTATCCAGGTAGGTCCTCAAGGCAGGTAGAAATTGGAAGACGCCTAGGGAAACATTGAGAAAATACTCTTCATGATTACAGGCAGTGGAATCAACAGCCTACTGTTCTCTAGATTTCTAGATTTATTTTTTTTTTACAAATTTCATGACAGATATCTCTAAGAAGAGATTTGAAGTATGTTCCAAGACCTAGATTTTAAATTTCATGTCTCTGCTGATGTTATCAGTACCATTTCATATTTCATCCATCATTTTATTGAAAAATGTTTCAATAGTGGCCAACAATGATCACTTTTCAATTTGTCTCTGTGCATTTGATTTACTTGGAGAGCAGATCACCATCAGATTTGTGGAGCTGGCCGGAATTTCGAAGGCTACATCTATACCTCTAGATTGAAGGGGATTGCGGAAGGATCCCCGGCCTGTTAATGGTCTAGAAGAAATATCCAAACTGCATAATCAAATAATAAAAATCAAAGAACTTAGACCAAGTACAACTAATCTTTCCTCACTACCTGGGTCATTATACTGATACATAATATTTTGTATATATATTTTTTTTTATATTTCATATTAAAGGACTATATTAAAGGATTGAAATCACTCTTCAATCTCATAGACTACCATTGTTTTGTAAAGTAAAAGAAAATTAATTTAAGTGGACTGAGTTCAAATGGTAAAATATATCCATTTATAGAGTAGAACACAGACATTTTGTAGATTATAATCTCGCAGAAAATTTTAGTAGAGGAAATGAGGAATGCAAGCAGTGTGAAATGTCAAAAAATTTTGGGTATGGAATATAAGTCACTGTGACAATTTGACTGCAGTCCTTGTTGTCTAAAACAAAAATTTGCTTTTCAAATGAGTTCATAGACTCTTAAGGCCAGAAAAAACTATTCAAATAATGTCATCAGATCTCCTGTATAAAACAGGCAATAGATGTTTACATGGAATCTTTCCATCAAGTCCATATATCTCATTTAGGTTATCTACCACTTAGGAAGACTTTAGGCATCCGAGCTTAATACAGAAATACTGAATGGAAATGGAACAAATTTATCTCTAGTTTAACTGAGTTTTTCAACAGTCATATTCATCATTCTAGTTTGAATATATCTAGCTTCAGCTTCAAACCACCTGACCTCATTACCTGCACATGAATGAGATTTAAAACTACTACTTTCTGAAAATTCATCATGCAAACAGTTAGTGAGTAAATTCACGTAACTTTTTCTTTCATAAATGATCTAGAAAGACAATGGATTTCATGTCACCTGACTTTCAGCAAAACAGATATCTAGATTTCCTCTATGATCAAAGGAAACAGGTAAATATGCTACGAAGGTGTTTGTCCCATCCTAACATCAGCGTCAAAAGAAGTGACATTTCACTAAATATTCTCTAGGCCAGATGCTTAGCTTTTAAAAGAGTAAAGATTGGTGAGACAATTAAGAACTGACTGCTGGAAAACCTAAGATGTTTCAGAAACATCTGCACTATTATTCAGATCATATTTGAACTCCTACAAAATAAGCCTTTATTATTGATCAGTATCTTTAGAGTGCTGACATCAAAACTGAAGATCCTTGTAATGAGCTCATTATCATTCTGCATTTATAAGAACACCACCTGTTTTTACTCTGTGTATTTGTTATGCATCAAAAGATCAGTTTACAGGCTTAGCCACTGTATCTTGCTTCAATCCTATTTTCCCATAATATAATAGTGATGCTTCCAGGACATACACTGTCTTCAAAAAAGGGTTTTATAAGTGACTTCATCCTAGGGGTTCACTAGGCAAATAAAAATTTAAAATACTGCCTTACAAATTAATACCCTCCTCCAACAGTGGACAAAGAATGCTGTCAACCAGAAACAGAAAAGTCTAGCATGAAGACCACTGCTGCAAGGAAGGAGTTTCAGCGGCAGAGTTAAAGTACCTGTTCAGATACCTATGTTGGATTTCCAAATATCATTAACTTACAGAAAGACTTCTGCACATTCATCCAGCAGTCTTTTAGTTTCCCTATGCTGATATTTATCGTCTCTTTCTAGCGTATTTACTTTTCATTAGACTGTACAAATAAAAGACAAAAAAAGGCTACTAATTCTTCAGTGATGTCCTTTCATTACTTCCAGGATATGAACTTCAACATTTACTTAACTGAAATGTTGTTTCTAGATTTCAGTGACGTAATATGTTTTCAAGAGAAAACAGTCAGATATTTTAATCATAGATAAATTTAAAAGTATACAGTTAAAAAGAAAGTGAATGAAGTCCAGATCTGTGAAAGAACTTGAAGAAGACCTTAACTCTAAACACACAAAAAGCTATGGGATTATTAATATATTATATTGGCGTGGATATCAAGTACCAGTCACACGTGTAAACAAACCCACATACTTGAGTAAAGACTCAAGGCTTAATCCTCCAGGAAGAAGTGTGAGGATTTCAACAGATGTCCATGGGATAGAAGTAATGGTTTCAAAATTCTGGGTGTTCTCCACAAGAGGTAAGTGTGGAAGTATGCTGCTTTATAATTATATTCCCCAGAACAAGTAAGATTTGTAAGGCTAGTCATTGGCTGGCTCTCCAGCGAATGGCTTCTCTTTTCTGTAGTGTTTAATTTGAATGGTCTGCTGTAAAGCACAGCTATAGAGAAGAGAAACCAGCATGTACTGTTTGTCTGAAAATTAGTAAGGCACCCTTAGAAAGCTATAATGTGCAGTTACAAATTGTGAGTCTTATAAAAATGCCATAGGACAACTTTTCCAGTTTATTAAATACGAATTTAACAATTTACAGAGGTTTAGGACCCTGTATGTTAAGTTTTTGCCTAGTAGATCTGATCAAAATTAATTTTTCTGGTAGGTATTACCATGAATCCTTATTTAGGATCCTGCTGACTACACCAATTTGTCACAAATGGGTGATTTAGATCACTTAATCACCATTAAAGGTATTAGCAAAAGCAGTTTTAACATGATGCTGTAAAAGTGTGACTTAACAAAGTTCCATGGCAAGGTTCACTCTATTACTATGTTGCACAATCATTTGAACAGTGATTCAAAACTGAACCAAGACAAAACCAAAGTTATCAAGGCACAAATCAAAATTACCAAGTCACAAATCTAAGTTACCAAGACAAAATCAAAGTTATACCATGCTAAAAGCTTATGAGCAATATTGGTTGCTTACCAAAGATCTGCCATGGCTAAGACGTCCCTCTGCCTCAAGTAACCTTGTTAGGCCTCCCAGCTCAAGGAGGGATCACCACCATGCAGCCAGGCTGCTTAGCCAGGAGACCTCAAAGCAGGCTGATCTAGGCTGTCATATTTATGGAATAAGGTGGTTGGCTCGTAGTCAGATTACATGCGATGGAAAAGGTATGAATGAGACTTCTTGTACCCACAATTTTCTTTATTCTTTGATAAATGAGTCTTGGAAAAGCCACCTGCTTTCACGTGTTAATCACATGATCGGTTTTCCAAGCTCATATGCATCGATGCTTACTGTATCACTCTGCTCCTTTGTGGGTTTTCAGAGGACAGATTGGAACTAGAGAAGTTCTTGGCCTGGCTGCTGCTCAGGCCTTTACCTCCTTTGGAGTCTATACCAAACCACTGCTGGTTTGGTTAAGGGGACGAGTGCATCCTTCACAGGTATTTGTAGTTCAGCATTAGGTTACATTCATTCAGATAGGTACTAATGACAGCCAAGCACTTTGACATTTGCCTGTGCTGAAAATTCAATCCAGAAAACATACAAAGAACACCTATAAGGACTTTTTACATACATGTTTTCAGACAGATGGGAAAACCCTATTGACATCCCCTTAAAATTAAGGCCTACAATAGTCCATGAGCATTAATGTTCATGTATTTTAGTTTACACTCTTACCACATTTTTCTTTTATAATTTATTCCCTTCTTTTTTAATTTCTCCTCATTTTTCCTCAAATGCAAAAAAAAAAAAATCATATTTGCTCAAACCTGTTCTCTTTTCTTTTACGTCAAGTACTTGCATATATTTCTTCCCCTACTCTTTTCCTTTCAGTGTAAAAAGAAAATAAAAATATCACTTTCAAAATGTTTCAGTTTCTCAAAGCAAAATATTTAGACTCTTTTCACACTAAAGTTCTGTCAGAAAGTTTTGCTGAAACTGACACATTTTTGTAGATGTTAAAATTCCATCTAAATTGTTTTTTGACAGAAAGCTGTTCAGTCCAAAAAAAAAATATCCACCATGTCTAGTATTTTTCAGCAGCTTGTATTGTTTTTTCTGTGTATAAAAGACAGCACTGGAAATGGAGATCAAACCATACAATTACCTCTCCTCAGGGATGTTCCTCTCTCACTACTGAATTTGCTTTTCTCTTGATTATTTTTTTCTCTCTGAGCTCATAAATCTTTCATTCTACCTTACACTGTGTCCCCACTGGAGCAGGGTGGATAAAAGGACTACTTTGCAGTCCACTGTTTATGGTGCTTTGCACCAGCATAAGAGTTTTGCATCCTATAAAAACAAAACTGAGCAACCTGTATAGACACAACATCTCATCGGATTTTGCCTATCAGCTAACCATAAGAAGCTCTTTAGTTCAGAGTTGGCAAGCACTGAATCATCAGAGCTTCTCATGTAGTTAATAGCAAATGTAATGAGACTTTTCTTCTTTTTTTTTTTTAAATTTTGGATTCCTCTGGTGGCACTAAGTTATCTCCATTGATGGAACAGGGCAGGCTCCTCTGAGTATATCTGTATTAGTAAATATTAGTCACAAACCCTTGGGATGTAGAGACAGCTGATAATCTGTACCATTTATTTGTTAGATCTGTGCGTAGAATTGTTTTGGCTTAGGCCAGTTCATCCGCTCCCAAATTATTTACACACTGTCTGGCTGCTTTGCACAGGAAGGGATGTCACTACTCCACCTCTCTGTGCCATCACCTGTTTTGGAAGCAAAAAGATTTTAAAAGTTTGGCATGTCCAACCAGACTATGTCAGTTGGCTTTAGTGTTGAAGAACAGTCCCTGGCACTGCTTAGTTGATTATTAACCTCTGAATCAACCTCTTAGGACAGCCAGACACTTATTCTTTGATATTTCTGAGACTCAATTAGATATCTTAGTTCATCTGCTCTGATGTTTGCAATTAATTATTTTCAAGCCTACTCAGAGCCAGTCACTAAAACAGCATCAGAGCACTCTTAGAAAGAGGTAGTGGCATAAGTAAATAGGCAGCAGGTTAGCTGAACACATTCATCACAGCAAAAGAAAGCACAGCAAGGAAAAGTAGCCCAGAGGAAATGTTGGTCTATTAGAAGAAATGAGATTTTGGGACCAGAAGTACCAAGCATTATACCCAGTTTTTAGGTTTTGTTTATTTTTTTCAGAAGTATTTGCACTTCCGGAGCTCAAGTTTGGAAAAACTGATTTTGTAGACAGCTGTATTCAGCAGAACCAGTAAAAAATATAGGTGCTAAATCAGTCCTACTTCTGCAATATTGACTTGTTCCATTAGCAGAGAGAAAAAATAAAAAATAAAAACAAATTACAGTGAGTAGTTTAATATTATCTCAGCCTTTGTTTTTTTTTCAGAATATGACTAATTTATATACGAATAAACAGTAAACATATAATTCTTGATCTATGTAATAAAATTTGAAAAGTCAAAATACAAACAAGCACCATGTTTCATCATAATAGAAAAGAATACTTCATCAGTAACCTTTAAAGCAGAAAACTGACGGTATTTCATAAAATACCTTTAAAGATGACATTCTAAGGAATGCTTCTCTCTCTAAGATAGATTCCAGCTTTTGCCCATATGAGCCCGTGGAAAAGAGATCTGCATTGCCCTAAGCAAGGAGAATTTGATTCCAGGATTTCAGAACCGTTTTACCTTATGTATTAAACTTACTGTAAGCTATACTGTTTGTTTTGTTTTGTTTTGTTTAAGCATACTGGGCTGCCTAAAGCTTTTATCTTTATATGCATTAACCTTCAAATAAATAAATACCATGATGGAAATGCATTCAGTCCTGCAAGAATGTTATTTCATCTGACTTAAAACATTTTATAAACATTTTATTTTTCCTCCTCCTTTGTCCCTTTTCTTGGAAGTATTTATTATCATGCTGTTTATTATCAGATATTACAAATAACGTTAAGCAAATAAGGCTGTTAAGAGCTGACATATACAAAGATGAATATATGTCTTCATGGACTCGGGTCCCTGACTCTCAACCAAACATCAAAATTATTAGGATCACTAGCACCAAAGAAACACTGTAATTTTAGGACACAAACCAGATATTTATTGCAATGTTTAAAATATAATCTGAACTTCTAAATTGATTTCCTTAATACGAAATAGATGAAGCAAATATGATTTCACTTTTTTATTCTGTCATGGAAAAAACCATAGTTTTCAGTACAGCTGTTTTTTTCCCCCCTGCCAGCAATATACTCAGGATCTCAGGTACCCTGCACATACTGTAAGAAATACATTAAGTCCAATCTTCCACTCTAGCCTGGGCAAGTTCAGATGAAAAACTATATGAAGAATTCACACCGTTTTTACATATTCTGTATCTGTGCTAGCTACATAAAGTCCTTTACCAAAGAGAAACAGGCACTTATTTTCTGCCTCGGGATGGAATTAATTGCATCTACAAGCATCTGTCTCTCTATGGTGATTGCAAAAAGGGCCTCAGTAACTACCTCCAGTGTGGATGTCTATACAGTAGATGGCAAGCGTTAGGTGAAGTAAAACCCACCTGGGAGATAAGAGAGAAATTTACATCCAAAGTAAAAATGTGAACTTCTACAAAAAGTCTTCATCTATATAAAACTTAACCTTTCTACAGTTATTACAATACAGAGTAGAAATACGGTTATCCAACTTTGAAATCACTATTGCTAATCAACCTCTACAATCCTGGCATACAGCAATGGATCTGGAATGGGCCTTGGAAAAAACAATTAGTGTGTTGCACTATTAAGTACATTATTCTGTAATTTTGCTTTTGTGCATCATGTAATGAGGAATATGTAGAGGAAAACTTAACATAGCTGTATCATTAAAAATCAAGCTTCTAAGCTAGTTGGGGCAGAGACAAACCTCAACGGAGACTACTATGTAAAGTCCAGACAATACTAATTATACCCACTTTCTTCCTCTCCCTCTTTCCCTTCTGTCAACAGCAAATATGTCTAGGACATATGCCTGGAATTCAACAAGGAATTATCTTTGTTAACAAATGCCTTATAAATTAAGATTATTGCTGTTATATATACCAGTGAAGGAGAACAGATGTGCTTATTTTTGTGTTTTAAGTTTAGATAGGCTATCCTTCTTTTGAGAACTTACCTGCCTGAATCTCATCTTGGTTGCAATTATTTTTGTATGTCATACATGTGGGAGTCTTAAGGATTATATTTTTAATTGGAAATATCTAAGCAGAAACAGATTTTGTGTTGTTAAGTGCAAAACCCATGGTTGCTTTTGTGTTGAATTTTAATCTGGGCAAATTCATTGCATAAGTATATGGGAGGTATATGAAATGTCAGTCTTTTCTGTATGTAAAGCCTACCCACTTTCCCTATTTTGTTCACATATGGTAAAGATTTATATGAGCCAAAAAAAGGACCCAATTAGCATCTTGTTGAAAACTGCAATACCTAGCATTCAACAGCACTGGTGTAACAGGATTCCCAGATCAGAACTGAATAATATTTCTGCCCAAAATCAGATAAATAAACCATATGTGGCTTAAAAATTACATCAGTTACAAACTCCAGTCTCTTGAAAATTACAGCATTCTTCAGTTGCTAGCAAAGTTTTCATCATTGTGCTTAATTTTATGCTGAATGCTGTTTCAAACATGAACTCTCCATAACTCTTCAAACACTACGTTATCCTCCTTCAAGTTAATTGTCCATTTTCTAGTTTGAATCTATATTATTAAGTTCTTGAAATTTATATGCCTTAGTTTAGCCTCCAATTCAGGTTCCAGTGTGGGAAAGTAGCTCAAACATACATTAAATTCTGAAATTGAATCGAGGAATCTGAATCATGACAGTCCAAGAACACCCTTTTTAATACGTATCAATATTATTGTTTGCTCCAAACAGAAATAAAGTATAGGCTGAAAAAAGACAAAAAGAAAAAAAAATACAAACAACCATCGTAGGTATTACTTACTGGTATGGTTGCGAAGACATGAAAAAAGAAAGAGAAGATGGGTGAATAAGGGATGTAAATACAGATACTTTCCTAGGGTTTCTTTTCACAGGGAAGATTATGAGAATCTCACAGTGAAAATAATGCAAGTTTAGTCTTGTTATACTGAATCTCCTATTTATGCTTTGTTATTTGAACATCCTCTTGGCCTCATGCTCATTAATATCAGAATAATTTGAATTTATTCAGCCTTGACCTCTCTTGATTTTAGGCTTGTTTTCGGTTGGTGATTCACAAGGTTTATGTTGTTGCCATTAAAACTTAACATCAGTAAATTGCAATGGTGTTACTATGAAATGTCATTCATATGAAGTTTTCTTCTAGCTTTAACTTATGCTACCCTAAAATAGCTAAAGCTTTAACAATAGTTGATGATAAATGTAACTTATTTAGCCTACATATGTGTTGTAATTGTTTATATATCAGTCTTCTGAATCATACCCTTTACTTATGCCTTTAACTAGTATATTTAAGGGAGGTTTAGGTCTACTTAGACAAAGCTTTCCTTAATACAGACCACCTGCTGTATTGGTTCACATCTTGTGATAGAAGGGCTATACTTTTGTGGCTAACTGTAAACAAGACATTTTCCTGCTGTATCAAGAACTCTTCCAGACTCTTTCACAAGACCATATATCGTCTCACTCTTTTTCTTTCTTTCTTTTTTTTTTTTTTTTTAAGACTCCCTATCTTCCATTGATTGTTTCTGCTTCCCTTTTTAAATATATGTTTGAAGGTTTATTGTCAGGGATCATCTTTTTTCCTGCTTATACAGCACTCACCTGGTCTCCTTTCATGATTAGAGCTTTTAGGCACTTAGAGATAATGTCTCTTTTTAGCTGCCAGCAGAACAATTTCTATGGTAAATATAATTTTTAGACACTGCATAACAAGAAGACTTCTCAGTTACATTTTGTTCTTCTAGCCTGTTATTAATGAGCAATTATTCACTTGCTATAGGATACAAAAGATAGAACATTCATGCAGCAGATAAAAATTAAAATCTGTTTGAAAGCATCTAGCACTTAGAGAAGTCTGTCTTTGTAGGAGCTTAGGTCACAAATAACATCTTTATGAGGTTGTAAAATTATCAAGTTTTTTGGGGCTTTTATAAATTTACCTTTACTAAATTGTGTACATACTCACCTATCAAGTTTTTGGCAAAACTTGAGTTTGACTTCTGCAGTCCTGAAAAAAAAAGGCTTCTTGCGTCTAAAGTAATTGTTCATAGATCCATCATGATAAGGTATGACCTTGTCCAGTTGGAGAACAGATACCTTTTCTTTCTGTAAATGATACTTCTTCACACGAAAATAACCAATATTGAATGCCCCTTTTATAGGAGTTACTCTGTTTTATCCTCAGCTGACATTGGTACTGTCACTGGATTTGTATTTTGTTCTCCAGAAATGTACCTAGAATGGACAGTCTTGGTTAGTGGTTTATATTCTGAATTTTTCAGATAGAGACACCAGGCCATTGGATTTCATGTGCTATGTAACAAAGCTAAAATTAAATAAATTTATCTCCTTTTAATTTATTTTTTCCTACATATCTCTCAGTCTTTTTTGATATGAGATTCTCATTCTCTGAGAATCTTTCATTCTCTGAATGAGAATGCCTATGACTGCTATAATGAGTTCCAATTTAATTCAGGTGGAAATTCAAAGCTGACACATTGCTTTGGTCACTTCCTCCCCCGTTCAGATGTTTTTATTTCCATCATAGAACTACCCAGAAATGGAGTTTAACCATCAGAAAAATTATCGTGCCAGAAACAAAAGAAAATTTTTCCATATATCACTAATATTGAAATTGAGACAAAAATGTAAAAACTAAAATTTCTTTCTGTTTTATTACTATGGAAATTTCTAAATTTTCTTTTAAATCTCACTGCCTCTGTTACTCTTCTCCATCTCTTTATCACCATCTGTCTATGTTGTCTTCTACTCAAATGCAACAACAGTATCTCACACATTCAGAATGGATTTCATCTTTTCCTTCTATTGTTTAAAGTTAAGCTGCTTAGTAGCTGTAAATGATGAATGAGGGGGAATTTCATTTGATTATGAATTTTTCTCCTGAAAAAAAGCTAGTTTCTCTACTACATACGCATAAGTCTTTCTTGAAAATAAGTAATGGTTCTACTTTTGTGGTATATTACTATAACAATATTGTTATAGCAAAATAAAAGTGGGATGAAGATAAAAATTAATTAATATTTTGGAAGTAATTATAATAACACCTTATTGGTGACATAGATTGCCATTATATAAGCAAAACAGTTTCTTGCTAGGCAACAAACTACCCACAGAGCTCTAACTCATGAAGATTTCACAGAATATATCTTGGGATTTTCAAATGCCTTATTGAAATGGAACTTCCTAACCACTTAAATGCCAGACATGCAAGAGTGTATACAGTGAAAAAGAGATAGAACTAATACACCTGGGCAAGATCCTCTGATGCTTTGCACCTTGTTACAATCATCTGCTTCCTTGCAAATAACGTGTAAACTGCTGCCAATCTGAATGGCTAAATCATTCTGGCTCATGCATGTCTGTACACATTGAAAATACCACATAAAAAAGCAAGATACTGGAAAATTTAGTTTCCAGTCATTTGTTGTTGATAGATTCTATCCAGCAGAAAGAAAACCATTTCAGTGGGATTTCAGTATCGTACTCATGAACAGGGCCGGTGTTGAATCACAAATGTTAGTTTACACCTTAACACTGTGGCAAGTTCTCTTCGTTTGCAATAGAAGCCTGAGAGTCTAAAAACAATCATTCCACTTCATGGTTATGTGGTTTTTCATCATAATATGTTGTGTATACAGCCACTAGTTTATAACACCTTTACATAGGAGGTCGCGTGAGCACAGGGTTCACATTCTGATGCTGACCTTGAAGCCATAGCTACTTATTGAACTACTCTCAATCAGATTTTACTATTATTGTTATAAATCTGATGATTAGCATGAGTGAATAAGAACTCTGGTTCAGTGATATCTTGCATTCTGACTCTATTAGTGCAGATGCCAGCAGTTACAGTCACTGATGAGCCAGCTTCTCTATCTCAGTTCCTTAAACTAAAACTAAACTCTTCTGAAACATGCAAATTCTCATTATGTGGAAAGAACTAAAAAAATTTTCAAGTGCAAGGGATAAAAAGGAAAAAGATTTTGCTAGTTATCTGTTCTTATGAACATCAGACTAGAGTTTGTTACCTGATCACTATCATAAGATCAACTCTACCATTTTCTTATCCTAAAAATACAATCTGTATGAAAGTGGTTGTTAACAGCAGAGATTATCATGTTAGTATCTTTTTGTCCCTTAGTATTGACTATTAGGGTTTTCTTACCACTTTCCCCCCTTGAAGTCTGGACAGACTTGAGGAAACAGAATGTTTCCTGTAATTTTGAAACACAAAATGAGACATAAACCTTATATGTCTTAAGAGCTTTACAACCATTTTTATCCTGGTGCTTTCCAAGTTAAAAAGATAGCACTAAAATAAGTTATATATGTCCTTCTACTGAAACTTAAAATTTAGAATATTATAAATGTATCAGATCCTTTAGACGATTAAACAAAACAGTATATTTTCCAAAAAGAATCAAGGATATCTGTGGACATCTTTTCTTAAACACAGAGATTTTTGTTCTATTGTTCTATTAAAAATCTATTTGAGATTAAATATTTTCTAACATTTAATTAAATTGGCACTGCCTATAAGCCAATATATCAAGCAAGTATGAATCTCAGTTTACAAACTGCTTCTATTTTTTTTTTTTTTTTATTTTTGCCTTGTTAGGCAGTTAGAAAATTCTTCTGCGAAAAGCTGAGGTTTTATGTGGCCACAGACGAGATTCCAGTTCCTGGGGAAGGATCTATGCCATCTATTAATACTTCCAGCTGTAATATATAACAGGATGAATATACAGCTATCGCGTTGCACAAGCATCTTTCCTGCTGTGTTCATAATGTGATTACAACAAAGGAAAATTAGCATTCTTGTTCCCACTATTATTTTCATTATAAAAAGCATGAATTTTCTATATGAAATAGAGATAACTTGCACTTTAGTGTCTTTTCCATGTACTTTAATCAGTCTGAATTGAAATCACTAGACTGAACCTCAGAACTTCTAGAACGGGCTAGGATATTCTTTCAGTGGAGTGTTTTGTCTGTTGACCATCTGATATATTTTAAATATTGTCTCTCATCAGCTCTTAATGTAGAGCTAAATAATGAATATTTAACATATTCACAGAAACTGTCTCAATTACATGATTTCCAGAGGAAAATGAAGGCTTCAAAATATGACTTGCAATAAACAGGGTAAGAAAGATCATATTCCTCTCAGCACTGTGGAGAGAAGAGCATAAAGGTAGCATTTCTGAGCTCCTAGGACTTTAAAGCAGGCTCCTGGGTCTAAAGGAGATTTATAACTAATAGTGTAAGGGACCCAAAGAGCTTGTGATTCCAGCAGCAACTGAGATGTTATGTTGCAGAACTGAGCCCAGAGAGACTTTTGTTCTCCTGCTCCTCTTTAATCAGGTCTCTGTTTTTCCCTAAGACAAAGTAAATAAAGAAAGCACTTGCATTTCATTCTGTCCCCTCCAGGTGAGCCACACATGATATAAAAGTGGCAGAGGGACACTAAGAATTGTTTTCTTCTAACAAGGAACTTACCAGTCTAAGAAATTTACTAGAATAGGGTAAACAATATTATCCTCAAAGTTATATTTTCATTCTCATTCTCTACTTCATGGTAGCACGAATGCCATAGCCCTTAGTCTGTTTGTCTTCTACCCTAACAGATTTTTAAAGGAATAGGGCAAATAGTATGTCATGATGACACAGAATACAGACATACACGGCCTAGCTGTAAACAAGCCTCTCAGTGAGAAGGAAATAAAAAGAAATTAGCATGTGGAGACCTACAGTGATGTGGATAAACTGTTTCTTGTGCCTAAACCAGCTCATTTAGATAGTCTAAGTCTGATGAAAGGACATTTTTCTAAATGGTTACAAAGTTAGATGGCATTTGCAAATAAAGTGGAGGCAGAGGCCACTGAAGAGCCAATTACCCAATCATATCGAAGCCAGAAGCCAGAAAGGAATTAGAAGTTGATAATACAATTAAGAACTAACAGAACTGCCCAGTATTCATTTACATGCTTAGGGACACTGACACTTGAAAAGCCTGGTGAAGCTGAACTCATAATATGGACCAAGTTTGATCTATGGAAAATAAGCAGTGATAAAAGGAAGAAAGTGTGCACTGCAGAAATTGTATAGGTTACTACTAATCATCAGCCAGGTAGTATAGACAACAGACAAAATTTATCTCACTCAGAATCAGGGGGGTTTGCATAGTAATGGTTATTTCTTAGACAAATGATATCTTTAGTGTTGTGTTGAGACTGAATTTCATTGAAAGGTATTTTACAAACCCACATTATGATAAAGAAATAGACTTAATCTTGGGCAATATTCATATAGTTCTAGTCAATGGGTACGAGGAAATTTAGATTCTTGCAGTGATAAAGATACTTCCTATAGCTACTATGTGAACGAGATGAATTAGTCTTCTTTCATCTAAGCATAATGTATAAGAAAGGCACAGTCACAATGAACTTGCCAAATTGTTTGAAGCCAGAAAGACCAATATGGGACTTAATGTTTCAACATAGATGTCGTGGTTTAGCCTCAGATGGCAACAAAGAACCACGTGCCGCTCGCACGTGCCTTCCTAATACAGGAAGGATCGTAAGAAAAGGCAAGACTCTTGGGTTGGGACAAAGGCAGTTTAACAGGACAGCAAAGGGAACAGGCAAACAAGAACAACAACACGGATAGGGGAATATACAAACGCGATTACGGAACCTCCACTCCCCACCGCTCGCCGACCGGCCGGACCCGGGACGCCCCAGCCCGCTTTTAAGCAGCAACTTCCTGCCCCCTCCCCCGGCAGCTCAGGGTGGGCGTGGCTCACATGGCATGGAATACCAGGAAAAATTAACCCTATCCCCACCGGAACCAGGACATTATCCACCCCTTATTCCATACCATCTATGCCATGCCCAGCAGGTTCCAATGAATTGCCACCACTTTCCCCTGTTATATATATATATATACACACATATAATGCCCTTAGTTTATGGGTCATCCCTCCAAAGTGTCCGTTGAGTTCTTTTAATCCACGGCTTTGGGCTCCATCTGTTAGAACAGTCTCTCAGGGCAGGTGAGATGCTGGGTGGTGCTGGTCTGTTGCATGCTGTATTTTTCGGAGCTTGTGACTGGTGCACCTGGTGTGGCTCATGCACGCGGTCCGTGGGCTGAAGATGTAGATCTTGAGGAAACTGCTGGGTGCCAGCTGCTGAGATCAGTTCTTATCCCATCATCCCTGTGCCTTACTTGTAGTACAACTGATAGCAATTATAGCAATGAGGACATACAGTGACAGTGTTACTTAGCAATTAACAGCACACAATCTGATTCATTGGCTATTCTCGCCCAAAATCAGATCCCCATGAGGTACACATCGGACTTCCCCATCCTGCCGCACCACCCACCAAGTGCACCCAGGTCCTTGGGCAAAAGCAATCCCACGGATGGGTTTGCCTTTGCCTGAGGCAGGACTAACCCAGACTGTCTTCCCTAGCATACTCTTCATGTGCACTACGGGGACTTTATCCCCTTCTACAGTACGTGGAAGTTTTGATTGGGCAGGGCCAGCCCGATTGTTAGATCCCCTGGTGTTAACTAGCCAGGTAGCTTTTGCCAAATGTGTATCCCAGTGTTTGAAAGTCCCACCACCCATTGCTCTCAGTGTAGTTTTTAACAGTCCATTGTATCGTTCTATCTTCCCAGAGGCTGGTGCGTGATAGGGGATGTGATACACCCACTCGATACCATGCTCTTTGGCCCAGGTGTCTATGAGGCTGTTTCGGAAATGAGTCCCGTTGTCCGACTCAATTCTCTCTGGGGTACCATGTCGCCACAGGACTTGCTTTTCAAGGCCCAGGATAGTGTTCCGGGCAGTGGCATGGGGCACAGGGTATGTTTCCAGCCATCCAGTGGTTGCTTCCACCATTGTGAGCACATAGCGCTTGCCTTGACGGGTTTGTGGCAGTGTAATATAATCAATCTGCCAGGCCTCCCCATATTTATATTTCAGCCATCGCCCTCCATACCAAAGAGGCTTCAAACGCTTGGCTTGTTTGATCGCAGCGCATGTCTCACATTCATGGATGACCTGTGCAATAGTGTCCATGGTCAAGTCCACCCCTCGGTCACGAGCCCATCTATATGTCGCATCTCTCCCTTGATGGCCTGAGGAGTCATGGGCCCACCGAGCTATGAATAGTTCACCCTTACGTTGCCAGTCCAGATCCACCTGAGCCACTTCAATCCTAGCGGCCCGATCCACCTGCTGGTTGTTCTGATGTTCCTCCGTGGCCTGATTCTTCGGTACATGGGCATCTACATGGCGTACTTTCACAACCAGATTCTCTATCCAGGCAGCAATATCTTGCCATAGGTCAGCAGCCCAGATGGGTTTGCCTCTGCGCTGCCAGTTGCCCTGCTTCCACTGCTGTAACCACCCCCACAGAGCATTTGCCACCATCCATGAGTCAGTGTAGAGATAAAGTACTGGCCATTTTTCTCGCTCAGCAATGTCCAAAGCCAGCTGAATAGCCTTCACCTCTGCAAACTGGCTCGATTCACCCTGTCCCTCACTGGTTTCTGCAACCCGTCGTGTAGGACTCCACACAGCAGCCTTCCACTTTCGATGCTTTCCCACAATACGGCAGGACCCATCAGTGAACAGGGCATATTTCTTCTCATTTTCTGGCAGTTTATTATATGGTGGGGCCTCTTCTGCACGCGTCACCTCCTCCTCTGGTGACATTCCGAAATCCTTGCCTTCTGGCCAGTCCATGATCACTTCCAGAATTCCTGGGCGACTGGGGTTTCCCATTCGAGTTCGCTGCGTGATCAGTGCAATCCACTTACTCCATGTAGCATCGGTTGCATGATGTGTGGTGGGGACCCTTTCTTTGAACATCCAACCCAGCACCGGCAGTCGAGGTGCTAAGAGGAGCTGTGCTTCTGTACCAACTACTTCCGAAGCAGCTCGAACCCCTTCATATGCTGCCAATATCTCTTTTTCTGTTGGAGTGTAGCGGGCTTCGGATCCTCTGTATCCACGACTCCAAAACCCTAGGGGTCGACCTCGAGTCTCCCCTGGTGCTTTCTGCCAGAGGCTCCAGGTAGGGCCGTTCTCCCCGGCTGCGGTATAGAGCACATTTTTAACATCTTGTCCTGCCCGGACTGGCCCCAGGGCCACTGCATGGACTATTTCCTGTTTGATTTGTTCAAAAGCTTGTCGTTGCTCAGGACCTCATTTAAAATCATTCTTCTTCCGGGTTACTTGATACAGAGGGCTTACAATTTGACTGTAATCTGGGATATGCATTCTCCAAAAACCCACAATACCTAAGAAAGCCTGTGTTTCCTTTTTACTAGTTGGTGGAGACATAGCTGCTATTTTGTTGATCACATCCATTGGAATCTGATGGCATCCATCTTGCCATTTTATTCCTAAAAACTGGATCTCCTGCGCAGGTCCCTTGAC
The DNA here is from genome assembly GCF_963924245.1 of Chroicocephalus ridibundus. Classification (NCBI taxonomy): domain Eukaryota; kingdom Metazoa; phylum Chordata; class Aves; order Charadriiformes; family Laridae; genus Chroicocephalus; species Chroicocephalus ridibundus. Next base: position 39,256,231 of record NC_086284.1, read on the forward strand.
CTTACTTCGCTTTATAGCAAAACCAGCGTTCAGAAGGATTTGGACTATTTTACTCCCTTTCTCAAAAACTTCTTCTGCTGTGTTTCCCCATACAATGATGTCATCAATGTACTGCAGATGTTCTGGAGCTTCACCCTGTTCCAGTGCAGTCTGGATCAGTCCATGGCAAATGGTGGGACTGTGTTTCCACCCCTGGGGCAGTCGATTCCAAGTGTATTGGACGCCCCTCCAAGTGAAAGCAAACTGTGGCCTGCACTCTGCTGCCAAAGGGATTGAGAAGAATGCATTCGCTATATCAATCGTGGCATACCACTTGGCTGCCTTGGACTCCAGTTCGTACTGCAGTTCTAGCATGTCCGGCACGGCAGCACTCAGCGGTGGCGTGACTTCATTCAGACCACGATAGTCTACAGTTAGCCTCCACTCTCCATTAGATTTTCGCACCGGCCATATGGGACTGTTAAAGGGGGAGCGAGTCTTGCTGATCACTCCTTGAACCTCTAGTTGACGAATCAGCTCATGGATGGGAATCAGAGAGTCTCGGTTAGTGCGATACTGCCGCCGATGCACCGTTGTGGTAGCAATCGGCACCTGTTGTTCTTTGACCCTCAACAACCCCACAACAGAAGAATCCTCCGAGAGACCAGGCAAGGCAGACAACTGTTTAACGTCCTCTGTCTCCAAAGCAGCTATGCCAAAGGCCCAGCGGTACCCTTTTGGGTCCTTAAAATACCCTCTCCTGAGGTAATCTATACCAAGGATGCATGGAGCCTCTGGGCCAGTCACAATGGGATGCTTTTGCCACTCATTCCCAGTTAGGCTCACTTCTGCCTCCAGTACTGTCAACTCTTGGGATCCCCCTGTCACCCCAGAAATACAAATGGGTTCTGCCCCTCTATAGCTTGATGGTATTAAAGTACACTGCGCACCCGTGTCCACTAGAGCCTTATACTCCTGTGGGTCTGATGTGCCAATCGAATCCACACCGTCCAATAAACCCGGTTGTCCCTTTCCTCCACCTGGCCGGAGGCAGGGCCCCCCTAATACTCATCATAGTATCCATTACTCACTTCTTGCATAAATGACTTGGAAGTTCCTTCAAGAGGATCAGAAGCAAGATCAGGCCTTCTGCTTTGTCTGGGGAACGGCCCACTGGAAACTGGGGCGGCACTTTTCCTGGAGGGATCCCCTTTTGTGGTTGTCCTTCCTTGCAACTCCTGTACCCGTGTCCGCAGGATCGAAGTAGGCTGTCCATCCCACTTCCTCATGTCCTCTCCGTGGTCCTGCAGGTAGAACCACAGGGTGCCTCGTGGTGTGTACCCTCTGTACTCTCTCTCTTGAGTGGGGAAATGCCTGCTTCTAATAGCTGAGATGCTGGCCCGTGCAGGTGGGGAGTAGAACATATTCTCTTCAAGTTGCTGGACCTTCCGCGACAGTTTCTCCACAGCTGAGACAAGGGGGGAAGAGAGACTTTCTTCATATCGCCGGAGCCGGCCAGCTACCTCATCCACCGTTGGTCCCTCTTCACCTTTCCATTCCATTACTGCCAGGGAGTTGGCATATGACGATGGTGCGCTCCGTACAAACTTCCACCACATGGGCCTTGTGCATCGCACCTCATCAGGGTCTGTGGGTAAGTCGGCATTGTCCAAGTCATAATAAATCATCTCCCGCACGGCTAATTCTCTCAGGTACTGGATACCTCTTTCCATGGTAGTCCACTTGCTTGGCTGACATACAACATCCTCACTGAAGGGGTACCTCTCCCTCACGCCTAACAGGAGTCGTTTCCAGAGGCTGAGGGCTTGGTGTCTTTTTCCCAATCGCCTTGTCAATGCCGCCTTCCCTAGACAGGGATCCCAGCTGCCTGGCCTCCCTACCCTCTAATTCCAGGCTACTGGCCCCATTATCCCAGCACCGGAGCAGCCAGGTGACAATGTGCTCGCCTGAAAGTCGGCTGAAATCTTTTCGCATATCCCACAGCTCACTCAAGGATAGGGATCGAGTAATTATCTCTGGTTCTGCCTCTTCCTCCTGCTCTCGTGATGGCCCTGGTTCATCATCATCTCTTACTAAGCGAACTGATTTCTTTGTGTACTTCTTCTTCTGTATGGGGGCAACTGATACCGGCACGGGTTGGTTCCCTGGTTCAGTGGCAGTGGCTACCACGGGGGTTGCAGTAGCCGCAGTGTCTGCCGCAGGGGTTGCAGTAGCCGCAGGGGCCGCCGCAGGGGCTGCAGCAGCCGCAGGGGCCGCCGGTCTGGTTTCCATCTCTTCCCCTTGAGGGTGCTGCATAATTCTGAGCAGTGTCTGGTAGATACTGGCCAGGGCCCAGCACAGCGCGGTGAGTTGTGCCTCTCTAGAATAGCCACAGCATTTTCCCTTCAAATATTCTACCACTTTATCAGGGTCCTGTAATTGTTCAGGGGTGAAGTCCCAGACCATTGGAGGTGAGTAGTTCTCTAGGTACCTGCCCATGCTCTCCCACATGCCATGCCACCCCTGACTATCCAGCCTCGGAGCAGATCTCCGGGTGGTAGTCTTAAATAGTTGCTTAACCCTAAACAAGACCTGGAACGTATTCAGGAGACATAGCACTAGGAACACACTAGTTTGAGTATCCCAAGGATATTCAAGATTCTCAAAAGCTGTCATACCTGACCCGAAGGAGAAAAGGGAGGCAAAAGGGCTGGGGAAACTATTAACAAATTCTGAGAGACGGTGTCCAATGTACGGACAGGACAACAAAACCACATAAACACCCCAAAATAGCCGTCTGAACAGTGATGTTATCATATCATAAACAGATATCGCACAGGACAGCAGAATGATAATCCTCATCCCTCTTCCAGACATGGTAAACAGCATCGCAGGGAGTACATAAGCCATATAGGAATTTATGTAACACAGCCATGAGAACAAACCAAGCAACATGATGACCAGTGACTACTTACCTAATAAAATAAATGCATACAAGAAAAAAAAAAAAAAACCCAAAACCGTTTTTTCCACGTTCTAGTTGGATTCTGTCGTTATCTCAACCCTTCAAGCCCCACGTTGGGCGCCAAAAAGGACTGTCGTGGTTTAGCCTCAGATGGCAACAAAGAACCACGTGCCGCTCGCACGTGCCTTCCTAATACAGGAAGGATCGTAAGAAAAGGCAAGACTCTTGGGTTGGGACAAAGGCAGTTTAACAGGACAGCAAAGGGAACAGGCAAACAACAACAACAACAACAACAACACGGATAGGGGAATATACAAACGCGATTACGGAACCGCTGCTCCCCACCGCTCGCCGACCGGCCGGACCCGGGACGCCCCAGCCCGCTTTTAAGCAGCAACTTCCTGCCCCCTCCCCGGCAGCTCAGGGTGGGCATGGCTCACATGGCATGGAATACCAGGAAAAGTTAACCCTATCCCCACTGGAACCAGGACAATAGATAAAACTGGATTTCTGGGTAAAAGCAACCATTATGACTGCACAGAGTGTATAAGTAATAGAAATATGGCCATAGAATAGAGTCTGACATTCTTGATGCCTTTAAGATCCTCATATGTGAGGCACTTGAAGACAGTATTAGAGAAGAGGACCTATGGGTAGAAAAAAGCTAAGATTAGAACAGTTGATTTAGTGCTTCATTACTACTGTGTTCCCAAAAATAAGATTGAGAAAAATGTTGAATGCAAGGCTGGACTGTGCTCCTGGAGTGTTTGTATGAAGCATCTTCTTAATACATAAGATAATGGTAAAAAGGTAATTAATCACATTCTGAAAGCTGGCCCAGCTAAGCCATCTACATAGCATTTGAACATCTTCATCGTAATTAAAAAAATAAATAAATATAATGGTAAGTAAATGATTATGCTGACTACAGGAAACTTCAGTCAATTGAAGGCAGCTACCCATTTCCACACTTAGCTGATCAACTCATTAAAATGTCAGGAGCACAATATTTCAGTAGGTTTGTTCTGGCATTTGGATGTCACCAGATTAAACTAACACTTGCAGATGAAGAAAGAACTCCTTCTGCAACACCCACAGGGGTTTCAGACCCAAGGAATGTGTTTGTGACTCATGAGTGCCCTGGGGATGTTTCAGTAGGTAGTAAATGATCTATTACAAATTTTGAGATGTGAAGATAACTTCATAACTTAGATGACTCCATTTGTTTCCAAGAAACCTGGAAAGAACATCTGGTAGGAGTGAAAAGGAATTTTAAAGTGAAGAAAATGAGTGTTGTTTTGTAAAAAGGTACTTCATCTTTTTCAGATACAGAGCTGATGAAGATGGGTTTTTCAAGCATCAGAAAGCCAACATTATGAGACAATGCAAAAGGCAAATTGATTTGCAAGTTCCACAAAAGATCTGTCTGGAAGTTTACATTGCAGGCAAAACTATGAGATTTCACAAATGACTTTGTCCAGACAGAGGAACATCTAAACCTTCTGTAGCATGGTGATCTGTAGGCAATCCAGGAGATTCCTGGAGTCCTTTGAGGATAACTTCTTAAGTCAGGTAGTAGACAGCCCTACCAGAGGGGATGCAATACTGGACCTGTTGGTCAGCAATGCAAGTGAGCTAATCAGAGATGTCAAGTTTGGAGGCAGCCTGGGCTGCCATAATCATGCGCTGGTGGAGTTCACAGTCCTGAAAGATATGGATCAGGTGAAGAGTAAAGTCAGGACCCTGAATTTTGGGGAGGCAAAATTCCAGCTGTTCAAGGAGTTAGTCAATAGGACCCCCTGGAAAACTGCCCTTGGGGACAAGGGAGCAGAACAGAGCTGAGGGATGTTTAATGAGAATTTCCATAGAGCATGAGAGCTCTCAATCCCCATGCATAAGAAATCAGGAAAGGAAGGCAAGAAACCAGCATAGCTGAGTTGAGACCTGATGGTCAAAATAAAGGGCAAGAAGGAAATGCACAGGTAGTTGAAGCAGGGACAGGTATCCTAGGAAGAGTATAGGGATACTGCCCAGTTGTGTAGGGGTGGGGTCAGGCAGGCCAAGATGCAGCTGGAGCTGAAGTTGGCAAGGGACACAAGAATAATAATAAGGGCTTCTTATGGTATGTCATCCAGAAAAGGAAGGTCAAAGAAAGTGTACCTCCCGCAATGAAAAAGGCTAGCAACTGGTAACAATGGACAAGGAGAAGGCTGAGGTACTCAACAACTTTTTTGACTCAGTCTTCACTGGCAACCTCTCTTCCCACACCTCTCATGTGGATGGATCTCAAGGCAGGGACTAGGGGGCAAAAGTCTCTCCCACTGTAAGAGAAGATCGGGTTTGTGACCCCACAAGGAACCTGAACATAAAGAACTCTATGGGACCTGATGAGATGCATCCCAGAGTCCTGAGGGAATTGGCTGATGCAGTTGCCAAGCCACTCTCCATCATATTTAAAAAGTCATGGCAGTCAGGTGAAGTCCCTGGTGGCTGGAAAAAAGGAAATATTGCATCCATTTTTAAAAGGGGTACAAAGGAGGACCCTGGGAACTACCAATGTGTCGGTGTCACTGTGCCTGTTAAGAGCTACAGATCTCATCTATCTGGACTTCTGTAAGGCCTTTGACACGGCCCCCCACAACTTCCTTCTCTCTAAATTGGAGAGGTATGGATTCGATGGATGAACTGTTTGGTGGGTAAGGAATTGGCCAGATGATCGCATCCAGAGAGTAGTGGTCAACAGCTCAATGTCCGGATGGAGAGTGGTGACAAGTGGTGTCCTTCAGGTGTCTGTACTGGGACCAGTACTGTTTAGTATCTTCATCAATAACATATAAAGTGAGATCAAGTGCACCCTCAGCAAATTTGTAGATCATACCAAGCTGAGTGGTGTGGTTGACACGCTTAAGGGATGGGATGCCATTCAGAGGGACCTAGACAAGCTCAAGAAGTGGGCCCATGTGAACCTCATGAGGCTGAACAAGGCCAAGTGCAAGGTCCTGCACCTGGGTTGGGGCAAGCCTCAATAACAATAAAGGCTGGGAGATGATGGGATTGAGAGCAACCCTGAGGAGAAGGACTTGGGGGCGCTGGTGGATGAAAAGCTGGACATGAGCTGACAATGCATGCTCGCAGCCAAGAAAGCCAACTGTATCATGGGCTACATCAAAAGAAGCATGGACAGAAGGTTGAGGGAAGTAATTCTGCCCCTCTATTCCACTCTGACGAGACCCCACCTGGAGTATTGCGTCCAGCTCTGGAGCCCTCAGCACAGGAAAGACATGGACCTGTTGGAATGGGTCCAGGGGAGGGCCATCAAAATGATCAGAAGAATGGAACACCTCTACTATGAGGACAGGCTGAGAGAGCTGGGGTTGTTTACACTGGAGAAAAGAAAGCTCCAAGGAGACGTCCTTATGGCCTTTCAGTACTTAAAGGTGGCTTATAAGAAAGATGGGGACAGACTTTCTAGTAGAGCCTGTTGCAATACAAGGGGTAAGAGTTTTAAACTGAAAGAGAATAGATTCAGACTGGATATAAATGAAGACATTTTTTATGATGAAAGTAGTGAAACACTGGCACAGGTTGCCCAGACAGGCAGTAGATGCCTCATCCCTAGAAACATTCAAGGTCATGTTGGACGGGGCTTTGAGCAACCTGATCTGGTTGAAGATGCTCATTGGGGGGGGGTTGGACTACATGACTTTTAAAGGTCCCCAAACCCAAACCATTTTATGATTCTATGACTCTGGAGTCATTGAAGAAGGGATCTTGAGGCCATACTGTGTCAGGTATGTCAGCTAGTCTAAGCTAATCACTCTAGGCTATTTTTGTTGTCAAGCAAGTAATATGAGTGCTTTAGACTGCCAGATTCTTTCCTGTTTAAATAGGATATATGACTATCTGAAAGAAAAGATTTTCTCCTAATTACAGGTGTCTACAGGTACTTTTGAACATCTAAATGCACACTTTGTAGAAAGTACCTTTGGTGACACGGTTTTCAACAGTGGTACTTCTCTTTATATATTCGCTAAAGAGGGAGATCAAATTACTAAACTTGGTGTTTAAGTTTTTGATGGTTAAATTTCGATAAGATAAATCTCAGACTTATATTTCTTATTGTACATATACATTAGGTGTGGATTTCAAAGCACATTGAGGCCATACTGAGACATAATAGCTCCTTATGAAGTGCTATTATCTGGAGTAATATTGATATGGTTTTTCTATTTTGCTGAATATTCCATTCTTCATTAGCTTGGCAGGCTGGTAAGAAAACAAGGTTGTTACCGTTCTCATTTGGGAGAGTGACAACATTCCAATGTGGCTTGTGAAACAGGAGACAAGAACATTACAAGGGCTCGGGCTACTTGTAGTATTTAAAAAAAAAATAATCTAGAGAAGTTTGATACTGAAAAAGATCATAAAGTCCATAAATGAATGTCCATTGTTCCAGCCATCACCCTACTCTGAGGATAACACCTACTACCTTGCTGGAGGGGACAGCATGCTCAGCCATGACGTCAAAGAACCGTAGGCAGCATTCTCCAGACTAACCGTGGAATGTGAGGAGAGGCCATCTGAGACCTCTCTGGAAGCAGGCTGCCTGCATTTGAATGAATTGCAGAGCACAGCTATTTCTAAAGCCTATTTGTGTGTTTCTAAAACCTACCCATGTGTTTCTAAAGCTTACTCATATGTTAATGAATTTATGACTGAATTTTGCAATCTCGTCAGCCTTCTAAGCCCTGGTAATTCTCAAACAGGGCTGACATCGTGAACTCCAAAGGCAAAAAACCTGGTTGGAAATCAGTATTTGTTGATAGTGATGCTGAAAAACTCTGGAATATGCTCCAATATTCTTTTCCTCTTCAAATGAGGAAAGCACGCTTGTGCATTGGTTTTGTCTCAGTGTCAGGTATCTTCAAAACACTGTGAAGTTTTGCTGTACATTTATACAGGGTGTCACCAGAACTGGAGATAACAATCTAGGTAAAAAATATTCTCTTCCCATACAGATTTGGCATAACTCTCAGGGGAGAATAGTGAAGCAGTACAACTTTTTTAGCGCTTATTCAGCTTTAGATTTTAAAGAGCATGGCCTTTTTTGGGGAAAGGTTAGGTATGAATTACTTCCATATATTATCATACCAAGAAACAGCAAATGTTCCAATGAATATTTAGGTGGTGGTATTTCAATAGCTTTGAATACTTTTTCCTCTTCTCTCTTAACCTACCATTGATCAATTGTAAGTCCTAGAAACATGCAGCTGGACTTGTCAAAGCACCCTGCTTAATTCTAGTCCAGAAGTTTTTGTCACCCTCAGAATTTATTGTAAAAAATTGTTTGCCCCTTAAAATGTCATTCCTCTCACTCCCCTCTAGGCTTTGCAGTTGCTCACTTGCTTCACTTCAGAAGATTTCTGGGGCACTTGTAATACCAAGTGGGAGGTCACAAGAGGAACATCGTTCCAAGTGACATTTGTAAAAAACTGCCAGCCGGATGCTCTGAGGGCAGAGCAGGACATAAGTAAATCCACTGAAACTACTTTTGTATCTAACAAGGTTAACACTACTTAGAAACTGGGATTCTAAGTAGTGTTATTGGGGATTATTACACTTTCTCATTCTTATTGCCTTATACGCAAACACCAGAGAGCTTTCTAGAAGTTCATAGGAACCACAGGGGAGCCACAGAAACCAGTAGGAACCAATGCGATACACAGCTTATATTTCATCAGTGTGCCTTGTTACATCATCCTTTCCCAACCTACGCAGTTCTCTGATCTGGCCTCCTGAGCAGTTTTAGACAAATAATATCCAAATTTCTCCCACCAAACAACATTTTTCCCCCTTTATCTTTAGATTTCTCTAAATCCTCAATTTAGAAAGTCACATTTCTACCAATTATGTTTCTCACAAAAATGGAAAATCCTCAGAAACGTCACGCATACTTATCTGGGCAAATATTTAAGATGGGGTTTCAAGGGGGGTCTTTCCCCCTTTTTGTTACTTTTACAGAAGCTTTAGGCAAAATTATTACAGAATTAATTTATAAACAGTTATTTAAAATAAATTCTTATTGCAAATAAAATGTTTCGTAAGCATGAACTGTTGTAGCCTGTTCTTGCTCACAGAGGTACATAAGGCTGTACCAAAATCATACATTTTTAATTCTGCTTTCTTAGACTTTTGAACTTATGTAGTAAATCTTGTTAAACATATTAGAAAAATATTGCCTTTTAACATTTTACATTATTACACCTAATAAAAATAATGCCCTAAAATAACTGCTTAATATAAGAACTTATAATGTTTCTTGGGTTTTTTTGTTTGTTGCGCTTTGGTTTTTTGTTTTGTGGGTTGTTTTTTTTTTGTTAATTTGGGATGTAGCCAGATGCTGGCTTACAGAACAGCTGGAGCTATTCAGCAGATGACAGCTCCATAGCTGTTAGTTATCACTCCTCACTTGAGATGTGATAACTGGATGCATGACTACTGCTGGCCCATTTCAGGACAAATAAACCAGATTGTTTTAAGGAAGCAGTGCAAGTCATTTAGGCAAACTTAATTTACTTATACTGAACTGAACTGAGAATGAACCCAGAAACATACCCACATTTGTCCCGTCTAATTCCAGTACAGTGCCAAAACAAAAAGCGCAGGACTTCTATACAGGCACTGAAGAGAAAGCAAGGTAGAAGGTGATTCTTTCTATCTGAATCACTGCCTAGAAGTACTTCATTCTCTTCATCAATTATCAAGAAAGTCTGAGCTACTAATTTAGATTAAACTTCCCGCTAGGGCACATAAGTTTATGCTTATAGTTATATAGGATAAAGCAAAGTCTTGAAGACTACTTCACATATATGGGTGATACGTGAGGTATTTAGTGGACAAGGACTAATTCCTTCTTAAACAACAGCAGCTGTTTTGCAGGGAAGTTTGTTTTGTTTTTTTTTTTAACTGATATATTAACGTTTCCACAGATCTCTAAGACAGTTGTATCATCACTGTTTGTAACTCATATTAAATGCTTGCTTTCAAAACACAGTTATACCTTTACATCCCTTTTGGAAAGAACACCCAGATGTAACAGTAAACTTTGGGGAGGGGCTGTATGAACTAAGCTTATGCATTTGCTGTGGTCCCATTTTGTAGGATGCTGTTCTGTTCTTCTGTGTGGTCAATCTATGCCACAGACTAGTAAAAGGGAAAACGTAAGACACATGTTCCTCACTCCTGTTTACTTTCATTTGATGACTTTGGGAGGAGTGGAACAGTTAAATAATTTAGCAAAGTTTTTCAAGTTTGAGCAACTGGATCATGAAAATAATTATTTGTATTTATATTGTTATTGTTAATATTATTTTAAATAGGTTAAAGGACGGCTATGTCTTCATTGCAGAATTAGGTGAAGTGATGTGGGTATGAGCATCCAAGCTAATTTAACTGTATTCAAGCAGACACATACAAGCTATTTAAGTCTTCACTGTCTCTGTTGCAAGCAAATTATGTCCTAGAAGGTTTCTGTTGCAATACTTTACATTTTCTTGTCTTCTTCTAGTGAATATGGAAGGACTTACTTGTCTTTATGGATTTGAGAGAAGAAAGTGACCCGAAAGTGAGGAAGCTGTGAAATTGTTTAGCAGATGTTCTCAGTAAGAAGTGGTCTTGTTGCTAATTTGAGTAACAGTCCCAGTCAGGCTTAATCAGTTCCCTGAAGTCAGCTACCTGCCAAAATGAAAGCCAAAGGCATCATTGGTCTACAGGGAAGCACCTAAGGTTGTGTTTCTATGAGCTGCTGAGCTAATTAATAGCTCCTTGATGCTTACATGTGTAGAGAATCTTGCTCCTCTGCCCTTTCTTGGTGCAGTCTGAGTGCTTTTTGGATCCACCATTTGCCAATAGCCAAAGCTATTCACTTTTATTTGTTTTGTTAGTTTTCTGCACAATTAGCCAGTTTAATTGGATCATGGTCTTTTAGCCAGGACAATGCAAATAGATGTACCTTGCCAATATTGGAAAGAGAAAAGAAAAACAAGAGTAAGAAAAAGAGAGAGAAAGGGACATGTTAATGATGAACCGCTGCTTACCAGTAAGTGTAGAGGTAACTGTACAGAACTACTTTTAAGCCCTCTCTTGTTACCTGTTGGACTGTACATAGATGAGATGCAAAAGAGCTCTAGAAAAGAATAAGCATAACTCTAGACGTTATCTGTGTGCTACATTTATGTATATTACCTCCACTTTTTATTTCTAGTGGATTTTACAACAGAAAAACTATTTCTTATCCTGGTGTTACAAGAAACAGAACAATTCTGTCTTTCAATTACCCTGCTTAAAAGTTCAGTTCACGCATAATGCAAACTTCTTAGTAGAAGGACTTAGTCTTATCAGACATTAATCTTTGTCAAAACAGGGGATACTGATGATCATTACTTTTTAGGAAAATTACTTGAACATGAGAGAGTGAAAGGGTTATGATTCCTCCTGTATATTGACATTCCAACAAGTCTGAAAACATATTACTTGTATTTGTAAAAGCAACCATAAATTTCAACCTTTTGTTCCCTCCTCAGATCAACCATTTCTGTTCTGTTATGTAAGCGTCAACTCATGTAATTAGGTGTAAAGAGGCATGTGGTGCCAATATGTAATACTGGCACAGAACGAAGAATTCCTGAAAAAAAAGTGACATTTGCAGGGTAATGCCAACTGTCCACATAAACCTACCATTGCTTGACTTCTGTGCTGACTTGTGAGTAGGCATAATGCCATCCAAACAGACGTTCATGACTTCAGAGAGGCAAAATACCATGTATGTATACTAATGTATTTGCAGGCAGCACAGCTCCTACCAAGAATGTCAACTCATCCATCTGTCATGAAAACCCAGACCCAGAGTTATGGGAATGAGCCACAAGTGACCCATCAATAATTTGGATTAGTTTCTAACAAGATTCTTCTTCAACAGAGAGAAAAAATTTGGCCTACTACCCCTTTTTAATGTCTAGGATTACAGATAATCATTTTAACAAAGTCTTTAGTGTCTCCAGTCTCTGTAAAGTTATACGTGATAGATCGTGGTGACTATGCACCTGCTGCAATGCCCTGCCAGCACATTTTGATCTTCAGCTTTCACACAAACTGGTTTCTAAAATGACTAATGGAATTAGCCTGGGAAATACCATGTCTAGAGGAAAAAGCAGCAGCAGAAGTCACATATTTTAACTAGGTTAGAGTATACAAACCAGACAAGTTTTTTGAAGATGGTTGCTGCAATTCAGATTTCTGATGGAGGATTTTACCTGCTGCGTACGGGACTGTGCAGAGCACTTGTTGGCCCAAACACCATTTCTCTGGAACCAAAGACAACATAACACTCACCATGGAGCTCCGCCCAAGCTAATTAGCCCTGCTGAGAATTCAGCTAATTAGCTTGGGCGTAATGCCCTATTTAAGGAAAGATATCATATGTGTGTATGTTCTTGGGTTATAATTCTTTAAGAAGTCACTGAGACACATGGAACCTTACAGAAAATTAAAAAAAAAACAAAACAAAAAAACCCAACCAAACAAGAAACTGCAAAACAAAACACAACAAAACAAAACAAAATAGGTTGTTGGAAATATATGTGGGTGAGATTAACTGAGCATGCCCAGACAGAAAAGTATTGAAAGACACATAGAAACATTTTGAAGTTTACATTTTGTGCATGGGCTGAGAAACTGCTTTGGAGAAGAAGTCTGCTAGAGGATGGAAAGAATTTCCTAGGAACTAGAAAGAAGTGAAGTTTGTTGTAATTCGAAAACCTGAGTTTCACTAGCTGGAGTGAAAGCCAGAAGCTCTCTGCAAGGGCACAGCTGGGAGAAGAAAAGGTTTCCAATGTTTAATTTTGTTTGTTTGTTTGTTTTTTCCTTTTATTCTGCTTTTCCTAATCATGTTTACTACATTTAAACTGGCAAACAAAATGCTCCCTAAACTATTCTTCAGCATGGAACAGCCCACGACCATACTATTATACTCTCCTATCTTCCAAAACAGGGTGTCTGAATGCATGCTGCCCATTAAGAAAGGTGCTTAAGACTTGTGCTGAATCCAGACCTTGCTAGAGCCCTGGCAGGGCATCTGCTTATTCTCCTAGGCCAAAAGCATGTTAGAGACCTCTCTAACAATTTAATAGCACAGGCAATGAAGTTCCAGTGCTACAAGATCTCTCTGACAGCGTTTACTACTGCAAGAAAACTGTAGGTTTTCTTTATTCAAAGAGTTACCTATTTGAGGTTTTAGTCCACTAAAACCAAAATTAAAACCAGGTTTAAATATCATTCTGTCTTTGGACTGGAGAAAATCTAAACAGATCTACCTCAAAACCCTAGCTGATTTTGCATCCTGTCACACCAAAGACATACAATTATATTAATTTTAGCACCTGCAGGTCAACAATCTGGTTGTGCAGCTGGTGATGTTGACAGGAATTTGGCTTTTACAACCATGGGACCCACTTTGAGGACTGAGGACTGGTAGGGGGTGAGGGGATGTACCTGACAAAGTGGAGCCAAGACAATCTTTGCAAAAAGCTGGTTAAACTTATGAGGAGAGCTTTAAATTAGGAACAGCACAACTCAGGGTAAAGGACAGTAGGGATCAGCAGTGCTGGAAAGCAAAGGTGCAGAATGATGGGAACAAGAGAGACCTCAGAAATCGTAAAATAAGGCAAAAAGAAATTCACCTCAGGTATATGCACCCTGGGAAACATGTATTAGGAAGTGGAGGTGTGCATGTGTTCGCAAAGCTACATCATCATTGTGATTGCTGAGACATGGTGAGCAGCCAAAGCAGCAACACAGATATGGGAGCACTCATTTTTCTGCATTGACTATTGAGGCAGCACAGAAGCTACACCTAACTTTTGGATGTTTGTTTTTAGAGATGAAACCCACTGTTACTTTTAGATGCTTTTTCATTTTTCTCCAGCACCTGATTTTCAGAATGCTGAATGTACAGCGTCCCTAAAATCTATGGGTTTAGGTTGAGTGATATAAAAGTGTGCTTACTTCAGAAAAAAAAGACTACCACATTTGTATATGTAATGTGAGCTCATGTTGAAAAAGAATAAAGTCTTTTCACCACAGAGCACATACAAACACACACATGTACACATGTGTGATGACTATAGCTACTGATGCCAGCAGCTATGGATGAGAAAGATTTCCTTCAAAACTACAAGTAGACTTAATCTTTATGAGGCAAGAGGTTAATCTGTCTGTCTGTATATCTGTTTTGTAACTCAGTTGTCAGTCACTTTTACCCTGCTGAAAAGAGCAGAGCTGCAGCTGAGATGAAATCCGAAGAACCCAACAAGACTATGACCCTAAATCTCTTCAGCTTCTCTCAATGTTTTTCTCAGTTCTGTGAGCAATAAGCATATCAAGTAGGAGAGTACTTTCTTAGGGACACACAGTGAAAAATAATAATAATTGTATAAGACTGCGTAATTGGTGATTATACAATATTGAGCTAAATATAATATACTGAATTGCATTTTTAAAATACCATAAAATACCTCAAACTCATCTATAAGAAAAACCTGAAAAAGAGGTTACCTCTCTACTCTCTGACTTAACGCACTTGAAAATCAGCAGATAAAAGGAAGCAAATTGCTAGGGTACCACAGTGAAGCTTTCTGAGAGAAAAGCAATTGGAGAATGAAAGTGAGACCTTTAATAGTAGTTGTTAACTTGGGCATGGGGATTCGAGGAAGAGAGAGAGAGGCAATTTCTCAGGTATCTGAGACACAATTATGCGTCTGCAACTTGAACTGCATGTGTAAGTGGAGAGGGAAGCACTTCTGGCTTTAAAGAACTGGCATATTTTCTCTGTTGCCAACTTTGCTAAACAAGCAAGTGCTGCGGCATTTCGATGTCAAACTGCATATGTGCATTCTATGTGTTGTACGACGTGAAGGAAGAAGAGAGTTTCAACAAGATTTCATTTTAACATAGAGCTAATATTTCCATAGGATGTCAAGCTATTCCCAAACACTTTACACTCATGAGTAGTTTCTGTGAAGAATTTAAGAGTAGAAAAAATACAGGAGTCTACCTATCTGAAAACATAACATTTTACTATTCGTTTCTAAAAAAGAAATAGGGGAAAATAAAAATAAAAATATTACCTAGTCTTTCAAACTGAGCATTTTTGCATTAAAGCAATAGCTTTAAAATAAATAAATAAATAAATAAATGAAGACCTGAGGCTTACCTAGAGGCAATTTTTAAACAAAACTTTTAGAAAATAATACAACCTCCAAATGTGTGTGATGGTTACATGAGTGTGTAAATGTATACTTAGAAAGAAAAAAAAAACAAGACCATTTTTTTCCTGACTTGAATCTCTAAATGTATCTTCCTACCTTCCTTCTTTTTTTTTTCTTTCTTTTTTTCTGTTCTTGGGTGGGTTTTTTTGTGTGTCAAGGAATTAGAAAAAGTACAAAGCAAAAGCAAGCCGATTATTTGCATCACTTCAGTCACGTGGCTGTTTCCCCTGTAATGGTATTCTCAACTATAAATCTTAACTTAAATCTATTCTTGTCCAATGCCAGAAACAGGGTACTGACATCCGTCATGGATCTTTGATCCAATGACATACTCCTCTTTATGTGTTCCTACCGTAGCCATGCATTTCAAGGTGACAGACACCCTCTTCAGTGTATCAGGCACACTGATGCTACATAAGTGACCTGTAATCATTAGTAAGGAGGTAGAAGAGAACATCCAAAGCTACAGTAAAGGCCAAAAAAGTGTTCAAAATTTCTGTGCAGAATTTTAAGCGAAATCAAATGATTATCCAGGCTAGCAAAAAAAAAAAAAAAGGCCATACTTTGACACAAATACTTGCTCAACCTTCATGAAAATCCAATTGTATCTACTGGAACTCAGATAAAGACTTATGTACACTCAGATTAATAACTTCATTAAAACACCAAGCTAATGAAATCCATAAATTTGCTGGATCATTAACATTAGCATGTCATTTGGTACTTACAGTATTACGCCATTTTGACACAACAAAACTCAAGTGAGTACTGTCTTATTTTTGTAAATAAGTTTTGTAAATAAGTTTCTCTACAAAAGTTTTGTAAAACTTTTCATAGAAAAAATTTGCAATTTCATGCAAATTTAAGAACAATTTTTTTTTTGTTTCTGTTTAAGTTTTTGATTGCTTTTCTTCCCTTGTGAAGCTTCTGCATTACATGATGTATCTACTTGGTGTGTAGAACAATAATAAAAGCAAAAGTTTTAAAAGTATCACCAGAGGAACCAAGAAAAGACACAAAGGATGTGAGAGAAAGGGGGGCAGAAGAGATATGTCTTCAATTTTGTGTTATTAAGAATAAAGGAATTAGCAGGGCTAGTAATATATTAAATCCCATTACCTGTGGCAATTCTAATGTTTTTTTTAGCTGGTGGGGATTTCAACAGAAAAATTTGCAGTAGATATTTCTCTGTGTGTGTGTATGGATGTGCGGATATGTATGCATATAACACAGAGGAGGTCTAGTAGAACAATATTATACAAAGCAAGAAATGTATTGGTTATTCATTATTAATATAATACCAACAAGACAAGAATATTTAGCCGTTAGAGGTTGGAAGACAGAAAAAAGGGCCATTAGTCTTGTACATTGCTTGCCACAAGGAAATTTCAGTGGAGTGGCTGCAAGAACAAAACTACACCAGTCAGTGACATGTAATCAAAAATGTATTTGCTCAGCAGGATGGGTACAGTGAGTGGGTAGCAATCTTCTATACTAAGATTTGTGTTCTGAGACGTGCGTGCACACACACACGCATTTCACGCTGACACTGCTCAGGGACCCAGCTCCTCTGGGCTTGTTCATCATGAACCCATGTTGCCCACTTCTGGTTGGCAGCCAGGGAAATCCCTACTGAGGAACACTGTGCAGGCACAGTACACGTTCTATTGAGAAGCAAACCCACTATTCCTGCATGTCGTGGTGTCAGGGTTGATGCACACCATCAGCCATTAGCACAAAAGGTAAATACGACTCAGAAGGATTTTATTGAATTTTATCAAGTTCTGGTAGGGATGGACCAAAGCTTCTCTTGCCCATTCCTAAATATTAAACGTGATCAACCAATTAATTATCAAAAATTTATCCAAGCTAACAAGAACAGCTTACAGAAAGTTTATTAAACATTTTATATTTTAACTTGGAAATTATGTTCATTAGTATCATACAGTACAATTTTTGTTTAATACTTGACAATTTCTGTAATTAATTTTTGTACCCTGCACTTTGGATCAGGTATCAGGTACAGATTAAAATTTGGTTCCAACAAATATTTATGCATTTTTATGTCGTCTTTTAAAAATATTTTATATTTTTCAATCAGATAGACGTGGTATTTTTAAATAAAAAAAATAATCATATATACTTATCCCCAGTAGTCACTCATGTCAATTTAAAAAGAAAATTTTCATTTTGGCAGCATCTTTAGAGTTGAAAGAAGTAAGCTTTCACTTGAGGAGTGGTGTTAAATGATAAGACTCCTACAGACATCAGACGCAGTTTAACTCAAAATGTTAAATTGCAGGCATAAATTCACATGTTTTGAGGGATTCTGAGTGTATACACACATAGGCATGCACGTATGTGTAAACTAATGAAATATATTTCAGTAATACTGCAGGATTTATATCAACTTTTACTGCAGTTGGGTATGTAGAATCAGAGAAACATAGAATGGTTTGGGTTGGAAGGGACCTTTAAAGACCATCCAGTCCACCTCCCCTGCCTTGGGCAGAGTCATCCTTCACTAGATCAGGTTGCTCAAAGCTCACTCATCCCCGCTTCCTCCTGCAAGAAGGGTAGGAAAAAAAACACCCTCATTAGCTGAAATAAAGACAGTTTAACAGGATAGTATCATAGAAGGAAAATAAAAATAATGATAACAATAATAATAATAATCTCACTGGCCGGTGAATTGGCACCATCCCGAGCATTGATCGTGCTCCCGGCCAACCTCCATTTATATACTGAGCACGATGTCTACAGTACGGAATATTCCATTGTCCATTCCATTGTTTAGTCTATACTCCTTGTCAGCTTCTATGGGAAGCCGAAAAGAGTCCTTGGAAAGCATGGACATCACTTATCAACAACTAGAACAATATGTATTGTTGACATTCCTTTCATACCAAATCTGAAACACAACAATCACTAGAAAGAAAATTAACTCTATCCCAACTGAAACCAGGACATCATTCTACTGTATTTTCCTATGGCTGCTATTTAATTTATTTTGTGGGATTTTCTGTGTGCTAAAAACGCTATTGTGTCCCTTTTATTCTCCTCTGCAATACATTTTGTACCATACAGAAACAAAGATCAATTCCAGTGCTTCCTGTACTTATCCATTACTTTTATTTTTTGTAATTAATAATCCCATTCTGTTACTGTTTCAGTCACTGAATCCTCTGAGGCTGAGCCCTATGCATATTATTCTGAACTATGATGGGATGCTTTGCCAATACATCAGGTGGGTTTCTTGGTAGCTTAAAACTTACTTTCTGTTGTGGACAAGATGCAATGCAAGTTCTAGGGCTTAAGCTAGAAGGTGTGAAATACACTGCATTTCTGAATGTTATTTTCTGACTAAATGTGAAAGTAAATGCCTGACAAATTAGGACTATATTTTGGCAGAAAATGAAAGCAAATCCATAAAACATTGACTAAAATAACTGAAGATTCCTGAATGCAGTCCATTATGCCCCAAGTCATTCTCTTGGTGAAAAAATATGCTTCACACTCATACCATTTATTTTTCATGTCTTGTAATAAGCAAGCTCTAAGCACAGTTCACTGTGTGATAGATTTCCTTCCACAAAGTTTAGACTCCCTCAGTCCCAACCCGTTGACAGAGTTACTTCGAGAAATTTATCAGCCAGGGCCAATGACAGAGAGGTCACAACTACTGATACATCTCATGCATTTTTACATACAATAATTGCCCTCTGAAATAGAAGACATCTGCAAGCACACAGGAAACTCCAAGAAAATATTAATTTACCTAGAATAAAGAGTAAATGTTGACAGTCATACAGGAGCTCCATCACTTCAATCAGAATCTAATTCTTAAATCTGTAAAGAAAAAGAAAGTTAGAAACTAACATTTTACAAGGAGTGATTGTATAAGATTTTGTAGAAGCATACCAACTTATCTGGTACATGGATAAATAAGGCAAATAATTCACAGTTCATTACACTGTTCAACAAAAATTCCTTTAATTGAATGCAAGAGAGAAGAATAACATAGAAAGATGTCTAATGACATATTATGGGGCTGACTCCTAAACAGTGTGACTAACAAAGCAGTATTTTATCACAGTTTCTGGAAAATGATTAATTAGATGGAAAGAATACTGAAGCAAAGTTATCTCGGTATCATTCCCCACTGATTTAGGAATAGCTGTGTCTCTGATATTTGGTTAGGAATGTTCAGGTTATTATTCATACAGCGTTAACAAAACCTCTCTGAAATCCCAGCAAATGATCTTCAACATAACAAAGTATATGCCTCTTTATTGACAAACCACTGGGCACTTTTTGCTGACATTCCACTGTTGCCTCTCAGCTCTGGTGTGTGGTTTGTTTTCTGACATCTAAGGAATAATGTGCATTACAGCACTCCCTTTACTCCCACCTGTGAAGGCCAGTTTACTAGCATGGCGGTTAACTCATGTTTGGTTTGTCTATTTTGATAAATAATTGAAGCTCAAGAATTACCAACGGAAATCAAGGTCATATGACCAGGTGTAGCTGTTTGCTAAGTGAACACCTAACTCTGAGCTGCTTATTTCTCCCTGTCAGAATGACTAACTCAGACACAGGTGTAGGCACTTGGACTTCTAAACTTAAATTAGAGTAAGATTCAGTTCTTGGTAACCAAAGAGTTATGTTATGAATAAACAGATTAAACAGCACTATGAGGGTGGAAACAGTGTAAACAACTTAATCTTGGTGTCAGGAGTATGACAAAAGTCTCTGAAGTCAGGAATTTAGTGTTCTGCTTTATTGTCCTGATGACTTAAGTTACCACACTGCTTGTGCTTTGCTGTAAAGGAAATAAAAGATTGTTTTAACACAAAAGTGTGCATACATATATATGTGCATTTGCATAACAGTGACAGATGTGTTTACACACACACATATATGTACAATGTATAGACAAATATTTTTTTAAAGTAGAGACCTCTCTGTATTGTTAGAGCAGGTAACAAAAAACTAGGATCTGGCCAAATATTTTCTGATACCATCTAAACTTAAGCCATGAACCTTGTACTGCAGGACTGAATGAAAAGCGAGGAGGAAGAACCTACTGCTAGGTGACTAGGTAGCCCCTCCTTCACCATATATCCTTCTGATAGACCCTTCCTCAGTTTTTTCATGAGAAGACATGAGGAGAAAGCAGGAGTATTGGGAAGGAAAGCCAGTTTAAAAAAGAATTCGTATATTGACTTATGTAATAGACAAAGACCATCAGTTCCTGAGTTATCCTAGTAACAGGCACAAAAGTAGTAGTAGTATGTCATTGTCAGATTATTTTCATTAAAAGGATAATTCATTATACCATTGTTATCTCTGCTGAAATCTCCTTGTTCACAGTGACTTAACTGACCTAACTGTTCATAAAAGTGTCTTAAACTTAGACAGTTAACTTCTAGACATCTATCTAAATTAGGGCAGATGGATCACACCTGTGGCTGGGAATCCCATCTTTGTAGACAGCAGAGACAAACAAGTACTTCCAAAATGAAGCTCTTCTTATCTATCTTGTCTGAGATAGCTTGGATGAGCTATTTTATATCCCTATTTATAGAAAAAGCTGAGTAACTAGTTTAGACAAGATGCTCAGCTACTAGATCTTGCAATGATGTTATCCTTAATTTATTTTTTATCCCTGACTTCTATTGTTTTATGTTTCTACATAAAAGAAACATTATCATGCTCTTTCATTTAGACTCAGTGAAGGTAGTTCACACATCAATTGTAACCAGGTTTGTGATTGATGGCAGCCATTAATATCCTCTAACATAGCACTACATACACCGATATATGCACGTGTTATATTTAGGTTCATTAATATAAGTGGTTCAAGGAGAGTGTTTCTTTATCAAGTTTTCATAAAACATTTTATTGATGTAAATTTACCTTCTGTTCTGCACCATGTGGCTTTGAAGGTTCATAAGATTCAATACTGGAACTCAATAATGAAAGTTAATTTCACGATTTCATCACCTATAACTGGGGGTTGTATACTCATTAACTTAACTCTATCGTTTTCCTGTTTTTTTTTAAATAACTAATGTGGAATAAATCTTGACTTTGCCAAGGAGATTATAATCAGAAGAGACTGGGAAGCTAGAAACATGAGTTTTAAATGTGTCCCATCTGCTTTGTATTCTAGTTTTTATATTCAGTACATAGTGCCTGATAGTTTGTCAGTTAGTTTATACACCGCATAGGTGTATGAAGACCCACAGATGCTGCACATCTCACTTGCCTCCTTCAAGCCTATTCGAGCTTTTGACTTGTTATGGTGTTGTGGTTAATTCTCTTTTACCTTCACAGAACATTTCTTCACCTTTATATGCTCCACCAATGCACCTATCCAAAAGAGGAGTAAAACAGGAAAGCCACAAATATTTTAGGAAAGACACATTTGGAATAAGGTACAGTGATTAAGTGTCTCAGAAAAGATACTGAAAATAATTAAAAATATATTGACTGTAATAAGCACAAAGGAAAACACGGAGTCTGGCAGGAAACTTATCCCAGTGTTGATGTCATACAGATATACAGCTAGTAAGCTAATAGGGTTAGCTGTTCAAAGAATCATGGAATCATAGAATCACTGAGGTTGGAAGGGACATTTCAGATCATCTAGTCCAACCATCAAACACTGACAAAAACCACCACTAAACCGTATCTCTAAGCACTATGTCTACCCGTCTTTTAAATATGTCCAGGGTTGGTGACTCAACCACTTCCCTGGGCAGCTTGGTCCAATGCTTAATAAACCTTTCAGTATATAATTTTTTCCTAATATCCAGTCGAAACCTGGTGCAACTTGAGGCCATTTCCTCTTCTCCTATCATCCGTTACCTGGGAGAAGAGACCAACCCCCACCTCTCTACAGCCTCCTTTCAGGTAGTTGTAGAGAGAGATGAGGTTTCCCCTCATAGAATTCATTCACATGGAATTATCTAATATTTAGGCCATCGGTGTAAGCAAAGGAAGATATAAATTAATCTCTTCCATTTCATTTGCCATTTTTCTGATTTGGGACTTCTGTTTATGGTTCTGCTCTCTAGATGAGTTGTTCTTGGGTGATGTTCTCTTTTTCTCTCTCTCTTGTTTTTTTTTGTTAATAAGATACAACAGTAACTAAAAGATCTAGAGTTCACATTTCAGTGAGGGAAGAGATCAAGTCTGGAAATATGAATTTACAAAGCACAATTTTTATCTCTTGCCATCCTGAAGAATGACATTTATTCTAAGTAACTTATTAAAACAAAGGTGAAAAGGGAAGCTGCATGCACCATAGTTAGCTGACCACAAAAATATTCTTATATAAAAATGAGAAACTCTATTTAATTATTCTTAATTAAATAAATGAATTAATTATTTCTTTGCATTATGTTATGTCTGATCAGTTATTTTAGCAGTCACTGTTTGGAGATACTTATAAGCACGAAAAGATGGAGAGGAGGGAAAAGTGATCGACACTCCTCTGTCCTAACCCTGCTTCTGATCATGTACCTTATTTTTAAATCCAGTTCCTTATTGTTTTCTGTGTGATCTTGCCGTCTGTTCTCCATGTGACATGTGTTGAGGAATGATTCGCAAGTGAACATCAAGCTGGACTAGCTAATGCGTAGGACGTCACTCACATCCGGTCAGGGCCTGAGGTCTGAGCCAATGACCGGGTGATGGTCCCAGGATCCAGGCATGGATGTCAGACTTAAAGCCCATTCTAGTATTTGAGGGGGTTTTGTGAATCAAGACAGTGAGGGTAGGTGGATGTTTCACTGGTTAGCTTCAAACCTGGTAAGACACAGAGAAGGAGGAAGACAGGGTTGTCTATGTTCAGGTGTATGCGAGCACTGCTGGTGTTTATGTGGCTGCTGGAAAAGGCCATGTTGCCTGTGGTGGCGTGTGCGATCAGCAACATGCATGTCATTCTTGTGTCTTTGGGATACGCGTGCCATTCACTACCGGATGGACCCGGAAATAAGAACTGCAGCAAACAGGCTGAGAGGATAAATCTCCAGGGTCTATGAGTCCTAATGCAGCCTGCCCTTAGCAAAACTCTCTCTCTTTCATTCGTATGAAGGTTATCTGCAAAATATGTCACAGTACTACTTACTAAAGGAAGGGCAATAACATCTTTCTAACGGTAATTGAACTTCTATTCCCTCAAGTGCTGGGGAACAGGCTAGCCAAAATAATCACCTGATCTGCGAAGACAAGGATTTCCTTTATTCCTGCTAACTGGTCTATTCCATTGTGGTGGGTTGACCTTGGCTGGATGCCAGGTACCCTCCAAACCCTCTCTGTCACTCCCCCTCCTCAGCTGGACAGAGGAGAGAAAGCATAACAAAAGGCTTGTGAGTCAAGATAAGAACAGGGAGAGATCACTCACCAATTACCATCACGGGCAAAACAGACTCAACTTGGGGAAAATTAATTTAATTTATTACCAATCAATTCAGAGTAGGGTAATGAGAAATAAAATCAAATCTTAAAACACCTTCCCCTCCCACCCCTCCCTTCTTCCCAGGATCAACTTCACGCAAAATTTCTCTACTTTCTCCCCTCCAAGCAACACAAGGAAATGAGGAAGGGGCGTTGTGGTCAGTTCATCACATGTCTCTGACGCTCCTTCCTCCTCACTCTGTTCCTCTACTCCAGCATGGGGTTCCTCCCATGGGAGGCAGTCCTTCAGAAACCTTTCCAACATGAGTCCTTCCCATGGGCTGCTGCAGTTCTTCACAAACTGCTCCAGCATGAGTCCTTTCTGTGGGGTGCAGTCCTTCAGGAACAGACTGCTCCAGCTCTCCATGGGTCCACAGGTGCTGCCAGGAGTTTGTTCCAGCACAGGCTTCCATGGGTTCCCAGCCTCTTTCAGGCATCCACCTGCTCTGGGGGTCCTCCTCGTGGGATCCTTTGTGGGCTGCAGGTGGATATCAGTTCCACTGTTAACTTCCATGGGCTGCAGGGGGACAGCCTGCCTCACCATGGTCTTCACCGTGGGCTGCAAGGGAATCTCAGCTCTGGTGCTTGGAGCACCTCCTCCCTGTCCTTCTTCACTGACCTTGGTGTCTGTGGAGTTGTTTCTCTCACATATTCTCACTCGTCTTTCCCGGCTGCTGTTGTGCAGCAGTTTTTTTCCCTTTCTTAAATATGTTACCCCTGAAGTGCTACCACCGTCACTGATGGGCTCGGTCTTGGCTAGCAGCGGCTCTATCTTGGTGCCAGCTGGCATTGCGTCTATCGGACACAGGGGAAGCTTCTAGCAGCTTCTCACAGGAGCCACCCCTGTAATTCCCCAGCTACCAAAACTTTGCTGTGTAAATCCAATACATTCATGACTGAGTAACTCAAATGAATTCCTACAGCAAGCTCTTTCCAACTATCGTCTTGGTGTCTCCTCAACAAGAGTAAATATTTGGTGGTATTTAAGAGTTATGGAGGAGGGCTAGAAAAATACTGTTTAAGTATCTATTAACATAAATATTGTTTTCTGTAACATTTTAACTCAATAGTTTTACCTCTAGTTCACAAAGGATCAAATTATCCAAATCACACAGCGACAAAAGCTTTTTCACAGGATTTATTAAGCTTTATATTGGTATTTGGCTTTTAATGAATACTAAGATTCACCAATATAGAAAAACTCTTTCAGTTCTCTTGTCCCTAGGCTTTGCTGTCATTGTTCACCCTCTAAAATCTTCTGGTTTCTGCAGAATGCATAATCATTATAGATTCAAGAGTGCTAAATGCGAACATGCACATACCTATGCATCAACTAACATAAACCCAAAAAAACTTATCTGTTTTTACATTTGACCTTAACAATATGGTCAGGTTAACAATACATTTAAGGTTAATGAACTAATTATTTTTAGACTAAGCAAGAAGCACACACACTCATTTTACTGTGCAAATAACTGCTCTCTGTCGGTGGCCTTTGTATGGCTGTTTGCACCTCCAAATTAGAACTGAACAATTATTAATAAGATCTCAAGGACTGTTTCCATTGATGGTTTCTAAAATGAAATTACTTTTCACTTAAAGTGAAAAGTATTGCTGCAGAGTCCATACCCTGATATCACAGAAATCTGAGCAACCTAAGAGTATTATATGGAAATTTCTGCAATAACCACAACTATAAGTTTGTGTTTGCCTAATAGTGTATTACTTAATCTGGGTAAACACAGAAAGGTTTAGCATAATGACAATAGCAGGGTGAGATTGACAGCTAAATTCTTGGTTTGGTGGAGATGAGAGAAGCCATAAGTAGGAGGATATAAACTGTACTACAAATTCATGTTCCAGAAACTTTTTGTGGCATAGCATTGTACAAAGAACTTGCCAAAAAGGCAAAATTGTATTTTTTGTGTATTGTACAGATAGGAAATTATGTTTTCTTTCATCCTAGTCAACTGTGCCATTCCTGTATTCCTGACAGAAAGGAGACAGAGCACCCTTGTACTGGCATGTCAGTTCTGCAGCCATAAGTTTTTAAAGCAGCAATTAAAAAAATAAATATTGTGAATAGCCAGCCCCACACATCATGTAAACATGCTGCAGAGGTAACATAGGTATTTTGTTCCTGCGACCAAATCAGATCATCAGATAATGCTCCTGTAGAATACAGCCTGTGTTCATGGCTGTTGTATTCAGATCTATCTGGAGACATTGCTGCATCCCATGTGTCAACACATTCCAGGCTTTATACAGCAAGACAGAAAATGTGTCAAATGCCAATGAGAAGTGGATTCCAAGGTGGACAATGTGGTTTTGTGCAGATGCAGCATTGCTCTCTTGTAGACAACAAGCCACTGTCTGAATCAGGACTTATTCTGTGCTGATTATGCAAGGATAATTGTTGGAGGGCATGAAATCACACATACAGCTTGCTTTAAAGCTTACAATAGACAGTTATTCTGCATAAAATTTGTGTCTAGGCTACCACTCACAGGTCACTTGTAGTTGACCACCATCTTCCGTTTGTTAGAGACTGCCTCCTCTCAGTACCTGGTTCTGAAGACACTTTAATCAAAACAAATTGGGTCACTTTAAAATGTGCAAATACCAAGTCTTCTTTATTCCAGGTCATTTTGACTCATTCAAATTACATAGTACTTGTAACAGCACTTCTGTAAGGACATCTAATGGGGAAAATAATCTCAGGCAGAAGGAAGAAGGACAGCAGGGTTAAACTGGCAATGGTAACCTTTTCTGTTAAAACAGCTGAATCACAAAGAGGCTGTTTATCCTCAGGATAGAGGTACCAATCGCAAGTACACAACACCAGAAATGGGCAAGTGATACTAGTTGTGACAGGTTAGGAAGTAAATATGAGCAGCAATGTAATACACAGATCAGCACTGATACAAAGCTGAATAATGAGACTCAAGCAGAGACAGATTCATGAAGAGTTCCAGTATTTTCGCCAGAATCCATATTCCCTTGCTATGAGCAGATATCGTATTATCAGATACAGCCAGCTCAGCAAGATGTCAAGGGTGGAGAAAGTCATTGCTGAATTTCAGTGTGGGAATGACAGCCATAGGTTTAACTATACCAGATGGGCAAACCTGTGGCATCTGAACAGTTCAAGTGTGGATCTGTTGCAGAAACTGTGATGTGAATGGCTGCGGGCAAGCTCTCCTGGTGGAAAGCCTTCTGGATCTGCACCAGAAGTGAGGAAATGAGCCAACGCTGGCTGTTTAAGCCAACATCAGCAGGTCTCTTAGGACTCAGCTGTCTGCTCATCCCACTCTCAGTCCACAGTAAAGTGTTGCATAAATAACTGTCTAAGGAGCACAGATATCTTCTGTCTCTGAACTGCTCTTGGATCCTCTGTTGTAGGATATATGTGACTTTGGGCTATGGGAAGATTTTTTGGTGTTGAGATCCTTGCAAGAAAAGATTAGCCATGCCTGAACTGTTTCACATACACTGTTGATCATTTTAAAAATATAACAACATTTGTCAAACTGTAATAATCAGTGTTCAACTGAAAGAAGAAATTGATGATACAGCTGTTTTTGCAGTGTCGGTTGTACAAATCTTGTTTCTCTCAATAAAGGTAGCAATAGACATATGAATCATTTTCACAGAAAATTCAGGTCAGAGAATTTCTTAAGAACTTCCTCATTTCCTTGTTCCCTCCCTGTGGTCTCTGCTCAAAAGTGAAGATGACCTCAGCAGTTAAAAGCCCCAGAACTGCAGCAATGCCTCCACTTCAGTGCTTCAGTGCTTCAGTTGAGTGAAAACGGTATATTCCACTGAAAACCAAGAGTCAAAACCAGACACCCAGTTTTTGTTCAGAATTTTTTTTTCCTGCTTTTCATGGAAAATATGGGGGCTTTTTTCTACTATTTTTAAAATTTTTGGTGCTGAATTTTTATTTTCCATGGAAAAAAAAAAAACAAACCACCAGTTTTACTTAAAAATGCACAAACCCCCAAAACCACCGGTGAGTCAATTGGATAAGACATACACTTATTGCTGTTGTTGTTGTTATGGAAGTATTCATCAACCTAAACTCAATCTAAACTCAATTTTGAGTCAATAGAAAGTACCAAGAAAAAATTCATACCATCCCTATAACTCAGAGTGTTTAGACTCCCCAAGAAGACAGGAGGCTGTGTTCATTGCATTAATGTTTGGATTCAAGGGGTTGTTTGAGTGTTCTTAAATCAGTGACTCCTTAAACTTCCTTGCTTTACCTGTGCTGGGGTTCATCGCACCTTAAATGTATGAAGACCAAGGTTTATGTCTACTGATACACAATGCCTTCTTTGTGTCCTCCCAATGATAAAGCATTACCATGAATTTGTAGAAAAATAAGGCAGATTTATATCTGCCTTTGTGCTGGTGAGGTTGAAGGCAGCTGGATTATATCACCAAAATTTGTTTTCGATCTCTCCCCTGGAAACTAGGCAGAAAATACTACAGAAAAAGCAGCTGCACAGAATGACTAGGAATTATAGTTTTCACAAATTTTACCGTTTGGTTTCTTTATTACTGGTAATATTTGGTTTGGCTTTTAAACTCTTCAGTGATGCATACTGACATCTGATTGGTTGTAAGAAAAATCTGTGAAACACAACATAATTTTAAGGTACCTGGCTACAGCTTGACTTGTTGTTGTTGGTTTTAGAGTTATTTGTATTTGTAGTAGCCAAGAACCCAGAAAATTCTCACAATAAACTGCACGGATTTCACTACACCCAACTGCCCATGGCTTAAGCAAAGTGTTTCAGTCTTTCACTGTCATCCATAGCTGCCAGAAAATGATGATACACTGCCAATATAATGTGCAGATGTTAGTAGTCATGAATTCAGTGTTGGGCATAAAGGAATGTGGAGTGAGGATTGCCAGAGACTGGCCAGCAACATTGCGTGTGGCCAGAATTTTTCACTGAGTTCACATGTGTGCTGTGATACTGTTTGTGCACCTTCTGTCCAGATATATTTGAACACTCTAGGGAGTAACTTCCTAATCAGCTGTTACGTGATGCCCATCTGCTATCCCAAATACCGTGTGTCCTCCGTACAATTTACTAATGAGCTTGTGACTCATTACTTTTATTGTATGCAAGATATGCTGTTTTGTAAAATAATAGATATCCGTTAAAGGTGGTATTCATACAATCTAACCTTAGGCTTCTGAAAGTCTGGTGCTTACTCTAGGCTGCAATATCAGTTCTCACTACAATCATAGAATCACAGAATTGTCTAGGTTGGAAGGGACCTTTAAGATCATCGAATCAACTGAAAGCTAAGTGTCTGTAAAGGAATTTCACCCCTTTCTGACACAAATCTAGAACAGTGTTGGTGAACTCTTCTCTGAAGGGCATTTTCCCTTTCCTCTGAATACAGAAAGAACCAAATATCACTGGTTTAGGTGCTGAAATTAGATGATACTCACAAGAAAGATTAATATTAATCTGACTAAATGTAGTTGTTATAACCTCGGGCTCTTTTTATAATCTTTTGAGAGAAACATGTGCAATGCATCTCATTCCAAAGTGAGGTGTCTAAAACAAGTGAGCTAAATTGCATGCTAGAGCTATGCCTTCTTCTGTATTGGCTATGGTCAGGTACGTAGAGCAGCTACCACAGACGCTGAGCTGTATCCCACCACAAGTAACATCCTTTACAGAAGGTTTAATGATGACGTCTTTGTGTAAAGACCTCTTATCAGTTAGACTTGCATGCTGTGAGTATAATTACTTTTCCCTGTGTTGGAAAGATATTACATGAATAAATACTCTTCAAACACAAATACTTATTCCCTAAATTCTTGTTATTGTATTTAAGACTGGATGTTAAGGTGCTACTTAGCCTGAAATTCACTAACAATTTTCATTGATTTAAATCAAGTTAGGAAAGCAGTGTAAGTTATAAGAGAGCATCATGCATTTGTTGGTTGCTTTTTTTGTTCGTTTGTTTTGTTTTGTTTTTTCTTTTCCAAAAAAAGAAATACAAATTGCTATCAGGGTTCTTCACATCTTAAATACATGAAGACCAAGGTTCAAATCTCCTAGTACCTTGCAGCTTCTTTGTGTTTCCATAATAGTGCACCATTACCTTGAGCTTGTGAACAGAAGCAGGAGCAGGAGTCAGAGCAGGAAAAGAAAGCAAGCTACAAGTGAGGAAGGGTGCTCTTTGGCTTGTTTTGTTTTGTTTTTCTTTTTTTTCAAGAAATGACGTCTGACTTCAAGACAGTAAACTCATATTTTGTCACTCAGTCAAGTTGACTAATTTCTAGAAGTGGTCAGCACTCAGGAATTGTCACCAAAAGTCAGCGCTTCATGAGCAAGTCTATCAAAAAGAAAAGCAAGCATTATTTGTTCCTGTGGAAAAAGCATTTTTTCTTGAGTAAGTCAAGTGTGAATTTCTTACACCTCCCCTCTGCATGCGTTCCCAGAGGGCATGAGCTTTTAGACCCCATGAACTACACCACGTGGCTATGTAGCTCAACTTATTGCATTTCTTGCTTTTAGCCCTCAAAATCCTCAGGGAGAAAGCCAAGGGGTGCTATCAGAGTCATAACAAATCAGTGAAAGATTCTCACTGGCTCTAAAGGCTTAGATCCAGTATTAGCTCATATAGCAAAAATTATAAAACTTACAAAGACTAATACATGTTTCCTTTTATACTCATTGAGATAACATATTTGTTACTTAGTTTGACTGAAAATAAAATAAAATAATAACATCTGTCTCCCTCTCCCATATCTTTCTCTCTAAGCTTACCACCCCCCAAAAATCAAAATGGAATAAAGTGAAGGGAAACTGTCTGTAACCCAAGCATTAAGGGGGATAAAAGCTAATATGTCTGTCAGCCTGGCAAGTAATAGTGGCTGCACTAGAGACAGTTGACCACCAAACGGTATCCTAGCAACATACAGTAGCATCGTTATACATAGTGCTATCAAGCCAAATTTATCCTTTTCAATATCTTAGCTTTGAGAGAGCAGGGATGAATACAGAGCAAAGGATGAAAATGGTGCCTATGAGAAAGACAACATGGGGTTTTAATTCAAGCAGAGGTTATATGGAATGTCTGTGTAAAATGAATAAAGCGAATCGCATTTTTGTGTCGAGGAAAGATACCTACCAGTGGTAAGGCACTCTCAGACAATTATGATTCAATTTGCTTTCAGAATAGTAATCCTGTGTATATTTCAGCTTGGAATAAAATTTGCAGTATGATTTCTCTTTAATTCCAGTTAAATGTTTCCATTTAATTGGGGAGGGGCAAGGGGAAATATATTATAATTACTCAACATTTCT
Organism: Chroicocephalus ridibundus; assembly: GCF_963924245.1. NCBI lineage: Eukaryota > Metazoa > Chordata > Aves > Charadriiformes > Laridae > Chroicocephalus > Chroicocephalus ridibundus. The sequence continues at coordinate 39,287,304 of NC_086284.1, forward strand.
AAATCTTTTAAAAATCTCTAGGCAAATCCACCTATAAATTGTGGCTTTCAAAAACAATTATAGCTTTCATTGTTTCTAATATTAAATTGGATAATTACATCTCTGTTGATAAACTCTCAAAATTGAGCAGTTTCCTCTTTTTAGATGATAAACTGCTTTCTATTCTCCTGTTATATTTAGAGCCATTGATCCTACACTGTCCACATAATTTACCAATGTGCATAATGATCATGACTGTAAATAGCCTTGTCAAAGAGAGGACAAATGAACCTACATGCAGATTAATTACAGGATGTATCCTTCAGTTTTGAGCAAAGACTAGAAAAACATGCTAAGCATCTAGACCTTATGGACCAGAAGAGCTGGACTCTCCTGTCCAGTGTAAATTGGCATGGTTTCACTGGTCCTAGTTGAAATGAGGACACCTGACCTCAACTGAGGGTTTGTCTGAATACAACAAGACTACTGATAATACAGACAGAATTAAAGGCAGGTAGACAGTAATTTTTAGTAAAAGTTACTCCTTTTAAACATGACCTCAAGCAGAAGTTAAAATTGTCTCCCTTCAGTAGTAGATGTACTGCCAAGTAAGCAGTACGTTGCAAATATCAGGACAACGTGCCAAGCTACTGATCACTGATCATTTTTTACTTATAGTCCAAACATTATCCTTGCAGAGGATACACACCACAGGGAATGGATTTATAAAGCTATGTTTCATGATATACCAAGCATTTTTGTATGCATCAGAAAATCTGTGTGAAAAAGGTTTCCACATGACACTCTGCAGTAGAGGGCTCTTTGGAGACTTAGCTGTGGAAAAAAATAAAATCACTTTTAAATTATGCATTTTTTAAAATGGCATAATTGAAACAAGTTTTTAATCCAACATTCAGTCTCTCCCTTAATTTGTATTTCTAATTCCTTTCAATATGTTTTGGAACAGGCTATTTGGCTTCTTGTCTTTTGTTATTTATGCAGATGACAGCAACCTCCTTTCTTCTCCAACTATTCTGGCAATCTCTAGTGCCCAGTGGTAGTAGTTCTTCATCAGATCAGTTGATATCTTCTTTAGCTTCCAAGGAAAGAGTCTACCCCTAGGCATATTTTAACATAGTAGAATAATTTATCCTACTCTATCCAGTTCCAGGGTTACCTTATACTCTTTCCCCAAAGGTCTGTGCATTCATGTAGTCAAATACAGGGGAAAAAAAAAATATATAATCACCCAAACAACAGACACATTTGCTTCTTGTAATCTGGCTGCCACTATACAGACTGAATGTTTCTCATTAGCGTTCCCTGAGCAATATATCAAAACAATAGTGGACAAGAAAGAGCCTGAGAGGTGACAGGAAAGCTGTCCTCTGTTAGCCAGCAGCCACATTGAGACTTGTAACATATGTACTGAATATTTTTCTGTGAAACAAATATGTCTTCAGTAGCTTAGGCTATATCAGCAGGACAACAGCCAGACCTATTCAAAAATGCCTTATATATAGTTAATAAAGCAAGTTATAACTTGCTGTATACACATGAAGAGATATTCAAAGTTGCCATGGTCTACTAAAGCAAGTGTGTACCTCAAAAGGTTGTGTGGATTTTTGGTGCATATAATTTCTGCTCTGAGTTTTTTCACTAGTCTGATCTTTGATAAGGGAGAAGCTAAGGACACAGTAATCCTGTTCACAAGAAAGAATATACCATCACCTGTAAAAAGCTAAAACAACCCTCAGTTTTACCTTCTTCTTGACAAAATATTAGAGGAAAGAGATAAGTCTTTGTAACCACAGGGCAATACAAATGCAGAACGATTAAACAGAATTCATAGAAAGGAATCAGAGTAAGCCTGTGAGTTTTTATGTGACACTAAATTAATGTTCTAGGGATATTAACAGCTTGGCAGGTAAGTGAGCAGAGCTACTTCAGAGAAATCATATCAAAAAAGTGCTGGAGCAATCCATCTTGGTTGATTAGTGTAGGAATTTATGAAGGCATTATATGACTTGTTTTCTTGTAATAGTAAAAACTGAATTTAGTGACTTGGGAGGTCATTTCTGTTTCTAGAATTCCATGTTCATCTAAATTTCTTTTAAAGTCTGAGGACACTAATGACACGAGTGAAATTCCTCTAAGAATTTGGTGACAATTCTTAGACACTTTCACCTTGAGAATTTTTAAGGTGAAAGAGAAGCACATCTCCTTCAAGACTATCTTTTATCTACATCAGGCATTAGGAGAAGTCTGCACTTTATAAATCAAATACAGTAAAGCAAATGTCCTATCTTTTGTGGGCAGAGTGGGAGAAAAAAAAAAAAAAAGAAAAAAATCCGAACCAAAACCAATTTTAGCTAATATTCTAGTTTGCTTGGCGAAGGAAGTTCAGCTCATCGACAAGCAGGCCTTCTGCCATCTGTGTTAAGTGGGTGCTTTGCAAGCACCTGGAGCCACAAGGAATACTTTCCTTTTTAATTCTTTCTTGTAAAACAGATGGGAAAAAGCACAGCTAGCAGTGTTATGCTGTGTTTAAATATGAGTAGACCATCATCTAGTCTCACTGTTGTCTTTCAGCCAGATACATATATATTTGGACTCTCAGGTTTCAATCAGCAGAAGAATGTCAGTGCTCAGGAGACTACGCTGTTGTGAGCTACTAGCAAAGAACAGGAAAGAGGCCACAGTGACCTAGTACTTATGCAATGGTAGGATACTGATTAGAGGAGATTACAGTTTTCTGAATGCACAGCTCTAGTTTAATGAGCATTTTAAGGGAAATTATATTATCTCTAAGCCCTATGAAAGTATGGGACAAATGGGAGGATTCACAGATGCACAAATTCAAATGTCAAAAAGGGACAATTTTAGCCTTGAAAAAACGTTTCTTATACACGTGGCTGTAGGATTTCTCCCCAAAACAGATGAAAGTTTATGAGGCCAAATTTTCACAATGGCTTGAAGGAGAATAAAGAACATTTGAAGTGAATTAGGAGCCCTATACTGAAAAGAGCAATCCAGGAAAATCCTGCCCAACGCACTGAAGCACTTGAGATTCTGTAGGGGGTCTAAGAGTTTCTGGCCAAATACTCCTAATTCAGCTGTGTGCACGTGATAGGTTAAATACTTATAGAATCATAGAAAGGTTAGAGTTGGAAAGGACCTTAAATCAGTTTGGGACACAAAGCATTGGCATTCTTATGCTTAGCAGCCCTGAACAGACAAAATAAATAGATGTGCTCAAATTAAGCCTAACAGCATTGGAATATTGCAGCTCTTATCTTTTTGCAAAAGTAAGAGGGGAGATAGATATATATAATGCAGAAGTTTTTCAGGGAAGAAATATTCTGGTCTGCAAATGATGGCTAGAGTATTCAGCTGACAGAAAAGCAGGCGGTTTGTTTTTCCTTGGTTGCTTCTATCCTTGCTATCCAGTGATCGTCGGAAGTAAAATATGGAAGGAGTGCTGTTTGTACTACAGATATGATGGCTAGGCATACCACTGAGATGTGAAACCTGTAAGTTTTAAACCTCCACAGCCTGATGATGGCTAAAACACAGTTCTTCTGGGTAATTGCTCTACCAATAAGTAATCATGCAAAAGGTGCCATGGCCCAGAAAAAAGCTTCAGGCTCTGAATTCTAGCTTCACAGAGGTACTTCGCTGCACCTCTGAGTCAGTTGTTTACATTCATGCACAAGGAGTATCAGATATAGCCCACGATTTGGCATTTCCTATTGGCTTGATTAATCACCCCATAAGCTGGTTATTTTAAACCCCATTGCAAGAGAAATGGGATTCCTCCTATTCTAACCACATTGTGCCTTTCACTGCTGAAGTTGAGCATGCAAACTTTATTGGTCATAACACTGAACACTTTAAGTCACTGGTTCTTTTTATGATAGGAAGGCTAGTTTTCTTCTTTCCCTTTACCTTCTTTCAACTCACGTTCATTCATTTCTTGAGTTCTGTAAATCTCAGTCAGATTTCCAGCCTCTTGAGTAGTCCACATGTGGACATCAGTAACGGAAACAGTGTTCTAAGAGTTATTTTATTAATGTAGAATACAGAGCCAAATTATGCCTTCTTGTATATGAATGAATCTTTTTGGCATAGGATTGTGTTATTAGCTTTGACTGAGGGAAACAATTAGTCCGAAGTCTTGATTGACTGTTGTCCTTGCATCTGGCTGCATTAAGATGTGTGTTGTTGAATTACAGCCATTAAAGCAAAGAGTGTTGATCCTGCTGTAACAGTACCCTGTACTCTTTGCTATTTAGTCTTTAAGCAATTTGTGTACCTCTACATACTTCATCACCCTTAGGCTTTATAGTTCATACTAACAGACCCCAATCTGTGATCTGAAGACTACTGATGAACCATAGTGCTCTGTAGCTCTGTAGAACCGTCATGGTTCAGGCTGGGCTGGCCACTAAACGGAAAACAGATGCTCTCTTTAAACTTTCTCACTTCCCAAGAGAAGGTTAAGGGAGACAGACCTATGGGTTGAAAAGAAAACAAAAACTACTTTAATGAAATACTAATAATAAAAAGAAAACATAATAATATAATAATAACAATAAGAAAATAATGAAATATATGCAATATATACAAAACCAATATCAAGGTCCCAGACACTGGGAAAGTCCCAGACTGGACTCAGAGATGGATGGGAGCTGGGTTAGGGAGCTAGGTTCAGGAACTGGGTTCAAGAATGTATGGATTGTAATCAAAGGCAGACAGACAGAGTCTTCCTTGGATGCCGGCCATGGAAGAAAGACAGTAAAGCCTTTGATCCCTCAGCTTTTATACTGAGTATGATGCAGATGGGAAGGAATACTCCATTAGTCAGTTTTGGGTCACCTGTCCTGTCCGCTCCTCCCCACAGATGCAACCCCTCTACGCTGTTCCATTTCCCACCCTCTAACAAGGGCAAATAACAAAGTTGTCTGACCTTGGTTGTTATGGGAATAAGTGTAAGCAAGAGCTTCTCTGTGTACTATTCCTTGGTATTAACTATAAACATCAAATGTTATCTCTCTGGAAGCAGACACTACCTGAAAAATATGCCATTAATTTCAGAGAGTGCTGTTATTTAGAAGAGACTTAACTGAAAAGTAAAATTACTGAAAAGAAACTTGGTTCTCTTCTACCTCAAACCAGGACAAGAACTATACCTCTTTTTTTAATATTGATTATTTAAAGTTTTCAGATTTCCTTCAGAATCACCAGGGAGGAGCCAGGGATTAATTTAACTTTTGAGAGGTTATTTCATAATTAGTATGGTCGTGAAAGAAGACTTTCATAAAAAACATCAGAAGCCAGCTGATGTGAAGAGAAATCGTCTCTTTAAATCAAGAGTTTCATAAGTTTTATATCCCATCTGTTTTTATGTAGTTAAACTGAGATTCAGTATTCTTCCTGTGCAAAGAAAAGAGATTAATATTTATGAATTATGACTCAGATTAAGATTTATGTATTCCTTCCACAAAAGAAGTCTTACTGAATCACCATTTCTCCCCACCTGAATTGCAGGTACCTTTTTGCTTGGAAGGAAACTGAATTTATAAATATATATTGTGCAGTGGGCATACTAAGGTTTAAAACACACCTGCTGATGGCTGAGTGGCAGTGAATGGCAATTACTATGTTTGTAAGTAGATTTTCTCTGAAAAATAATTTCCCCTCCAAAAAATAAACTTGAAATACCAATGACAAGAAACTTTCAGAAAGTTTAATGTAATTTTATAATTTTTCTTCTTCTTAAGGACAGTGTGTTCTCATTTATGATTGTTGGTTTTGTTATTATTGTTGTTATTATATTGTTATTATTATTAAATATTTGTAAAAAATAGAGATAAAACCAGGGTACAAGAAAAAATAATGAACTGTTTAGTTCTAAAATAACTTTTTACTTTTTCTTTCTGCTGATGATTTGTATGACTTTCTGTGCTTTCTTCACTGTTTCAAATTCTTCAGGATTAGTATCTAAATGCCTGAGCTGGTTTATACTATTATGACGTAAAACACCTTTGATCTTGAGAAGAATGTTAGTGGGTAATAACAAATGTCTAATAAATCACATTTTGGTTCACAGTTGTTAAATTCATAAAGCTTGTTACCTGATGCATTCCTTAGTTGTTTTCATTATTTATCATGCATATGCACCTCACAGAAAATCAGAAGTCCAGTAAGGTCCAAAAGCTTTGAGTATCCAACAGCTGTGAAAATAAAGCCAGGTTAAAGCAAGATAAAGATAAAACTTTTGAGAATCACATAAATTCAGAATAATAGTGTTATTTTTGCCATTTAACTTTTTGGTTATTTGTTAATAGCTTTGTAAGATATGCAGGATATATAATTCTTATAAAATATGTATTGGTTTATAGTCTAGTCAGAACGCTTTGTGTGGAGTTTTGGCTTGGGTTTTTCTCTGTGCTTTTTAAAAAAAATATAAATGTTTCACAAATTTTGAATGTTATATGTCAACATTCATTAGTGAAGGATGGGCATGGTATTCCATTTTCATGGGCAGTAGTGTGACCGAAGTTCATTCACTATGACTAAATAAAAGTGAGTATAAAATAGAGATATTTGCAGTGCCAATAATCACAATAAGTAAGCCCTTACAAAATACTATTTCTTTTGCTTTGCTTTTTAGACAATGGAAAAAGTATCTTTGAGAATCCTGATATCTTTTCATGCTGTATTACATGTTGCCATGGCCAACTGTTAGGGATCAAGAGTAAAAAGGGAAATTAAAGTTGTCATCCTAAACACCATGTCAGTATTTCAATTAGCTCTGAAATATTGTGAGTCAGGATGCATCTGTCTGTAATTGGCAGTGCATTTAGAATACTTCAGGATCTAACTCTTTCAAAGTGCCATTATATGCAGTATAATTCTTTAATACAGCTTTTTGTCTGTATGAGAGGACTTCTTTTCTGGAGAGTTAATGTATTTTAATTTTTTATTGAGTGTCTTCTCATATTTTTAAGACATTCTAGTTTAAAATACAAATTAGATCACTGAATAATAAAAAGTAATTAAATTTCACTATTTTTTCCAAAATCATGTTATTCTATTAATTTTTTTTTTCCCTTCATCATTGAGACATTTTAATAATGTCAAAAAAATAACACTTTTCTTATAAAGCATAATGAAAATGAGAGGAAAATTAGAGCTCTTTAGGAAAAGATAGGCAACAACTCAAAATGAGATATCTAAATATTTCGTCTTGGTGACAACAACAATAAGGCACATTGACCCATGTGCACAGCGGCTTACTTTGGAAGGGCTTGGGTTTGAACATTCATGTTCTGGAATGGATTACCCAAATTCAGGGGTCTCAAAGGTTGGTTCTTCCCACAGCAGAAAGCATCATTTACAAATGGAGAATCTTCAGCTGCTGCCAGTAGCTGACACGTCACTTGATTTTTGGCACAGTCATAGAACTGAAACATGGTAAAAAACACTCTTTGAAACAATCATTTTGGTTAAAAAAAAAAAAAAGAACACAAAATTCCACAAAATTAAACTCTCAAATAAAAAAAAAAAAAAACCAAACAAAAAAACCACCACCACCAAAAAAAAATTATATAAAAAAATATAAAAATCATATTATATATTTATATTTATATTTTATAAAATATTTTATAAATAACTGTGGTTTAGAGGAACACTTTCTAATGAAAATGATAAATTTGAAAACACTGATCATTTACAAGCCTTCATTCCTGAGAATATTTGCATTTTCAATACTCTAGCCAAGCATTTCCTAAAGTATGAAGCTGAGGTTACAAAGTTAAAAAAGAGAACAGTAGGAAGATGCTACTTTGGGACTGACAGCTGGCCAAAGTCTGATGATAATAAGGTGATAGTGAAAAAAAAAAAAATCAGACTTGGTGTCATTTTTTTTAAATAAAATTGGTTTATCATAATCTGAAATTCTTCAAGATTGTTTGTCTGGGGAATTTCTTTTGCAATCCATTTCCTACAAAACGTTCTGCTTCAGAATGTAGTCCCTCATAGCCACATTATCCCTTTGAATACATGAAATAAGGTAAAGAATTTGAGTATTTAAACTGTCTGGAAAACAAACTCAGATAGTCATATTATTTATTGCATTTGGAAAGCTATCTCTGACTATCATAATAGACATTTTGTGTCTGAATGTTATTGATTATCTGATCAATATTTAGCAAATCAATCTTACTTACACACACACACAGTTTTTGCAATAAATGGGAAAGCGAATTCCCCAAGAAGAAAGAGTAAATAATCTCATTGCTTTTGTATCAGATAAATATACAGATATATTGACTGTAATTTTCTTTGGTAGAGGAGTGAATTGAGCACACATGGAATCAACATCTACATAGAAAATAAAAATAAAAATAAAAATAAAAATAAAAAAAATAAAAATAAAAATAAAAATAAAAATAAAAATAAAAATAAAAATAAAAATAAAAATAAAAATAAAAATAAAAATATATTACTGTCTTTACCATCATCCACTCTTTTCAGTTGTATCAAAAAAAAAAAAGGAAAAAAAAAGGCAACAAAAGAAAAAAAAAGGAGTAGCAACAACAGCATTTTGAGGGAATCACGGTCATCTTAAGGCATGATAGATGTATTATCCCAAATTGTAGCAGATCAGATTCAAAAGGGGATTTAGGCAGAAAAACGCATAGTTTCAAGATACCAGGGAACACACGGGTAGGGTAATAAAGATTTTCAGTGTTACAACTTGTGTTTTGAATGTCTTTTAATACCCATTGCTTCTGAATACATTCCAAAGTCCTGTTCTGAATTTAGCTTATATAAATGTATGTGATGTGTCCATGGTGACACAGTGTGTCTGTGTCACAGCTGGATCTGCTTTTTTCTAGTCCTGTATATTATCTTCTATGCTATGACATAGAGGAGGAGAAACGTGAATAAGGAATTTTAAACCCCTTTCTCTCCTTAAAATACCATACTTGATATTATTACTACAGCAATTCATATAACTGAAAGTCACAGTAAATTGCTGTGATTTCAGTTTTATTCTTGGATCACATAGTTGCAGATCCTATCCAATTTAGACAAATCATTAATACATCCTTAAACCTCTTGATGGATAAGAACTGAAAGGGAATGTAAATCTTCAAAGAGCCAGTAAAAATGCACTTAATATAAATTTGGACACATACTCTTAATCCTAAATGTTTTGCATTTTGAAGTATTTCTTAAACTAAGATATTCTACTCTTAGGTATACATTCATTTATGATAATGAAAGTAGGAGAACTTGCACAGATTCATATGAAAGCATTTTTTGTTTAATTCACACTGTACAAACACCCAAGGAGGAGTCAAATTATTCATACTTCTCACTAGTGGTAATTAGGTACATTGTCTGCTTAATGCAAACATACTTAACTGTATGAACTGGAAATAAATAGTAAATTCTTAATCACTTTTCAAACCTGTCTAGTCCTGAATTCCTCTTTTCTTTATACAATACAGGATGTTAAAGAAAATCCACGCTCTTACTACGAAACTTGCCTATTAAAACATTATGCAAACGTCTTTTATTTAGCCTCTTTTTTTTTTCCTTCAGTGTCATCACTCTTCCTCTATGAGGTTGGCATGTCTTCAAACAGAGCAAAGTTTACTTTTTCCAGCATTTCAGTATTTATCCCCTTTTTAGAAAGAATAACTTCTTCATAGAAGAGTTAGAAACCCAGTATTTTCATTAGGTAAAGAAGTTACCTATTTTACCCTCAGATTTAAAAAAAAAAAAAAAAAGATAAAAGCTGACAAATATAAGAAGCACAGAAGAGGTTTTGCAGAAGAAATTAGTAGACCTCATTATTCAAGCAATAAATCAAGAAGATCCATATTTTACCTTGCTCAAGACTTCTGGCCCTGGAAATATGGGTAGAGCTTGATTCTTCTGTAAGCTATTTTCCAACAATCATGGGAAAAGTATAATGGACCCTCTGTTGTTTCCCATGTCACATAAGCCACAGATCTACAGCAGCATGGAGAAGCTACAAAGTTGTGGACACTACTTGTCTCAAGGATTTCCATTTGAACCTCATAGCCTTTCATTATCATAAGCAAAATGCTGTGCACTACTTTCATCTTCTTAAGAAAGTTACCTATTGAAAACAAGGTCCTGGATTCTCCAGCAGCTCTGTTGTAAAGACCTAGAAGCCATCATAGCTTACAAATACATCATAGTTCCTACAAATTACTTTTGTATCAGTATACTAAAGCCACCAGTGTTGTTCTATACTTGCCGAAACTCCTATTATTCGTTATTTTGGGTAGACATGTAATATAACTGAACACAAGCTCTGGCTGTTCCCAGTTGCTAGACTCATCCCTCATTGGTTGCAGAATATGAAGACTATCCATGTAGCATATAGACATTATTTCTCTCCATCTCAGTGACCTGTCCAAAGTACAAATTGAATAAAGATTGGAATACAGCCGAGTCACATTTTAGCAATTCACGAACTGTATTTAGTGTTCTGGACATGCACTTTGACCATTACAATCCTAAACTAAGCACTAACTGTCATTACTGGCTCTTGACAATCGTTGTAATTTGAAAGTAACTGGAGAACTGGTCTTTAAGTCAAGAAGATAAATTCAGCGTCTTTTGTTGCCTTCAAATTAGGCTCTAATAATTACTACAAGTTATTCAGGGGCAGTCTGTCATATCGATCCCACAGTTTTGTAAAAGTATTTTGCACAGACTGTAGGACACTGATCGTAAGTAGTTTTTTATTTGTGAATGTCTTGGGGTTTTTTAACTAATTATAAACAACAAACACCAAAAAAAAAGATAAAAATAAAATTCTGAGTAGTAACACCAAAAAAAGATTAAACACATGTAAAATGAGTACGAGTAGACATCAAAATTTTATGAATGTATACATGCAACACACAGAAAGAAATGTGCTTCTACTATCAAGAAAACTTGGTTCCTACTGAATCAAAACAACTTTTTTCTGGTATCTCTTACGTTTAAATACTCTTCCTTAACTAAACTAAGTATAATATTAGTGAAATATTGCAGCCTCCAGGGATTATCCTGGCAGATTCTTCCCAGAACAATCCCCAAAACTCAATAGTCTAGTTTAATTTTAGGCACCTAATTAAAGCAATGAATTTAGCAGTGTAGATTCCTTCTTTAGTCAGTGGAGACAACAAGGAGATCATGGTGAGGTGAATAACCTCTGCAAGGGACATATTTTCTTTCTCTATTAACCATATTGAACATAAGATGAGAATGTTCCTTTCTTAAGCAATTATTTTGGGTACTTGATGTTAGCCATGGTGTCTTCACAATGGGAATACACACAGGGAATAAAGTAGTGGACATGGTACAAAGATCCATTCCCATCAGAAAGTTCTTAGATCATATCATCTCGTTCATTCTATTTTTAAAAAAATAATTTTTATTAAAAGCAAATATTTTTCCTGTCTGCTGAGAAGTCTTTCTGATTACATGTCCAACCTGTAGGGACAGTTAAAACCTAATGAAAAGATGGCTAGAAACATGTGTTACAGTTGCCTTGGTGACATCAAGAATAAGGAAATAAATAAAAACTCTATACATGTTCTATGCAAACCACCTTAAATCCTTTCCTTAACAATGCTTGCAGGTGGTTTCTGTTGGCTGAACAGGCCGGTTAAGCAAATCTCTTATTGCAAAAAATTAGTCAGTGACTTTGTTGCTGCATACAAAAAATACCTTTTTGTATTTTTTGTATGCAGAAAAAAAAACAACTTTTCTGTAGGATTTCTTTTATTAATGATAAACCAACAACTTTTCCCTTACAAAAAAATGTTAAGAATTGAACAGTATTGGCTAAGACTCAGTGTTCTATTAAACAACAATAATTTAGTATGGGATTGAGTTACATACAATCTATATGATTCAGAAGCTCTTGCTACTTAAGTATATTCAGGTATTTTGATCAGAAAAGTTCAGAAAAGTCTTTTCTAGATTCCATGGTTCAGGCAAAAGTTCCTTAACTGTTAGGAAATGAAGAGATCATACTAGCAGTAGCAGAACTTTTTCACTGCGTAATATGTGGTTAGGGTTCTTACTTAGCAGGACCCAATCCAACAAATTAGGTCCAATTCTGACACATCAGATTTGAATTTATGATTTTATGACATAGCATCTAAATAACAGCTTACAAAACACTCAGAGTAAAAGACTTTCCAACACTTTTTGAATTCCCAGTTCATTCCTGAAACTGTAACACTATTCAGTCAAGAAAGCAGGATCATGACACCACAAGTGCAGCCAGCAAGAGGAATCCTGGCTCTATAGCCCAATTTTTACACATTTAGCTGAGAGCAGAGACATGAATTTTCTGCTGTATTTGGCTATGCCTATGTTTCGGGGGGGGGGGGGGGCAATAGAAGTGGGCCTTTAGTGCAAATTGCACAAACTATAAACATTTCAGTGGATTCTACATCAGGCAGGATCTAGCCTAGTCACACGGACTGATTATTTATGAACTACTCTTCAGTAGTCCAACTTCCAGTCCAGTTTAACCTTAAAATTAATCGAATTCATGAACTTTATAACACTACACAATACAACCCAATGTGTGACAAGAGGGAAATTTAAAAAAAAAGCACTTTCCTGATCTGGATTAAAACACTAATGCAGAAGATTATTTATGATTTCATAATAGACAGTTAATGAATAAAAAAAGAGAAACAATACAAGGAACAAATATCATGATGCTTTTCCAAGACTTGGAACAGAGAGCTGCTTCAGACTGTAAAAACTTTTTCACAGAGATACTCACCTGCTGCCCTGAGAGAGACGCATTTTTCCATGTAGACCAGTGTGCTCTACTACTTAACAGGTTATTAACTGTATAAGCAGTATGTAAGCTATACTGTACAGGGCTTGTGAAAGTTAGGTGTCTAACTAGCTTGAATTCCAGGCTTTCAACCAGATGTCTGATTTCAGAGCATTGAAGAGCTGGACATCATAATGCCTCAGTTAAATATCTGCTTTAACACACCACCTTATGTATATGAATGACACATAAGGTCAGACCTCTGCAAACTAATCTCCCAGTGAAATTTCAGCCAGAGACCTTTGCAGGACCAGATTCTGATGACTAATAACAAGGCACAATCAGTTAAAAAGTACAGGCTTTTCTGTGCATAGAGACCCTGGCAAAATTATACTGCGTCCTTCTTTAAAAGCAGCAATCTACCACACACGTTGCTGCAAAAGTAGCACCAGACAAAACGCATTTCTGTCATATAGCCTACAGGTCACAGCGGTATTGAATATGAACAGACACTATTAGCTGAGGTTTCGTGTTTTGTAAATTATTCATATTTCAATTTTAAGATTTTTTTTTTTAATGTTATTGAAATCTTCCTGCCCTGGAGCAAGTTTCATAATACCGTAAGTTAATATACTTGCCTGTCACCTTCATAGGGCCTGGGTTTAGATCTGGCTTGGGTCACAAGTGAAATTAGCTTAATGGTCTCAAATTAGTCCTTAGTAGGCATTTGTCCATATCACAAAACTACTATTGTACACAATTTGGCAGTAGAGTGCAATAGTAGAGTAGTATTCTCCAAGGAACCAAGAAATGGAATAGAAGGGACATTGCAGAGCAGGTTTGCTTTTGGCAGTGATATTTGGATTAAGCCGATGCAAATGATTTCTTACTTCCATGAGAAGCATTATTCAGCAAATTAGTTAACATAATGAAGCTGTCTAAATAAATGACCTGTCGCTTTTCAATAGATCAAATGACAGGAAAATACTGTTTTATAGTATCATGCCGTTTTGGACACTGACAGCCCAAGATACACTTTGATCCAGCTTATTTATGGCAACAGGCAAAAATTGCTGTAAGTAGTAATTGTGTGGGAAACCAACACTTTTGTTTGTTTGTTTGTTTTGAAGTATGATGATAATTAGAACATGAAACAACCAGGCAAGCCATAATTAGAGGTTCAAATGAAAACAACATCATCAACATCATTCAACTATACATAGTTAAATTCAATTAAATAATTTGCTGACTTCTATGTGACCAGCTTTATCTAGCATACTAATGAAAAAGGGAAAAGGAAAAAAAAAGTAGAAGAAAAATTGTCAAATAAATTAATTGGTGTAAATGATTCCATTAGTTGTGCTAATAATGCAAAGAATGTGGTAAACGTCCAATATTGCATTTCTTACATTTTTGAGACTGAGTCACTGAAATTCCACTAACTTAAATGTAATCAAGAGGAAAAAAAAAGGAGTATTTCTGCTTATATAAGCAAATGGACATTCTTAATTGAACTGAGCATTTTTAGGGTAATAGTCTAGTTGTTCAGCAGTTCCACAGAAGATGCTTCAGTAAAATTAGTTCATTAGCAGCGTAAGAAATATAAGACAGCACAGGAATATAAAGTCATACTTGGTCTGGAAACCACTTTGGAAAAGACACCCTATCTTCTTTAGTACCTGTTACTGCTTATGTATGTTGCTCCATAAAAAGTATTGAACAAGATTAGATCCTCCGGATTCACGCAGAATGGGCACTGTAAGGTTTGCCTCACAACTGCTTTTGCTTTGCTCCTGTACCGTACAGATGAATCCTAGTACATATGCATACATATGTATATGTATGTATTTACATACACACATTATAAAAATATATAAAATTAAAGGTAATTACTTGAATGAGGAAATATTCCCTCAGTAAGGATTTAACAGATTAAATATTTGAAAAGCAAGATTTCAAGTTCACAGTCTTGCCCTTTGTGTGGCGAAAGATTGTTTTGTTTTGGTTTTAATATTTTGGTTTATTAAACTTTCAAGTGGAAAAAAAAATCCCACAACAACATAGTGGAGCATAAAGAAGTAACCACAAGCACTGAATAATTAAGAAATCAATAAACAATTCATCATTTCTTTGATGTTCAAATGACCTTCCTGAATTAGAAGCTAAGGCACTATATGCAATATGACATCTTTAGCTAGCTAATGTACCAAGTAAATTTGAGTAGGCTGCTAAATTTTGATTTAACTATCTTAACTGCTTTGATAGGTTAACTCTAAAGATCATTGAATCAGTCAGATATTAGTTCAGCAAAAGACAAATAAAAGATAGCACTTAGAAAGTAATACACATGCAGAAGAAAATATCAGTGAGTTGTGGGAGGTAGGTGGTGAGAGGATGCCCTGTAATGATGCTCCTTCTTTCCAAATTCCATGATATAACCTCCCACTGCTGAAGACTGAGGTCAGGCAAAGTGTGAAGAAAGCCAACAATACTTTTTTTTTGATTAATCAAAATATCGTCTAGTTCAGAATTCATGTGAACAGCTAGAAAAATCTTACATGTCTGGGCCTGAGGAAGAAAATAAGGAAGGATATGGCAATCCCACCTTTGTCCTTCAGCAAGAACAGACCAGCCTCGTCGGAGCGAGTTGGCCTCAACAGGGTCTGAGAAGGGCTCAAACACTGAAGTGAAGTTACCACTGGGAGGGTGGAAGGGAAGGTAACAGGTTCATTTTTTTGTGGTAAACCAACCATCTTTTTATCACAGGTGCTTTATATGCAGCACTATGCTGTAGATGGGTAAACATACAACAGTTGGAAGCTGATTTTTGTGTCTGGGGTCAAACATATCTGCTTCTACTGAATGAATCTTCTCCTCTCACACCATCTACCTGCAGCAATCTTGTTAGGGTCACTGTGGAGCAGTTTTGCTGCATCCTCACTTATGTATTCCAGCCCAAATCCAGCCTGGCTATTCTTTTGTAGCTGGGCATAATACTAAAGATTCAGCTCAAGGACTCTGAGGGTCTATAAGCTGCTGAGTGCCTTTGGCATGTGGGCACTCAGTTCTTCACAGAACAAAACCAGCTCCCCCAGGAGTGTAAATGAAATCACCCCAAATGTCTGACCATGTATACAAAGTCTGTCATTCACTCTATGTATCAGCTCTCTAAATGAGTCGGTGCTCCTCATACACAAAAATAATCTTTCTGAGATGGTGGCAATAGATTTTTCTGAGATAAAGGGTAGCACTGAGAATCAGTGTTCACCTTTTATCTGCCCTCTTCGTGCCAGTTGTGTTGATGAAGTCTACAAAGCAGCCTGAATTGAAAGTTGGCTTGATAATTTGTATCTTTCTCTCTTACCTATCATTATAGTTCATCATTATCTTCTAAAAGATTTTTCATTGCTTCTGAAACAAGTGAAGTCAGCACTCTCTCTCGCTCTCTCTCCTTGGGAAGCAGTGCAGCTGTCAGTATGCCAATCTACCCACAACATGTTACATCCATTTAGCAGTTCAGAGGAAGAACTAAATGGATTTAGCCGTACTTGATCAAATTTAAGTTTATTTTTATGTTAGTTCAAATCATTAAGAACTTGAGCAATAAATAAGTAAATGGAAAACAGCACTAAAAAGTGTCGTTATATGAAATTAATCATAAGGATTATCAGAATTTCTAAGGACATTATGTTCATTATCAGCTCTATGAGTACTGAGGATTATCGGGGGTTTTTCTGCCTTCTCAAGTCAATCAAATATTTCAGCACGTGGGATGGTTCAGACAACAGAGTAAACGGAGGCAAAATGAATTCCCTATGATGTACCTGTTTGGCCCAGGAAGTCTGAGTACAAACCATGGCTGCAAGCTACTCATTACTGAGAGCTCCCTAACAGTTCATTGATTATGTAATCAATTTCAATAGAGATTGATTGTATAAGTAATATGCCCCCAAACCTACATGCCATTTACACTTTTTGTTCAGTATCTCTTAAAATTAAACCAAATATTAATATGAGTCATAAATCAAGAACTCGGAAGTCAATAAGAGTTCTCTGCTCATTGCAGAGAAACAGCTAGAGGCCCCTAGAAACTTATCACAAATTTACTTAAGCTTAAAACACTAACATCACCTCGAAGCTTGCTTAAGAATTATTGTGAACTTATTTAAAGTCAAGTTCAGTGCTGGGATCATTGGTCTTTTGTGAAAAGAAATCCTTTAATTCTTATGTTTGTCCCCTAAAAGATGAGAATTTCAGCAACGTATCAAAATAAACTTGCGTGTAAATGGTAAAGTCTGAGCCACGCATCAAATGCAATAACTGGAGAGACATGCCTGTGAAAATTGGCCAGCAGTTGTTTCCAACTATGCACAGAATGAAAATCCCAACAATAGTGCAAGTGTATGAGCTGTGTACTCAGGCAGTCAGTTCATAAACAATCTGCTTTGTTGGCAGTATAGGTAAGAGCATAACAATAAAAAAAAAAGAAGTATAACAAAGCCATACTGCAGCGGAAGATGAGCTCCTGACTTACCAGCGTTTGGACAGAACAGTGCAAATACCAACACTCCAGCCTGCGTTCACTGTCAGAAATTTCCATACTTGTCCCTGCCTTATATTTCCACCTTTTGACCACATAATGAGGTTGACTGGAGCAAATTACATTTGACAGAGAATTTTCTCTGACTTTAGAAAATACAGAAAAGGTTATATTATCCATTGTGACCCTAGAAATCTTTGATTCTGGCTTTTGACCTAAACTTTTTGATACCAAAGAATGATGCATTAGGAACACTGATGAATACGAAAGTAATGGTATAGGTTAGTACTGCTATTAAGTAAGATATTGGCTGGTGTTAATTAGATCTGTGATGACATTTTCTGCACTGATGAATTCCAACTCTCATGGAACAAATGTCCACGGATTTTGTTAGAGCACTCACAGTTGGTGTCCAGCTCTCTCCCCTTGATTGAAAAGGCACTCAACACATCTTCTGCCACAGCTCAGGTGTATTCATGTGAACAGGCCGCTGTTTGTTGCTTTCCCAACAGATGACTGAACATGGAAGCTCCAAATCAGGAATTTCTTTGGATTTTGAGCATGGCAGACAGTCAACCTTCATCTTATTTGCATGTCTTTGAACCTTATTTTCCTCACCGTTATTCCGTTGTCTTACATTTCCAGGACAAACACCCACATCATAGATCTGCATTGGCCACTTTCACTCAGCTGTTATGGGTTGTAAGCCAAATCTGACACCATAATGTTTGTTTTCATTTAAGAAGACAAAATGGTGAAAGTTTTCCACTAAAGTATTCTTTCTTCTCCATGCCATTGTTATTCCTACTTTAATTTAAGTGTAAAAGGTTACATAAATAAGTCCTGGAAGTCTAGCAAGGAAGTCATAAAATGACAGAATCAGTTTGCATTTTAAGAAATAAATCATGATGTAGGTTGGTATTAACAGTGTTACCACAGGTTTTGAGAAGCTGCTAATATCTAGTAATAGTTTTTCACACGTTTTTCAATAAATAGTCATAATTAATATTGAGGTTGTAAGTCTCAGCCCGAAGGATCTCAAAGCAAAAAAACCCCAAAACAAACAAACAAAAAAAACCCAGAAAAACAAACCAAACAAACAAAAAAAAACCCCAAACAACAAAAACATAAGCCAGAAGATCCTCAATAAGCAGGCATATGACATATAAGATGCTATTTCTTCCTGAAGAAATAAAGTGTTTATAGATATAACAGCAGAAATCCCAACGGCTATGAAAAGTGTTGTGAGCTTTTCAGACTTGCTTACTTATAGCAGACAATATCTTTCTTATCACATATTTGGACTAGGACTTCTGCCATACGCCTATATTGGAATAGCTTATTTGCCATTAGAGGATTAAAGACAGAGATTTCTGTTCTTGTGGTATTTGGCACTAACAGTACGTGTGGCATTTAGGTATTCTAAATGTTAGCTCCGGTGCAGCAAGATGATGGACATCTCTTCTTAACGTGGCTCAAACTTTCTAGGAGACAATAGTTTAATTTCAATGAACTCATTGTTCATCCTTAAGCTAAGAATTTTGCCATAATTCACAACCACTTTTAGACATAAGCCAGGGTTTAAATAATGAAAAGTCAAAAGAAAAACATGATCTGTTAGTAGCAACAAAATGAATTTGCCATCTCTGTGAAAATTAAGAAAAACTGCAAATTGCTTTCTGGTCTATTCAACAAACTCATTATAATCAACCATACTACTCACTTCTGGCAGGCAGCAAGGATGTCTAACAAAATATTATGCCACACACAGACAGAACTTTCATAGAAACCCAACAGAGAGAAGGGAGAGTGAAAGGACATCACTGATAGTTGTCAGGACTACTGGTTCTTCCATAAGACTGGAGAACAAAGAAGAGGCAAGAAGCATTTTTGCTATCAGATACTCAATTAACAATTCTAGCAAAGAGCAATTCTCATTCGCGTCATCTGCTTCTGCTGTGAGAATGGCTCTGAGACTGCAGCCATGGGGAGGCATGTTTTGATCAAGTCCGCTGCTTTCCCTTTCAAAGCGAATGAGATAATGTGGCTGTGGAACAGCACCTTTTAATCAGATCAGCAGGATTCCATTGAAATGAAGTACAATGCAGCTGCAAGTTAGTATTTCCCTAAAACAGGTGTACTCTTCTCCCTTTGAAATTGTGAACACAGCCCTCGGCCCTGTATCCCAAACCAGGCTTCAGCAGAACTGTGCTCAGCATTGCCTTATATTTTTTGCCCTTTTGTCACATTTTCTTTTTGTGCAAGGGAGATTTATATATGTGCCAAGAATACCTTTAACTAGCATAAGTCAAATGAGCTTTAGATATTTTTTTGTAAAAGGGGAAAGCGGGTTGAAAGTTAAATCAATTCCTTGCCTCATTTGCCCTTATAGTTAGCTTCACCTTATGCCTGAACTTAAAAGAAAAAAATGGCAGAGGACTGTGTTATCAAGTAGAAGGTGATCAGAAGTAGATATTTTGGGGAAAAAAAGTACTGATGGACTCATGTTAACCCCTGCACAAGCCTATACTCTCTGTTGCTAGTTAGTAAATGCTGTACTGTTACCTGTGTTCCTCCCCTCCCTTTCATGTACACCACATAACAGATTAATTAGCTGTAGCTGATGCAGTTGTGCACAGTATAATGATCACAGAGTGTAGCACACATCTTCTGGAAGTCTGCCTAGGAATAAGAAAGTAATAGTTACTGAGAGAAAACAGAGAAAAATCCAGTAGATGTTTACCAGGTTGAACATAACGAGGAAAAAGAGGAAGGGTGGCCACACTACCTGTCTTAGTCTCTTTTAGAGATTATTTTTGAGATTCCCTTTTAGGGAATGGAAACAGGATGGACTTTTCATATGTTACAGGGCTAAACTTAGGTGACGTGAATACCTCTTGTGTTGATTTGTCTTGCTCAGGGAAGTTTCACATGATGCATCTCTCTGTGTGTGCAGAGGGTGACTTACTGAAGAGCCGGTGATTTCTGCAGTCCCTCAAGTATGAAACACAAGACTAGGCAGCAGCAACACAGGCTGAGGCTTGGGACTGCAGAATAAAAGGAGTGGGAACCAGTGTGTACCATTTCTGTTGGCGTACAAAGGGCAGATCGATAATTTCTCATCTTTGTAGAATGACAAACAACTTGCAACAGTCGTGCCTGAGTTTCACACCCCTGGCAGCAGAAAATAGTTCTTTACCTAAGAAATTTAACAGCATGAGAGTTTTATCTTGAGAGCTATAAACTCCAGTTGTGCTTCCACTTAAATTTATGGCCGAAAGTTTAGAGACTAATAGAATGGAAAACATGAGTGTCTCAAACTTAAATTAGAGAGCTGGCCTTCGCAGCTGGGAGTTCAGAAAAATCTCTATTCAACAAGCACAGCGATGACATATAACATAATCTTGTACTGGGTACTCATCATCTCATTAAATAGAAACTTAAAATGAGCAAGCTATTGCAAAAAAGTAAGGAAATATGTCAGTAGTGTGCATTCATTGTAATATGTTTTTTCAATTCCTCACTGAGATTATTGAAAAACAGGAAAGTAGAACCCACTCATAGAAAGCATAATGGTTGTTTCCTACTTTCTTTATCACTCCCAGGTGAAGGAACACCGGAGGTGGACATTAGTGAGATCTTCTTGAGAAATAGGTGGATTATAAAATCTTTGGAGCCAGGAAAGCTGACACATTCACTACTGCCCATAAAACTGGGGTTTCAGTTAAATGGAAGGATCTGTTGAACACATTTTATTAAAAGGAGCAAGGAGGGATGGGAGTGGGAGTGTATTAAAAATTAAATAAATGGTCTCTAGTGAAAATGCAGAGCTTGGGACTTTCTTATGGGAGTGTAAGAGCTTAGAAACTTGTATTAGATAGTGGTTGCTTCAGCCCACACTTGAGATACCAGCTCAATATACCCACAACAGGCCCACAGGTAATAGCTGTCAGTTTTAAAGCTCTGTTTGCCTTGAAGCAGGGTTTAGAAAAGAATACTTATTTCTTATGAAACTTCTATTGGAATTTTGTACGTTAAATTAACATTATTCCTCAGGGATTTTTAATTTAAAATCTTACATCCTCTGTATTTTTTATTTTTTATTAGACTCCTGGTTTACTTTGCTTTCACTGCACCTCTGAGGCTCAAATGCTATGACTGTTATTTGAAGCTTCTCCCCCAGTGTAAAAGATTTTATGGCACAAGAGTAAGAAATAAGTAGAAATTCAAAATTAAAAATATTTAGCAGAAGATATCTAAAAGATAACAGATGGGAAGAAAATAGGTAAAACTAAATGTAAAAAAATATGAGGCTCCACATCAGCCTTATTCCTGAAAAGGAAGAATAAGTTTGGTTAAAGAAAGGAACTACTTAGAATAAAACAAGAAGATTTATCCAATTGATCTTCATTCAAAAGTTTCAGCTAGTAATTCTAGTCTCTTACAGTTAATGGGAAGAAACAGGCAACTCTGAGGGCAATACATCTAGCATATTTTAAATGCATATCTCAAGATGAAATGAATTGTCATGTTCATGTGCAGGTTTTTCTTAATCAATTATAAAGGAAGTCTGGGGGCTAGCTCAGATTAAGTGTGTAATTTTAAGTGCCTACATTAGGACAGATAAATTGTGTGCAAGCCATTCAAATATATGTTAATGGCAAAATGAAGTGGAATATTTAGCAGAAGACACTTTCAGAATATGCTTTAGAGACTCATTGACTATACCGGGCAGATATCTAGACTAAAACACATTGACTCTGAGAATCTGATTCAAAATCTACTGTAATCAGTGAAAAGATCTGAAATAACACTGGCTTTAAGTAAATGACAAATAAAACTCTTATCTATTTCAAAAGACATTTAGAAACGTCCTTTTAACTCCCAGAAGAAATTAGTGCTGATTCCTACTAGACTTCTTCCTTGTCTAAAGACTTGTATTTCTAGCCTTTTCTTCCCTTCTCCTCCCCACTCACAGACAGATTGTCTTACATTCACTCTTAGTCTCCTGCTTTATACATTTTGGCTGTTCCCACTCAACCACATCATACCCTGTTTTCTTATCCCTTCTTTTCTTCTTCATTTGTTGTTTAAAAGTAGTATTTTGCTTCTGCTCCTAAATTATTTTTTTGTTTTATTTACTAGTTTCCAAGTCAATTTAGGGGAAGACAAATAATTTTTGCTTGGATTTATTCCAACAGTTCCATCATCTCTTAATCACATAATTCCACTAAGGCCTTTATCTCACTTCTTTATCTATGCAGTAAACAGCTTTCACGTAGATGCACACTCCATGCAGGCACAGATAGTTTTTAAATTCCATCACTCATGCAGTCACTAGGTTTTTCACTTTAAATACGAAAACAACAGAAATTTCAAGCCTGTCTTTAAAAGCAAGCTACTTTCAAGACTTATTTTAGTACTCCAAAGCTAACTTCATTGCATCCAAAGACCCTTTGCAGTTCAGTTTGAGGACAGACTACCTGCACACAGAAGCATAGACACACACAGTCGTGCACCTTTTCCTCCCTCCGGAAAACAAGCCTGCAGTGTAATGGGACCAAGTGGGCAAAGAAATCATGGCATGTAATTTATTTCTAGGTGAGAGTCCAAAAGATGGGCAAACATAAGTCTATTAGCTGCACTGCAACAAATCATTTGCTCACTGCAGTACAACAAGGGAGCTTTTCAAATACCTACTACTGCTTTATATATTTCCATAGGAATTCCAGGAAACACAAAGCAGCCAATTTCCAATAAAATTCTACTTCCCACCCTCTCCCTCTCCACTTTTTCTGCACGATTTCTTTTCTTGAAAAGAAAAAGCTGTTAAAGCTGGCAAACATGCTTTTCCTGTTATTTTTTTTCAATAGACTGAATTAATTTTGTGATAACAGAGTGCACAATAAAGATCCTTCCTACAGACATGCTCTAGCATATCTGATCTTTTTGTACCTAATGGATTGGTCCCAGTACTCTAACACATGGGGACCAAAGGGCAGATCCCCCAGCATGCCACAGTTCCACATAGTGATTACATAAAATGGGCAAGAAATATCCATAGAAGCTTATTTTGAATTATTGGTTAATAGATTTTAAGAATGTGTATAAGAAATGTAGATTTTCAAAAGCAAATGTAGCGCTTAATAAAGTGACAATTTACTGCCCTGTGATGTCCTCTCTTTATACACATAAAACCACAGCACTCAAAAATCAGATGAAATTAAGCTTACCATAAAGATAACAGTTCAACATTTGAGTGTAGCTATCCTAGATGACTTGGCTGAGATTTCCAAAAGATATGTCAAATAGCAATAGCTGTAATGTTTCTTTTCATGAGTCAACAGCCATATATCACCAAGCTTGTTTCACATAGACCAAAGCAATTCACTTCCCTCTGAGGTCTGGTTTGAAACAGTCTTCTAGAAAAGAAGGATCCTGTAGCCCATTGTGATACTGCTGAACCCACGGACATTCAGTCAAGAAATTTTGCATTGAATTGTTAGATCTAGCCAAGAACAGTTACCCACTGAGACAGAACATGAATAACTCTTATTGTTTTGATGGTCTTGACACTGTTTCATATTTTCTGTCTTGACTGAGTAGCGATTACAAGGTCCCCAGGAAGTTATAAAATGTGGTACATACAGTAGGTTTAGTTTATCCAAAGAAACGTTACTATTCTTATTTTTTTATATAATTACAGTTCTATTCATAGAAACAAATTTCACCATCTTCTGATATAGGCTCTGTAATTAGTTTAATATCTCATACCTATTAAACTAGGGAAATATATGGAAGCCTCCCTCTTCATGGGTGAATAGGTGAACATAAATAAGAACATTCTCCTCATTTATCTTCGTGTGAATCTCCCAAGAGATCAGAGTTCCCAATTCCTCAGTTTGCAGCTCCAAACTCAGTACTAATGTCTGAATCACGGACATATTTGTATAAAACGCTTTGCAATGGCTTGCATGCTTTATCTTTGAACATATGGTTAATACGCCTTTGGACCTTGAGTTCCAGAGCAGGATGATTTTTTAATTTATTTATTTAGTAGCTCAAAAAAACATTCAAAGGGCAAGTCTACGCTTATCACAAGTGGGCAGTTTGTAGAGATTGACGTGATCCTAAGGCTTTCAATTCTCAAATTTACTTTGTGCTAGCCACAGGTGTATAAGAACTGCAATTTGTGTAAACCCCAAGAGAACTAATTATGTGTTAAGAAGAATGCACATTTTACTGTGTAGCATACAACACA
This sequence comes from Chroicocephalus ridibundus, assembly GCF_963924245.1. Classification (NCBI taxonomy): domain Eukaryota; kingdom Metazoa; phylum Chordata; class Aves; order Charadriiformes; family Laridae; genus Chroicocephalus; species Chroicocephalus ridibundus. The sequence goes on from NC_086284.1 coordinate 39,311,922, forward strand.
GAAAAATTACTATGCATCAGGCTTTTGAGAGACAGAAGAACTTTAGGCAGGTAATAGGCATAGTTGTGCATGGGTTTGTTCTAAAGTGAAGTCCCTTGAAGGCTTATCAAAACTAATGTAGATTTGGTGGGGTTTTTTTTTATTTCAAAATATCTTCTTAATATTTTAGAGTTTTGCCTCTGAAAATGGTCTGATTCCAACTACCATATGAAGGTCTTCTATAAAATCTCAAGCTTCAATAGATGATTATTTTTGTTCCTTTTACTAGCTATTTTAGGCCAAGGTTAATTTTACAAGAAGTCAACAGCTCTTCACTGCAAAGCCAGTGTCCAATAACACTAAGAGAGACTAACTGGATATTTGGAATATCTTCATGTACAAAATTAGTACAAAATGTCATATTACAGTAACAAATGAGAGGAAAACTTGAATTGCACATTGTCCATAGTCATGTGATCATTACTGCTATAAAGTTTATAAGAATAATTTAAATGTATGACAACTATGGCTTCAGGAACCAGTATTGCATAACACTGAATTTTTTAAGCAGTTGTCTTCTGTTGTTTTTTTGCTTTTGCATTGACATGTGTGTAAAGGTATATTTTTTACTCGCATGGAAGATCTGAATTACAGATCTTAGAAAGATTTGGCTGCTTTCACAAAAAGTTTGTGAAAGATGTGGAGATGGCAGTAGCAGCACAGGTTGGATGCAAAAATGCATAATATGGTCTATGGTAGAGGAGCTACATGCAGCAAAAAACTACATCAATTTAAAAATAACCTGTTTGTCAGAAAATGTTTTTGTGGAAACTGATTCAGAACAAGAGTGGTTTTTCCTTATCTTACCTACTCTCCACAAGAACATTTGACTGCAGCATGGTCAGGTAGTTCATCTTGGATGTTAAAAACAACATCCTTGAGTCAGAGGTTAATGTGTCGTGAGAGCAGACGCAAACCTGGATCTGCTATACAGAAGGAAAATGGTCTATAGTTTTGGAAATGTACACTAGGAAGGAGCAAGGAAGGAATGATCCAATCTAGTTCTTGGGGTTGCAGAAATGCTGAAAGATTTTCATGTCATTCAAACATGCTCTTGAAATTCCTGTTTCCTGTCTGAAAGGCTACAGTGGCTTTCTCATTCTAGCATATAAATGCCTATGGTAATCACAAGTCCATGATCTGAGCTCAAGGCCTTCCACAGAATACCATCCTCAGATGGTCTAGATAGATAATTTCCTGGAAATGCAAGGTTTAGCTGACAGTGTGTTTTCTTTGTCTGTATATTTTTAGTGAAGATGTGCTACAGGTTCATTTATTAACTGATCTAACTCAGATTTTCTTGCTAGTAAGTTTTGGGTGTACTGAGGAACATTGAATACTAACGTGCAGCCTATATAAGTAGCCTTACTTGTGGTTGCTGTTGAATGGAAATTGATCATTCTGATGCTTGTCATAAGATCAGGAGCTGAAGCCCTGAGAGTTCATTTTGGAAGGTACTCTGATTAGAAGATTGACATTAAGATCAACAGTATCTGGCTGTACAGAAGAGCTGATGATTTTGTAGCTGATGATGCTGGGGACTAACTTAAAATACAAGGCGTTTAACACAGACATATCTTTACCACCTAAAAACATCCATTCAGAAACCTGGGTAAATTAAATACTTCCTTTCACATGCCATTACCAGTCTATCCTTCTCCTGAAAATACTGAGTTTATGTGCAAAACAGAAAACTTTCCTAGGAGTAAAAGAAAGTGGGTAGTGCATTCAAATGATATGACAATAATCTCCCTGGCCATTTTTTGGGCCATAGCTCCTTATTGCATTTTACGTACCTGTCAGGATGGGTGTATAAAGAACAAATGTACCTGTGGCTCATCACAGCCCTGCTCTCTCTCTTCTGGAACACTCCACTCACAATTTGTCATCAGTCTGTGACTCTGTGAAGTCCTAGTGTTTGGAAATGGTGTAATTGAAAAGGTCCCAGACCTTGTATGGAAACATGGACCATCACCTTTGTGCAGCTCCATCTGGAAGGCATGCCTCTATCTCTACCACCATTCCTAGTAGGCTATTTCCTCTCGACAAATGTTTTCTTCAGATGTTCAAGGTTCAAATTCGGCTACACTTGTAGCTAGGCCTACAAGAGCCTTAGGGACACTTATTTCAACAATTTCCTGGAGTTCACTTTACTCTGCATTAAAGAAGCAAAATGTAAGATCCTTTAATTCAGTCCCAGGTATGAACACTGCCCCTGCAAGGCAGGAAACCATTTTCTCTGCCACAAAGTCAGCCATGCAGCCATCAGGAGTTTTCATCACCAAGAAATTTTCAAGCCTCTGCAAGAGTTCATTGCCTTTTTTTCTGAGAGTAGGGATAACAACATTTTATTGCTTTCTTCTTTTCAATATATATGTAGTTATTAAACAAGTGCCCTCACCTGGGTTTATAAATATGTCTAATGAAGCTGATCTTTGACATGCCTGGTACCTAGTTCATCAGCAGATACCAGGAATGCCCTCCCCTGTGATTCTGCAATTTCTGCTCTCACCTTATTCCACTTACACAACACACATTCGAATCAGATCCTTGCTGTGTCAGTGCAATAAGCAAATGCCTTCAGAGAAAACCTAAAACATCTTCTGAATCTTTTGAGGATTAGAAAAACTAGTAAAATGACATTTTATTCGTGTTTAACCCCCATAAGTGATTTTGACCTTTCATGGTGGATTTGCTTAAGTGAGCCTGAGTCATATCTCAAGCTGTACATCGTTCTGCAGTTTCACAGTGCGAGGGTTGATGCAAACATTTTCTTCACCTTCAGTGCACACAGATTTTCATCTACAGTTTTTTACTCAAGTCCCAGGTTAAAACCAAAACAAATGTTTAAAACAAAAATACATAGATCTGAGTTACCCAGGATTCCTTATACCAAGCTGCCTATTTTGATACAAAATCAAACAGCTAAAAGGAACCTATAGCTGAATCGTTGAATATGTAGGCTAACCTCATGGTTTGGTCAGCATGATTGATACTGTTCAAAACGCTGGTAGCGACATATTATAGGTATCATGGCAAAACACAAAAGTTCAGTTTATCAAAGCTAAAGCTGAGGTCACAATTGCTATCAAATAATTCTATTAGAAGAGTTTCACTTCTGTTTTCTGTTTATGAGTTAATTAAGAGTTATATCTAATTTTCTCTATATATCTTCAGGTAATGACGTGACATACAGTTTCTAAGAATAATTACTTGCGAGCCATTTGTTGAGTACTTGAAATTCAAAACAGGAATCATATTGAATTGAAGTTATGTTGACACTGCTGTTTTTGCCTGATTGGAAATGTGAATTATGTTAGTGAACTCACTTTACATGACTATTCTCTTCTATTAGCTTAGTATTATCTATTTCCACAAAAAATCCTGCCAGAAAATGTCATACTTAGAGATAGTGAAGCCATGTTACAAAGGGAAAACACAGATACTGCTGAAGCCAATTTGCTTCTTAAAGCAGGTATGTGTGATTGTCTCAAAGTTTTGTTTTATTTTTTCAGCTTCAGTTTCTCCCATACTTCACACAATACTATTTACAGATTCAGGATTCCAAAAGCATCTGAAAATAAAAAGAGAAAAAGAGACAACCAACAGCAGAAACATTTTTTTTCTAACACCTTGCATATCAACATTTCATTCCAACATTGTAAAATCATGATTCATATCTTGTGGTTAATTTGATACTTTTATATGTTTCTTCAGATTTCAGCTAATGTCTTCCCCTGTCAAGAAAGCAGGTGCTCAGCAAATAGACTCTTCTGAATGATGACTGGTATTAATTCCCACTCTGCATTCTTTCTGGGATCAAAAGATGGACTTCAGCCACTCTCTTCAGTTAAAGACTTCTAAATTTGGAAGGAGATCACACTTTTTACTGTAATATGAAGTTGATGACATTCATACTGTAATCCATTAGAGGCTGAGCTGAACCATCAAATTCATTTCGATTGTAATCCCAAGCACTTCAAATACAGTTCTCCATAAGGGAAATTTAAATACATTAAGTCAGTCAAGATCTGTAGCTCTTCATGTGTTGTTAAGAGATCTCAAAAAAAAAAAAAAAAACGAAGAAATTATTAGAGAGAACATATGACATTTTTGCCAGGTAAAAATTAATTTGAATAACTGGTTGAAATGCGTTACAGCTGTTTTGTAAGCTTTCATAGTCCTTCACCTTACACAACCAAAAATAAAAAATCAGCTTCTTTTTTATTGTTTGGTCCTATTGATATTTTTTTTTCTACAAACATGCAGGCTCTTGGTTAACATTTTACATTAGTATCCCTAATTACACTGTTCTGATCAGCTTGTAATTATTCTATGTATAAATGCAAATAAGATTTTCTGACATTTAACTTTGTGCACTAGTGAAGTAAAAGCAGCTATTTATTTACAATAGCATGGCACACATTATGCCAGGAAATCTAAATCACACTCAAGTTCAAATGTTAAAAATGGATTAGAAATATTCATTAAATGTACAGGAATGGAGGGTAAATTGAAGGTGGTACTGTATACTCCTTCAACAGGAAATGCAGGAAATAGTGCTTAATGACTGTGAGACAATCATTTAGACATAATTTAAATGTCCACACTTAAGATCTCCCAAGGCGTAAGAACCTGAATGGTTAATAGGGCGATTATTATTAAGAGTTTGCTATTATGAGTGCTAGAGGTTCATTTAGAACATGTGAAGGTCATTGAAATTCAGAACTACATATACTTGTTAAGATAGGGGTTTTTTCACTATACCATATTTAAGAGTATTTTTATCCTACTCCCGAATGGCTACCATTGCAAGATTTATGATCTGGAAGTTTCAGGATTCTCAAAGCCATCTACAGAAAAAACAGAGTTTAACCATAAATCACCTGTAGGTCAGCAGCATGTTTGTGTTCATGTTTTCCTTGTTTCTTTGGATTTTAACAGAAAAGAGTTTTTAAGGATATTTTAAGAGTTTTTAAGGATTTTTTTTTTCATTTTCCACACCTTTTTTGCCATTCTAATTTGTTTAAGTCTAGCTGCCCCCTTTCCATTCACCAACTCACAATTCCACTGAAATCAAGGGTCGTAATCCTGACAGACTAATTTCTCTCAACTCTGTTCTTACTGAAAAAACAAACAAACAAACAAAAAACAGTGCAAACAAGAACCTTCCTGATGATTTAATATGTGTGGAAAATGAGAGCATTTTTCTAGCCTGTCTGGAGTGGATGCTCAAGATGAAGCAGACACGCGCAAAGGGAGTGAGTCACTGCATTGTGTGAGATCTTGTATGTTAATTTTCTTCCTTCATATACCAGGAATTTGACTGATAAGTTAGCTCCAGTGACACCAGGTACTCCAAAAAGAAGAAAAGTACATCTAATTCCTCCTTTCTGCTCTCATCTTTACAATGAGAAGAAGAAGAGAGCATGTATTAGAATTTAGTTCAAAAGTAGTCGCTACAGCCCTCATGTCCCTGAGTTCAACAAAGGCTCCCAGAACTCTTAGTTCAATAGAAATTTACACAAATAAAGTAGTTCATTCACATTTCAAACTGGACAACAGTCTTTAATGTATAACTCCCTAAGGAGGTTCCCCTTTTGCAGTCTCCCAGCCTCCATGGCACCATGAAACTTTTCATGCCTTAAGATCATTATTTCTTTTACATGGTTCTTTAGAGCTAACTGTGTCTGTAGGTTTTTCACAAAGTATTGAGCTGAGCAGCAGAGAGAAGCAGCAGCATTCGTGTCTATACTAATTAATTTAAAGAATCCACAGAACTCTCCCCTACTCTGGAATTCAGTCATCTTTTCCATTGAGTTTGAGAATGTCCCTTGAACAGTGTAGCCTGGGACATTTATGCTAGGTCCATATTTGGAAGTTAGCAGAGACCTGGGATTATTCTCAATAAGCAGTTTGGCCATAGTCACCCTGTTTTAGAAAGTAAGAGCTTAACAGTTTGCTCTCAAGCATTCCCAAGGCAGTTATCCTTGTTTCCAGAGAACAGTCAAACACAGCTTTAATTTGGAGATACAGCTCTTCTTGGGCTGTGACACTCAGGGCCAGATGAAAAGAGGGGTTACATCTTCACAAGGAGCAATGTGGTACACTGAGTTTGGGAAAGATTATGGAGTACGTGGAGAACCCTGTGTCAGCCTGTGACAGCCAAATATGGTCCATCAAATATGATTATGGTTCCCAAGAAGAGCAGAGAGAAAGCATTCCACAAAGTTTTGAAAATGGCAGAAAGGGGTTTCTTGGGATGTTGTCTTTAAGGAAAAGGTGGAAGAAGATCAACCTTATAACTGTCTTCAACTTGGCAGTTCCACCTCTTATGAATTAGCAGTAATTCTTTCTATGTACATAATTTATTTGTTTGTTTCTTTTTAATCTCTCCGAATGTAAGACAGTCTAAATGGCACTATTAATTACAGCATTAGGTGACTCTCTCATTCTCATAACTGTTGTTTCAGTGATATAACTTAAATTAAGAACTTTATTACCTTAATATTTCTCATTTAGCAGAGACTGCTATACAAACGTACAAGCTAGGGAAGGCAGAAACAAATCATGCTAAAGAATTTTTCTAAGATCTTTTCCCAAAAAGATCTTTCTAAGATCTTTTCTAAGATCTAAGGTCTTTTCCCAAGACTGATTTTTTTTCTGTTTTTTTTTTTCCCAAAAAACCTAAACGAATTAGTTGAAAGCGCTGCATATCTACATGAGACTTTCCCAGCTTCAGTATTTAACAGGAAAACAAAAACAGTCCTGCACAGAAAAGTATCAAGAGTTACCAATTATGTAACTATTTTTGGAAGGCAAGAATCTGGTACATTTTGTCATGGTTAGGTGTCATTTTAGGGCCAGACTTTTCAATTGCAATATGTATTTTCAAGGTACTTGGAATCCACATACCCTGCCTATAGTGTCAACCAGCAGCATGAGGAACATTAGAGGGGCAATCCAAAAATTCACTGACTGAGCGAGCCCCTGACCAAAGGAAATATTGGAGGCCAGGACAAGGGTAGGATCTGAGATCCCACTTCCTCCTGTAAGTGACTTTCGGGTTCTAAGGCCCAGAAGCCTCTTCAGAAATTTTCACATAGTGACTGGAGCAAAAGAATAACCTGGTGGCCTACTAAGAGTGCCTGTTTATGAAATGACACTGTCTTTGAATTATATATCCTGCCTCAGGGATTTTTTTTTATTGCTTTTATATTCAAAAATAAATTTATAAAACACCTTAACATTGTTGGTAGCTGAGGGCAAAACCCAGGACTTTAAGGCTGGGTTTTAAGGGTTTGAGGCTTTAAGGCTTTTCTTTCTCATGACTCTCGTAATTTTTTTACTTTCCCTATCTAGTGCAATAAATCTTTTGAAATGTCTTTGCATTTTGCAGAATGGCATTATTTTATTGCTTTTACCTGTTCCTTTTACCAGAACTTTCTGTTGTATGCTATCATATGTTTGCTACTGAGGAAACTTCCCAGGTGGTTGTAGTATACAGTTTTATATCCATTCTGGCTGAAAAAAATTTTAATCCATTACATGACAGATGGGAGCAACCACCACAATTATGTTTTCCTTGCTTTTAAAGAACTAGTGTCTGCTAAATTTCTGTGGGAAGTCCATAGCTGTTGGTGCATGGTAGTTATGTCTGGGACTTCTTTCCAGATTTCATCCCTCAGTCAAAAGATCACAAAGGATAGAGCCAGTTTGACTAAATACAAGCTCCTTATGCTATCTGAGATGCACACTACCAGCATGTATACCAAAGAATTCTAGTGAGCCACATCTGTCTGCACATAGGATTCATTTGGTCAAAGAAAGATGTCTACGTCTTAGTTGACCTCCAAAAGTTCCCTTATATAGCCTCTTGGAAGAAATGGGCGCTTCTGAAGTCTAATTCATGACACTGTAAGGTACACATCTAGATCAGCTTAATAGATGAGTTTAAACAAATCCTGACAGTGGGTTTGGTTTGTTGGGGTTTGTTTTTTTTTTTTTTTTTCCTCTCCCAATTTATGTTTAAGAAGCCATGTATCACAGGCTTCCCTGTGCATCTCTGTAGAGTGCATGCCCACGTCTGTAAAGGGGACAGACTCCAGTCCTGGATCCTGGAGCTGTTTCTTCATCAGGAGGATGCCAAGTGCCCAGGCTTGGGAGTGTGCAGAAGAAGAAGGGATCCAGCATTTTATAAAGTCAAGCTTAGAGGAACCTGCACAATTCAGGCAGCAACTGACCCAGGTGGTTTCTGAGAGTTTGAGTTAGGCGACCTTGAGTTAACTAACTCTTGTTCTAGATACATGAGTCTTTCGCCGGACATAACATGTATATACTCCCACAAAACCTCATCACAGAATCCATAAAGACGGTCTTTAAGTGCTAGACAAGATACCACTGATTTCATCTACCGCAAGACATATTTTTGTGGAGGCTCTCTTGCATCTTTGGTTAAAGGTGTCCTGCTGTTCATTTGCAAGAGGATCTGAATTACCCTCCTCTCCAAACAACAATGAAGAAAGGAGGCTTTAGGAGTTCCCAACTCAGTACTCGCTTTTAAATTTATTATTTTCAGACCATGGAACCAGCAGATGTTGGCTGCTTTGTCAGAGACATTACAGGAAATCATGCAAAATTATAAAAGTTCTAAGTGGTTTTACTGAAAGGAATAAATATATAATTAGAGTGTTATTAAAATTCAGATGTACCGATTTTTTATTTCACAGCTATTATGACCTAACTGTTTCTGGTTTACTTAGAGATACTTGAGTTCACAGGCCATTGACCGAATGGCCTGCAACAGCCACTCAGAAATCATTATGCTCTTTTATGTTCAACTGGTTTACACATAAAGACATTAAGACACATTTGGAAGAGGAATGGGGCCAGCTAGGGCCAGCAAAGATGGCTGAGATGTATGGCAGAATTTACATGTAATAAAACATGCAAAAATGTTGAATTATTTAGTCAGGAAAAGAGAAATATTGAAAGGGACCTGAATCAGGTTATTGATACAATATAAACATACAGGGAAAAAAAAAAAGGAAAAAAAGAGTTACTGTTATCTGGACTGTACCACAGTATATTGAAAGAACAAAACATCATAAAATGAAATAAAAGGAAGACAAATACGCAGTGTTTTATAAAAGACACCAAATAGTCTCCGCAAACAGAGTTAGTACTTCAGAAAATCATGAGAGAATGTATTTCAACCAGGTCTTAAAAAAAAAAAAAGATGGATAATTTTATACCCACTAATAACATTTGTAACTATGGTAGCTAAGATAACGATAAGGCTAATCAGATCTCTTGTTGTAGGGTATACTCTGATACCATGCTGCAGCCAGGAAGGAATTATTTGTATCCTGTGTAAACTGTAATTTAATGCAGCTGGTTACATGTCCTATGGAGGAAGTTTCTGCTCAAACATTAGGTGAAGGCGGTACTAGAATCACTCCTCTGCACAGTGACTGTGATTTGGAATAACCAGTCTTAGCAGTGACATCTAAATTTAGTTATGGGTGAGAGTGTTAAACACATTAGTGAGAATAACAGCGTAGATTATCTTCCTTGAAAAATGCACTATTTTATGTATAAAATTGTTAAAAGAGAAATTGTTTTAATTTTAATTTGCTTGACTTTTATGTCTTAAATTTAGACTTTTACATAAAATTTGTAGAAACAGTAAAATGCAAAGTAGCTATGAAGAAGCTGCATAAAACAGGAAAGATTTCAGGCCTATGCACATTTTTTACCTTACATCCATTGTAAAACCATGTTTTCCTGGGATTTCTTATAAATATGGTGACAGCAATAGCAGCATAAAAAATCCTATGTTCATAACATGTGCAAAAATCTAGAAACTGGGCTGATGCTGAAAGGTTAGATTTCTATACACTTTTTCTTTGATTAAATTATGTTGTAAGGCAGATTCCAGAAATCCAGTTAATTTATTCTTTTAATTGAGGTACTCTTTCAAGTTGTCTAACTTATAGCCATTCTTGTTAATTAGTTTTGCTTTTTCTCTCACTACTGAGAAATAAGTTATTTTTACCACCTTCAGGGTAGAAAAGAAAAACACCGATACCTATTTTTTGCAATTTTGTAAAATTCAGTATCGCAGGCTGTACACATACAATCATTCAGAAAATGCTTAGTACCTTTCTCTGGTAGATATAAGCCTGGTATTGACATGCTATTGGACTGCAGAATAACAAAAGGAAGCATTTTGTCAAAAGCTTTCCAGAAAAATGTGAGAGTGTCCCTTTTTTTATAAATGGAGAAACTGAAGCACAGGGTGATGAAATGACTTGCCAAGGTAACTGGACAGACCGATGGCAGGAACATCCCTAGAGGTCAGAACTCGCGAGTCCTGCTCCCCTGGGATACGCACTTAAAAAGTCTTTGCTCAGCAGATAAAGTTGTCAGACAATTGGTACTATCAAACATGTAATTTTAACCATGTGTTGTGAGTAAACATTTGTAAATAAACATGTTATCTTCATTGCATTGTACTTCAATAACTACAGGGTTACACAGGAATGGGTATAATTATCAGGGAAGAAAAGTTAAAATTAGGTCCCTAGACACAGTTCTATGGTCTATAAAGAAGGTGAAGGTCGAACAGGTAACTATATAAGAGTCTTTGCTTTGCAAAGTATATGTCAGTAGTTACTACACTTGTAAATATTCTGTGTCGCTTAGGCAAAATATGTGGAAAACATAGTGAGTCAAACAGGGACTTCTCCTTTGCAAGGAGAAACATGAGGAAAAGAATATATGTGCAAAACATACCGTTTTTTTCTGAATACCTCCATAAATATGGATCTATTTAAAACCATGGGGAGAAAGCTTAGCCCAGACCAGCTTCAGCTCAGACTTATATGCCATGTACTAAGCATCTCGGGATGAAAATGTTCCTGTGGAAGAAGCTGCTCTATCTCAGCAATAAGGCTCTTAGCTACAAAATATTTTCTATTTTCTCCTTGGGGCCAGGGGCGGCGGGGGGGAGTTCTGTTTCTTTCATACACACACTCAAATTATTTGGCAATAGACATGAAAATAGGTGGAGTTGAGTTAACGCAGCTTACACTTTGTGTGATTAATGATCACAGTGGGATTGCAGTGTGACCTAATGTGACTTTATGATCATCTCCATAGCAAACAAATATAACATCACAAGCATACATAGCCAGAACAGGGGAAAAGCAGAAGCAGTCCAATCTATCAAAATCTAAATTCACTACTTATATAAGAATAGCATTGACATAAGGGGAAAAATGTCGTATAAAATTCTGAATGGATGAGGAGGTCCAGGAGCCTGAATAGAGGTGTTTGATGCTATTTCAGATACCCTAAAGTATTCTGCCTGACTTCCTGATGCCCCTCCAAAAGACGGGAGTCACAGTTAGGTCCTGCCAGCCTTGTGTGAACGTTTTGTACACTCTATGGCATCTAAAAAGACACCAGACACCCATGTTAGGCACCTGAATTGCTTCTCAGATTTCTCTGCAGCGCCCTGGAGAACAGGCAGTCAAAATATATGGAGCAAAAAAATCTATCTACATTTAATGTGGAGTTCAGTAAGTAAGGCTGCATCTAAATTGCTTGGTAAGTGTCTCTGTGGCAGGCTGGCAAGTCCTGGTCCCCTTATCATTCAAGTCAGAGACCTGTTAGGAGTGCAGAGTGGCGGCTTTCCAGCCTGCACACCTGAGTTCCCTTTCCATAAAAGAAATTGTTCATTTTTTTTTTTTTTCAAAGGAATATATTACTAAATTTAAGCTCTTGCCAGGAAAGGTTTGGGCAAAATGCCTTTTTACTTCATACTAAGAATGTGGCAGCTGAAGTAGACTTCATAATCCAGGCCTATTTTTAAGAAAACTGTAGGAAAAAGGTGAGCAATAAGACTTGCCTGTGTGTAACATGCATGAAATTGGTATTCATTATACCAGAATGTCTGTTGCACAAAAAGACACTGATCTAATATGTGTCAGGCCATAATATAGAGAATGGAAGATTGCTTGCACTTTCCTCTTCATGGCTGCTTTCTCTCTACTTTCAATCAGATTTTCTGGCAGCAACTTAAGCAGCAATAAAAGTATAACACAAATTTCTCTTCATTTCAAACCGTTACAATAACAGATTAAAATTCCACACTTTGTCAGCAGTCAAATAAAGCACATAAACCTAGGTAGTGTGAAAAAATTGCAAGGTATGTGAACATTGGACTGAATAAAATATAAAATACATAATCTAAAAAAAAGGTAATTCATCAGTTAACAGTAGCATGTGTCTTATGCAATCATTAATGTCAGGTTGTTTAGATAAACCACAAACTTCAACATATTTATCCTTATGCAATTCAAAAACAAATTAGAAATCACAGAAACTACATGAAGGCTATTATATATTGCTAGCAAAGTTTAATTGATGGATTTACCCTATGATGCTAAAATATATCAATAAATAATAAATCAAAGAATAATGAATCCAATTCATATTGTAAGGTGCAACATTTATTCTAAATTTGCAGTGCAGTTAATCTTGAATCCCAACAGAAAACTGTGCTTCCTTTGCATGTCTTTGTTAATCAGTAAATCCAGATTTATGCTGATCAAAGCAATCAAAGAACATCAATCAGAAGTCCAGCAGAGTGCAACCATCAGTAAGATAGGTATACAAAAAACTATTGAATTACTTAAATGTCAATTACATTAAAAGTTGTCTTCCTATATGTTGATATTATACTGTTAAACTTTTTTCTTTGTTCCATATGCAAACATAAAACATCACAGGAAAAATATTTAAAAAAAAAAAAAAGAAAAAAAGAAAAAGCACATGCTTAAAACTAAAGTCCTTCTAATTTACATTGAAATCCCGTGATGGTATACATATGATAAAGTGTAATCCTCTTCTTGATTTACAATCAATTTTTATGTTAAGTTAGCAAAAAGATAAAACAATAATAATCATTGTACCCTATAAATCATACTGTTATTTTAAGCTTCTTTCTCTATGAAAGTCTCTGGCTTGTGGGCTGCAAAAAATTATGCATTATCTGAAAAACTTTATTCTTGGCATACTTGCATCCTTTCTTAGAGGACAGTTCCTGCTAAAGTAGCAGTTGAATGAATTTTCTGATCTCAGTAATAGGTCAAGCTGGAGAAAAACAATTCTGTTTTGCAAAACTTGAATATTTAATATGTTTATACTTTTACACTGGACTAAAACCTAGATATTTTTATTTTTTTCTTACAAAAAAAAAAGTGTCAAAATGCATGTTTTTAAAGGAGAAGTGATCAGTTCAGCTTTACCTCCTTGAGTTTCTCTTTAATGGATCAGTTTCTATCTCTTTCTCATAATTTTAGCTTAAATGACCAGAAAACTTGGAACTAAAAACCTCATTATAAACATTTCCCCACATGAACTTTTTCCCTAAAAATGTTATGGCTCAAATTAAAAAAATATTCTAAAAAAATACACCAAGCTGAAAATGTTCGGATTAGTATTTGCAGTACTGTCTTTTAAAACCAAATAAACCATGCAAACAGTAGAAAGGTTTTCAATGAAACCTTTAAGTAATTTATAGTTTCAAGTTCCAAAAAATGCTCACTCAAAAGTACCAAACGTAAAATAACCAAATAATCACTTGGATACTAGAAGAGAAATTCTTTGTTACTTATCCACTGAAACCACTGATTTGGTGAATTTTTCAGTTCTTTTGGAAGTTCACAGTACCTGATCACTCAGTCTAAATAAAATCTAAGATTTAGTTCAGGACAATATTACATATCTCATTCTTCTCTTTTCCCCCAGGGATTAAAAACTTGAGACATACTGAGTAGTTTATCTACTTAAGTTCTTAAATATGATAGCAAGGAGGACCGACACAGAATGGGAAACAAGCTCTTCCAGTCTATGCCAACACCTTATGGCAACTTGCAAATACTCTGTTTCTTGGTGTTTACCCAGAGGTTTTGGACTAACTTCAGCAGTTTGCTTCTGACAACATAACATACGAATCCATTAATTTGCTTCTGAACTGAAATCAGCTATGGGTGATTCCTTCCTTAAGAAGGAAATATGTCCATGACATCAGTGTCCCAAAGTTCATTCAGAAAGGCAGCATTTTCAGGTTATCTAGTGTTTATACATAAGACAAAATCTTTTTGAATTTCTTTTCTCATCATTCTTATCCAAACGTAGCAGAAGGATTCTTTTTTACCAAGATGCTTCCTGAGGTATTTATGCAGCAAGAGTTAATAAGCTATTTCTTGTTTTCTGCATACTGAAATTCTAAAGCATATATAATCATGGCTCAGCTTTTCCTTTGAAATTGCAGAAGCTTGTTTTTGTTTATGATCTGTCTCGAGTCTGTATAACAGACTGTCCAGGCCATACAACAGTTTGTTTCCCAGTCTGTTTAGATGATGTAGTGCTATCTGCAGTTGTTTGTTTATTTGTATTTCATCTTTAGGAGAATCTGGTATGCACCAGACAGCTTTGTCCTGATAAAACCATCTTATTAGAGCCTGGTATTCCTGTCTGAGTTTCTCCTTGTGCTTTCATTTTCTTTGTTGCATAGAAAACTAAAGTAAGCCTGGCCCAACCTTAAATTGCTTTAGTGTTATACATACAATGTTTCTTATTATTTACAAGCTTGTTATTTTAGAACATTGCTACGGAGAATATTTTTAGCATGTTTCCTCCAACCTCACACTTGCAATATATAAGGAGCTTTGTTTTATGTTTAAGAACAAATATTGTTCAACTGTTAGCAATGTTAATAATATTAATCAAGTTTATAAACATCTATCTTTCAAAAAATTTAAGGATAAAACAATAAACCATCCTTCTTTCAGGCTTATTTTAGATTCAATCTTTTCTTAATGTTTGTGTAATGACAGTATTTACGTTGAAAACAAAAAAGGCTTAAAAAACCACTTTATCTAAAAAAGCCTCAAATGAAGTCCAAATGTTTCAGAAATTAAAGTATTATCCTACTAGTTTGTAAATTGCTTATCTAGAACTGTTGAAATCTAAGTACCCTGAGGTACTTAGACTTCAGCCTGATGAAGCAATAAAAAACATTGGTGCAGGACAGTTAAGTTTTCAGATTACTAAAAGGACAAACTCAAAGCTTACCTATAAGTAGGATTAGCCAAAATATTATAGGGCTCTCATCATAATTTCAAACTCAGAAAACTGCTGGGACAGACCGTCTGTGGGTAAGGATACAAAAGACAGGAAGAGGCTACGTAACAGTCAACACATTTGTCAAGAACAAATCATGTCATTCCAAAGAAACTTCGCTCTGTAGTAAGGGATAAAAAGATTTGTTGTCATATACCATAATGTAAGTAATGTATGTGACACTGACACACATCATGTTCTCCCTACAAAATGAGTGAAAATTCGTCTAGATCAAAATATTGTGAGTTGCTTATGCAATTAGCTGAAGATCCATGCTGAAAAGGTAGGTATTGTGCTGCAGTGTTAAAATAGAAAGCCATGTCAAGTGGTGTTCCACAGAAATCTGTTCTAAAACTGGCACTATTTAATATTTTCACGAATTATCTGGACAGTGGAAGAGAGGCAACGTTTATTAAATTTACAGATGATACCAAACTCACAGCAGATGCAAGCACAGTAAACACAGGGTTAGAATTCAAAATGATTTACAAAAGGAGAAAATAGTATAAAGCAATTAGAGTGCAATTCAAAATGGGACAAGAGCAAAATATCACTTTAAATTAGATATAAATAACCACAAGTACAACATTGAAATCAATGAGTTAAACAGCAGTGCTGCTGAAAAATACTGAAGTGAGGGAGCTGGGCATGTTTAGCTTGGAGAAGAGGAGGCTGAGAGGAGACCTCATTGCCCTCTACAAATACCTGAAAGGAGGTTGGAGAGAGGTGGGTGTTGGCCTCTTCTCCCAGGTGAATAATGACAGGACCAGAGGAAATGGTCTGAAGTTGCGGCAGGGGAGGTTTAGGTTAGCTATTAGGAAGAATTACTTTATTGCAAGAGTGGTCAGGCACTGGAACAGCCTGCCCAGGGAGGTGGCTGAGTCACCATCCCTAGAGGTATTTAAGAATCGTCTAGATGTGGCACTTCAGGACATGCTCTAGTGGCAGAGATTGTAGGTTGTTTGGTTGGACTCGATGATCTTAAGGGTCCTTTCCAACCACGAAGATTCTATGATTCTGTGATTCTGTGGAGTACTGTGTGACTTAGTCACACACAGTGGGCATCTAGCACTGTTTGATATACCCTGTGGTGTTGTGCCTGCCCTCCAGCAGCTCTCCCAGAAAAGCACATCACAGTTGACCTTTTGTCGTACCTCGGGGTCACATCTGCATGTCTCAGGTATGCTAGGGCATCTCAAATGGCCCTTGGCACCTCTCTGTGTGGGTAACTGAACTGAGTCTTAAATAAATACAGCCAATGGAGCCCAGGGGGCTAATTTAACTCACCTGAAAGTAGGCTTATACACATTGTATAATGAATAGCTTTCCATGCTACATTGGGCTTGATTCAGTGACCTCCAGATGCCATTTCAGGAAAGCACAGGTTTCTCGCTGGTGGTGTGTCACACCTGGCAGTCCCATCTGGATCTTTCAGACATATTGGGTACCTCAGATGACATTAGGCACCTATGTGGGCAGCTAAATCAGGCGTTACATTTCCACCAGTGGCTATTGTGGATTCACATGGCCCTGTATATATTTAAATACAGCATTTTGGCTGTGTTTCAAAGACCATGCAGACACATTTAGACATTAGGCTTACACAGTCTGAGATGAATTCCATCCTGATCGGATGAAAAGACTCCATTTGGTTACCTCATCAGGACTGAGCTAATGTATAAGAAAAGAAGAATCTAGACAAATTTCTTATACAAAAATTTTTGAATCCCAAAATATAGGAAAGATTGCTAATGAAGGCTGATTTCCTTGTCTGTGTGGCAAGGACAATAAGTACTGCTTCCAAAGTGGAAAGTTAGATTTAGTTTGGTACAAGTAAAAACTTTTGATCTCTACCAATGGTGAAGATTTTCTTGGAATATTGTGGAATTTCTATCAGTGGAAATTTCTGAAAAAAAGTTAGAGAAATAGCTACCATGAACGATTTAAGCCTAGTTTATCCTGTCTTAAAGGACAAACTATTAAACTTCTCAAAATGCTTTTCTATCTGCTTTCTGTGAGTCTATAATCACAGTATAATTAGGATCATTTCTCTTCTTTCTTTTATGCTTTTGTCTTGAAATTGTTGACATTTAAATTATCATCATTTAGGTTTTATGTTACCGTTCTAACTAAAATATGACAGGTCATACCTCTTACAGCTGTACTTATGGGATGGCAATAGCCAGACAAATAGCACTTCACAACTCTCTGGTTTTTTTCAGTTTGACAGAGGAAGAATCGAAACATCTTGGGGGGGGCAGGGAAGAGCACAGGGGGCAGGTCTTCCAGATTTTACGGGAGTAATTACACCTGCACAGAGATTTTCAAACCATGCAAAAAAAGAAATAACAAAAGTTAAGTCTATAAAAAATAGACTTTATCAGGACAGACCCAACTTAGCGTTTCTTGACAATTAATGTCAGAGGGTGAATAACTGCAAAAAGAAATTTTGAATTACTCAAATGGATAAATTCACAGAAAGACAACCAGAAATGTGTAATTACAATGTTATTCCGGAAACATTAAAGATAAGAGGCCTCAATAATAGGTACAGATAGATAAAAAAGAAAACACGGGAGAGAATTTTCCACTTTAAATTTTGTTTATAAGTATTTCTATTTAATAATGCCCAAGTTGGGAAAATTATTAGCTTTTTTCTGCCTCATTTCCTGTCTAATCATTTTATGATCCACTATTCTTTCTCCTTTTTGTCAGGTTCACAAGGATTTTTGGAAGTTTGTAACACCGATGTCTTCCACAGTGTGTGGAGGGCACAATTCTCCATGTGGAAAACTGATGGGACATTAGAGTTGTGCACTGGGATGCTAACATCAGATCATTACAGGGATTTATTCCCTTGCCTGCCAGAGTATGGTGAAGCAAATATCTGGTCACTGTGTCTGAAGAAGTCTGATTCATAGGACAAGTAAGTCTATTTTTGTATCTTGGGGAGTATATTTAGGGCACACTACACTGCTCCAGCACTCCACACTCATGAATTTCACCCAACAAGTAACAGCTGCACTTTGGGCCAAGTTTTTTGATCCTGATGGATTCTTGCTGGTTTCCACGTTGCCCATTGGTTGACAGACTTTATAACTGTTTTCCTCTATCAGTTACCTTTCTTCTCCAGTTTCCTCTCTCTCAAGTGTCTTCCCTTCTAAGTCTTCCCTCTGGGGTGCCTCAAATAGGGTCCTTAAGAGGACCACAAATCACTTACGAGTGGCTCAAGTTAATATATCCTCTTCGTCAAATAAAATAATCAATTTCCTTTTCTAGATTAAGTCTGAAAAGTTGTCTGTTCTGAAAAAAGCTAGCTGAAACACCAGCTGATATCCTGGAGAACAGCCTGGCATCCTTCCCAAGAAACAGCTGGCTACTTTAAAGAAAACCCTGGACTGGGTGTAAAAATGTCACGTGCCATATAGCACGTGGGTACTATCCACAAAACAACAACAAGAAGTAAAATTACAACCTTGGATTTCAGGAGGGCTAACTTCGACCTCTTCAAGAAACTGCTTGGAGAGATCCCGTGGGCTAGGGCTCTGGAAGGCAAAGGGGCTCAAGAAAGCTGGTTGATATTCAAAGACCACTTCCTCCAAGCTCGGGATCGGTGCATCCCTAAGAGAAAGAAATCGGCCAAGGGACGCAGGAGACCTGCATGGTTGAGCAGGGAGCTTCAGAAAAAGCTCAAGTGGAAGAAGGAAGTTTATAATAAGTGGAAGAAGGGACTGACCCCTTGGGAGGATTACAAGAATGCCACCCGAGCGTGCAGGGATGAAACAAGGAAAGCCAAGGCTGCCTTGGAATTAGACCTGGCTAGGGACATCAAGCACAACAAAAAGAGCTTCTACAAGTATATTGGAAGCAAAAGGAAGACCAGAGAAGTTGTAGGCCCACTGCTGAATGAGGCAGGAGTCATGGTGACGGAGGATGTGGAGAAGGCAGAGTTACTGAATGCCTTCTTTGCTTCGGTCTTTTCTGCTCGGCCCAGCCCTCAGGAGTCCCAGGCATTGAATAAAGTAACAGGGAAAGAAGACGACTTCCCTTGGGTTGAGGAGGAGCGAGTGAGGGACCAATTAGATCATCTAGATATTCACAAGTCCATGGGCCCTGATGGGATGCACCCGAGAGTGCTGAGGGAGCTGGCAGAAGTCATTGCTGGGCCGCTCTCCATCATCTTTGAAAAGTCCTGGAGAACAGGCGAGGTGCCTGCGGACTGGAGGAAAGCCAATGTCACTCCAGTCTTCAAGAAAGGCAAGAAGGAGGAGCCGGGGAACTACAGGCCGGTCAGCCTCACCTCCATCCCTGGAAAGATGATGGAACAGCTCGTTCTGGGTGTCATCTCAAGGCACGTGGAGGAAAGGAAAGCTATCAGAAGTACTCAGCATGGATTCACCAAGGGGAAATCATGTCTGACTAACCTGATAGCCTTCTACGATGGCATGACTAGATGGATAGATGAGGGGAGGGCGGTAGATGTGGTCTACCTTGACTTAAGCAAGGCGTTTGACACGGTCTCCCACAGCATCCTCATAGGGAAGCTTAGGAAGTGTGGGCTTGATGAATGGATGGTGGGGTGGATAGAAAACTGGTTGAAAGATAGAGCTCAGAGGGTTGTGATTAGGGGCACAGAGTCTAGTTGGAGACCAGTGACGAGTGGTGTTCCCCAGGGGTCAGTACTGGGTCCAGTCCTGTTCAATATATTCATCAATGACCTGGATGAGGGGATAGAGTGCACCCTCAGCAAGTTTGCTGATGACACCAAGCTGGGAGGGGTGGCTGACACACCGGAAGGCTGTGCCACCATACAGAGAGACCTGGACAGGTTGGAGATCTGGGCAGAGAGAAACCTTATGAAGTTCAACAAGGGCAAGTGTAGGGTGCTGCACCTGGGGAGGAACAACCCCATGCACCAGTACAGGTTGGGGGCTGACCTGCTGGAGAGCAGCTCTGTGGAAAGAGACCTGGGAGTCCTGGTGGACAACAGGATGACCATGAGTCAGCAATGTGCCCTTGTGGCCAAGAAGGCCAATGGCATCCTGGGGTGCATCAAGAAGAGCGTGGCCAGCAGGTCAAGGGAGGTCATCCTCCCCCTCTACTCTGCCTTGGTGAGGCCGCACCTGGAGTACTGTGTCCAGTTCTGGGCTCCCCGGTTCAAGAGGGACAGGGAACTGCTGGAAAGGGTGCAGCAGAGGGCTACAAAGATGATTGGGGGACTGGAACACCTCTCTTATGAGGAAAGGCTGAGGGATTTGGGTCTCTTCAGTCTGGAAAAAAGACGTCTGAGGGGTGACCTTATCAACGCTTATAAATACTTAAAGGGTGGGTGTCAGGACGATGGGGCGAGGCTCTTTTCAGTGGTGCCCGGGGACAGGACAAGAGGCAATGGGCACAAACTTGAGCATAGGAAATTCCACCTAAACATGAGGAGGAACTTCTTTACCCTGAGGGTGGCAGAGCACTGGAACAGGCTGCCCAGAGAGGTGGTGGAGTCTCCAACTCTGGAGACATTCAAAACCCACCTGGACGTGTTCCTGTGTAACCTGCTCTAGGTGACCCTGCTCTGGCAGGGGGGTTGGACTAGATGATCTCCAGAGGTCCCTTCCAACCCTATGATTCTATGATTCTATGATTCTATGATAGCAACAGTTTATTATAACTTGTATATTACACAGACAACAACTAGAACCAGAGCTCCATCTTATATGACTTTGTATCACTTTTCAAAATCCTATTTGTAACATGCAATATTCCTACAGTTCAGCTAAGATTTAGAAGTATCCATGCATTTTTAGAGAACTTACTCCTCCTGAAATATAACCTTCAGAATTCACTTTGGGATCATATTTTTGAGAGAAGTATCATTGTTTGGGACTAATTAGTTGTCCCTTATGCCAAAGATCAGCATGGTCTGCACAAGGCTGCCTTGGCCTGTTCGAACCTGTAGCTGTCATTTGTTTTCTTTATGGAATCGTCATCCACCTCTGAAGCAGGATCCTTTCTGAACCAGCAGCTTCACAGTCTGTCTCTGTCTCTTACAAGTATTTGCTAAACTGTAGCTGCTAAGGAATGTAGGCTCACTGAGCTGAGCATCTGCCAGGAGCTATTTGGCATACGGTCAGGATGAGACTGCTACGGAGGCAACATCAATAGACAAACCAACTTCTGCGGTAAATGTGCAGCCCTTGCCTTATTTATACGCTGTGTGTGTCTATGTGAATTTTACATGCAATCTGGCCAGCAAAAGTAAAGAGAGGCTTTTCCCTATTGTCTGACTCTTTGTTGAGATTCTTTCTCCAGCAGATCTTGGCATATCTTCCCCCGGACTTTGTTGTCAGTCCTATGCCTGTGTCTTCCTGTGTAGACAAAAGGGAAAACTTCAATGTACTGGCCTCTAAAGACAATATAGAGCACTCCTGTTAAATCCAAAGCTAGTCCTTGTCTTTGGATAACCATAGTGCAAGAGGCTGTAAAGTATTTCCAGCGAGTTTGTGCTGTTAGTGAACCCATCCTTTTGCTATGCTGCCTTCAGGATAGAATAGATGATAGACAAATTGAGTTTTAAAAGTATATTCAAATTCTGTGGATGAGTTCAGCCACTGAGTGTATCCCTTTTCTCATGATTAATATCAAACAGGCATTCATTCTACTATCAATCTTCATCTACAACCAGATTATAATTTACCACAAGCCAAAATATCTGGCAAATGCTTTCCTTCTGTAATCATGATGAACATTCTTCATGGCTTCATTTAAACACTTCTCCAACATACGATAGTCTCTGGAAATTTAATTTTCAGTTGAATCAAGAAAAAAATCTGAGTTTAACATAAGATATTGAATATAGTTTCTGTCATAAAAATACAACATTAATTACCTGACTATAGTTTCTACTGAGGCCTGGTTAGTTAGAAGAGGAAATTCTCTGTTGCACTCCTTTCCTAGACTCTAATTTTTCTACTTGAAATATCTGAATAAGACTAAGGAGTTTACATCATCTCTTTCCCATGAAAGGCAAAGAACAAAAGTGAGCAGTCATTAGAGAGGCCTGGCATCTCTTTCTTTATTCAGAAGAAAGACCCAATACAAAAAAAAAGGAAGAAAACTAGAAAAGAATGTGGGGTGGTTGTTTTTTTTTTCTCTTTCTACAGAGCCATTAATTTGTATCTCGGAAGTGTATTCCATGAGAATATCTGGGGTCCTTTCTGGAGCTCTTCTGGAAGGTTTATGACATTTCTCATCAAAATTTTAGACAACACATTAGATCCGAGGGAAGTTGTCTGAATCTACACAATAAAATGTCAGTAAAATAAATGCAAAATACTGGAAGGTATTGTTGTATCCATCAGTCAAGACTATAATTTGACATTAAGAAACAATAAACCAGCATGATGCCCTGCTATTCTCAAATCAACTCTTGGCCCATAACACAATTCTGAAACCCCTTCTGCCGCACTTAGGCACATATGTCCTCTTCCCCCATCTGCTCAGCATTTCACCACTACCTCCAATGTCTGTGTCTAACTGTATTATTGGCTTCTCCATGCATAGCAGCATTTAAGTATCTTAAACCTCCCACTCAGATTTTTTTTTTTCAAATACAGTTATTTACTTGTAAAAACCTCAAGGTGCTTAAGTTCTGAAAATCTGTTTGTTATGCTTTAATGAAAGCTTAGATGCCTGAGCCTTCAAAGATGAGAGCCTTCCCAGATATTGGTTTGCTGGACAACTGCCAACTATCCAAATTCTAGTCCTAAACATAACAAGTAGAGGGCAAGGTTCATTCTGTTAATAGGAGGTAATGGAGTCTCATATATTTATACAAGCCCTCAAATAAGCTTATAAATTACAAGAAAATACCGTATTTTTTTCCCTTACAGATTCTTTCGATGACTTAATGGTGTGAAAAGGAGACTAAGTATGGGCTATGAAAGCAATTGTAATCATTCCTGAAGAAACCTGAAACTCAAATCTGTACGTACAGTTGAATCCATTTTTCTCCTCATAAAAATACACAGACACATTTCCTATTAGAGGCTTGCTCCAGAGGTTAAGATATATTGAATGAAATTCCTTTTCAAAGTTGAGAGAAAAATATCAATAACAAAGATAAGGACCAAGTAATGCAAAATTTTAATTTGACCCTGCAGACAGGCCCTTGAAGAAAAGAAATAGGAGTTTAAGTTGGTAATCTCTTTATATTAAATTCTATGTTGAACTAGCAAAAATGAAAAACTAAACACACAACTAATTATCCCACGTTCCATTTTAATAAGTTGTGTAAGGGAGGATGGCAAAATTGGAGCAGGGCAATTCAGTATGTTACGAAACAGGGAAGTGGACCAGAATGAAAATGCAGCCATGGGAACATGTGGGTGCAAAGATAAGTACTCCACCAATGCTGAAGCTGACTCGTCCCTTCACCAGATGATGGTGCCCACAGCACTCTCAGGAGCACTCCTGGAACTCTCAGGATCATTGTGGAGAGGAATGCAGTTGTGGCAAAGATGGAAAGGAGAGGTGATAGTAGTTTCCGATATTTCCTGAAATATCTACAAATTCCTGGTCATAGTGGGCCTGAGCAAGAAAGAGCTGCTGTCACAATCCTGAAGGGGGAAAAAAGGGACTCCTGGCCTGCAGCTAGCTATGCCAGAGACAGGGAAAACTGGAAGGGAAAGATAAGAGGAGAGCAGATGTTTGACACTCAGTATCAGAGAGGAAACCTATACTGTGGCTGTTGAAATAGAGAGATCCCCTGTGAGAACCATGTCTCAGAAAGCAGCTGCCAAGTCAAATAGCCATTAAATCTCAGCAGAAACAAACATCATCACACTATGCTGTGTCTCTTTAGTAGACCCAACAGCAGTTCACACTGGGCTCGTATCAATTGTATCATACTAAGCCTGGTCAAAAACACAGGTCAGACTGGCAAAAGCATGCACTTTTAATTAAGCAGTTTGAAATGAAATGAAAAATGTACTGGGAAAAATGAATGAAAAAGCTGGAAAGCTAGTTTGTGAATTGAACCTGTGTTCTTTGACATGGTAACACCTTATTACTCTGCCTTGGTGTAAAAAACGGCCTCCACATTGCTCTGAGGAGCATTTAAATGACATTGGATCTTTACTAGTGTAAAGTATGTCTTCCAGTATGGAATAGCAGGGCTTTTTCTCATCCCCAGTCCCTTCTCAGTTGCTCCTGAATACCCATGCAAGAGGGTATGACATGACTTCATGGACCTGGTCATACTCTCTGTGCAAAGAAACCCTGTCAGAGAGTTAGCGAAATAAGAAACGCACAAAGCTTCATTCCACAGAAAGCACCTATTACATATTTGGCTAGGAGACAGAAAAAGGCTAGTTATCCCAAGGCACACAGGTGTCTAATTTCAGTCTGGTAACCAGCAACCGGTACAGAGTAGTAGGAGGGCAATTGGCTAGTACATCAATTCAGCTAACACCTAGGAAACCAAAAGCAGCCCTGCAAATATGGACATGTCGGAACAGAGACATTAAAACCAAGAAAAAACTGAAAGAGAAGGCTCAGATTTTGGACTGTGCAGGCAAGCAGGGAGAAAAAGGTAGACAGCTGTAATAGCAAAAATGAAAGATGTGCTGCTGATGCTATAATGTGTCTTCAAAGACTTTTCAGCTCAGACATGCAAAATACATTGTCCAATTAAGAAAAATTCCATGCTTAAAACAAAACAAAATGACCACACCAAAACCCCAAATGTACCC
Organism: Chroicocephalus ridibundus; assembly: GCF_963924245.1. NCBI lineage: Eukaryota > Metazoa > Chordata > Aves > Charadriiformes > Laridae > Chroicocephalus > Chroicocephalus ridibundus. The sequence continues at coordinate 39,336,899 of NC_086284.1, forward strand.
TTTCCCTTCCTTAATGAATCCAGGATCTTCATACTGCCTGCCTGTATCAATCAGGTTTCTACCCTGCATCTTCTAACTAGTACCTCCTTCTATTCAGTTGTGGGGAAAGAGAAGGTAGTGTCCTACTGACAACAACTCTGCACTGCAATTGTAGACAATTTCTTTTTCTTGACTCACTATTAAATGGGTGCATTAAGTTCTACTCCTTCAGCAGGAAACAAGGAGATAAAGCATACTTCTTGAAATACCATGACCATGACAGTGGACAATTATAGCAGATGGCTTGACGTAGGCCATTTATTCCTGCTGATTGCTGAAAAGCTGTCCTAGGGAAAGCTGTATAAGAAGATCAAGGATTGAGAAACCAACTAGATCTTCCTATGATGGCTGGACGGGTAGTAAGTAGGAGGACTAATAATTATGTTATTAATAGATTTGGGGAAAATAGTCCTAAGGGTAAGAGACAAAGGAATTGGAGAAGTGTTAATGATAAAAGACTATAGAAATTATGATTCCTTTGAGACAGGAACAAGGAACTGACGAATTGCTGAAGAAGGACAGGAAGAGACTGACAGACCTTGGAGAGAAGAGACATAATAAGGGATTTATAGATATCCTTTGGGTCCCTATTATGCTGAGGGCAAATTATGTATTGCTGATTGAGGCTACACACATTTTAAGGAGCTAATGCATTACTTGGTTTGAATGAAAAGGACATATTCCCGGTAAAAGATTGCATGAATAGCATATAATGTAAAAGTAACTGTAATTTGGGTAGATGCATGACTAAGGGCAAAATGAGAACAAGCAAGTTAAATGCAAAGGCCCAGATGCAACACAATATTTATGCTTTCAACTTCTGACTGCTAACATTAGATGGTAAAAGCTTTTACATCAGGTAAGATCATAAATCATGTGTTGAATCTAAGCCTAAGGCTGTTACATGTTAATCCAATGATTTTAAAAGTAAGGTTTACTGAACAAGTTTACAAATTTTCAAAATTTAGTTAATCGTACCAACGATGTATGAGCATAGGCTGTGGGAACAGTGCTTGTTCAGCCTGGAGAAGGGACGGCCTTGGGGAGAGCTAACAGTAGCCCTAACATACTTATGAGGAAGTTAATGAAGAGAATGGAGGTACCTTTTCATGAGATACCCTATTTGGTAATTTTTAGGACAAGAAAGGACATAAAAGGAAGAGGAAAGCAGTCAAGTAATTTTTAGTGAGCTTTTATGTACTATAGTGCAGTAACTGTAAAGAAAAGTCAGAATGGATTAAAAAGGAAAAGTTAATAAATTATAATGAAGCTCCAGATTTATAAAATGTTGCACATTCAAGCGAAGAGCACACAAGGTTGCAGAATTAAATTTACATGCATTGCAGCTGTAGCAATGTTAACGTCTAAGCAATCTCTCACCAAAAATGTGAGCCTCTAAGACACTGAAAAGCAAAGGCCCCTAAAAGGACCTGAGTTAGTGAGCAGGAATTTTCTGGACTATTTTCGTACATATGGCCATCTAAAATCTGCCTAACCTGCACATTAAAACAGCAAATATGATTTCTGCAAGTTGACAACTTGGATTTTGTGTCGTATAAATTTAAAAAAAATGTGGAAAGGAGCAACAATTTCAGACAATGATTGTGTCATGTCACCATGAACAATAGCTGGTGCCATGAATAAAACATAGGTAATTCATGCACATAATAACAAAAGTGGACATAAACATTCTGAATCAGCTATAGGCCTACCAAGGTGATTTTTTGATATTGATATTTTTTTCTTCTGTATTGATGCATTATAAGCTAAGTTAGTGAGTACTCTCAGAGTGTGCAATAGCTCTTTAGGAGCCATTAGAGCATACTAAACTAATGACCCATGGATAATCAAAGTGTCTCATTCACTTAACGGTGGTTCCTTCATTCTAGTTCCTTTGAACATATTACATATGCTATTCTTTTTGGTAATAAAGAGTGGGCATTAATTATGTCTCAAATGCTATAAAAATCCTATTGAGCAGCTGCATCACAAAAATATTCTTTTTATTTCATTTTGATTGTTTTAGAAGATTTTCATAAAATTAAAAAATTTATTTTTCCTATTTTATTTTTTTTTAGGGAAAAACTATTTCTTTGTCTGTTATGCTTCAGTATTGAATATTTTAGTTGTAACTTATATCACATTTCAGTTCACTGTCATCATCATTAATGAATTAGCAAACTCATGTCTGGGATTCAAGGCCAAACAGGTCCTTGTCAATGTAGATGTAAGAAAAGTAGAGGTGTTGCCTTCAGATATTGACTTTTAAAAACTTTAGTCACTAGCAAAAATATTTGAGTGAGGTTGGTAAACAGGGCGTTGAGCAGTATTGCTGGAATGCCTGATGATAATCAACCACGCATCTATTCTTCTTCTGTGCACTTTCTAAAACTAATCATCACCAGATCTTCCTCCTAATCAGTCTTGTACAAAAGAAAAAAAAGAAAAAGAAAAGCCAAAAATCCCACCAAAACCCCCAAACAAACGAACAAAAACATTATAATGCAAAAGAGCTGAAGAAAAAAAAATTAAAAATACCAGAGACAAAGGTGGTGTGAAATAAAGTTAACAGATGAACAGGGAAATACTTATGACTATTCCTAGATTACACAGAAGATGTGTTGCAAAATGAAAGAACCTGAATTTCAAACCCAGTGTGTTGCCCAAGCAATCAGCTCTCTGTAGATAAACAACTGAAACCTATGAATCTATGACTTTATGAGAGATAGTTAAGTGATATCATCACATCTTTTATGTTAGGTTGTTTGGTTTTTTGTTTTTCCCATTGCTTCCCAGTGCAAGAATGATGTAAGAAAAAAACAAAAAAAATGTACACAGGTAAGGCATTTTAGAGCCATTACTTCTGAATCTGAATATTACAACTGGGTATCCAAAACAGTAATAGTGCAATGAAGACCATGTGGAACAGCTCAGTTTCTGACTCTTACAATTTGTTGCTTCACCTTCTTCTGCTTCACTACAGACCATGTCTGTTGCACTCAAAACCTTTATGGGTAAAGAGTAGGCACAACTTGTACACATATAAACCCAAGAACTTATTGTTAGTATAACTGAAATCTTAATGGTCTAATCATTATGAGTCCAGATTTAATTGTACTAGAAAAAGAAAGAACAACAATGCAATGAAAATTGCTGTACGTGCACTTTGTTTCTATCCCTTTTTCTGGTGTTATGCTCACTCTTGCCCTGCTCCTTGGGTCTTAGGGTCAGTGTTTTATTTCTTGGAGGATGTGTGGGGGTGTAATTATGGTGAATTGTCAGCATCTGGAGTCCTTCACTGGGAGAAATATGGTGTTTATGTTGATGGTTTCTTCTTCTTCTTCACACTAGGGTTCACTTGGGGTCATTTTTATGTTCGCTAACATCCTTTTACACCTCTGCTGTTTTTTTTTTTGCTGGTCTGCAACTCCACATTGCATAAAAGTTTACTATAAGTGGAGCTCTTTACATATGGGTAGATATTACTTCTTTGTTCTCTAGCTTATCCCTAAAATCAGTTTTGCCCAGATCTGTATTTCTGTAATACAGATCACCGTGGGTGAGTTATTTATAACCATGGGGTCTGAAGTGCCATCCTGTGACCCAACTCTTAAAACCCCATGCCTATCCCTACACCGTATCCTGTGCCCCCACTTCTCAAGCCCTCTGCTGTTGTACCAGGTCTGTATTTCTCTACCCTGCATCATTATCTTAGTACCATAAATATTTCATTCTGCATAGAGCACCTGCTTGTTTCAGCTATCTGTATAAAACAATGGTTTCACCATACACAGACAACAAAAATAAAACAAATTAGCTGTAGACACCTAGTCAATTAAAAAAATTGCTATGACAGATAAACCAAGTGAAGTAAAGCTGCAGACAAGACAAGACAAGTTCATACAGAACAGCTGTGATAAACCTTGGTCCTGAGGCCATGTAAACTCAGTGCAAAGCGTATGGCCTATCACTAGTAATGCTGAACATATATTGTGGTATAAGGTAAAAGACTCTTGCTTAAGTCTCCCAGGCCCCTGCAATATCGAGACACAAAGGTCCGAGTTAAAGATGGAATGAAAAGTCTGAACTCTGAATTTCCTGTCTTTTGTAAGCTTAAGTCAGACCTTATCTCTGCTTATTAATAGCAGGGTTTATTAAATAACAGCTAATGGTAGGAAAAGTAATAAAGGTACTGTGCAGTGCATATTCCGTGATCTGCTCATTTTTCAAAATAATCCCTTATTCTAGAGTTTTAAGGTGTTTGAAATTTTAAGGGGCTGTCTATACTACTACATTACTGCTATATTTCACAATTATAATAAACCTTTCCTGGGTAATAAATATTCTTTCTCCCACTCCCCACTAGGTACATATGATTAAGCTCCTGGATGACACCATGAACTCTTCTGCTTCCTTATATTAACTCCATGTTTTAGATGGGAGGTAATCCCATTTTATAATGGGAGATGACTAGTTGTGATGACTTGTTGAAGATTTCTTTTCAACAAAGAGTTCTTGATCTTGCTACCCCTACAGTTTAACAGCACTGAATTTGCTGGTCTTAAAATCATGCTACAAAGCCTACCTGTTTATTCAGCCTTTCTCCAAGGAGGTTGTGTAAGAGAAGACCCATAAGAACTTGCCTATGGCAAATGAATGTGGTTTCCTCAATATCCACAGTATGTCTTACTCTTCTCCCCTCTTCCTAGAGGGGATTGTTGTGACATATGAAGTATCTTAACTTGTTTTCTAAAGGAATTGTCAAGATTTTGTAAAAACAATTAGTTTATAGGACATATTTGCTTAACAAAAAAAAACCCAAAAAACCAGAACCAAACTAAGTTTTGCTTTTGTATTGTTAAATTTCTGATCTTTATCACTGAATCAATATTTATTTTAGTACTTCTGCTCAAAATTATCAAAATTTTTCACTGAACAATTTGTTTCAATGGAAAGAGTACCTTTCTTCTTACAAGGGTTGTTTGCCTTCTTTCAGCATTGTTAAATATTTATTTTACCCAAGAATGTTTCTAAGCACGGTTCTCTTGCCCAATAGTTGTGAAAAAGTAGACACCTCAATTCCAGTCCCAGATCCAAAATCATGTGTATGTGCTATATTAACCAGCTATTAGAGGAGGAACATCATTCTCTCTTCATACCATCAAAACGGAACAATTTCAAAGGTGGAAATAAGAATGTAATCCTCAGGATCAGCATCCTTGTATCCCATCTGATTATAAACACATGCATCATCTGATTATAAACACATGCATCAACTATTATTTCATTTCTAATAGGCTGCTAGTTATTATGTTAACATGAAGACTTACTGCATGGGACCCAAATTCCTGTAGATAGAAGATAAGAAGTCAAACAGGTTCCTGCAGAGATCCTTTGAATGCTGCTAAATTGTGATAAAATTGTTTTATTGGGATACTTAACCTCTTGATTTTTTTTAACGGAGACTTAAAAAAAAAAAAAAACAAACAGGACTGTGCATGAATAATACTGTAGTTAATGGATATTATGCTACAAAGAGCTGGATTTTCTCTTTCCTTCATGTAGGGAGAGTAGAAAGTTCCATACTTCTGTGTTTGTGGATCTGTGTTTTCTTGAGACTGAGCCTCAACCCAACTCTAATTTTCCACGCAAATATTTGTTCTTCCTGAAACTTGAAAAATAATGATACTGTTCCCTTACCCATCCTCCCTAAATGAAAATTACTAACCTCTTTGCCTAAAAGAAAGACCTAGTAACTTATTTATTTCAGCCAAGTTATTTTAGAACTCAAGGTTTCAATGGAGAAACATCGTTTTAACTGAAAAAAAGCATACAGACTTCCTGCAAAAAGATTTCTATTTGCCAGCTGTACAGGCTACTACAACAAGTGTCTAAACCTGAAAAAATAAAATATTGTGCAGCATTTCAGAGCTTTTATACTGTGATTGTAAAATATCTGGGAGGTTTGCCAGACTCAGTCAAAAGAAGAACACAGCATTTTCTCATCACTAATAACAATGACCTGAAGTCACGTTGAAGATTGTAAGGTCAATTTCCCTCTTAAATCGAAAAAAGAAAATAGGAGAACAGATGTGGGTAGTTGCTTCTGTATTTATAAATTGCATGACAGCTGGGTTAGGCTATATGATCTCCAGTTTCCATGTATTTAAGGTGTTTTTATTGAACCATTCATACTAATCAGATAAAAGTGTTAAGGTGCATTTTTAAGGTATTATACAACATAGATGAAGTAGCCAATTTCATACTGTACATTTAAAATTGAACATTTTTCTTCATTAAATACATTCAGATAAGTTTACCAGGTGGAATGAAAATTTCAAGGAGAATATTCTGTGTTTGAATGATCAGTTCTGAATTGACACAGCATACAAGCATGTGATGATAAAACTAATGCATTTCAAATAAAAGTGCAAATTACACACTACCAGATTTATTTTTTTTTTTACTTGGTGGGTCTTGGTCTTTTTTTTTTTTTTGGTTTGCAATTGCAGCAACCATAGCTATGTAACTAACATTCTGATAACACGTATTTCATCATTTTAGCAGCATATAATTCTAGAAATAGAAATTTTTATGGATACAGAAATTCTCACTCTGCCTTATTTCATATATTAAACTGACCGTTTTATTAGATACATAATTTCTTGTTACTGACTCATTACATCTATGTGCTAAAACACAATTTGCACAGGCTACACACAAATATTTTTGGCTACTATTTCTTTACATTAAAATGCCAACCATCTGCTTGTGGATGACAGCATCTAGACAAGACTTTCTTTTAAATACCAGCATTTTATTTGTAATCCCTTATTGGGTGAAGCATGTAAATCACATTCCACCTCTTTATACTGTGCAATTCATTTCATCTAACCTACACATTTTAACATTTGACATAGTAACCTACTGAGCCTAGATCTATGAGAAGAAAAGGGAACCTCATGAGAGTAGTTTATCTGAAACATCTTAAATGTCTATCACAGAATGAGATAAATCTTTGATGATGCCTTCTGTCTCCTTGACATAAGGAGAGACTAGGTGAATAGTTAAATTTAAAGGATTAACTTCTAACTCTTACATTGGAGAACAAAGCAAGAGCTTAGGAGAGAGGTCTCAATTAACCAAGACTGAGAGCTAGACCATTTTCTAATTTTCAGCAAGCACAGCCAAGCATTTGATCCATAGCTGTTTCTCTAAGCTATGCCATGTATACATCCATTGTTTCAGAAAAAAATTTTGGTGAATACAGTAAAATACTTTTAATATTTAGCAAACAGCAATGGGCATAGAGTTTGGTGATTGTTCAGAAGGGGTAAAGAGAAAAATAAGGGAAGTAGAATGAATCGGTTTTAGCATGCAGTATTCTCTCCCCGAGTTTTAGAAAAAATGGTGAGATAAGTTAAAGCAGCCCTCAGGCAGCTTAAACTTGTGCAATCAGCCTTTACACAGCAGATTGTCCTAAGTCTCTCTGACCTTGGCAATTTTACAAGGGTCACATTTACATGCGGGTGACCTGCTTCTGAATGACAACTGAAATGCTTAGGATTTAGACAAGAAAACATACATATGTATTTGTTTTCACAGTACTCCACATAATATAGTACTCATCTTTTATAAGGTCCATTTCAATAATGAGTGCTTATTTATTACGGACAGTGCAAGGAAAGGAGCCCCATGCCACAGCCAGATCAAAGTTCCCAGGTGCAGCACCAGGAGCCCTTGAGCCTACCAAGGGTGATAGCTTTGCTCCCTCACTCCATCTCAGCACCTGCAGTCCCTACAGAGATGGAGGGCAACGAGACCCTTGGGTCCCTTGGTAAGACCAGCAGTGGCATCTCCTCCTACTGCAGCCCTGTCAGCCTCCCAGCTGTGCTGTGTTGGCTTAGCATTCCTATTAGGGCCTCTGGGCACTACAGTAAATAGTAAGCATTAAGGGATATAACATGCTGCAAAGTCTAACAGTGTTCATGCGTCACTAATTACCATAATGAGAAACTTGCGGCACATCAGCCAAGAAGAATTTGCATTGATTGGTTTTTTTCCCGTTCTCCAGCTAGACTAGGAAGAATTCCCATGACTCTGCTCTTGACCTTGAGGGCTGCTTCTCCTCCTTCTGTGTGTAGATATTCCTTACAGGTCCACAGAAGGTGGATGAATAAGCAGGGGTTTAAACCCAGAGATGCCTAGTCTCCAAACAGGCCTTCGTACTGCATGTATACATAAAATCTAGTTGTGACTACCAGTAAAAGAAATGTTGAAATTTCATCTGATCTCAGTTGAAACAGATGCATTGAAGAGCAACTGCAGTTTTCACACTCTGCCCCTAATTCACTGTAAGGCCCTGCTGCATGTTAGCTATTGATTTTTGACACTTCTGCTGTTGATTACACGTAGTGATTCATGAAACCTGGATTCCTACGCCACTAATACAGGGTTAATAGTAGAATTACTTGAAGATTAAATGTTCCTGTAGTACTACTATTAGCTAGAACAACTTCTAAACAACAGGGTGTTTTGTTGAAACTTGTCTTCTGTGCTGAACCTATGTTTACTGGAGACAAAGAAACAAAGGTTTCTGGAGCACAAGATATTACACTGAAAGGCCTCCCAAGTCATTGATTCCTATCCTCTGCTCTAACAGGCATTTCCTGCATCCTATAATCCCATTCAGAAATGTATTAAGCTCCACTTTAAAGCTACTTAAGTTGTTTCCCTCTGTTACTCTTATTGGAAGGCAGTTCCAGACAGGTGGAAGGTGGCTAGACAGTTGTATTGATCTCTAAATTCCCTGGAAATTCTATTTATAAAATGTTAAGCATTTCATTAAGGATTTCCAAGTGGGTGTTTCTGATTGTTCAATACATAACAATTGTTCTGCTGATAACAATCCTCTGTGTGTTTCATTTATAATGATCCATTTTATTTTCCTTGTAATAATAGCATATTGCTATTTCATGCAGCTGTTACATGCACTTTATGAGTGTTCCGCTGTTTTTTTAACATAATTGACTCAGTCCTTTGAGTTGCCAAGCACCTTATCTCTGATTTTAGTGAAAGAGCCTTAAACAATACCCTAAGGTAAGCACTGTATCCAAGGACCTTGTTTCAGGTAGGCATGCTCCTTTTTTTAGTCTTGTATTTGAAGTGCTCTGTCTCTGTGCATAGATCTGATTAAAACAAAGTACTCAGTATAGCATTTCTGAGATTATCATGTGTTTAGTTTTACTGCATCCTTAACAATTATAGCATACTTTTTAAAAGTTTTACCCTTAGCTATGAAGGCCACATTCTGGTTTCAGTTATTTGAGTTTAAATCTGGATTAAAAAGTGAAAAATAAATTACTCTGGAATTAGTTCCTGTTTGAAGAAAAGTAAAATTTAGCCCTGTTTTTTTTAAAGAGCCTGAACATAAGAGGAAAACTAAATACCATGTATGGTAGCAGTGTGTTCACTTCCTGTAGTCAACACTTGCTGTCATGACTCTTTTGAATTTGCTCATCAACTCTGAAGTGCGGTTACAGTGATGTCACGTAATCAACAGAGATCTCCACTGCAGCATCCCTGTGAAAGTAGATTCTTACTGCTCTGTTGCATCTTAGCTTTAAGGATCAAAACAAATCCAGCATTTGGGCTGGCCTCGTGTTTGAAGGAAGCAATACTCTTACACATATACATTTTTTTAAAGAGAAAACAAAAGTTAAGGATCCTATTGGGAAACACTAAATCTACATAACAAACCTCTATACATTCTGCATCTCATTGGTATATAAAATACCTGATGATTTTGTCTGTTCCCTTCCTATATCTGTCTCTGACACTGCTATCATTATGCATTATTAAGTGAAAACCTGACCCCTTTGAAGTTAATGGAAAAAAGCCTTCTTACTTTTAATGTGAGTTATTATCTTTCAGTAAGGTTACTGCATGAATCGAATCTTTGTGCTACCAGCAAGCACTGTCCCTTGACTTGAAAAGGATTCTGCAAACATGTAGTTGTTCTTGTTATTATATCCTGCTGAAGGATGTGAACATTTATTTTAAAAACAGCCTTTAAAAAATAACAGCTAGTAATATATCTCATTGGACTGCTGTGAGATCATTTGTACAGTACAAATTAATATTTGTACTGTGAAGCACCTTTGGATCTTTGGATAAAAGATGATGTGTTTAAATGCAAAGTATTAAAATTCATGTCTGCAGGGATTTCTTAAAAAAAAAAAAAGGTGAGCAATTCAGTTTAATTAGTCAACTAATAAAAAAATTAAAAATGCTTAACAATCTGCAATTTACATTTCTCAATGGAAACCAATATTATGCTTAGATTATAGTCAGGATAATATTATTAGTAGAATGACTGACTCAAATTAATCATGACTGAAAATCTGATTACCACAAGGGATCATGCTGCTACCATAGACTTCACATACCTTTCCTTTTATCTTCTTATTACAGGACCAAATTTCTCCCTCTGTGCAGAGGGTGTACAGGATTTTCAGTTCCCAGTGTCTTAAAACTGCTGCTTTGATATTATAATGCATATCTTGTGAATGATGGGCCTCAAATTAATTTTATTCTTACAAAGAAGAAACTACAGACAAGGACAACTGTTTTTAGTAATATTATTTACAAGGTGCTAATGTGCAATTTGTTACTTGTCAAAAGAGTGGGAATTATGTTCTCATTCCATGTTAAGTATAATTAGCTAATACTTTCCAAAGGATCTGGAGGCAGAAGAGGCATCTCATATTTTTACCTTTGTTGCAAATTTTATTATTTGCCTTCATTTGTTTTCTCTCTCAGAATGCAGAAGTGTAAGTTATGTCTCCAGTATGCTCAAAAGAAATCCATTATAAAGAAGTTATGTTTCCTCAGCTTCAAGGGTATTTATGTTCTGTGTATGTAGATATCCATAAAGATCTTTTAAAGGAAATAATTGTGAATTAGATTGTGTACAATGAATTATTACATAATTTTTCTTCTAGGAGAAAAAAAAAAGCACTTTCTAGCTTTCGTATTTTTAAAAACACTTTTTTTCACAAAGACATTATGTATGATACATTATAAATATATTTCTTTGGCTAATTAAATTCGTTTACAGCTTATTTAGTTGGGGCATTGTCCTGGTTTGAGGTAGAACTGAACCAACTTTCTGTTCAGTAATTTTATTTCTTAGCTAGGCCTCTTCTAACTCTCTGAAATTAACAGCATATTGCACAGAAAACTGTTTGTTCTCAGAGTGATACGACCAATGATTATAGTTCATGCCAAGGAATGGTACGCAGAGAGGCTCTTGCTTATACTTCTTGTTATAACAACCGAGGTCAGCTAATTTCGTTATTTGCCCTGTTGGAGGGTCAGAAACAGAAAAGCGTAGAGGGATCCCACCTGCAGGGAGGAGTAGACAGGACAGGTGACCAAAAATTGACCAACAAGGATATTCCATCCCATCCACCCCATGCTTAGTATAAAAGCTGAGGGATCAAAGGGTCAGCTGTCTTTTCTTCAATGGCCAATGTCTGAGGAGGACCATGTCTGTTCATCTGCCTTTGATCACAATCTGTGGGTTCCTGACTCTAGATCCGGAATCCAGTTCCCACCCGTCACTGAGTCCAGTCTGGGACTTCCCCAGTACCTGTCAGTGACAAAATGGTTTTGTATATACTGTATCTATTCCATTATTTCCTTTTTATTTTATTATTAATATTTCATTAAGGTAGCTAAGTTCCTTCTAAACTTGTAAATCTCTTTATCTCTCCTCCTCCTCTCCTTGTGCGAGACGTGGGGGGAGAGCATCTGTTGTGTCCATCATTGGCTGATTTGGCCAAAACCACGACAGACATTGAAATACATTATTTTTATGGTCTTGCTTAATCAAAACGGGCTCTACAAGCCTATAGGAAAATAAGACATACCCCAAAGAGTTTACAATAAAATGACAAGATGAGAAAGGTACATGAAATAGAAAAAAAAGAATAAGAGAACAGCCTGATGACACACAACATTTTCTAGTATAGAAAAGTTGAGGGTACAATTTGTAGTAAATCAGACTACACCTACTCTTCTAACTGCATCCACCACAGGGAGGGATCCTTGGCAGCCAGCCTCAGAAGTAGTCTCCTCTAGGGGAGATTAGCTGTATTTGCATGAGCAGTTCTTGGTTTTAGATCCTTTCTGGGCCTTGTATACTCTATACAAGGGTCTATTTATAAATATATATATATGTGTGTGTATATTTAAAATATATATTTATATATATTTTTGTTGATCTCTGTGTGTGTTTATGTAGGTGTGTGTATGTATTTACTGATGGGAGGGCTGAGGAAAGGACTTTAAATTAACATCTCTGGAAGAAAGAGACAATTGTGTTGCAGCCCACCTGAAAGGTTTTTTATAGCATGAAAATGTGGCCATATGACACAAATCTTGAGGGCGAGACATAGGGGAGTGTAGGAAGGTCCCCAACCTGGTAGATAATAATGAAGGACGACTGCTCAGGGCAGAGGGATAAAACCCCTCTCATCTGTAACGCCTATTGAAAGCATTTGTTGGAGTGTCCAATCCACTGAATCATGTTTGGATTTCATTTAGGAGGGAAGTACCTCAGATCAGAAGAGATTTAGAAAAAAAATCACATTTATAAACCACGGGCAGACCAAAACTGAGCTGGAGAGAGAAATTACTTGATACCCAAATAACACTAACGAGCTTCAAGAAACCCACTGAAAACAATCATTTGCCTCCCTTGGGAGGCAGTCTTGAAGAGCAAAGGAGTCTCGGAAGGGTGGACATTCTTCAAGAAGGAAATTTTTAAGGAGCTGGAGCAGGCCGTCCCCATGTACCAAAAGAAGAACGGAGAGCTTTGGCTGGGACTCAGGGGAAAAAGGAGAGTTTACAACCTTTGGAAGAAGGGGCAGGCAACTCAGGAAGCCTAAAAGGAGATTGTGAGGTTATGCAAGGAAAAAATTAGAAGGGCCAAAGGACAGCTAGAACTTCATAGAGCTACTACTGTAAAGACAATAAAAAATATTTTATTAATACATTAGCAACAAAAGGAAGGCTAAGGAGAATATTCACCTTTTATTGGATGCAGGGGGAAACATAGTGACAAATGATGAAGAAAAGTCTGAGGTACTTAATGCCTTCTTTGCCTCAATCTTTATTAGTTATATCAGTTGTTCTTGGGGTACCCATCCCCCTGAGCCGGAAGACAGGGATGGGGAGCAAAATGAAGCCTCCATAATCCAAGAGGAAATGATGAGTGACCTGCTACACCACTTAGATACACACAGGTGTATGGGGCCAGATGGGATCCACCCAAGGGTACTGAGGGAGCTGGCAGAAGTGCTCATCAAGCCACTTGCCATCATTTATCAGCAGCCCTGGCTAACCTGGGAGGTCCCAGTTCACTGAAGGTTAGCAAACGTGATGCCCATCTACAGGAAGGGCTTGAAGGAGGATCTGGGGAACTACAGGCCTGTCAGTCTGACCTCGCTGCTGGGGAAGGTTATAGAGCAGATCATCTTGAGTGCCATCACACTGCCTGTACAGGAGAACCAGGTGACCAGGCCCAGTCAGGATGGGTTTATGAAAGGCAGATCCTGCTTGCCTAACCTGATCTCCTTCTATGGCAAGGTGAACTGCTTAGTGGATGAGCAAAAGGCTGTGGATGTTGCTTACCTAGACTTTAGTAAAGCCTTCGACAGTAGTAAAGCCTTTGACACCATTTCTCACACCATTGTCTTAGAGAAACTGGCCGCTCATGGCTTGGATGGGCCAAGTCTTTGCTGAGTAAAAAACTGGCTGGATGGCCGGGCCCAAAGAGTGGTGGTGAATGGAGTTAAATCCAGCTGGTGGCCGGTCACAAGTGATGTTCCTCAGGGCTTGGTATTGGGGCCAGTTCTGTTCAATATCTTTATCAATGATCTGGACGAGGGGATCGAGTGTACCCTCAGTAAGTTTGCAAACACCACTAAGTTGGGTGGGAATGTCTATCTGCCTCAGCATAGGAAGGCTCTACAGAGGGATCTGAACAGGCTGGATTGATGGGACGAGGCCATTTATATGAGGTTTAACAGGGTCAAGTGCTGGGTCCTGCACTTGGGTCACAACAACCCCATGCAACACTACAGGCTTGGGGAAGAGTGGCTGGAGAGCTGTCTGGTGGAAAAGGACCTGGGGGTGTTGGTCGACAGCCAGCTGAATATGAGCCAGCAATGTGCCCAGCTGGCCAAGAAGGCCAATAGCATCCTGGCAGGTATTAGAAACAGTGTGACCATCAGGACTAGGGAAGTGATTGTACCTATGTACTCAGCACCTCAAATACCGTGTTCAGTACAAGAACACCATTGAGGTGCCAGAGTGCATACAAAGAAGAACAATGAAGCTGGTCTAGAGCATAAGTCTTATGAGGATTGGCTGAGGGAACTGGGGTTATTTAGCCTAGAAAAAAGGAAGCTCTGGGGATACCTTATCACTCTCTACAACTATCTGAAAGGAGGTGAGGGTTGGTCTCTTCTCCCAGGTAATAAGTGATAGGACAAGAGGAAATGATCTCAAGATGTGCCAGGGAAGGATTAGATTGGATATTGGGAAAAACTTCTTCACTGAAAGGGTTATCAAGCATTGGAACAGGCTGCCCAGGGAAGTGATTGAGTCCCCACCCGTGGAGATATTTAAAAGACGTGTAGATGTGGCGCTTAGTGACATAGTTTAGTGGTGGACTTGGCAGTGTTATGTTAACATTTGGACTTGATGATCTTAAAAGTTTTTTCCAACCAAAATGATTCTATGATTTCTATAAGGATCTATCCATACTAAGATACTTTATACACCGTAAAGTTGAAAAAAATGAAGTGCCTTTTTTAATATGTGTAGAATCACCTCACCTAGATTCAAAGGTGTAATAATCTTTAAACCTATCTATCTTTTGCATTTTTATATTTTTAAAACCTGATTGAACAATATAGGTTGAAAATAGAGTCTCTCTGGAGACTCTTTCACTCTCTCCAGAGACAGAAGTTATCTCTGGAGAAGCCTGCTTTGCCTTACTAACTGTAGCGAAATCTAAGGCAACTCCAGTCTTAACCATTAAGTCCTTCGTTTTAGGTATCTAGATAGTTGGGTACCTAAGGGAGGTGATTATGGGCTATAACTCTCAATTTTGTTTCTCTTTCCATCTCAGGGATTGTAACATCATGCAAATTGCAATAAAATAACAGTTGTTTCAGGGGAAAAACAAACAAACAAATAAGCAAACAAAAAACAGAGTCAGGAGGTGAGACAGCAGTCACAGAAGGAAATGGAGGTTCATATCACTTTTATCCAGGCAATACAGATCCTACATGTTAGATATGTACCTTTCAGATTACAGAGCATGGGGGGGATGCAAAATAAGAAAGGGAACCCACCACATCAGCTGCTGAGGCATGGCCAATATGTAGCCAAAATTACAAGAATCATGGGGGAAGGAAATGAAGCAAGGGGAAATCTGATATTGCAATTTAAAGGCCAGAGCATAGACCTGAGATAAAGTAATTATAAAACCTGATCTTGGGGTTTTTATGAATTTTGCATTAGATCTCAATGGATTGAATGCCAAAGCAGTTCACGGAAAAGAAGCTAAAAGCCAGGCTTGTCCTCACAGTGCCTGGAACTATAGAAATAAGGATGGATGCCCAGGTTTCTTCTCCCTTACTTTTCTTCTGGTCGCATGATGCTTCTATTCTTCAGTATAAAATACGCAAGAGGCTTAATGGCAAGGGACTCCCACATTCATCACCTAGCTCCTCCTGTTCTGAGAGGCAGGATTAGGGGTCCTCTAGGCTAACATGACAGAGGAATTTCTTCCTGGAAAAATGATTTAACCATTAGAATACAGTACTAAAGTGTCTACCTTTGTGACTGCTGTGATCTGTGCCAGACTTAATGTTAGTCATAGGATATGCTAAATATTCAGCACAATCAAGATGGTGAATCTCCTTGTCATGTGTAGGAACTGGATATGAAATTAAAAAAATAATTTATTTTAAATGGAGAAAACTTCAGTGCCTGCCATCCTGCCATTTCCTGAGATTGAAACAACTTAGTTCTGCCCAATTTATTTTCTAGATTCCTGAATACCTTTAAAGATCTTACTTTCAGTTTCTTTGTGCCTGAGTTTTCTGTTTTCTCTCTTTCAACAATAATTATGTTTCCCTGAAGAAGTAAAGGATTCACATTTGTAAAATACTCAGACACACATATATTGCAAACCAAACAAGAACTTAGATAAAAGGTAAAAAACTAAATGTGATGACATTTCCTACATTCCTCCATTTATGAAAGCAGAGAGTATAATAAGAAATAGCAGACAGAGCTTTCTGGAAAACTTCTTACTTCCTAAAATAGTGAGGAAGTTGTTCAATCATACTAGAAATATTACTCAAATAATTCTGTCAAGGTCAGATTCTGGCAAGTGTCATTTTCTATTTGCTACATGAAGTACTACTATATGTTCAAGTTCCTGTGGAACTACCCCGGGGCTTACACAGTTGTTGCATGTAACTTTTCAGTACCATTTTGTCTAACATTTTCATCTACTTTTGCTGCTCCTTTGTTCCAGCTTTATCTGTGTTTCTTCTCATTCTACATTTCAATTTATGTTGGCCCAGTGTCATTCAAAGTAAGTTCATTGTGCTTAAAGATACACGTTTAAAGTATACCTGCTTAAAGTACGCTGGAGAGACTCAAAGCCGCACAATCATTTTGTATATAATACACCATGCAAATGAATACAGACAAAAGAGTATATAATTTATAAATAAGATTCCAAGGGGTGTATCCTAAATGTATGTTAAAGGATATGAAGCATGTCTATCAAACAAAAAAAAAAAAAGAGAAAACTTTTCTGTTTCCAAGTAGTCTGTCTATACTGACTCACAGTGATACTCTGAAGTGAAAATTATCTGCATTCCAAGGTGAAAGGTCAACTGAAAAGCTTGTATATAATATCACTCAATATTTTACTGTTATGTCCTAATATGGGAGAAGCCTTGTAATGGAAAAACTACTTTATGGTGGAATCTAGAAAAAATACATAGTTATATATCCCTGTCTTCTCCTTTTTCAGGGCAATAATACTTTCATGCCATAAAAGGATACAGATTTCACTATGCATTTCACAAACTTCTCCATTACAGCTGGAGCAGAATTTCTCACTTGTGATGGTATTGCTATCACAAAAACATTGTATAAAATACAATTGCTGATGCACTAGGTGTGTTCTACCATTCAATTTCTATTTATTTTATCATTTCGAAGATCGTGTTTAAAAAACAAGAAAGCATTGGTACACCTACATAGGGACAGAACTCTAATCTTAACAAGATACAACCCTTTTCCAGCTGTTACTGTTTTAGTCTTTTGTAAAGAAACGCCAGCTAACCTGACTGCTGTCCAGGTCCCCTCTCTCTGACAATGGTGAAGGATGATGATATCCTGGAGTCCTAATGCACTGACACTCTGCCGAGGCATGTTGCGCTGCTGAAATGTGGGGCACCACAAAGCTAAAGTGGGAGCAAAGGTCGTGGATTAGAATGAATTAAGCAAACATGGATTAAGAAAGATCAATGAGCAGGGACACAGACTCATCATGCTCTGTTTAGATAATCTGCTTGCTCCGACTAACATTTTCTTCCAATGTTACAGCTGAAGAAAATGTACTTGAAGCTCAGTCTTGTCGGCTCCTGAGAAACTATCGGTAAATCACACATATGAGATAGTACCCTGAAATGTACAAACTCTGACAAAGACTGATAGTGACCCTGATCCCCAGATACCAAGTACTGGGACTGAAAAGACAGGTCTGCAATCCCAGATGATGAAACCATCAGGTCAGTTGCTCTGGCTCAGCCAGTGCATTACTGAGGAAGAAAAGAGAGAAGCAACAAATGATACTGTAGTAAACTGTGGAAAAGGGCAACGGGAAAAATCAGAAGGGCATTCTCCAATGTTGCGCATTACCAGCAGTGACAGAAACGTTGCAGAAGAGACCTGTCATTTCAGAGGAAATAGCCTGTAAAAAAATATAATCCTACAAACTGATCAGAGAAAACTCTCAGGGTCACAAAAGCTGGGGGAGAAAGTTGAAATGCGTGAAGTTCCCATAAGCCACATGGTGGGTAGGGACATGAAAAGTGTGAGCAGACGTATTAGGACATTTACTGACTAAGAGAAGTCTCATAAAGAATTGGATGTCTGTCAGCAGAAAAACAATGTCCTGACTCATGTGCATAAGGTCAAAGTTGTTGGAAAAATAACAAGGAAGTCTTACCAAATCTCCCACAGCGAGATCTATTTTTTATTGGTGTATACTCCACTAGCTTGGAAAGTTAAAAAAAAAAATATAGGCTATAGGAACCACCTCAAAAGTGATGGCATGTGTGTTGAACGCATCTCTACCCTGTAAGACCTCATATGTTCTCAGATCCTAAGCTCAACTCACTTTTGCTTCCTTAAGTGACTCCAAGAGAATGGTTATTCTGTAGAAATTAGAAATAGAAGAAACTTGTATAGTCAAGTCATATTTTTCTCTGTCACTGCAGGATTTTTCTTAGTGGTACATTTTAACTGATTTGCCACACCAGCTATATCACAAAGGCGCTAAAGAATTTTACAGATAAACCAGTCAGATTTTTGCTTAAGTAATGGTTTACAGCCAGAAACACTACCAATAAAATTAGGAGAAGGGTTGATTTCTCACAAAGTAACCGATGGAAAAATACTTACTTTCCTGTCAGAGAAGAAAATCTTAGAAACTGCAAATGGTAAAAAAGTATATTTAACTTCTAGTCATCTGTTCATGATCCCATAGGACAGGGATGGTGTCAGCACACAGATGAACTGCAGGATATATGAAGAAGATATTAAAATCAGAAAACAATGTCAAAATAATCTTTTGTTCACATAATGAATAAAGGACTGAATTTGTCCCTTATAGCCCATCAGAATAGAAAGCGACTTGCTTATATCTAAAATCTCACCCATTCTAAGAAGAATAAATAACATAACGATTCATGCTTGTCTCACACTCAGCTTGCTTTTATATTTTTCAGGGAAGGGAAGGGGAGGGGAGGGGAGGGGAGGGGAGGGGAGGAGAGGAGAAGAGAAGGAGAAGAGAAGGAGAAGAGAAGGAGAAGAGAAGGAGAGGAGAGGAGAAACCCAAACTTAGTAAACGCGTTTTGTTTTCTTGTTTCTCCGTGTTTCAGTATCCAGTAAAAGAGACAGAAAATTGTTAACTCATTGCTGGATCCGAATTCAGTCCAGTGTAAATACTTCCATAAAACAGCAGATAGAATCAGGACAAGGATTCATCTGTCCCACCATCCTTCCTTCAATAGACATGAGTATGGAGAACAGGCCTGCCGAAAGTGATCCTTTCTCCTGGCATGGTCTTGCAGCAGTAACAGTCTGAGGGACTTCCTGAGATGAAGGCTCCAGACTTCTGTGTTCAATAGAGAAGATGGGCCCTGTCCTCAGTCCTTTTAAGAATCTAATTACACTTTTGGCTTCTGCAACATCTTGTGGCAATGAGTTCCACAATTTAATTCCAGGCGTGATATGACAAAGTACTTGGTTTTTTTTATTTCAAAACTGCATCGTGAAACTTGCGTTGAATGCTTTCTACATTTTAGGATCACTTAGGCGGATCTAAGGATCACTTAGAACAGAATACACTGAAAAATACATAAATATATGAAACTGTATTTATGTGAAAGACACAGTAACAAGAAAGCAGAGGGGGAGAGAAATTACAGCAGTTATTTGTTCACAGTTTGAGGTGTTTGGGTTTTTTTTGTTTTACGTTTACTAAGGAAGACTTGCTTTTAACCATTTGCACAAGTAGATTTTAAATTATCTAGCCCTGGGAATGTTCTAACGTAAAGGCATTTTTAAAGAGTATTCTGTTAATATAAGGGTAGAATGATTCCTGAAAGTACAAAGTTCATAATGTATATGATTACAAATTCCTTTTGCAATCTGTGTACTGCCTTATTCACTCCCTGATATTTAAGGGCACTTATTGAAGGAATGTAAGTGTTATTACAGTGAGTGACATACCATATGGCAAGCAGGATAAGCTGCAGCTTTGCACACTGTTGTCATTTTTCCCCTTGTACTACAGTTTTACATGATGTAATGTTTTTCTGTGATTGTTCAACATTCTACCATTCAAGCCTGCCATATTATAAAATGTCATATTAAGGGGTTGCAGCTGAACCTTCTCATCATAAGTCTGCATTTATTTCACAGATGTCTATCACACTGTCATCCCACAGGTGCACTCAAACTTTAAAATTTTCCTGTGCCTCAGCTTCTAATGTAAGAAAAATGTATTATGCAAGATGAGGAAATGGCAGCCAAAAAAGTAAATGCTGCTAAATGTCACTTTACAATACAGCATGGGCATGCAAATGCAAGTAACCTTACAGGGTGATAATATTTGCACTCTCAGTAAAATGTGATGTGCAAATGATAGTGTAAGGGCCGGGTCCTGAAAAGTAAAGGTCCTCTCCAGGATGAAAGTAAGCAATATATCTGTTGAGGCGTTTCCATTAATATGGGAGAAATGTTATTCTTTCTGTGGTTCTGCTCAATTGTCATCAATGAAAATTTTCTAAAATGAACTCGTCTGGAGGTTATTTTCTGTCTTAAGTGGAATTATAGCTGGTTTAAATGTAGTCCCTTTGCTCCATTCTCAAAGAGTGCTAGAAAACAAAGAATGTGGAATGTATAGCTAAAAAAAAAATAAAAAAATAAAAAAAGTTAAATATTAATGTAACAGTTCAATGTAATCACACATTTAAGGAAAACACTGGTTTCTATGACTGTACCTGTAAAGTTCATACAACTATGAAGGACGTCCTCTTCTCTCTTCACTTCATTTAGCTTCACTTCACTTCACCTTTCCTCTTTCCTCTTTCTTTTCACCCCAACACGCCATGCCTTTTTTCTATCTGTAGGTCATCAGCAATGTTGTGATCTAAGATTCTATTTCAAGGACAAACTCTGCTGCATATCTGCATGAACGATCCATTTAATTCAGCCAGACTGCTAACATACATAGATACACTGGGAGGAAAACAATGAAACATAATTAAGGAAAAATTGTTCAGCAGGAAGTGCCATTGGTCCAAACAAATTTTTCAGATCTTAGTTTTTTAAATCTCCATTAGAAAAATAGTTGAATTTATGCATCAATCAGGAAATCTGTGAAAGACAACAACTAAGAAATCCTTCAATAATAAATTATAAAAAAACCCAAACAACACTTTTCCGAATTAGAAGAGTAATGTTAATAAAAATATTTTCCGTGTGCAGCAATGAATACAGATTCACAACCAGTGTTATTTCTGTGCCTAAATATGACTTTTTGGTTTTGGCATTTTGAAGATTAAAGACTGGGTAGATGTGAAAATATCGAAAGATAAATTAAAATGTAAAGGAAAGGACAAAACCAAAATACAACTAAACTTTTATTTAAATAAATCACCATGATTTGTTCATAATTTTGAAGTATGTGTGATATAGTTCAATACATATAATCCTATGTTCTGAGATCATATTGGGTTTGGTGCCTGCACAGACTTACAATAAAATTAGTGCCTTTTTTATTGTTAACTTAATTGAGATTAGATATGGCCTAATATTTTTGATAAATTCTTCTCTGATCAGTCATTCTGAACAAGAAAACAGCCATCGTAACAAGAAAACATGGATCTGTGCAGCAAAAATAATAGAAAACATTTATATTGTTTCATAACTGCAGTTGAAGTTACTGTTTTATATTGAGGCCTTTGCTACTTGCTTTACCTTGCTTGTTTTATCAGCGCTGGAAGGGTTACCAGGGTAGCCTGGTAACAAAAAACACTGCAACAAGGAAAGTTAAAACCCCTTCTCCCTCATTAATATGTGTATTTCATGTTTTATTTAATCTACTTTAAGTACTCATTTGCCAGATATTTTCTGACTGTACTTGGTTAATAACTATCAAGGAGCACTGAAATATGTGCTTAAAAATCATACCTTAATTTTTCTTCACAAACAACAAATATGATTATTAGAATCTTTCTTGGCATTAGAGAAGTTTCTCTAATTAAATACCCTCAATTAATTTCACTGATGTCAAACAAATACCTAAGGCTGATTTTTTTTCCCACTTGGAAATCTGAAAGTCTGTTAAAGAAAAAGGTTTTTAGAGAAAAAAAGTCTTTAGTTAGAATTCTGTTAATTTTGTACAGTTATCGTCACTTCCTTCTTTTACATAATTTTATATTAATTTCCTATTGAAGGATTTGCATTTAAATAACAGCTGCAGTCAAGATTTATGGCTTAAGATATTGGCACAAATATAATAGCAAGGTACTGAAAAGTGTATTGCAATTGAATGAGGCTGGGTAAAACTTGTACTTTCCTCTTCAGGACTTTAGTTCCACTGGTGAGCTTACTTGTTATTTATAAAGGAAACAGAAAAAATTTCTCTTTAGAAGCTTTGCTCTCATGTTTGTATGCCAGCTGCAGATACTGTCCCAGCTGAGACAGAACAGTGTAATTCTTTTTTGTTCACTCTGATTCTGCAATTCAGTGAAACTTAGAGAAGTTGGGAAACAAGGATAAAGAGAGCCATAGAGCAAAAAAAAGCAAATGGGATTCTAAACAAAACAAAGTCTTAAAAAGACAGTGATGACAGCAGGCTACTGAAAAAGAAAATGTATTGTGATATGCCAGAAAACTTCATAAAAATCATATTTTTCATTTTGTTTCTATGCTTTCAAGGTGAGTTTGTTCTTTTTCTAGATGATCGTTAATAAACAGATTTCATACTGTTGCAATCTCTGTTGAAAATAAATGATATCCAAAATATTTTTTCTAGTAATTTTCCAAATTGCCAAAAGTTTTTTTTATGTTACAAAAATATTTTATTCTTATAGCTTGTGTTTTGTTAAACAAAATAATGCAAACTATGAAAAGTTTAAACTAATATATTTTCACAACTAACATGATAGAGCTATAAAAATAACCATTTTAAAGGAAAGACCAAATAGTTCTGCCATGTAGCCTTTGAACTGCACAGTACAATAGATATACTTTTTGCACAGAATAAAAGTATTGCAATAGCTTAAAATAATTAGCAATAAAAAATTCAGGAACATAATATATTTATACCACAACATTTACCTAAGTGGTCAGGAGATTTCTCACGTACAAAACACCTGCATATTTACTAGTCACTTTCAAATTCTTTTATATCCAATGGAGATCAATAGGCAGTAGAGGATGGAATTTATGTGACCAATTGTAGACATCTACTTTAGGTTTATATGAATCACAGACTGACTGCCTGTTCCCACTAATAATAAAAGAAGCCTATGCAAATAGCTCAGTTATAGGTGTCTACTTAATACAGATGTAAAGGTAAATTAAAAGAATCATCCCTATTTACTATTTTCTTTACCTTATATAGCTCAGATGACTGGTTTTCCACTGCATTAAATTCAGATAGTGGATTATTCACAAGGATTATAATTGAAAGTACATATTCTATGTTTGTGTGGCAATAGAAATTAAATCGTCCTATACAAACTTTGCCTACAGAGAAAACCTATGCCACACAACACTTAATTACTAAGAAATATAAAATTCGCAGTAATTGATGTCTTAATACACAGTCATTCTCAACACCAATTTGAACCTATGTTTCATGGGAAAATTCACATGAGCACATTTAGATTATGTTATGACTTGTCAGTAATGCCAAGTGCTTTTGAAAAGTTACTTGTTCTACATTTGCAATAAAAGCTTGATTGTGTTAGGTAATATATAGGACCTCATACATAACATGATATGGTGGTTTAACCACTATTCATGAAAAATTACACTCCTCAATGTATCAGAAAGTTTAGCGAGTTTAGAATGGGAAGTTTAATGAAGATTATCTTCCAGCTGCAGACACAATAAATAGTAACACTTACACACAGACATAAATGCTGACATTACTAAAACTGTAGTCTTGTCTTTTCTGATGAGAGGTGGGAGGAATAAGGCAAATCAGGTGAAAGAGTAAAAGCAGAAAATTAATCAGGAAATATGAAGAGCTGATACAAAACAGAATGGAAAAGGAATAGAAGAAATTAATTCAAACAATGTAATGGTAGATGTGGGAAAGACTTCATTATATAAAAAAAATAGTTCAACACTTAAGAGCAATACATGACAAAAAGCCATATGGAATCATCTATAGAGTCATACAGTTTCCCTTAGAAAATGGGTTGGTGAAAAGTTCCTGTGCAGTGAGATGATGTGTATGGCCAAAGGAAAGGAAAAGCTTCTGCTCATATTTTTCAACTACAGATGATCATCAATAAATTTTGTGGCTTGTAAAGGAAAAAATACTAAAAGGTACAAGAAAAAGTCCGATGTTTAACACTGATGTGACAAAACTTAACAAAGAAGACTTCAAATCCCAGACAGATTTTTTTAGTAGACTTGTGTTACTTCAAAACTAGTTAGAATTAAAAGATGTTTTAAATTAAGAATTCCTTACAAAAACAGGACAAATGTTTTTATCATCTAGAATTCCTTTTCATAACAGTTCTAATAATAAGTAAGAAAGACATTTAAGCAAGCTGAAATATTAATAATTTAATGGTAATTTTTTATACTTTGTATCACAAAAGAAAATAATTGAAACACTACTCTTTAACGAGTACTTTGTCATTTGTGTAGTTTCTGTTTAGTGATAGTATTTGTCAGTGCACAGTGTTTATGTGTAGACTTCAAACATATCTCATAAATTCTCATGTTCAACTATCATCTTGCCATTACCTCTAGTTGTAGAAATCCCAATAATTTAAACTCAAGTGTTTGTTGCTAGTTAGTCTAGTAAATTTAGTCTGCCTCTGAAAAGATCAAGCTATTATAATTTTATCTCACTAAAAAGCGCTACTTATTTCCTGTGAAAAGATTAAGGAACCTGACTGAGTGAACCATTAGAATGGCTTATAGCAGCTCCAGAGTTTCAATTTCTCTTTGGTTTATATACTGTCTCAACATGTTCTAGAAAAAGACAGAGCTCCTCTATCTCAGGGTCTGAGTTGGGAAAATGCATAAATAAATGTTTTCTACAGCAGTCTTCATCTCAGGAATTTTCTGTAACTCGGAATTAATTAAAAAAAGAAGTGACACAAAACCTGAATATTAAACTAAATACAAGCTCAGAAGCTAGAACAGAGGAAAACAGAACAAAATTTTCTAATACTAAATCTTTAATACACTTTCTGAAAAGACATATTCTTCATTTTTCCATATATTGTAAAGGACAAAATATTTTTGGACCAGGCTATGGCCCTGTATCCAAGTGTCTAGGATGTTCGACTGTGGATTGAGAGTCCCAGACAGTTCCAGACACAGTGTCTGTATCTCATATTTAGCACTAATTGGAGAATAACTAGAGAATACCAGAATATAAGTGTCAATTTACCCAGGCTGGTACTAGGGTATACTGTCATTTTCTCTCCTCTTGACTGAGACTCTAAAAGGATTTTGCATGAGAAAATTCTTGCTTTTGGATCAAAACCACAGTCAGAAGCAAGTTCAGTCCCAACCTCAGCATCAATATGTTCAGCGCTAGACAGCCAGAGTATACACATCTCCAGCTACTCAAAGAACCCGAGAAGCAGTTTTGCCAGGATTTAAAGTATTGTCAATATGGACCAAGGCACCTACATATCGCTGAATATATCTAAATCTCCTCTTCCTTTTTGCTATCTAGTAGACCACTGTTTGCAACTGGTAATCTGTGAAAGAAAAGATCTAGGCCAGAACTCAATGAGGAAGACTAATAGAAAAATGCATGGCAAAATCAACAGACCATCAGCCCACTTTAATTAGTTATCTTCTTATTGTAATTTAGTCTGATGTGCAAAAAATAACTGTAAAAGCATTACTTCTTTATATAAAAACATAACATAAAAATATCATTAAAAAATCTTTTAGTGGCTTTCTATTATGTCTCATAATTGAAGTAATGGTTGCTCTACAATGCATCTACTGTGCTAGTACACATTAAGCAAACATTAGCAAAACCAGAGGAATTTCAATGGAATGGAACAGTGTTATATGCTGATTATTTTTATATTTTTTTTTTCTGCAGTGTATCTTTCAGCCCAATAACAGCATTGAATATATTTCAAATTCTCACTGTCTCTGAAAGATGTCACAAGAATTTTCCAGCCTGGTGAAAACCTCACACCACCTTATCGCCCAGCACCATACCTCAGCAGCCTTGCCCTCAATTTTGGTGTCCCATTACTGCACAAGAACTCCAAACACCTTTTCAAAAAAATCTCGCTGCTGACCCTAACTACATGTCTTCAGTACATGCTCGTGCATTTCTCCTACCACAGGCAACTTTTCCCTGATGGAGCTTCTTTCCCAGCATGCTGTTGTCTCCACTTGACTCTCATAAGAACTTCTCTCAGTACTGTAATCTTCCCACTGCCTGGGTATACATCAGTGTTGCCAAAATGTTTTGGATGCACTGGCCGCTTCCATGTGTGACATTAGCTCCATCTCACTCCTGCTGGTACTCCTTCTGTCTTCTCTGTTGATTATCCTGTAATGATCATTTGCTAGAATCATAGAATCATAGAATAGTTTGGGTTGGAAGGGACATTTAAAGGTCATTTAGTATAAACCCCCCTGCAATGATCAGGGACATCTCCCACTAGATCAGGTTGCTCAGAGCCCCGTCTAACCTGACCTTAAATGTTTCCAGGGATGAGGTATCTACCACCTCTCTGAGCAACCTGTTCCAGTGTTTCACCACTCTCATTGTAAAAAAATTCTTCCTTGTATCTAGTCTAAATCTCCCCTCTTTTAGTTTAAAACCATTACCCCTTGTCGTATTGCTACAAGCCCTACTAAAAAGTCTGTCCCCATCTTTCCTGTAGGCCCCCTTTAGGTACTGAAAGGCCATAATAAGGTCTCCCTGCAGCCTTCTCTTCTCCAGTCTAAACAACCCCAACTATCTCAGCCTGTCCTCATAGGAGAGGTGCTCCAGCCCTCCAATCATTTTCATGGCCCTCCTCTGGACCCGCTCCAACAGGTCCATGTCTTTCCTGTGCTGAGAGCTCCAGAGTTGAATGCAGTATACTCCAGGTGAGGTCTCACCAGAGTGAAGGGCAAAATTACTTCCCTTGACCTGCTGGCCACATTTGCTCCCTTCCTCCTTCCCATTTTTCCTCGACCTGATAACAATAAGTGCCCATTAGTGGTGGTGAAATTACCTTTGGATAAAGAAGAGATGTCTTTGTTTATTAAATAAGCTTCAGTTGGAGCAGAGACCTAAGCATGTGTCTAGCTACATTCACACTTGTTAGTTTCATGGGGTTATTTATGTGTGCAAATTGTATTCATTATTACTTAAGAATGGCTTGTCAGGTTGTACCTGAAAAGCATCAAACATACCAATGTGAATTGCATTAGTAAAACAATATAACCAGTTTGGTAGGGTTCCTGTAGTTTCTCCTTCCACATCCCCTTTCTGGCTTACAAATACTGCTCTACTAATCTTAGAATTTTACTTACAGAAATATGTCAGAAACTTAGCTTTAGCAGCTCTTATTGTTACTTTTTTCATCTCCCTTGAGAAAAACTACGCAGAGAAGAGCATTTGGTAACGAAGTAGTTTCCAATATCTTTCCAGGATGTTTTACAGTAAGGAGAGTCAGACTGCCGAAATAATAGCTGCTGTTTTATCTCTGAAGACAGAGAGCAAAGGGAAAAGGTATTTTCTTTAATTTTCAGACTTTGAAGTGGCGTCTAGGAAGACCATTGGAATTAGAAGACTGGAGATGTGATTCTCTGCCCTCTACCTTGAAGGAAGTCTGAAACCAGAGTTAAGCCCCCCAAGTGCAGGTGCATGGGTAAGTGCATAACAAGCTGCTTAGAGAACACTGAGGAAAAAACATTCAGAAAAAAAGAGGCTGATTTAGCTTTTACCTTTTATGACAACATTTAAAGAAAAGATTTTCTCTGCGTAAAGACCAAAACTCAGGTTTGATTAGCAGTCATGAAAATTTCTCCAGAAAACTTCACAGTAAAAAGTCCCCAAATATTTTTTTAGACAAAGCTTCGTTGTGGTGGGTTGACCTTGGCTGGCTGCCATGTGCCCACCCAGCCACTTGCTCAGTCCCTCTCCTCAGTGGGCTGGGCGAGAAAAGAAGATGAAAAAGCTCATGGGTCGAGATGAGAACAGGGAGATCACTCACCGGTTACTGCCACAAACAAAAGAGACTAAGCTTGGGGAAGATTAATTTAATGTATGGCCAATTAAAAATAGAGGAGGATAGTCAGAAACAAAAACTAAACGAAAAACCCCTTCCCTCAGCCCCCCCTTTCTTCTGAGGCTCAACTTCTCTTCTTCGTTCCCGACTCCTCTACCTCCTCCCCATGCAGAGCAGTGCAGGAGGATGGGAAATGGGGTCAGTCCATAATAGCTCCTCTCCGCTGCTCCTTCCTTCTCGTCCTTTTCCCCTGCTCTAGTGCAGGCTCTCCACCAGCTGCAGCTTCCTCCCAGGGCACATCCATTTGCTCTGGAGTGGGGTCCTCCACAGGTTGTAGTGTGAATATCTGCTCCACTGTGGTCCTCCATGGGCTGCAGGGGAACAATCTGCTTCACCATGGTCTTCTCCACAGGCTCCAGGGTAACCCCTGCTCTAGTGCCTGGGGCATCTCCTCCCCCTCCTTCTTCACTGACATTGGAGTCTGCAGGGCTGTTTCTCTCACATTTTTCTCACTCCCCTCTCAGAAAGCTGCTGTGCAGCATTTTTTACCCTTTCTTACATATATTTTCCCCAAGGCACCACCACCTTGGCTGCGGGGCTCAGCCGTGCCCTGCAGTGGGTCCAATGAAACCAGCTGGAACCGGCTGTGTCTGGCATGGGGCAGCCCTGGCCTCTCCACCCCTGCAGTCCTCTGCTACCAACACCTTGCCATGGACACCCAATAAATAAATTCATGTCAAAACCAATTTTGTTTTAATTTGGTTTAGTTATAAAACAAAGCAAATAAAGCTGGAGACTAGCTTTCTCCTGCTGTATGCTGTGATCATGGGTTCCAATCAATTTAATTAAAATAGACATTTTCTCACAAATTCTATTGATTTGGATGAACTCCCATTTCTCCATGAAATACTTTTCTCATTAAAAAATATCAACCAGCCAATTATTGTGAATGTTTTAAGCCAACATCAGCAGGCTAACTACACTTCTTTAATAACAGAAAAAGTTTAGAAAACATTCTGCCATGGAAATTTTAAAATTCAAATCAACCCCAAAAATTTCACGTGAATTTTAATGTTTAAATGCAATTGAGAAAGACACTTAGCAGCTTTATACTGTAGTCTCTCCCATAGCATATTCAGTCATTATAGCCTACCTAACACATACAATTACACATGAAAATGGATAAGACCAATTTCTCCAAAGTCCAGAGAGACACAAGTCCTAGGATGTCCATTTTGATGATATTGCTAGAGGAAAGCAAAAATGAGAAAAGCCATGGATTTGTGGTTCTGAAGGTAACAATAACTGGGCTTTTGGTGCAACAGTATTTCCCAATGTGTCCCCTGTCTCAGCAAATGACATCCTTACGAGCACCTCTTGAAGAGGCAGATGAAGAACTGGCTCCTGTGCCTCTGCGTAAGTGGACTCCTTTAAGGAAGAGGACAATCAGTTCTTTGCCTTTTGAAAAATAGTGATGAAATAACAATAGTACATATTATAATTAAGAATGATCACTTTCAGAATACTTTACAGCTTCAAAGCACCATGAAACCATCAAGTAATTAATGTTTATTTAATGAAATTAACATAATTCAATATGCAACGATGATGAAAGAACAGAAGGGTTTTAAAACACACAAGCCAAATCCTGGAGCCCACCTGAGAAGCTGCTCAACTTTGTAGTCAGGTTCTATGCAATCCTTGATGTACCATGTATGCACAGTGTCCAACAACAGCAGAACAGATCAGCGGAATAAATCACTTGGAAAACAATAATTCTCAAAGGAGATTCAGGCTTTTAGATGGCTCTCCAGAGGGTCAAAATCACATACCTCAATGTTCAAACTATTCATGCTACTAATAGACAGGAAAGAATTGAACAAATAAAGGTGGTTTGGGTTTTGGGTTTTTTTTTTGTTAGTTTTCAAAGAGTATAAGAATTTATTGCCAATTGATTCTTAGAGCTTACGGTATGATTCTGCGTTTTTATGTACTTAGAAGTCCCATTGACTTAAATAAGGGTAGCGAGTGCATAAGGAATGGAGAATAAGGCCTTTGAAGTTCAGTATCATTATTTAGATTTCAGGCATGCCTGGAGACAGCACTCTAGATTAATAAAATGCTTTGCTTCAATTAGCTCTGTGTCTCCTGCATCCCTCCCCAATTCCCTCTACCCTTGTTTAACATACTCCCTTATCCCTTCGCATTATCCAGACAGGTGCTCTCTGCTATCACAGACTGCTGGAAGTTTCACGGAGATTCAGTGTGGGGAGGAGGAGGGTGTATATTGTTTTCTTGGCTCTGATGCAGGAAAGGAGAATGTGCGAGTCTGTATATGAGTCTGATTTGTTCTCCCTGAGTATTGTTTCAAAGATCTTTTAAAAATAGCTCTGAAAAAAAATATATCTTAAGAGATCTCTTAAACAGATATGCTCATGTCTATGCAAGCACATTTTCACAATCTAGCACAGAAAATGTAAATCAAAGGAGTATTACTTCTAGCTGATTAATTTTGAGGGAGACAGAAGCCAATATAATATATATATATATATATAAGTTCTTTTGTATATATGAAAGAAATCTTTATTGTAGTGGAACTCAGATTTCTGCCATGATGTTCTCTGGTGTTCCACTGTAATAAGCCCCCTCCTTTCAGATTTCCTTGAAAGAAGCTTAGGAGCAACGGCCACTGAAAATTGACGCATCCTGCAAAGTGGGGGCAGGAAATTATAAGTTTCACATTGAGTTCAATGGGAAAGCCATAAGGCCCTGCTCCTTCTCCCTTGGGGTATTTTCCTATTTTATTGTCAGTACTATAATGGGCAATCAGTTCCTGAAATGGTGCCCTGCTGTCTAGATGAAGCATTTATAGGTTTTTTAAGCAGTCCATTTGAACACTGCAGAATAAAAGAGTCAGCCCTTGTAAGTTCAGATTTTAGGGCCCTGATCCTGCACTGAACTATGTGTCGGCAAACCTCCTGCCCACTTGGAATTCAGTGCAGGATCAGGGTCTCGATTTCTACATTTTCCGCTGCAATTCAGACCTTTATTTATCACAGCTGGAAACAACATTACAAATAAAAATGCTTCTAAAAACCAAAGTGTCTGTCCCTTTTAAAAGTTAACTTTCCTAGATTTATGCACATATATTTACATAGTAATCTTCTGAATGGAAATACTGCTTCTAATGAATTAGGGGATTACTACAAAAATATATAAATATCACAGATGTTTTCCATGCAGAAAGACTTTCTTTGGAGAAAAAAGAAATCTGTTCAAAACTCAAAGGAAAAAAGTCTTTCTGAGGGCCTAACATCACAAACCAGATCCAAGAAAGACCTTATGGACCAGATCCAATATAAGATTTCAGCCTAAAATGAAACTAGGAGAATTTAGGGATCACTTAAGGTTAGTCTAAATTGGGATTTAGAAGCCCAAACTTGACTAGAGCTCAGACCATTATCTAGGTCATCTCTTTTCAGCACTGCCTAATCCTTACAATACCAAAATCTATAAAATGCCCTCCTGTGTGGCTTAAAGTTTGCTGCTGCTAAAAGTGGACATACTTGTCCAGACCTGGCCACTGAAGATATATGCCCATTGCCCAGATAAATTCCATGTTTAACCAGAGGATAGTAAGTCAGCAAGCTATCTGCTTCTCTGGAAAAGTCTGAAAATATTGCTATGTATTTTTTTCACATCTGCTTAATGCTCAGAACTCTTCACTGAAGCTGGAGTTCGATTACCAGCACTGAGCCAGTATTGGCCATAACCTTAACAACAGCCACAGGAAAGGACATGTTCCACGTGACTACTGGGGTGGGACCTCAGTGAAACAGGAGTCACGATATTTGAAGAGATAGCAAGTTTACGAGTGAGACTCTCTCCTAGTTGTTATGGCATTTAGTAGAAAAGAGGTAAATCTGATATTTTTTTCAGGTCTTTAGTCCCAGGACTATTGTCCTTGTAACCAAATGGCGTAGGAAGTACACATCTATTCTGACATAAAGCAAGAATATAATTTCTATCCCACTAAAAGGACAGTCAGAGAACCCTTTCTATGGTCACTTGACTTTTCTGGATACAGTGGCTTAATTGCAAGAGCAAAGGCAAACATTTATCAGCAGTTTTCCTCACCAAATTGCTGCTCCTGTCTCAGGAGATCACAGAGCTTGGTGATTAAGGCCACTGCTGTATGGAGGAGCAGGAGGCATCAATTGCTTCAAGATTTGAAAATCTGCTTACTGGATGAATGGTTTAACTGCCAGCCTACAGTTCAAAAGACAGGGAGTGCAATTTATCACCACTTTTCAAACTCATTCCCTTTGGTGCCTATTCCCCCAAGGTGTGTAGGCTCTCAAAATCAGCATCTCACTCTTTTCATCTGAATTCTTTCACATCAGAGAAAGAATTTATTCATGGAAACTAGCTACTTACTCTCAGCTGAGTGGCATATATCTGAGTTCACCATACCATTTTCATTCTTGGGCTCAATTAACCTTGTCTCATGTAAAATAAAAAAGAAGGATGATAGCATGAGTAGGACTGAATTTTCCGTGAAGACTTTTTTTATTTTTTTTAAACACATTGAAAGACTGAGGACGTGGCTCCATAGACAGATGTAAAGATTCATATAGCAACATATCCCAGATTTCAGCTGGCCAGCTTTAAGCTGACTCCAGTTCCAAAGCTGGGTGGTAGTGTTAACGTGGCACTAAGCCTGAGTTAACGAAGCATCAGGAGACTCCTGAGAAAATGAGAGCATTGGCAACTTTGCAATTTTGAAAGGCTTGAGACTGTGTTTTAGTCACTCCCTCAGCCTCAATGAATAGTTCTATTCAGTAGCAGGTGATTATCCTTAAGAGCAGGACCTATATGCACTATGATAGAGAGCTAGTAGAGACACCCTACTGTGACTGTTTTTTTGGCAAGCCTCACCAGAGACTTTGGCAGCTTCTCTTCCTCTAAAGTGCTACTGTGCTTTTGCATGGTTGCATTCTTCATGCAAACAATTATCAATGCCAACCCTAAGAACATGAAGAACTGATAATAATTATTGTTTTCACTGCTGGATAGCAGAGAACAACTGCAACATCGAGAAATATCATGCTTTCTGAGCATTTTTTTAGAAAATGTATCTATTTCCCTTAGCTTAAGTAATAAAATCCAGTTATCTGACAACATATTTGAATTGTGTTTTCATTATACACATGTACATTTTGCAATGGATTACAATTTTTAATTAAGGCCCCATGTGGTTAGTAGAATGGAGTAATTAGTAACTTCCAATAACAATTTTATGTTAATGTTTGTGAAATGATGTATTAGAGAATTTTAGAACAAAATAAAATAAATTAAAATGTGTAATGTCTTAAAGATCACACTGTTTGAGCCCAAACAAAATGTTTCTTTTATTCTCTTTTTTTTTTACTTCACTCCACGTTTGACAATGTATTGTTCATATCATTTCAAAGCTGGAAAATGTTTACTTATTGGATTGACAATATCTCTTTACAGTATTTCTAATGCTCACTTAACCTGGCCTCCTCTGGACTACTTTGTGAAGTTTTAATTCTGGGAAGAAGGGCAAAACAGGGTCCACAAAAAATTGTGATAAAGAAAGAAGAAAGGGAAAGAAATGCAAACAGAAAGAGACATAAAAGGGCAAATCCTTTTAGAAATGGAATAGGAGCAATATATCAACTATTCATAATGTTAACAGTGAAAATTATTTCCAGCATTTGTAGCAATGGTCTATCATTTGCATGAAACATAATAGTCTAAAAAATCACTTAGGGCAGGTGTCTGCCTAACTTCTGCTAGTGTTAACAGCTGGTGGGGTGGGAATAAGCAGAGTTTTTATTGCTTGTCCACTTGCCTACAGGCTGCAGCTCTTTGCAACACATTCCCTTCATGGACCTTGTTGGCCAAAAATCAGGGAACGATAAGACTTGTTCACAAGAGGGGAAGTCCCGTATCTCTAAAAAAGATAAAAATGTTCTTGGCAAGATGACTCCAAAGGTTTCTCTGAGACACTGAAAATTTGTGATGGCCTGAAGGCTTTGCTCTGCCAAGCAAGCACAATTTATTCTGTCTTGTGAGGAACACCGCAGTGAGTATGCAGGGAGCAGTGAAGTTCCTGCTAGGCAAGATGAGAGCTCCCGTCTCCTAGCGCTCTGGGTTGTGATACAGGAACAATTTAGACTGCCAACAGTATTTGTGTTAATGACTAGTCTTGCTTCCAAGATCTCAGCGGCAAATGCCTCATCTCATGCATCACAGTACCTCCTGACCTTTTGATACTGGCTAGATGCTAGACAGACTAGAGACTTATTGTAGAAAAATGTTACTACACAGGTCTGAATTATGCCGTATTCTAAACGAACCAAGGCTGACAAGGCCATGGAGGTGGAAGATTTCCCTTCTACTATATGCACTTTCATTACTGAAATTCCCACACTAGCTCTTTTGGATTCCAAGTCTTTTGTTTACATATGAAAAATGAGATCTCTAATTTGATAATTAATTCTCACACCAAGTATTTTTGACCGTGTCTTTTGTTTACTTGTAGTTGACACGATTTCTGGTCTAAGGGCCAAGAGACAAGAGATAAGCAAAAAATGACATAAGATCTAACCAATATTTATTTAATTTTTGGTAGCTGTCTCCTATGTGTAACCAGCACATATATGTTTATTTTTTATTACAGTTCATTACAGGGACAGCAGCTGGAAAGCAAAGGAAAATGCTGATAATTTCTCTTGTCATCCCTTTGACTCTAGCACAAGGTCTGTGTTTTTTATCTATCTTCAACAATCCACTGATCAAATATTTATCCTCCTAGTTCTCTTACCCTGATGGAGGAATGCTAGTAATATTTCCATGGCAAATTCTACTTCTTTAAAAGGAATAGAAAACAAAAGTTTTCATTACCCCAATGACAGGATGTATAATCTTAAAGCTTCCCATTTGTTAACACCTTCTCCCCCACAATCTCTCCAAATACCTTTTCTCTCAGATGGTGTAAATGAATAATGTCACCAAATTAAACTCAGTGCTGTTGTCTTCAAACTAATTTCAATTTGAATCTTGATATTTTGATTTCAGCACTGTAGAAGGTTTACATATGCCTCTAAGTTTACTGGTTATGAGGTAATCTATTGTAAGGCATCACCTCTTTCATATATAGTTTTACTTAGCAAAAATTCCTGTCTTTTTTGCAGAAGCTTTGGAGGAGACATCATCTAATACTGGCAAAAACTTAGAATTAAGAGGATAGAAATGAACCAGACCCAAAAAGTTTTGTCTGACAAGTCTCCTAAGACTCCGTGTCATCTGCTTCTCAGAAAAAGGAATCCTATAAAATGTGCACATCTTAGAATAGAGGAATATTTTCAGCAGTTTGGAAGATTTCAGTATAAATTAAAATTTCAAGCTCAGAATTCCTTGTATGGAGACATTATTATTTCTTTGTTTCTACTGTTTCTGCTGAATTAATTTTACCTGATACATACTAGGGTTGTAATTGCCTTTTAAGGGAGCTGCTTCACAAGGGAGTGTTGTTCCCTGACAGACTATTACAGCTAGTTCTTACTTCTTTTTTTCACTCCCATCTGATTTAGCTCCCAGTTTATTGCTCTCTAAGATAATGATACTGCACTCGACACAAGTATGTTTCATTCTCCTTCTGCACTACAGTCACCCATGTCATCATTTTTTTTCTCATATCATGATTTTCTGTTGAGCTAGTGATTCCTTCCAGTGCGGTGTAGTTCATGACATTTATGCCAAGGTCATCAATGGAATGGCACTAAATTCCCATCGATGATGTTTCTGGATCTTAATATTTTTCCTTTTAACACAAAACTTTTTATCTAAGGAATAAATCCTTGTTGTCTTTATTCAAATAAATATTTTTAGATGTTATCAGACAATGACCCAAATTGTAGTAGAGTTTGTCTTGAGGAAAAAAAAACACAAAACCCTTCAGATGTACAAACAAGTGGCAGGTTTGATATGTCTCTGCCT
The DNA here is from genome assembly GCF_963924245.1 of Chroicocephalus ridibundus. NCBI lineage: Eukaryota > Metazoa > Chordata > Aves > Charadriiformes > Laridae > Chroicocephalus > Chroicocephalus ridibundus. The sequence goes on from NC_086284.1 coordinate 39,373,309, forward strand.
GGATGTCACTGAGATATCCTGTTTATTCAGTTGTACCTGGCACCAATTTAGCAGTTTAAGAAAGGAAGAAAATGTAACCCTTTTTTTTTTTTTTTTAAAGAAAAGATACAAAACCAACAGCAGCCCACGAACAACACCTGAAAATCTAATGACTTTAGAACAGTTTGATGGAAGACTTAGAGATTAGAAAGTATGTTTACATTAGGAAGCAGTATAGTGTAATAGGGGTGAATCTGTGGAGTGAAACCATTCATTCAAGCAATCTATCCTCTGCAGTATAAGCATTTCAGATGGGGTACTTTAGAAAAACTGCAGTCTTTTCTTATGTTGAAGTGCGGGGGATGTGCTTCTATAGCACAATTCTTTGCCTATCTTTCATGTAGACCATACAAGGCATTAAAAGGCATTCTTCAGCCATCCCTTCAATAATTACAAAGACTGACAAAAATATAGGGTGAAAATTCTCCCTAGAGATAAAGTGACTTAGTGTGTGCTGACTTCGACATGTAACGGGAAACATCAAAGTAAATCTACATCTAAGAACTCTCCATTTTTACCAAAGATATACCAGTTACACCCACAACTCTTATGACATCCTGAAAAAGAATTGTCTTTGGATTTGTGTTAGCTACTTATATAAGTTAGGAGACCTAACATATCTCCTTCTTTTCACAGAGTCTTATATAAATTTGAATTTTGAATGTTTTTTATTTGACATCTTTCATATAATTACTATCTTGTTTAAATATCACTGTGCTATTGCCTGAGGTAAATGCAGTAGAAAATCACTATGTTCAATGTTACTGTCTTAGAGTTTCATCCCCTCTGTCAAACTAAGAACTTTTTTTAATTCTGCAGGGGAATTTTTATTTCATTTGCTTGTTCATTCCTAAAGTGGATGAATAAGTTGCTGGCTAACTACTCACTGATATAGAATATTTCCTGTGTCAGTTAGCCAAGCTTAAAATGGATCTGTGCACTTTTGTCATTGTCACAGATAGTTTTTTTTTCCCACTGCACAATAATGAAATGTAGAAAAAATACACATTAACTTTTTTAAAAGTTGATTTAAATGATTGATAGTCAAATCAACCGCTGTTCGTTCTAAGTCAGATTCTCAAACTTAATACAGATTAACTTTAGGAAAGAACTGTGCACATACTTACATCAAACTTTTGCTTCAGAAGAGCTTGGAGTGAATTCAAAAGGTGGGTGCCAAGCAGAAATTCTACCTTCACACACAACAGTTGTGGAACAATACAGCACAGCACTTGAAGTACTCAATAGCAGGGGGGACTGGGCACTGGGTTCCCTACCCAGCTCACATTAAACAGCCATTAGATAAAAAAAAGTGTGGGGACAGCAAGAGTATGGACCAGAATGCAAATCTGGCTCTTCTCTACTCAGTGCAGTACCTTATGAGATCGGAGAAGCAGATTTTATTCCAAATCTCCAGATTCTATGGCAATTGTTCTAACCACTAGGCTACTGTGTGAAAGGTGGACTCCTAAATGAGGCCCAGCCTCATCCAGACAGCTAATTGCGTTCCAGAGTTAGGTTCTCATATTGGAAGGGAAAGGGTGTTTAGGCACCTATTTTTATAATTTCTAGTGGAAACCACCTTGCTCAGTACTCCAGCATTTGTATATTCTGTTCTTAGGTGCCTAATTCAGCAAAATTCAGTTCCTGACATACAGCAAAGAACCTACACTAACACACAAGCTTTCCTTTGGAGATGGTCCTTAGGCTACAAATACCGCTTTAGGTAACAACATCTGAAGGTTTTGTACCAGTGACATTTGCAAATCTCTGATATCACTTAGGAGGTGACTAACATTTCCACTGGTAATATCCCCACTATAACTAACCTATTGCTAGAGGCCATGCATATTAACACCGAACTTCTGACAGCATTAAATTGCTAGGTGTCTAGATCATTAGATTCAAAATTCATAAAATAGACATTACTCAGTGTACTCCATAGCAAAGCCTGAAACACATTCCAAGTATTTCAGCTATGCTGGAGTATCCACAAGAGCTTTGGCAGGACCCCAAATCAGCCAAATCTTTGAGGTGGACCAGTCTAGACCTTTTCCCTAGGGTGACCTCCCTAAAGAAGACTGAAAACACAGAAAATCAAGGCTTTAACAGGCTTTCAACTAGGATAGCTAATTTTTTTTAGACAGAAAAACTGAAAGTGACTAGGACAGAGAAACAAACAAATAAATAAATAAATAGTTTATAAACCATTTCCCCCCATCCCAGTGCCTCCATGATCTTAAAGGTAGGTCCTTGCTTCTACACTTTATTTTAGTCAACCTGGTCGCTTCCCAGCTGGAACAAATAGCACAGTACTCTGCAGTTAGTAGGGACCTTGGTTCTGTCATCCCTGAAGGAGGCTTTCATTTTGCCCAAGACCTGTAGGATCCCAATTCACTGCTGTACCTTTCACTGCCTCCTGCTCTTCTTCTCTCACTCTTGGCAATCCCCAGACCTTCCTATCTCTATGCTTGCTCAGATGTTCTCCAGAAAAGGTCCAAATTTCCCAACAGAGGGAATCCACATGGCCCACTCATTTTGAAGGAATGAATTAAAAGAAATTGAGAAAAAAAAAAAGAAATTAAAAGAAAATTCTCTGAAGTGTTTACAGTTGTGAACCTTACCCTTAAAAAGTGATCTTTACAGCAGGCAAGTAAACACCTGTTTCTTTGTGGCACTCTTATTCACCATCTCCTTGTTCAGTGTCGTGGCAATTTTGTACCCCAGGCCTATCAGCCCAACACACCCTTACACTGCAAAGCAAGGATAGCATCTAACTGCAGCACTGCAGCAGCAGTCAAGGGCTGTAATATTAATGTGTAACACTGCTGCTCTCTTAAGAATGATGCTCAGAAGCCTAGAGTACCTAAAGAAAAATTGACTTCGTGGCTACAGAAATTGTTTAAGATACAAATAAGGCAAAGCTCAAATCTGAACATATATTCAGACTGGTTTGGGTGGTTTTTTTGTTTGTTTGTTTTTCCAAATTTAGTACTGCCAACAACATTTACAGGATTGGTTTCATAAAGGGAGTTTGAAGTCATTGATTTCATATGGGCATTATTGGATCTCATAGGAGCAATGAAAAAAAAAAAGATTCTATGCAGAAATATTTATCCATTGGTATTCATCTCTTAAAGCTTTCTGTACTCGGTGATAACGTGACCTTTGTATTTTCTATTGACCACCAGACTTCTATTCAATATAATCCTGTGTTTAAATATTAATGTATTAAAGCATATAACTGTATCATAAGTTACCTTTTTGTTTCATTTCTATCTTAACTTATACTAAAGGGCTTAGATTTGAAAAAAAAAGTGAAATAAGTCCTTGAAAACTTGTAACTAGATCTTTATAAATATTACAAAAACAATAATTTTGCATCAGTATGGTGAACAAGTAGCAAAGTGCCTGAAGAATATAAATTGAATGTTCTCTAGAAGAATCGGTAAAGGTTAAAATTCATCATTCTAACTGATAGGCTTTCTTTGGGAAATAACTGATGCAGTGAATACTAAATGCTATGATAATTTTGTGTTTCTCCTGTGTTGTTTTGTTTTGTTTTTTCCTTGAAAAACAGTATCTCTTCAATAATAAAGCATACCTTTTCCCATTCATTCTAGAACTAAAGTTTCCTACAATGCTTGGCTTTATACACAACTGACAGGTTTTCTTCACTTTAAATGGAAACTTTTTATCTGAATGGAGTGAACGTTTCTGTCCATTTCAGGAGACGCTTCAATCCTACAGGAAATACACTGTGACTTAGATTTTTTAGGAAAAGATTTAACCTAGACATGGTGTGAAGACTGGTTGCTAAATACCACATTTACTACTACAGTTTCCATAGTGATTTCCAGACTGTAGCAGCCTGAAGGTTAAACTAGAAAAATAGGTATAAATACAATTTATGCTAGAAATAACAGCAGTATTTAGAAGCACCTGTTTGTCCCAGGCACTGCACCAATACCGGCAAGAGATATCTTTCCTTTTCAAAGTCTTACCGTCTAGTAAGTAAAGTAGAAAGGTACTGCCATCTTTCTTGTTAGAAAATTGAATTACAGAGAAATTGAATGACATTTTTTTCACAGTCATATAGGAAGACTGTCACAGAAATGAACCCAGGTCTGCTGAGTTTCAGTCCAGGTTATAAACTGGACTTCAGTTTTCCTTCAAGTAACTTTATTGTCTTTAACTGTTATTCGAACTGCAGATTAACCTCCTGTGCTGACGGCCTAAAGCAGCTGACTTGCATGTAAATCAGGTATCAAATTGTGGGGATTAGCTAATTCCAAGTAATATTATTTCATTCTACCATGTCAGTACTTCTGCCGAAAAAAGACTCTCAGTACAATGCATTTTGTTAATTTGGGGTGCAAAACAGTTTTTTTCATTGCCAATTTAAAACTTACTAGTATGATTAGACTGTGGTAACACAAGGGCATACAGGGTCCAGATTTGTACTTAGCGTTCCAGGCAGTCTGGTTATCACTAGTTCAATCATTTCCAAACTTTCTCCACCGTTGCCCACGCTGAGTGTTGGACATCCCATGATCCCCAAGAGCAAGCTCTGTGGCAGAGAAATCCAGTCGCTTGGCATGGAACATCATTTCAGTAGGCTAAGAAAGGAGCTGTAGGTACATGAACCCAAGACCCATGTGCAGAAACTGCACTATAGCGCTGCAGGTTAGGGACAGATTTTCTTTCTTAATTCACCTTCAGACAGACATATGCCCCCTGCTCAAATCTCTCTAAAAGTTCACCACAGAAGGCACAATGACTCCAAGTGTGTGTTTGTGTAAAGTTCACCCCTAATCTTTACATGAGCTAAGAATTATTCCTGCTTCCTCTATATCTTTCTGGGTTTTTTTTTTTCCCTTTTCTTTCTGCAGGCTATTCAGATAAGGATTTTCATTGTCACTGTTCCCACTTTAGTCTGAATAAGTGGAGTGTATGAAAAAGCGAAACTCACAAAAGAATGACTCGCAAACACTGATGCCACCGTTGGACTTGAATTTAAAGCTATCACACAAGGACACTGTTAACATTTATCCTTCTCTCTGTAGGCTGACAAATTAAAATATTACTTGAAGTCTCGGATCAGTTTCTGCTACAACGTTTCATTTTGATTGATGTCCTCTATTAATATCGGTGATGCTAGTTAGCTTTAAGACACCCCAAAGGGTAGTCAACTAGTTAAAACTCCAAATGAACCTCATGCCAGCTGTTTAGCCTCTTGAAAGTTTTGCTGAGCATTGACAGAAGACCTTATCAATCATTACAATTAAGTGCTTTCAGACTGTCCCTTCTAAGGAGAGTCAGTTGAAGTACCATCTGCTATTTTGCTTTTAAAACTCACTGGTTTCCTTCTCCGAGGCAGCCGTTTCACTTTTGAAATTATGTTTCTTTTGCAGGAGAGTGATGGGCTGATGAAGAAAACTTTTTGTTTTAATAATCAGCAGTTTCTATAATGTGACATAATTTTTGCAGTGCTCAGGGCCTTTTACAAATCAAAAGGAATCCAACTAAAACAGTAATTAATGTCAAATGACTAGTCACATACAGCCCTATTTAATTAAAAAGTTCTAATCTTTGATTAAACCTTCTCACACGTTCTTGTGACTGCAAACTGTTGTCTGAAAAGAGAAAGTAATTGGATACATAATCTATTGTGTCTTCTAACTGACACCTGCTAATTGTCTCAGGAGCAAATGGCAACAATCTAATTTATAAACTTAAAAAGTGTATCTTAAATATTCAACAGATTTTTTTCTGTATTATGTATTCCTTCACTACGCTAGGACGTTCTTTTCCTGAATTTATCCCTGTAAGAATTTTCTGCTCTCTAAGAAAATTACTCCATTGTTTTTTTAACAACATGCTTTCCTATAGTAAACACAAAACATATGATTTACTGATCTATTCTTTGAATGCACAGTTAACATTTTAAATGCTATTATTCATTTCTAATTTTTTTCTTTTTTCCTAAATATTGACTAATCTTCAGGGCAGCCATTGCAAACAGGTTCCTGTACCCATAGCTCACAGGAAGAAAACCAGGAGGAATGAGCCACAGAAATCACCTCCTCAGGAATTCTGACTAATTCAGAATTTCATATGGGGAAAAACTGGCAACTATAAGCAGCACTATGGTGAAGGACCTCCCCCATCCTTCACATCCTCTTGGGATCTTAGCTTCAGCACTAGCAGTACAAAGATGACTGTTAAGAAAAGAGGAAATAATATGCCACAGAGAAAAGAATATTCTTTACCAGCTTCCACCCTTTTTTTTTTTTTCTTAATTTATGAGTGCAGAGTCCAACTCTGTGATTTAGCAAATAGTCACTATTACGTCTGTGTTTACTGCTGAGGTGCTCTTGATTCCTGGGAATATACTGGCTAGATTATTTTTTTCTGTCTTCTATGGCGTGATCAATTGGTTTCTTGCAGTTTTTCTGAACTAGAATCATGACAGTCCAAATATATTGGTAATCCCAGATGATATTCTCAACAAGTATTTTGGCTGCTTTATGTCTTCTTTTACCAGTATTTTGGTAAAGTCCTTTGGCATGTTAAACGAAGTGTTCCCAAGAAAGAATACCACCACTGTCTTCTGATAGCACATGTTTCAAAGCCATGCACAATCCCCCAAGCCAACTGGTAGGTGAAGTGTGTCTGCAAATATTTTTTGGTTGTGGTGGCTTCAGACACAGCTGAGCTCTCACATCTCCAGTCAAAACTACCTACTTGGGCACAGTCATTTTTAACTTTCTTGCAACCCTAAACACATCTGGACCCACCCCAGTATCTGGAACTGATATGCTGCAACTATAAAGGGACCATCACATCCCAGTGGTGGTTGGGAAGGTGTCCATGTGGGATGGCCCGGGGGCATCTGCTAACCGAGTTCTACAGAGAATTCAGTCTACTGAACAGTATCTATCTTTTTTCATCTATAAATGTACAAAGAAAGGAAAAAAACTGCTTTTGCTGTTTTACAGATGGAGAAACTGTAGCCCAGCAAACAGAAATAACCTGTCCAAGATCACAGGGCCAGTGATAGAGTCAGCAAAATAAACCTGTGTCACCTGATTTCCATATTGCACTCTACAGTCAAAATAGAAAAATAGCTATCAATAGATGTGAATGTGTAGAGACAGATAAAGATATAGATGATCTAGATACCTTTGTGACTTTTACTACAGCAAGTTGGCTGCAGCATGCCAACAGAATAGTAAATAAACACAGCAGAAGCCTTGAATACATTTTTTTACATAATCATTGACTTTCAAATGTTAAAATGTGGGCTTCTTGGCCAAATCATATCTTTTCTGCATCTACAGTATCTTCTGTATTCATCTTTTTTCCTCCCTGCTTCATGCCTTCATTATCTCTCACCTGCTGTGACCTCTTAGACACCGTAACCTTCTTCCCTCTAATCTCCCTCCTCCAGTCCACTCCAAGTACTGCGGCCAAGGTTATCTTTCTTGTTCACCACTCTGATCATGTCAAGTCATGTCTCAGTCCCTCAGGTGGTTTTCTGTCTCATTATATTACAAGGTCAAATTTCTCCTCTGCAATTTCAAGGCTTTGGAAGAGTCTGCCTTAGCCTACCACTAGACTGAGTCCTTACTCTTTCCTGGCTCAGATGCAGTCCTGCCTACTGTGTGTATCCATATCTCATGCATGACTTCTTATTTCTATTCCCAAAACTGTTTTCAGTGCCTAAAATATCCTCTCTGCTCTATTGTGCCAATCAACCTCACTTTCCTCTTTCAGGGCTCTTTACACATTCTGTGTAAATTTGGTTATGAGTGCTTTGGGGCAAGAGTCTTGTTTTTGAAAATATGAGGCATTTGTGAAGTTGCAGGTGTAACAATGGTGATGAAGAAATAATAATTATGAAATTTACTTTGTTATCTTGCACCACACTGTAAATAAACATACAAAGAAGCATTTAAATATATTCAGACTAAGTAAACAATAGAAATGATGTCTCCAATTCTCTTTTCCTCCAGCTTTATACTCAAGCAAAGGAAAAGGCACAGTGGTTACTATGTGTGAGTCACATACATACACTTTACAAATTTGATTTTCTCACCAGATTGACTTTCCTTTGAAGGTTGACCACAACCAGATGATACATATTTAAACCATAGCTTGGGTTTTATCATGGACTAAAGCATATTTTTGGTTCTCATTAAAGCAAGACCCCTGACAGCATGCTATGAGCACTGTGACTTTCTCAAAAAAGGCTTGTGATATACTTAATTCTGAAATAAATATGCTGCCTTTCAATGAAACAGCTCCTACTGCAAAAAGGCAGATACACCTACATCTGTAAAACAAAAAAGGGGAAAGTGGACCATTGGAAGAAATCATAGGCAAGACTTATATCAATTTAAAATGTTGGGAAAAAAATTATGCCAGGAGTTTAATCTCTTTTCTCTCAAAAGAAAAAGAAAAGCTGAGGGGTAAAAACAAAGCCACAGACACAGCAGAACCTTTTATTCCCAGGAGTTCCCTCAAGCAAGGGGCATTTCAGCTTGTTTATCATACAAATCTTTCCCATAATTCAGCTATTAGGCAGCAAGATTCTATAATCTATTGTCAGATAAATTAATGTCTGTAAATCTTTAACTCTGATGGTATTACACTATCAGAAGCATCTAAGGGCAACTGTTTTCAGCTTTATTGACAGAAGCAGTAGGAAATAGAAGCAAAAAATTGCAGCAGCAAATCAGTGACTCTTTCTAACGCAAATGTGGTGTATGTGATCCATTTTTTAAATTAGCTGTGAAAAGAACTAACAGAAGAAATTAAAAAAAAAAAAAAAGGCCTGGCCACACAAGGTTTGCATATTGATATGTAATTAACTTGATTAATTACCAGTATGCTTCTTAAACTGTAACATGTAGATGAGTTGAGTGAGGAAAAAAAAAAAAAAAATCACTATGAATTTCTCTATCTGATGCTACTGTGGGAAAACAATCCCCCTCCCCAATTTATCAAAGTAATTGAAATAGCAAAAGAGATAAAAATGTGTCATCATAAAGTGATATAGAAATTAATCTGCTTGAGAGCTCAACACGTTACGCTGATCACTAGCTGCCCAAATTCAAACATGCATTCACATTATTTGTGGCATATACTCCACACATCTGGAGACATAGACCATAATGCATGCGAACTCTTCAGCTGTCTGCTCTAACAGTGTTGATAGAAGATTGCGTATTACTCATTCTTTGAAATACAGCAACAATGCTAGAAACATTGACATCTACAATTAAAACACATCTTGTTAAATTCAATCACATCGGTTAATGCCAGGTGTGATTGCGCTGGTCCTAGCAAAAATTTACCAGAGACTCTCCTCTCCACTTTGTGGTGCTAGTGAGTCAGTGTTGATAATGAGTAAGCCGAAATATTTTTATTGAAAGTATCTTATTTGGAAAAAAAAAATAAATCAAAATCCACTGGAACAGACTACTTTTTCTTTTTCAACATACCTCTGAACCAAATTAGAGCAGTATTTCAGTGTGACAGCCTAGTATATTTACATATTTAATTTTAAATAATTTACATTACCTTTTACTGGGATAGTTCTACTCTGGCTGCTATGGTAGAAATCTAATAAATTATTGATTGCAAACTAAATCATTGTTGTACTCACCTATATTAAGATTAAAAAAAACTATTTTCAGTATTACAGTGTGTACTTTTGCTGCCATGGTAATCAATGGCAAAATTCTATCTGATTTCAGAAGGACGAAGATAATTCTCCATGTTTAAATCTGGCTATCTGTCTCCTAGACTTTCCTTTCTAATGAATTGAATGAATTAATTATTCAGTGCAAATTACTCAAATCTGTGTATTTGATTGCAAATAAACAACATAATTGGAAGTGAATTCTCATTTGTGTTTTTTGCAAAAAGTGTTGTGTGGACAGAAACAATGACACAGAGATTCTGATATTTTTACTTAAAAAAAAGAATGAAAGAAAAAAGGTATATGCCTTTGTTTAGGAGCTGCCAATAGTCATCACTGGCTTTTAGCTCATAGGTCTCAGTTTCCTTGTTGTTGTGGAACACAGCATCTTTCCATTTAACATTCCAATTTTGTCCCTGTGTGATTTTCAGTGCTGTGGCATTTAGAAAGCATGACAAAACCTCAATACTTTCTTTACTCTGCAGGTCAATATTCCAAATAATTGTCCTGGTACATTTGAAATATTAGCTGCATTACTGTTAATCTTGACATGAGCTATTTATCCCACAAAAAGGGAAAAAGCACGTGTTTTTATCATTTTTACTTCCTAATTAATTACAGAAATATACTGAATACCAGAAAAGGCCAGTTAAACCCAACGAGAATTTGTTCTTCTATTCAGTAGGGTAAGAGTTAGGTGTAGGTTATACTATAGCTGACTATTAAATGATTTAATCATTTTAAATTCATGCCACTCATACACAACAGGAAGTCTCCCAAAGTATTAGTATTTGCCTAACTCTGTTTATTAACCATCTTTGTTCTCTTTATGTGATCAGGTGTGAACACTAACTATTGTAATTTTTCTTTTTGGTCCACTGACTGGAAAGAGAACGTGTGTATTAGAATCTGCCAGAGAGCATCCACAAATTCAACTATAAATGAGCATACTGACAAAGAATACTTTCACCAAATAGAATAAAGAGATTAAATATTAATCTGCAAATGAACTTTACTTTCTTAGTAGAGGCTATACACTGTGTGCATGTGCACATTTAGTGGTGTATTTCTTATGTCTGCCAGCTGTAACTTTGTATTAGTTCTTATTTTAAACTCTTTGAGCTAGACAGCATAGACAACAATTTGGTCTCTTTGAGGTTTTTCAAAATCCTCCTGTGAATCTACTCTGTATTTTTTACAATTTTTCTTTTATGCACTTACTGTATGATAAGTGGCTTTTCAGAGGTTTGGGACCAATTCCCAGGGTACTGTGTCCAGTTGTTTGAGACAGTTGCAGTTTAACACAATACAATAAACAATGTCCCCAGTACAAAAAAGCTTACTGTATGAAATGCTTAAGAACAGTCACCAAAAAACAAACAAAAAAAGCTGAAATACGTTGTTATTTAAGGTTCATTAATTAATTAAATGTGTTTCTCTATAAATTCAGTTGTTTGGGGACTTTGATTTTTGCATCACATGGGCCAAATGATAACAAGATGATCGTGTAGATGAAGGATTAAAATCTGGCTGTGCTTTGATAAGCCTTTAGTAGGAAAACTCAACAAGTAGCTATTTGGTAAAGTTCTGCAAGAGAGCAGAATCAGGATTACAGCCATAATACTGTAGAGGTAATTTACGTCTGCTGAAGAAGTGAATACTATACTAACATGACCACAGCCTTTAAAGATCAGAGACAATGATCAGGAACGTTTCTTTCTCTTAGAGAAGAAAATAGTGAAGTAGTTTAAAATGCACTTCTTCAGCAGTTTTCTATATGATTATGTCTTGTAATAAGAGCTCAGTAATGTCTGAATTCAGACAATTTGGTGACCTAATATATTTTATACAGCTTAGGTCCCTGACATCATGTTGTGGTTTAACCCCAGCCAGCAACTAAGCACCACGCCGCCACTCACTCACACCCCTGGTGGGATGGGGGAAAGAATCGGAAGGGTAAAAGTGAGAAAACTCATAGGTTGAGATAAAGACAGTTTAATAGGTAAATCAAAAGCCACGCATGCACAAACAAAGGAAAGCAAGGAATTCATTCACTACTTCCCATCGGCAGGCAGGTGTTCAGCCATCTCCAGGAAACCATCATATGCAATGGTTACTTGGGAAGACAAACAGCATCGCTCCAAATGTCCCCCCCTTCCTTCTTCTTCCCCCAGCTTTATATGCTGAGCATGACATCACAGAGTATGGAATAACCCTGTGGTCAGCTGGGGTCAGCTGTACCAACTGTGTGCCCTCCCACCTTCTTGTGCACCCCCAGCCTACCTGCTGGTGGGGCGATGTGAGGAGCAGAAAAGGCCTTGACTCTGTGTAAGGACTGCTCAGCAGTAACTAAAAACATCCCTGTGTTATCAACACTGTTTCCAGCACAAAACCAAAATATAGCCACACACTAGCTACTATGAAGAAAAGTAACTGTATCCCAGACAAAACCAGCACACAGCACATATTAGCACTGATTTTATCTTTCTTTTGGTCTTATGCGGTTTTCTTTTCTCCGATATACAGGGTTTTGATAGACACTCATCACTGTTCTTATGCTACAGTGATGAGTGTCTATCAAAACCCAGTATTGCACTGTATCGGGTTTGTCCACAAAGGTGTCAGGTCCTTCTCCAGATAAACTATATTTATGGCTGACTGCTCTATTGGGACAAAAAAGCAAAACTGCCAACCGCAGTCTTCACAAAGGACTCGGTCTTTTCGATACCTTGAATCATTAAGCACCTTCAGATAAGGGTGAGACATTGAACTTGACGGATACTCCCTGAGACAGGCTTCGTGCTCTCACACATCAGGTGGCGGCCAGCACTGCAGAGGAGCTGCACTGCAGCACCCTGTCAGCAGGAGTTTCCCATACAACGAGGGTATACGGCCTCGCCATTACAGAAATGAGGATATAACTGATGCCGGGTCATCATTCACCATAACAAAATGGCATGTTCTTGCGCCCCAGAGATGTTTACATACCCTTAATTTGCCATGCAAATTAAGTAGTTAATTAAAAAGTAATTTTTACTTCTTCAGTAAAACTTTAAATAGCAATCCTCCAAAAAGCATTTAATTTAGGTTTAATAGGAATCATTAGACGTTAAACAGGAACTAGCTATTAAGAGACACAGAAGTGAAAAACGGATAAAAATCAATTATATATTCCCTACATCTGAATAAATATATTTAAAATAACTATCCTATTTTAGTAATGTAACTGACTCATTAGATCCAAATTAAACACTTGTAGTGTAAACCAAATCTTAATTTAAAATATTACCCACCTTAATATAGTACACTCCCCTTTACACACTACAGTGGACACATTTAGTGGAACAGGCAAGTTAGCCATTTAAATACTTAATGACTGTGCACATTAAATAAAAACTGTCTGCAACATACATTTTGTAGTGATTTATTTGCAATACAGATTTTATCTCTAGATGTATGTAAAGCTGTTAAGTGTGATAACAATTTAAGATATTATAATAAAACAGAAAATTGTAGCAATTTATTTATGTTAATTTATTGACTCTATAAATTCCAGCAGCCATGAATACGCTTGCCGGTATAAAACTAAAAATTATTTTGGTACCTAACAGATAAAATTTAACTAGAAATACTAACTAGGATTTATATTTGCAAGTTGGTTTTTTTTGTTTCTATTTATCTTTCTTTCTCTATTTTTCCCCTACAGAGTAACAAGTGACGTTATGTGCTCATCAATAAGATGCCTTAAAGGTCCTAATTTTCAGGACATGGACACTTTGCAATTTTAAAAAATCAAGCCTCTTTCATAAAGACAGATATATTCACTAAGCATTGTTAGAGGTCTCAAGGATACAGTATTTCATATTTTAATTTTAGGATCTGTTTTTGTAGCAGGTTACAGGATTTTTTTTAACGTTAATTTTGCACCTTGGTTATTACATTTGGTTCTGGGTTTTTTATAGCACTGGATTCTGACTAATCACTTATGACAAGACTGTAAGACAACAGTTTGCCTGCAGAAAGGGGGATGCATAGCAGCACCATCCCAGGAGCAAACGGAGAAGGGAATTATGACTTTTAGAAACATAATTTCCTCTCTTGCTTGCCCCTGGCTCTAAGGGGGGCGCAAACTCCTACTGCTCTGAGCTGGCAGCCAACTGTCAGGTCAGCTCATCTCATCTCAGATGGCCAATGTGTTGAGGGGATGAAGCCAAAGCCCTGCATGTCCCTGAGCGCCGGCTGCCAATGCCCCATCAGGAGCGGGAGTGGTGGCCTCGCACAGGCTGCTGTCATCACTCTCCAGCTTTCGCTGTGACCTGCAGTGCCACTAGCCCATGCCAAGAAGCAAGCCCTCAAGTCTTCCTTATTTTCCCGCACGGTGGGGATAAGAGCATTTGACAACCCTATTTGGCAATTACGCCACTGAAACCAGTATTGAGGCCTCAAATTGGTAGGCAAACAAGGCGAAACAATTGCCTGCTACCCCGTTATCCAGTTGTAGCTATGCTGGACACATCAGACAAAGAACCTCATCTTGTAATTCCTGTGAGCACTTTCAAATTCATCAGAGGTGGAGCCCTCCCTGGATCCTCACTCACCACCAGAAAATGAAAGGGAGCTTCACACAAATAAATGGGTTGTGTTGCATCTACAGACGTGTCAAACTTTGAAAACCTCATGCTCTAGACAGCCTTGCCTTGCTGCTAATTGGTATGTTTTTTCTTTAAAAAGTGAAGATTCTAACCTTTTACTTGACAGATATGTGGGTAAAATGCCACATAACATTTTGAAAGCTTATCTATAGTCTGCTGTTTACGAGTCTTGTTTATGTTGGAGCTCACACAGGAGTATACAAATGAAAAGAGTTAGCAGGAACAAAACTGAATGTTTGGTTTCAAATAGATGTGTAAACTAGAGAAGAAAGGTTTTCACCTACAAAAAGTCTAAAGATACTTATCCTTTTTAAAAGGCAACCATACAAATGTGACACTTGACTCAACAGATTTTTTTATTATCATTATTTATTCCTAGTTGTGTCCCTTGACTTTTTGGGTGGAGACTAGAGGAAGTTTCATTTCCTGTTTTTTGGGGGGGTCTTTGTTGTTTGTTTTTTTTTTTTTCCCCTTTCTTTCTAATCTTATGAAATTGTAGCTAGGAGAGAATAAATGGGATTCCATTTCTCTGTGAGATTTAGCAACAGAATTGTTTACAGTGTTGCAATCAGTCATGTTTAAAGTAGAGCTACTAACTGCATAACTGAATAAGGGAATACTTTGGAAACAAAAGCGTTGCATAACAGGCAAATTTAGCTTGTAGAATCTTTACTATGCAATGTGTAAGAAATTTCATAAACCCTAGGGAGACACTGCAATTTTGTCAGAGGGTGCAAAATGCTAACTTAGAAAAACTAAAATGATAAAAGTATGGAAATCACTGACAATCAAAAACCTGGCTTCATTTCTTTTGGTTTTGCTGTTATTTTTGGTTTTGTTTCCAGTAGGAACTTTGTCTCCTGAAGATTTATACACACAGATTGCTTTGCACTTATAGTTCAGGCTTATTCTCTTCAGGAAACTAAGCACTGCCCTTGGAAACCAAAAGTTTCAAAGACCATGATATCTTCATCCCACCTGAGGAGTAACTGTAAGAATACCAGCAGATGTGAATTGCTGTTGCTCAGAAACATGTGGTATTTCACATCTAAATTATTTTGGAGCCTTCCTCAATCCTCTGCTTCCTGCCACTTCTTGGAGGTGGCAGCACCGGCTCTGAATTTCCACAAAGACATTGGTTTTACCTTCACAAGCAAATTGCTGACCTTCTGACTGATGTTAGAGCTCTCAACCTCTAAGTAGTGCTTTGAGAGGATAAAGTGATGCATTGAACTCTGCCACAATTCCTTGGCTACTGCCAGTAAACATTAGCTCTGAAGCAATTATTATACTGAAATACCAGAAGAGACTGAACAATAAAAAAACTACAGCTCCATAAGAAGCAATACCCTGATGCTTAAATTTGTGAAAATGTAAGTGACTCAAACCTTCTGCAGCTTGAAGGTGTGAAATGTGGGAAACCTGCAAAGTTCCAGTTAAAAAACTTGCTGTCTCTGCTGTGCTAGCCAAAGATTCAACAACAATATCAGCCTGATCTCAATAATACTGTAACTTAGGAAATGCAGTTATTTTCCTCTTAAAAGAGGTCTAGTGACACACTATATTGAGATTTCAGTGTGTGTCTAATTATTAATTATTAGTATTAATAATATTATTAATATAATGGCTTAATATCTTTAAGGAAATTCTTGTATAAGGAACATAAGAAATATCCAGCAGCTTCCTCAGACTCTGTTGGGTTAGTATTTGTTTAGTCTTTTTGTTTGGTTGCTTTTTTAATGAGGAGAAGGGAAAAGATTCATTCCATACCTAACCTCACTGGGCATAACCTTAAAGTCTACTTGGTAGACCATCTTTCTTGCAGTTCCACAAAGCCCATGCCTTTGTCCTTAGACTGCTCTCATGAAACACATTTGTCAAGACTTTCGTCAGGGCTCCCATTTTCTTGGACTTTCCTGACCTTCAATATCACCAGCTATGTTCTTCTTGAAATGTTACTTTAATTTTGGCTTTGTCCTCTTTCAGTACTCTACCAGTACTTCTTTCTGCACAAAGTATGTCCCTTATCTAGATCTTTGAGATGGAGCTGTTTCTACCTTTTCCTTAAAGTGAGTAGCACCAGCGCTCCCAGTAAAAAATTAAACCCCAAAGATCAGATTTTACTCCAAAACAAAGCTTCATAAAACATCCAAAGTGAGACAGAATAGAAAAGGTGTAGATGAACATCCCCTGGCTCACGCTGCAGTGAGACAGCTGGTCCACTTATGTGTGTACGATCTCATTTTAGTAGGTATGCAGGAACGCAGAGGATTACACACAGTCCCCTCCCCAAGACCAAGAGAATATTTTCTTTCCTTCCTCTCTAAGACTTGAATAACAGTTGAGTTCCCTGCTTTCCTCAGCACTTTCTGCTCGCTTTTGTCTTTTTTTTTTTTTTTTCTCCCTCCTCCTCCTTCTTTTTTATCCTGCACTTCTGTAAGTTTCTTCACTTGTGCGCTCTCAGGGAAGGCATAATCTTCTCCCCCCTGCCACTTTCCAGAGTGCAGCCTAACCCAGAGGGGAACAAGAAGACAAACATCTGTCATGTCCTGCCCTGCCACATAATCTTTAAAGGACGTAGGAGATATCAACCTACAATAACTGAAGACAAACTCAACAACATCTACTAAACCAAGTATTTAATAAATTTTAATTACATTTATAAATTTCTAAACAAATATTTAAATCATTATAACAATAAAGGGTGTATGTGCTCTAATCTCTAACAAACTTGTCACAAATAATTCAGATTTTCATCAGTAAAGTACTTCATTACTCAGTGAAACAAAGCATATTGCTGATCTCGATAGGGTTTAATGCAATTTAACATGAAAACAAAAATTGCCAGGTTTAAGAAAGATCCATAAAATATTTGCTTCAGAAAAGTTTCTAAATGCTTCAGAGAATATCTTTTATTTGAAAACGCAAATATTTTCTATTCCATGTCAGAAAATCTAATGTCTGTGCTTACGCAGTATAATCCTATCTCACTGGTAACATCAGTGGATGCATTATGACAACATGCCAAGTCATATCGTATGATCGTATTGCTGTGCCATATCATACCCGCAGGATTAGCACCACGTTATAATAAAATGGCTAAAATGCTTTAATTTTTAATGTTCTAGGTTTTTTTAGAGGAGGCTATGTAAGTAAACAAACAGCCCACTTGACCATTACCTGAGTGTCTCTCTGTCTTTCCGTCATTGGACAATTTCAATCAAAATTGCAAGGGGGACAGACATTTCAAAGATAATCATAATTTAAATTTCACTCCAGTTGGTGGGTATGTAAGGGAGATAAATTGATACCTTACCTGAGAGAAGGGAAAATAGCCATTGTACCTTTCCAGGCAGCTGCTGCCTGGCCCAGCAGCACGTCCCTCTCAGCCAGCCACTTACATCTGCAGAGTAACCATTACTGAAGACATAGGAGGAAGCTGGTAGTAGTGGCAGTGGGGAAATTAAGAGACACACCTGTAGGAAACCGGTTTTCATTAGTTCAGTTGCTCTCAAACAAATTGCTTATTTTTATTAAATCATTAAGAAAACTTCTGCTTCGTCTGTTTGAAACACACTGGGTTTGATCTCAAAGCGTGTCCTGTTTTCACTATAATAAAAAAAAATAAAAAAATGTTTCTGTATTCTGTGCTAAGCAGTCATTACATAACACGTCTGAAAAGAGGCATGGGAATCCAAGTCCTAAGCCACTTATCCGTGCCTAACAAGTCACCCTTTCTGTAAGCCTAATGAATCTTTGTGTGCGTTCCTTTGTTTGTTTCCAAAATGACACAGGTACAACTGTAAAAGTAATACTTCCCAGCTAGACAGAAGAAGCCAGTATTAATTGGTTCAGGGACAATCTCAAGCTTATCTCTTACTTGCTAATTCTCTTTACCCAAACTCTTTTTCAAACAGCCCTATGCCCCACTACAGCATGCTTTTCCTATTTCTGTCTTTTCTTGGCTCCCTCCCCTCCACTAGTCCGCTAACATAACTTGCAGACACTTACCTTCTCTTGCCTTTACCTACTGTACTGTTATTTCTTGTTCCCTTTCTCAGCAGTTATCCCCTCTTCTACACGTCTTGCTGGTGTGGACTCACATTTAAATGGACATAAAACTACTTACATACAGAGCGACAAAAGTAATTTTATCTATTGTTCTGTCGCTACTTTGAAACACTACTAACAAATGGAAGAAATGTCCTTTTAATCTATGTAAATTGTGATACTTTGCTATTATGGGATGAAACAAATCAGTGGAAAGGTTTCTATTGATTTCATTGAGTTTCTGGACAGTACTTCTGTTACATTTCTCTAGATGCCGTATAATTTCTATTTTTAATTGTCATTTTAACTAATTTTCCTAGTACTAAAAGTAAAGGTTGCCACACCATAATTCCTTGATCACCCTTTTAGTCCTTTAAAAAGACAAACAGATTTTGTACCTTTTAATCCTCACACATAGTAACTGATCTTAATGACTGCATATTTTTAACAGTTCATTTACTTCATTTTCAGATTCTGTAAGAACGCTTGATGACTAGCATTTAGTTAGATGCTTTTCACTCTTTAAGAATCTCTCTGTTGACACCTCAGTACACACCCACATCTCACCTTTGTTACTAAAAAAAAGTTGACCTGAGGAAATGTCTTCATTTGCTATGAATAAATACTTAATTTCTCTGCAATACTTCTATAGCTGGCCAACTGATAGGCCCACCAGTTCTGTCATGGCTTCCTCATATCGGTAAAATGTATATTTGGTTTTTAGCAGGCAATTCATTCTCTTATACATGGATTCTTTGTTCCTCAAATTCCCTCCCTGGCCTTTCTAATTTTACTTCTTTCTATTGTTTTCGAGATGATTGGATTTGGGCTTTCCCAATGATACATTTTAGGCTCAAATAACTTAAATATTGAACCTTGACATTTAACTATATTGATCTTTTCCTTGCCTTCCTATTTTCTTTTATTTGTTTAGGGATATTTGTTCTGAGACTTTTGTGCTATGCTTAAGTACCCTCCATGCTGAGACTAAAGATTTTCATTTCAACACTTCTGACTGAGGATATTGCTTATATATTTCCTTTTTTGAAAGTAGATAGAATAATAAACTACTACATTTCATTATGAATGTTTCCCAGAAAAAGTCTGGATACTTCTGTATTATGTTCATGATTAATCAGCATTTTTTAAAAAGTTGGTTTTGAGATGTGCCCTTTTACTATCAGTTATTTCGGTTGATGTCAGACCAAAACTTCCAACAAATAAACTTTTCAAGTATCAAAAAGTAGTTTTCCAGAGCGTAATTTAACCCCTCCACATATAGGTTATTGTTAGGGTTGTTACATTGGACTTTGCTCCTTTGTTGAGCTTTTCCTATACAGTCTATTTTATGTGTTCTTCTTGATTTGTCAGATAGTGTAAGCCTTCTATATGTGTATTCCTATTACTAAGGATTTGGATTTTGTCTGTGTATTGCTCTCCACAATACAGCTTTCTCACCAAGCTGTTAATAAGCATTTTTAAATTTTGTTTTTATTTTGATTCATTCTTTTTTCCCGATAAATATACACCATATATTCAATACACAGTGACGTGGCACAGCACGTAGGTATTATTGGCACTCATTGGCATTACCTTCATACATTTTATTTCTGACTTTTCTATGTGAAAAACACAGCAATTTCCTGATGAATGTATAGAAAATTATGATGCCAAGTCTAAGCTATCAAATATGTACTATGTGCTACAAATTTGACAGAAAAAGCATTTTAGATATACTGTAAAATCATCGAACAAATAAAATATTCATTACTTGCACAGGTGGATTAAAATCAATAAATGCCATTTTGTTGTTATAAACTGTCTGATGTAACAAACATCATCCTGGCAGAGGCATATATTATTATGCAGGCATAATTTTTTATCTGGCTTTTTCCAGTTAGGCAGCTAAGTCTCTATTGGGTTTAAGAGCCACAATTTTTAAAGATGTCAAGATGATATGATTTCCAATAAATCGTTAGAAATTTCTAGTAATCAACCATATCTGAAAATGAGTATTAAAAAAGTAGCTCTGTTGAAGTTAACACTAAAACCCACAGTGACTTGTAGGGCAAGGGGTAATTGTTTCGTTTATGATCATCACCTGGTCACCAGCAATAGGTCTGAGGATCTAGTGCTAGTGATTCAGATTTTATTTTTCCTCTAAGTATTCCGTGCATGTCGTTGGTATCAATGGGATGTTGTAAGCTGCAAGACGTTTGATAAAAAAAGGCAGATTTTACAAGCAAAGGCTACAGTTACTTGGATAAAGGGTTATATAGTTTTTCCCTTAATTCAGAGCCTCAAGTACTTGTTTTACAAACTGCAGAGTGCCCTAAAATCTATTGACTTCATTGTGGAGTCAGAGTATTTATTTTGTAATGCTGAGTCATATAAAAAAAAAAAAAGAAAGGCATTCACTAGGCTGGAGGAAAAAAAAAAAGTCATGGAGGCACCAACCTCCTGAAAAAAAAATGTCCAATTCATCTTGGGTTCCGTGGTGTTTTGTTTTTTTTTTAACATAAGTAAAACATGAGAAATATTGTCAGAAATATATTACTTAGTACGTGCCACTGTAATAGTGAAACTATTCTTTTATCCTGCTGGTGCTCTCCTGCTCCCTCAGAAAGGAAGTTAGAGTTACCGTATGTGTATACACTTGGGCACACACGCACCGAGTACATACCCCAAATGCAGCAGTATCTCTAGCACGCTAGAGGGAGCCATTACATAATTGCAATGACCCTTCCCCCCCCCCCCCCCCCGCCCCAGTTAAGCAGAACTTGCATAGAAAAATCTCTGGATGTCTTAAGACATCCTGCAGGTTTGGCATAGACTAAGGAATAAGGAAAGGAAAGCACAGGACTCAAGTCACAGTGAAACGAGGTCTCTTGATAGCTCAGGGGCTTACTCTGGTGTTTGTTCCATTTTTAAAATTGTGCTGCTCCTACAGGGGACTTCTCCAAGTAAGTGATTTAGCCGAATACGCCGATTTTCCTCAGCCAATCTGAAGCCCTCCTTCAGAAAGCAAAGCCCATTTTGTAAACATAGCCTTTATTTCGTCTGTCTGTCGCTCTCACACAGAAAGTTGGCACGTCTGAGAGTAGTGATTTTACGCTGCCACTAATGTATGTACAGTTTATTTATATACTGCGTTTTAACACAGCATTGGTTTTATAATGGTTACTAGCAGAGTCGTTCTGCATGGCAAAATATCCGTTTCAAAGCTACAAAGAGGTCTCCAGGACGGGTAGATGGGTCTAGAAAGAACACGTACTTGAACTTATAAATTTGTAAGACTTTCTCCAAGTCAAATGATATTTATGGACATAATAACTTAGAAAAAGCTGAGGGTTAGCCTATTGAGCAAGGCGAAAGAGCACCTTCCTTAACTGAATCTTTTTAAAGAGCCGCTCCTAAAATAATTGTCATGAGCGTCTTATAATCGCTCCAGAGTTGATTTTCCTTTTTTCTTCTTTTTTTTTTTTTTTTTATTTTTTTTTTCTTTTCCCCCTGAACGATTCATGCTACTTACACGCTCTTCACTCACAGCTCACAAATGGCAGCTTCATTTCGGTACGCGCGGGTCGAGACAATCCGAGCACTCACCTTTCCAGCATCAGTCATTCCCCACCCCCGCCAGCCCCGCGCCCGCCGCCCCCGGCCGAGACCCTCCCGCCGCCGCGGGGGCGGAGGCGGCCGCCGCGCCGGGGAGGGGAAGGGAAGGGAAAGGAGGGGAAGGGACGGGAAGGGAAAGAGAAGGGAAAGGAGGGGAGGGCACCGCTGCGGCCCCGAGACCCGCACCGCGGGGCTGCTGCCGCGCCCGTCCCCTGCTCCCCGGCACCGCGGGCGGCGGGGGATGCTCGGGGAGGGTGAGCCCCGCTCGGTGCGGCTCCCGTAGGGCCGGGGCGGAGGTGGTGGGGGGGATTGTCCCCATCCACTCCATCCCCGCGCCGGCGAGGCGAGGGGGAGTGCGCCGGGGCCCTCGTGGAGGAACGGGGTGGGGGGAAGACGCGACACGGGGCGGGGGAAGGAGGGGGGGAGGGTGGGGGGTGGGAGAGAAACACGACCGCGTCGCAGAGTCAAGTCCTTGCCCCTCCCGGCGCTTTGGACGAGTGCGGGGGTGTCCGCGCCTCCACCACCCCACCTCTCCCCTTTTTTT
Source organism: Chroicocephalus ridibundus (assembly GCF_963924245.1). Classification (NCBI taxonomy): domain Eukaryota; kingdom Metazoa; phylum Chordata; class Aves; order Charadriiformes; family Laridae; genus Chroicocephalus; species Chroicocephalus ridibundus. The sequence continues at coordinate 39,395,918 of NC_086284.1, forward strand.
CCCCCCCGTCATCACGGGAGATTTGTTAATATACCTTAATAAATAAATAAGTAAGGGGGGGTGTATCAATAAATAAATAAATAATGGGAGGTATATCAATCAATCATTCAATAAATAAATAAAGCGAAGCCGGGAGCAGTTGGGGGGGGGGGGGCGGCTGGGGGCGCGGCGCTGCGGCGCACGGCGACAAGCCCCCGCAACCCGCTCGCTCGCCCGCTGCCTTTCGCGCGTCGCCCGTCTCCCAGCGCACCCATCTAATCAATGACACCCGGCGCCCGCCGCGGCCACGCCCCGCCCCCCCTCACACACGCCCCGCCCCCCTGCGCCTCCTCCCATTGGCCGGCCGGCGGCGGGGGCCGGTCGGCGCCTCCGCCGCCGATTGGCTGGCGGGGAATCCGTATCAATGTTTAAGCCGCGGCGTGAGGTGAATAGCGGCAGTCGGCGAGCGGCGCTGGGAGAGCGCGGCGCGGCGGCCCCGCCAGTGCTGCAGTGAGGGAGGCGCGGAGGAGGAGGGGGGGAAGTGAGAGAGGCAGAGAGCGGCTCCAACTGTTGAATTTTTTTTTCTCTGAATTTCGCTGCACTTTCCCTTGGCGGGGCGGCTGGTTGACATGGATCTGGTTTATCGGGCGTCGGCGTGGCTTTCGCGTGCTGCCTGGCTAAGACTTCTGGCGACCGGCTGTTTGAGAGGGGCCACCCATCAATGAGGCAGAGAAGAATATTTGTTGTTTTTAATTTTTATTTTTTTCTTCTTTTCCTTTTGAAAGCCTCTCCACCACAGGTTGCAGAATTAACTGTGTACTTTGGGTCTGGACTCAAATAAAGGAGAAAAAAAACCAAACCCAAACAGTGCAGAACTGAGACTCGGAACTAGATCTGTGAGATATGTATTGGGAATCTATGTTTTGTTTGGCTTTTTTTTTTTCCTCTTAATATGAAAGATCTCTGACTTATTTCACACATAACACTGAGGAAAGGTGGTTAAAAACACTCAGCAAAGCAGGAGACAGACGCGCCTCTGTGCCAGTGAGTGGATAACAGCCTTGTTTTCCTGATCCTCAGTCTCCCGGAGAAAGAGGTATAGTAAAAGTGTAGCTGGATCCGACACCCCACCCCACCCCCATTCTTTTTTTTTTTTTCCCCTTTCTTCCTTACCCCTCCCACCCCCCAAAAAAATATAAATCTGATTAATTTTTTTTTTATCCTGTCTATAGAGTGAGTCAGAGAAGCGTTAGGAAGAAGCTGCAACTAATGTCTGTGAAGGGAGGAACATGAGGCGATAGTGAATGTGATTTGTTCCGCTGGATCTGACTCATCCAGCAGATTGAAACACCTGCATTTCTGGTTGTGCCATTCATTTATTTCTGGTTGTTAAAAGAACCTGAAATAAAATTTAGTCACCCTTCCCCAATATTTACCTATACACCATATCGCTGGGAACGGTATATCAGAGAGGGGGGAATGCATCTGGCGTTGCCCCCGCTCTTCTGCCCTATACCAAGATGCCCAGAGAGACTGTTAAATCTTGAAAGGACTGCAAAAAATGCATCACACCAATCGCGGAACTGCATAGGGTTTAATATAAGCGAATTAGTCGATTAAAAGGTCTACCACTTTATTTATCGCCAGGATTGTTTTTCCTCTTCTTCTCCCCTCCCCTAAATGAAGAGGACTAGGCGGCAGTGTCATTGGAAGGAGATGCTGAATAGAAAGAAAAGAGAGGCACTTGACAGCGCAGCCCTGTGAATACAGAGACTGTTTCCCTTTTAGCGAGAGACTGAGAGAGAGAGAGTGTGTGTGTGGTGGCTTTTCTTTCTTTCTTTCTCCCCCCTCTCGCCCCCCTTCCTTTCTCTCTCTCTCTTGCTCTCTTTTTAAAATCTATGCGTCCAGCCACGGGTTGCCTGTTGATTTCCTCTCGGCTGGAGAGAAAAGCAAACTGGAATTAAACTGCAGCGAGAAAAGTGCAGCTCCTCAGACACGCATACGCACACACGCATAGAGATACACGGAGAGAAAGGATGTGGTGGTGGCGGCGGCTACTGGCCTGTCTTAAAGAAACCCAAGTGTGCATCTGATTGAACACAGCCTGTAATTTCTCTCAAAATATATATTTACTGCTAATGATGACGGTCAGCTGGTGGGTTTCTTAATTTTTTTTCCCTACAAAAGGACGAGTGTGAGGCTGGTAGTAGAGGGAGAGAAAGGAAACTACAAATCCGGACACTAGTTTTTGCTGGGGGTTTTTTTGGTGTGTTTTGTTTTCCCCTCTTGCCCTGCAATCCTCGTTCCCTCCCCTTCTGATTCGGGAAGGAAAGAGTGAGGGTGTACGAGACAGAGAGGGGGGAAATACCGATGGCAGCGAGATGCAGCTCTCCGCCGCAAGCAATGCAAGATTAGATCTCTAAATGCAGCAAAACACTCCCTGAAAACCAACAACCCCGCGGTGCAATCAGACATTTCACTGCCTCTCACTGCACACGAAGAGGGCTTCAACAACAAGCTGAGACTTTTTTTTCCCCTTCTGTCTCTCTCCCACCCCTCCACTCCATCAATCGCATCACAAGCGATGAGTAGCAAATAAGCTTTTCTAGCCCTGCTTACAGACCTGTGGCCGCCCCCCTTTCCTATGTAGATATAAATACACATATTTAAAAGAGAAATCTTTTTGATCGTTTTTAGAAAGAACAGCCACTGCCACCGATTTTTTATTATTGTTATTATTTTTATTATCCTTTGTACATCTGCGGGGAATCAAGGACCGGGAACTCTTCGCCTGCGCGGAGGAGAAGATCTTTTGCAAATTTTCTGATTTTTGAAATCCTCCCACTGCCGAAGTTGGACACCCGAAGTAACTGCGAGGGGACTGCAAGCACGGCCAGCGCTTGCTGAAAGGCTGCCGAAGCTGCTCCCCCCCCACGCCCCCCACGCCTCCGGCCCCCCCGATTGCTCCCTCCCTCTGAGCTACATGGTCCATTTGCTGCCTCTCATCCTGTGTCTCTGCAGATGTTTTAGAGCAACAGGTTCAGGAACTTAAAATATAGGGGTGGGGAGAAAGAAAGCAAAGAAAAAAAGAGACAGCCGACGGACGAAGAGGAAGAACAAACCCAGCGCAGGAGGCAGAGAAGACGGGGACAACCCTGGTCGCCGCTGCAGCTGCTGCACCCCCCACCCCTGCTCGGGGATGTACCTTTCCATTTGTTGCTTCTTCCTCTGCTGGGCTCCCGCCCTGTCGCTGAAGAACCTGAATTACTCGGTGCCGGAGGAGCAGGGAGCGGGCACGGTCATCGGCAACATCGGCCGCGATGCGCGGCTGGCGGCGGGCGCGGCGGGAGGCGGGATGCTGCCCGCGGAGCGCGGCGGCCCCGGCGGCGGCCCCGGCGGTGGCCGCGGCCCCAAGTCCACCTTCCGGGTGCTGGAGAACTCGGCCCCGCACCTCCTGGACGTGGACGGGGAGAGCGGGCTGCTCTACACCAAGCAGCGCATTGACCGTGAGGCGCTGTGCCGGCGCAGCGCCAAGTGCCAGCTGTCCCTCGAGGTGTTCGCCAACGACCAGGAGATCTGCATGATCAAGGTGGAGATCCAAGACCTGAACGACAACGCACCGGCGTTCCCCTCTGACCAGGTGGACATGGACATCTCAGAAAACGCTGCGCCGGGCACCCGCTTCCCCCTCACCAGCGCCCATGACCCAGACGCTGGGGATAATGGGCTGCGGACGTACCTGCTTACCCGGGATGACTACGGCCTCTTTTCCCTCGATGTGAAGTCCCGTGGTGATGGCACGAAGTTTCCAGAGCTGGTCATCCAGAAGCCATTAGACCGTGAGGAGCAGAGCCACCACACCCTTGTGCTGACGGCACTGGACGGCGGCGACCCACCACGTTCGGGCACAGTGCAGATCAACGTGCGCCTCATTGACTCCAATGACAACAGCCCTGTCTTTGAAGCAGCCTCCTACGTGGTAGAGCTTCCAGAAAATGCACCACTGGGCACTGCTGTCATCGACCTTAATGCCACCGATGCTGATGAGGGTACCAACGGAGAGGTGCTCTACTCTTTCAGTGGCTACGCACCCGAGCGCGTCCGTGACCTGTTCAGCATCGACCCGCAGAGTGGTCTCATCCGTGTCAAGGGCAACCTGGACTATGAGGAGAGTGGCCTCATTGAGATTGATGTCCAGGCTCGGGACCTGGGGCCCAATCCCATCCCTGCTCACTGCAAGGTCACTGTCCGCCTCATCGACCGCAATGACAATGCACCCACCATTGGCTTTGTCTCCGTTCGCCAGGGAGCACTGAGTGAGGCTGCCCCACCAGGTACCGTCATTGCCCTGGTGCGGGTCACCGACCGTGACTCAGGCAAGAACGGGCAGCTCCAGTGTCGGGTGCTGGGCGGTGGCGGCGGGCCCGGAGCCGTCCCTTTCACCCTGGAGGAGAACTATGACAATTTCTACACTGTGGTCACTGACAGGCCCCTGGACCGTGAGGCACAGGATGAGTACAACGTGACCATTGTGGCACGTGACGGGGGCAACCCTCCACTCAACTCCACCAAGTCATTTTCCGTCCGCATCCTCGATGAGAATGACAACCCACCCCGCTTCAGCAAGAACCTCTATGTGTTACAGGTGCCCGAGAACAATATCCCTGGAGAGTACCTGGGCTCAGTCTTGGCCCAGGACCCCGACCTGGGCCAAAATGGGACAGTCTCTTACTCCATTCTGCCTGGGCATGTAGGTGATGTCTCCATCTACACCTATGTCTCCGTCAACCCTACCAATGGTGCTATCTACGCCCTGAGGAGCTTCAACTATGAGCAGACAAAGCACTTTGAGTTTCGTGTGCTGGCCAAAGACTCGGGCTCACCCCACCGTGAAAGTAATGCCACGGTACGTGTCACTGTGCTCGATGTCAATGACAATGCACCCCTCATCGTTCTGCCCGCTCTCATCAATGACACCGCTGAGCTGCAGGTGCCACGCAATGCTGGGGTGGGCTACCCCGTGGGCACCGTCCGTGCCCTGGACAGTGACTTTGGGGAGAGTGGGCGTCTCACATATGAGATTGTGGAAGGCAATGAGGAGCACCTCTTTGAGATGGACCCCACTAGCGGTGAGATACGCACCTTGCACCCCTACTGGGAGGAGCTCAGCCCTGTGGCTGAACTGGTGGTAAAAGTCAGTGACCATGGCAAGCCCAGCCTCTCTGCAGTGGCCAAACTCATTGTCAGGGCCTTGGCGGGGCCCCTGCCCGAGGCTGGCGAGCCACAGGTGAATGGCGAGCAGCATCGGCGACCACACTGGGACTTGTCACTGCCCCTGATCGTGACGCTGAGCACTGTCTCCATCATCCTGCTGGCTGCCATGATCACTATTGCTGTGAAGTGCAAGCGAGAGAACAAGGAGATCCGCACCTATAATTGTCGCATTGCCGAGTATAGCCACCCTCAGCTGGGAGGAGGGGGAGGCAGTGGCGGGGGAGGAGGAGGCAGTGGCAGTGGAGGGGGCAAGGGCAAGAAGAAGAAGATCAGCAAGAATGACATTATGCTGGTGCCCAGTGAGGGCGAGGACAGCCGGGGCCCCCTCAATGTCATGAACGTGGTGAGCAGCCCATCCCTGGCCACCTCACCCATGTACTTTGACTACCAGACCCGCCTGCCCCTCAGCTCTCCCAGGTCTGAGGTGATGTACCTGAAGCCCGCCTCCAACAACCTGACTGTACCCCAGGGACATGTGGGCTGCCACACCAGCTTCACAGGGCAAGGGACTAACGCCAGCGAGGCTCCCCCGAGCCGGATGTCCATAATTCAGGTAGGAGACTTTTAGAATTCCCTGGACCTCACTTTAGACGCTGGTTTAACTTTACCTTTTGTCTGCAGTGAAATCTGCTGTAAGGCACCACTGACGGGACCAACACAAGTCACTAAAGAGAGGTGGACTTAATGAAAGTGGAACCAGACCACACCTGGTGGGTCTGGTTCTGCTGTCACATAGGTGTTTCCCGTGTGATTCAAAAGTAAATGCCCACTGAAATAGAGTTATGGCAGTGCAAACGAGGTGCATGTGAGAGTGCAGGCAGGCGTTTAGTACGTTTGGGGCACGCTGGGGTATTTTCCCAGAAGATCGTCAGACAGAGGTGGGCACTTCCATAGGTTTCACTTCTCTTTGTTTTGGGGTGGAGAAGGGGGGAGGGTGTTTCTGAAGCAGTCATATCATCTGCAGTAACTAACAGGATGTGGGAGAAACTCTACACACTGAGGACATCTATTGCAACAGTGTATTATAGCCCTCCAATCCTGTATGTAAATATGAGCTATCTTTCCAAGATGTATGTTTTTAATTTTTTTAATTTCCTTCTTTAGAATATATATACATAAATATTTATTTTTTTGATGCAGAATGGTATCATTGGGACCCCATTGCCTCCTCCTCTCTCCATAAACAACCAAACCTTCAGTGTTGAAAATTCTGCTTAGTCAAATAGAAAGAAAATGTATGTGGTGATTCCCTCCTACCCCCAAATGTAAAAAAACCCCTCACATCCTGTCATAAACCAGCAAAACAACTAGTCAGATTTCCAGTAGCCTGAGTCAATATTGATGATTGCTTTATAGAGAAAGACTTACATGCTCTGTCTTCTACGAAAGCTCATTTAGAAATTACAGCTGGGCTGCATTCTTCTGCCAGTTATATCCACACTGTCCTCTACCGACTTTCGTGAGTGTGAGAAATGGCAGAATTTGGACCATTGGATATAGGGTGCTAATCAAAGAATGACTTAATTTTCAGCAGGTAGTTTAAAGTCCAAACTCAGAAGATGTATTCCAGAGCAGTGAACTCGTAGAGTGAAGGTGAGGGCAGAATTTGGCTCCAGTTGATTTAATTTAAAGTATTGCTTCATGATTAATGCAGCTTAACATTCAAATACTACAGGTATGTTCCAAAGTGATTTTTAACGTTTGGATTGAAAGCAGGCTCTGGATAATGACTATTAATATATTTGAAATGTCATATCTGTTTTATCCTGTGGTTCTCTAATATGCTGTTCTGAGTCATAGGGGAATGAGCTGAGTGTATCAGAAGTGACACAGACTCATTTTGTATATGCAGCTAGTGGGAAAGAAGTTGCACCATAGACACTTGATGTACCAAAAGAAAATTCATAATACCTTTGAGTTATCACACCCTGCGGGCTGTGAGCACCGAATGTTCTAGTTGCCAGCTGCATCTAATGTTTTAAACTAAATAGAAGTGGCCATCAGTAATCGGCAGGTTAAACAACCAAAATTCCAATAACTGATGGCTTGTAAATTGAATATTTATAACTGGGGGAAAAAAAAAGAAAAAAAAAGAAAAAAGGCTGTCTGTACAAGGTCACTGTGAACTAATCCTCAACCTGCTATTGAGTTGTGTCACAGAAACAATTTCATTTTATGCCTATCATGAATTTGTGTTGCTATCAATTAGGTGAGTGGAGCAATACTTAAAATCTGAAAGTGATTTTAACAAAAAGTGACACTTCAGGAAAGAGTTTAGGTTAGGGCGCAACCGGAGATAATTTGATTTATAATTCATGCTTTAAAAAACAAATAACTTTCAATGACACTTGTTTAAGTAATGTCAACTTTTTCACTGTAAAATGGAGTTGTCAGAATGCTAAAAAAAAACCAACACATTTTTTTTCTACTGACAAGTGTAATAGTTACTAAAAGACAGAAAATTATACTTTCCTACAACCATGTAATGTCTATATAAAGCAATTAATTCATGTACTGATGCTACCGAGTAGTAAAGATTCAACTGTAGTGTAAAATCCCTATGGAAAATATGATTCCTTTTTTTACAGTGTTCACTGTATAATATCAATCATGATTTTTTTTTTTTTCCTGAGATCTATATAAAGCTAAAAGAGGAATTTCCTCCCTTAAAAAGGTGTGTTGTGGTTTCTATAACAGTTTTTATTACAACAACTGTGGGAATGTTAACCGTAACTCCTTGTAGCACATACTGGTTTATCTAATAATGTTTTTGCTTTCCCTGAACATCTACACAGAGTGTTTTGGATGTTTAGATGGTCCAGCCAGTAGATTAGGAAACATTCGTTTTTCCCTAGTGAACAACCTGTTCAAACATACTTATTGATACTATGTTTTGTAGTTGTATTGACAAAACAAAAATACAGTATGAAACAGAGTGGATGGTTTCTAGTTAGGAAAGGCCCAGACTTAAAGTAGTTAGATAAGAAAATCTGATACTCTTCACTGTATTTTGCATTACGAAAATACATTTTGTATTCTCCATCTCCACATCCCTGGTGTAAATTTTATATAAAATTTGCATTTAGAATGTAGATTCTACTTTGTGTCTGGTCCTGTACTTCTGCCTCATGTAAAATTCAAACTGCAAACCTAGGGAAAAATAGTAAAGGATCGGCCCTCTCTCTGGATCTACTATATCCTTAATCACTCCAGGAAACCTGTGCCTGGAAAAGTAAATTGCACAGTTAGGAATCAAAGGTATAGCCAGTGGAAAAAAAGATACAGAATCCAAACAGCTGCTTTATCATCTCCTTTCATTAGTCAATTCAGAAAAGCAGTTTTCTTCGTTACCTCAGTAAGGGAAAGGTAAATGATTGTGTAAGTGTTCTCTAGTGAATATTCACTTCAGTTTTTCCAGATATATTGCTGAGCCACAATAATCTCACACTGTATAATTCATACAATGGGACTGCTTTTCTTCACTCTCTTTTTGTCAGCAAGTGTTTAATGGCAGAATTCTCTAGGAGGAGCCTGTTATTAAAACTTTATGTTTATATATATGTATGTATATACACACGTATGTACGTATATATCCATGGATATATATACACATACTAAATATTATATTACTTAGTACATCCAATTGAGTCTATAAATATTTAAAATCAAATAAATAATTTCTTTCTCAGTAAGATACAAATTTTCTCCCTCTTATTAGGCATGCATAAAAGTTTTTTTTTGCTTTGAAGTAAAAGCTGTAAAGTCAATGGGCTTTATGATTCCCTTACTTCTCATGAACAGTGTTTTATTCTACAGATAATTCAATTTATATCAATGAATACCTGTGGAGTAAAGTGTTAATTAGTGACTATGGGTTTCAGACTGACCCAAAACGACCAGCAGCTGAAGAAAATATTGCCTGAGATGTGTAAGAGCGGTGTACTCTTACCTCTCTTTAAGTGACTTCTGCTAGACATTAGTCACACGGTTTAACAATTTGTTAAAACTCACTACTTTGTAGCATCCAACTATGTGCCATGGTTGCATATGTTACTCATATGAATCAATGAACTTCTTCAGTACCATAAAAATTAAGTAGTTTAAACATGTATACATATTATACATATACATATATATATATATATGTAAAAAATTTTGGATGGATAGCCAAGGATGCAGTATACCTGTGGCTTTTATTGGCACAAGAGACTAGCAAGTGGTAAGGGCTTATGAAAATAGACCATTTGTGATTTGATGTGCACACGAGGTTGATGTGGATGAAGAACAGTGTTTGGTAATGGACTGGGAAGTCAGAACAGCTCTACACTTCGTCGTGTTTCATTGCTTTTACCTTCAGCAGTCATATTCTAAACATACTTTAGAAACGGTGCTTTCAAACATGAGTCAGTTAAAAATATTTAAATATACACCAGTGCTATACAATTGTCATTGCCAGATTCAAAATTCCATGCAACTTTTGAATCACTTAAGGTCTGAATAATTCATTTTTACTGGGGAGAAAAAATAGGAAAGCAGGAGAAAATGGATACTGTAAGTACCTGAAGGATTTCTGTTCACTCTGGACCTTAAAGACTGCTGTTCAAATTCTGCTCATCTCATTCTGATGAGTAAGTCAAGCTGATCTACTCACCTGACTAAGAGAAACAGGATTTTGCTTTATTTTGAAGAGCAGATATCAGAAAAAGAAATATCATGTACAAACATACACATGTATGTTCATATCTCTGCTACCAAAAAGTTCTGAGTTAATTAGTTCTCCTTCCCTGGGTGAACAAGAGGCAGTTTCTTCTTGCAGGTTTCCAATAGGTAAAAGATTGGATGGATAAAGGGGAACAAATAGTTTCTTTAAGCAAATAAGTTCTAGAAATACGTTCCTCAAAGTGACAGAACAGTAGTGTAGAACAAGGGGTGCTGATCATCCTAGAGGTTATTTATTATTATACTTGTGATGCAACTAGGAGAAGTTTGTAAATATATCAGGAATGAGGTGGGAGTGAATAAAGAAAACAGCCGTCACAGCTTTTGCTACACAACAGCTAAAAAAGAACGACTGTGTTGCAAGTAGCTCTGAAGATGGGAATCACCGAAGCTGCCATACTAGGCAGTCCTGTAGCATTTTAAGATAAAATACAGACCATTCTTAATACTTCAGGCACCTGATGTTTATGATGTGTCAACAGATTACTGTCAAGTCCCAGTGCAGCTTCATTGCCAGGTGTCTAGTAGTACCTGAGAAGACAAAGTCTACAGGGCAAATAAAAACCATAAGCCATATTAGTGCTTCTCTGTCTTTAGATACACTATTCAAGGCTTTACTTTGAGAAACTTCAGCTCATAAATTTCAAGATTGCAAAAAGCAGTCTGCAGCTGCTGCAGTATAAGGAGAAGCAGATTTCCTTACAGAAGTTGCATTCGTTCTCAGTGGTTTGAATTCCTACCTGAAAACAGAGGTATTAATTTTTTATTTCTATATCTTCTACTGAAAATGAGGAACATTATTCTCTCTCACTAGAGCTAGTAGAAGTTAATATTTTGCACCAAAAGGATACTGGGGCAGTTCTACACATTTGCAAGTTTGCAGGTTTGTGGTCTGTAATTCTCAAAATTTCACAGCTGCATATTCTAGGGCTGTATCTAAAGACACTGAATTGTCGTCAGATGAAACTTCATAACTACCTGGCTAAGATGCATTATGGTAGTTTTTACAGTCTTTTATAAGGTTATACATCTTCCAAAATAACTCCTGTGAGTGTTTGCATTGTGTAAATACAGTCTGCAGTTAATATGATTTTGTGTTACATCGTTCTGTAGCTTTAGTTTCACTTATTGAATGAAGTCAATACCGGGGTCGTCTGTGTAAGAATTTCAGGATAGGATCTTTTCTACATTTTAAAGAAACATCATTTCATAATTCTTCAAAATACACCGCATAGTACGTAACACGAAGTACATACATTTTAGGACCAGATCTGGCAGCACATTGCTTACTATGGCATCTGCCCTGGCTGCTGAAACAGGCAGAGGGAGCAGAACGGGGCTCCTGTTTTGTGTTACACCTGCTCTGGTCTTGATCGTGAGCTCCTTGCCAGTATTGTTTCTAGCAAGATTATTTCACAAGGATCATTCCTGATATATAGATCCATATGAGATCTAGAGAACTTTCCGAGATGAAATGCTGTAATATAGAACAATAAATGTAATAGAGAAAAAGACATTTTAAGAGTCTGAAGTAGAATACTGATATTATGAGAAAGAAAATGACATTGCCAGAACAGAAATCCTCATTAACCAATAAATTAAGGATAATAATGTCTCTGTAGAACTTGCTGGTTTATAAAGTATAAGAGTTGATGAAAGTTAGTGCAGTTAAAATAAAAGCCATGAAGTAAGTCATACAGGATTTACTGGATCACAGCTCTCAACGGCTCTGAAAGTTGTCCGAGCTTTTCTCATCTTGGTGCTCATTGTCACTGCCTAATCTTAAATGGGAAAATTCACACAAATTTGTGATTACCAGTGCAATTTTGATGGCTGATCCTTTGAAGAGTTATCTTTTAACAATAGATTTGGTCAGGTTTCTGTTATCCTTACCCACATTGATGAAAAGGCCTGTTCTTACTCATATTTCCGTCAATGGCATAATTTTGACTTCATCAATGATTTCAGTGGTTCAAGAGTAAGTTGTGACTAAGAGCCTTACAGAGTGCAGCTAAGAATAGTATGATTGGGCCCTTTATTTTTAGATTTCAGCTTTTTGTGATGTTTTCTTACAGCTTCTTTGCAAACAAGTAAGGGGACTGGAATTTAGAAGACTTTATAACTATGTTGTGACCTGTAACAGTCAAATGCGCAGCTGAAATAAGAAATCAAAGACTCCACTGAACATATTGCTGAACATCTATTTTCACATTTTTTCATATATTTTTGACAGTGTGCCTAATATAGCATTATTCTTAAAATTCAGCAAATATTGTTACATGGAAAACTATCATTAAGTATGTGTAAAATATTCACAAATATATCTTGGTATTAAGAAAGCATAGATACAACCTGGCTTCTCTAATGAGGGAAAAATGTAATTAAAAAATACTTTCTTCTTGAGTCACAACGTTTGGCTATAAAACAGTTGGAATTTTTTTTTCAGATGAAAAAAATTTTTTTTTTTCTTTTTTCCCCCAGCATTTTTTCTTCCTTTTCACTACCTTCCTCCTCAGGAAACAATAACATACTGGGTAATATTTACCCATATGTCTTTAAAGATCCTGCTTGATCTCTCTTTTTTTTCCATTGTTTCTACAGAAGTTAAAATGCCTAGTTAAATTAGTTTTAGGTTTCTCTATGCAAGACACTCATTCTACATATAATAAGTGTACCTATGTGGGTTATTGTTTTCTTTCTGAAGAAAACATATAAGATGTATGGCAGAGGTTTTGAGGTACCTCTTCAAAACTGAGGAGTGCCTGCACGTATAAAGAAAAGACACTTTGACACTAGGATTAGGATTTCCCAACAGGTAAGAATTTTCTGTGGAAAGAACTTAAACAATGATTTGTTGACCGGAGCAGAAACACAGCTCTGTTTTTATCTTTAAAAGTATAGAAGCAATCCTTTGATGTCAAAAGGTCAGAGTAGAGCAGTTGGGACAAATTTTTGCAACAGATAGCCTGAGAGCTTTATACTTTCAATTGTATCTCTACTTTGGCTGTAAGAAGAGAAGTGGTGAAATTAATGCTAAAGGGTTCAACAACATGGGAAACAAGTGAAACTCTCAGGGGACTGCAGACTCTTACCTAAATAGATAAAAAAAAAAAAAAAAGAAAAAGGTACTAGAAAGAGAGTGGCAAAATGTTTTTTGGGAAAAGTTCCTTGAGTTTAAGTGTTTCATTTGTTATGTTTTTAAGGGGGCAACAAGGAGATTAACTAGTTGTTGCTGCTTTTGCTGATATGATGAGATGAAATGGAGTAGCGTACAGCCTGCCATAAATCTTAGCCAGGGAGCGTTCTAAGACTTAGTAATATATTTGTCATGGTCTTTTTCATGCAACCTTTGTTTTTTAGTCTGCTGTAGACATTATGGTGTTGTGTTTTGTTTTTTTTTAAACAGAAGAAGATTCTGGATTAATTACTGTAAATCCTAAGAGAAAGAAAAAAAATAGATAAATTATGAAGCATTTTAGATAAAATACTCAGCATTAAGTACAACATTCAAGAACAAGCAAATTCATATGAATGTCCCTGTTAATTAGGATATTAGGCAGTGCTTTAAATAACCTCCTTGAGCAGTCATATATTTTCTAGCTAAATCCCAAAGGCTGATGGTACAGTTCCTACTTATTAAGGTCACACGAGAAGCGTCTCTTCCTTTTACTGAATTGCTTCCACTAGTTAGTGTTGTTACCTGTACAGAATGGATAGCATGCAATCAGCTCATCTCTCACTTGCATGAGATGAGAAGATAGCTCTTTTTTTGGTGATGTCTCCTCAAAAGTGAGGACTCCCTCTACATATAAAGATATTACTGCGTAGTTTCAGCCAGTCATTAGTGTTACTTGTCCAGGTGCATCTCGCTTTCATGCAGTGAGGGGATATTTCCTCTCTCAGCCCTCAAGACAATCAGCCTATTGTTGATCTATTTTCAATTTAGTACACTATAAGCAATCTAGGCAAGTAAAATCTTTCAAGTGAACGGTATTTTATTTTATCCATGGACCTTCTACCGGCTTTGTGATGTGTGTATCAGATCAGAGTTCCTCTGGTTCATAAAACAATTTTGCCCATAATAGAAAAGTTTCTAATTGCATCGTGTTCCCTGCTGGGTGGTTGCGTGCTGCAGTCTCCACGGCACGCCAAAGGAGGACTTTAAAAGAGAAAGGAAAAGCCTTGTTACAAGATACAAATGCACAATTTCAGCTGTGTGGGTGGGACCTCTGATCGATGCATTGTAAATTCTTGCAGTGATAGACATGCAAAATTAGTTTCAGGCAGTGTTTCAGACCATCTATTGATATATGTGTGACACGCTTGTATTTGCCTGTACTAGTTCTAGTGACACTATGATTACTGGTATTTGCAGTCCTTGCCCTGGAACACTTCCAGGCAGTTTTATTGTATTGAAATGGCTCTTACAGTTCATTGAGCATCCAGCATAACACTGCTGAATATGATTGGCGCGTTTGCATATATTTATTCAAAAAAAATCAGGCAGTTAAACTGCATAATTATGGGAAAACGAATCATAACAATAAAAGACCATTTAAGTTAACAAGCTTTGTGATCAAAGGATAAATACAGGTTGGATAAATGAGACTCTAGATGTAACTAATCTACATAAATAGGCTTTGGTCTGATTAGAGGAAAGGAATATATTAAAATAATCTAAAGGTATTAAAAAAGCATTTTACTTCAGTACTTTTATAACGTCTAGTTTTATTTCATCATATTTTTAACATTTCTAGTCAATAAAAATAGCTGTCTTCAGTGATAAACTACTTTTATGTGGTTTTATTTCTTGATTAACAATGTTTACAGTGCAAAGAAATTCTAAACTAACACAAGTAAACAAAAGTAACGTCATAAGTTTTCATTCTAGTTTGAATGCGTCATGTGTCAAAAACCTTAAAAAATCTTTAATGTCTTAATTTTAAATTTTTTAATGTAGCAGTGTTTTTTGATTGATTTTTAATTAAAGAAAAACATTAAAGGGAACATTTAAAGGACAATTTCTTGTTTACTGTCTTTATCAGCAGAGAGCAGCCTTTGTAGTGTTTGAAAGCTGGTGCATTAAAAATCAATTTCAAGTCTTCAAAGCTATAAACTCTTGCTTGCTTTGTAGATATATACTGGTTTTAAAATCATTGGAAGCACACTTGACAATTGAATTAAAAACAAAAGGTAAATAACGGCTTCATCAAAATTTGAAGGATTTTAATGTATTTTTAATAATAGCTAAGGGATTTTTTATAGAGAGCAGACATGTGAATCACAATTTGTAGCTTTTAAATGCATAATTTGTTCCTAAAGACAGTTATATGTATTCTTTTATTAATAGAACTTTGTTTCAAACTTCCGTTGGTGTTGTTCTGTTGCATTTAATGAATGCCATGATTCAAACACGGAACATATCAGTCAGTTTCTTTACTTACTGTATTTCTGTCTCGTTCTTTGCTGATTGCTAAGCAACCGCTTATGGTTAAGATTGTTTAGCTACAACTCGGTTTTTAAAAAAAGGTGAGCTGAAGTGGGCTAAACAAATTTTCATTAATTCTTAATGAAAATGTTTAAATACTATAACATTTTAAAGGTGACAAAAAAAAGGAAGAATATTGTTTTAATAATGCACCTCAGATTCAGCACTTGGGCTTTGTTCCTACCAGTACTGAGGAAAAGACTGCTTTTCCACAAATATGGAAAGAGCGGGATCATGTCCTTAACCAGTGCATAAGTAATTTCAAGGCCTATGGAAACTAATTTATAGATTGAGTTAGTATTATGTCTTTCAAGGCACAATCCCTAAAACACTTATTCAGTGAGTATTTTAATTTAGGTCAGTAGCACCACTGAATTAAATAGATCACTTACAGGAATGGAGTTCCTGATGTGCACAAGCACGTGCAGAATTCAGCCCAGAATCTGTGAGTCTGTGTTAGCTGAACTGCTCCCTGTTGCTTCTCTCCTTTGCTTTAAAAACACTGCAAAGCTGCAAAAGCTGTTCGTTTCACTTAGCCTCCAACTGCATTCTCTAGTACTTTATTGAGCTAGTCCTGGTGTCTGGATATTTGATATTTTCGCTTTTTCACATAGACTTGCGTAATATGATATGCAGATTTGAAGATCATAAAAACAATCCTGCTTTGATGATCATGAGCAAGATTATCCAGCTACAGCTGTAAAGTACCAAGTGTGTTCTTTTCTGATCTCTTCATCATTTCAGTGGATCAAATGACAATAAGAATATAGTGGAATTTAGAGTGCCTGGGAAATAACGAATTTAAAAGCCTTTTAAAAATGGCAGCCGTGAAGCCTTAGAAACTGTTTAGATTTCTAGACTATATGTCAGATGATACAACTGTGTGTATGAATGCCTATGCAGAGATGCATAGATTGGAGAGCAGCGTGGCTTCAAAAGAATTATCTAGCCGGATAAAAGGCATTATTAACAACCAATGTGCATCTTTTTTTTTTTTTTTTTCATATTGTGTATGATCTGCACATAGCTGTGTAACAGTGTTTTGGAAGATGCTGTCAATCCGCACTTTTTGCTGTAACCTAGAAAGCATCAAGTTTAGAGACAAATGCTGTTGTCATTTTTTTCCCGAGGCAAGAGTATAGGTAAGGAAGGACCTCATTTTCCACCTCATGGTGGAAGTTATACATCTTGCTTAAAAGTGTGCATCCTGCTATCAGACTTCAGGATCGAGTGTAATGATGAAAAGGAGGTATAAGTCACGTGGCACATGAGAATAATGAGCACTCAATTGCTTCCATCAACCGTGTTAGGTATTAAAAGCACATGATAATTTGCATCTCGTAGCTCCGAGGCAAGGAATGTATCAGTCAGCTTTGTAGCCATGGGGTGAAAAAGAGGGGAAACCAAAATGTTTTATGTTATTTCTTTCAATGCGTAGTCTTCATTTTTTCTAAACCTGTAAATGTATTTTGTCTGTTTAAACCCCCTGTAGCTTCTTTTCAGGACTAACAGGATATAGTGTTGCAAGGGGCAGAAGTAACTGCATGAGTTTATTTTATTATTTATTCATTGGTCACCACATAAATGATCCTTCGTAACAGTATATGTCTCATTATCACAATAATGTGACAGTAATGAAACAATAATTCCTTCAAGCATGAAATAACTAATTTTAAGTACTTTCCTGTGCTCATTTGTTTCAAACAGCTTCCAGAATTTTGAACAAAACTTGAATTTCAGTTCATTTTAAATATATGTAGACCACACACACTCTTTTCTTCCCCTGATACTCACAAAGGAACCTTAGGAATGAGTAGTTAGATTTCCAGATTTTGACCTACATGTTAGTCTACTTTACTTGCATGAAAGTAAAGCAAGAGAAAGCTATTTCTATTAAGCAAATGTAAGCTTCAGGTATTTTGGTTAGTATTGGCAAAGATCTTTATCTAAAGATAAATTACTTGCTGTCATATTGGTCTTGCTGATACCAGTAAATGAAGAAATAGGCATACAAGTTGAATAGCCATAGGAGGAAAAGAGTTTACTTAAAGGAAAGGTTTTGTTCTGATTTAAATTTTGAGTCATAGGTTTTCTATAGTATTTTATAATAAAGACAATTACATAGTAATTTGGGTTAGAATGCATGCCCAGTTCCCCATCTCAGAACCCAATTTGTTACTACCTGTGGCTATTTCTATTAAAAAAGAAACATAATTACTATGAGTCTCAGCAGTCTAAGAGTAAATTTTTGCAATTACAATACCTCCCTTGGGCAGATATGTGAAAATGGCAGATTAATTTCTGCCAGTATCTGTCTATTCCTATGCACATTCTTAAGGTTGCTGGTAGCTTGGATTATGATTACATTGGTGCTGTTTGTTATGCTGTGGTTAAGGTTAAAGCGGCAATCCTATTATAAATCTTAAGGAATAGGGCTCTATACCATTACCTTGGAAAGTCTCTATGCTGAGGTTTGATGTACAAGGTCCTAGGAGTAAGATCCTAATTCTGTTTTCATGGAAAGTGAATAGGTTTGTTCTTGATCTTAGCATATTTTAGAAGGGCATTTTGTACTTTATTACTTTATGCCTGTGAAGATTGAAACAAAAACAACCAACAAACACAAGTTTACTGATTCTTAGCAATTCACTGTGAAGTTAATGAAGTTGTATGTGAACTGAAGGCCATATAGTAGTCCCTTAGTATTGTATGGCTTTTGTTTTATTCCCAATGGCACAATGGTGTGTTTATTTAGAAAGAACCACCAGTAAGTTAAGATGTCTTTGAAATTATGTAAATGAGTAACTTTCTATGGAAGTAATCTAATTCACCTCCTAATGAGCTTTTCTACCTGAAAACAAGTTCAGGTGTAGAAGAAACGCACGCAAAGGCATGCTTCCAGAGATTACTTTCTGCAGCTAAGCACCTAACTCCATGTTGAATTCCAGTGAAGTTGGAAGTTGGTGTGGCTTCATGTGGGCTCATGATCCACCTGCAGGGAGCAGCATTAGTCTATGATACACATTATCCGGTTTGAATATTCAGGAAGAGCACTATGAACAATCTTAAAAAGTTATTTTTTTACCCTTTGCATGAATTTTTGTTTGGGATTTCTTGCATTTTACTCGTCGTATCTTTATTTCTTTTCCATTTTGAAAGAGACTTACCCTGACACATTCTTCTGAATGTTGGTTTGGGAACTTCTGTGATATGAAGGTTCATGACTAAATAAATAAATAAATAACTTAATATATATATGCATCCTTCAGTTGCTGTTGCATGCATTCTCTTTGAAAAAGGTGCTCATGTGCTGGGTGAGCATCCTGCTAATTAGATACAGAGGCAAACGCATAATTTAATCACTGTATTCTAACTAGCTCCTCAGTCAAATATTAGTATTCATGTACAGTCTCTCTATCCCTGATGAAACTTGCAACAGTGTCCTAGATGTTGACAAACCAGCAATGGTTTGGAACAGAAAGAAGACTTTTCCTAATCCTGGAATCTTTGCAGACAACATTTCTTATGTAATCTTCCTTATCTTAACAGCAAAATCTGACTTCAGACTCTCTATATGGCAAACTGTAATGAGAGGGGTAATCCAGAAGTGTTTTTTTTTTTTCCCAGGCTGTTACGAATTTACCCGTGAAAATCGGCCCTTAAATACCCAGGAGTTTACAGATTACCTGTGGAGATCCCTAAATAAGTGCATGTTGTGCTCAAGATGAGGTGATCCTATTGAGAAAGATAACTATTTTTTTCACTTGTTCTGAATAAACTTAATATAGAGGCCTGCATGAAGACATTGCAGTAGGTTAACACTGAAGTGACAGAGTTGTGGATCGTTATACAAAGCCCTATAGCCAAAAGGCCTTATTTTTTCTGTCCAAGCCTACTTGACCACTGCTACTATATTCATGGTGCATTTGATCAAACTTTCCATTTTATGTGGTACCTCATCACAGGCACATGACTGTTATGGCTTTAAAATATATTTAGGGACAGAACCTCTTGCTAAATTTGTTCAAGCCTGAATTATTTATCTTATGTCACAAATAATAAATCAACCCATCACCATTTTACAGTTGAAAATCTCCTTGCACAGGCATGTGAGGCTGTAAAGTTTGATGATCTACTATTCTGTCATAAATTCAACCATTATTTTGGCAGCATATTTAGTGATGTGTCTTTTTCTAGAGCTAAGAGGAAATAATTATGCCAAGGTATTTGTGTGAAAGTAGGGCTTTGTATCCCATCACAAACTGTTTACAGAATACTTTGTTGGGATTTTTTAACAAAATGTTGAGATAAATAGTTGCATGACCGAAATAAGAAATTAGACAGAAGATAATAATGTAAGTTTTAACATCTGTGATTTTATTCCTAATTCCTAAGTAATTTAAGTGAATCGTTGTTTTTCTGGAGAAGGATTTTAGGATGAGGAAGGGGATAAGTTTGCAGCTTTAAAAGAAAGGAGGTGATCTAGATTTACCTCTCTTCTTCTGATCGTCACTTAAGAAGAAAGCTTCAGAGTTCCTCCTTATGTGTGTTTTCTGTGCAGGCAGTGTGGCTTCAGAATCAAGTCCTGCTTTATCTTCGTTGCTGATGTTTTTCACTCTGTAGGGAAGAAACACAGCACCGGAGTCTTGTGCCACATACAGTGTTTGCTGCCTAGCTAATCACCTTTCCCTGTCACTGCCATTACAAATCTGTTTAAATGCCGTCCATAGAGAAGACCATATGCTGGGATAAAGGAATATTATGTTTAAGAGTTTCTTCTCATTTTCTATCACTATTGTAATCTTCTTCCTGCTCCTTTGCAGCTTTCTTCAGCATACAACATATGTATCTGTGGGAATGTAGCACGCTATGTAAAGACTCCCTTATCCCCTAATTGAACTAAGCAGACTGATCCAAGGGCTATTGAAACCAATTTGAAAACATCCATTGATTTCAGCGGACCTCAGGTCATGGCTTGTGGGAGTTTTATTGTTGCCTTTAGTGAGATGGACAGAAGAAGGTAAACATCGTGGATAGATGTTAACACAAACTTAACAGATTTAAAATATCCAGTGTCTGTGTTTCCCCTTACTAAATATTATGAGTACAAAACAATTTGTCAGTGTTAAAAGGCCAGAATTTGATCTCCTTCTCCACCATATAGTACTGCAGTGTTTATAAGCTTTTATCTGTTTAGAAAACATTTGTGATATGTTGCTCCTAGAAACGGGAAAACAGCAGTGGTAAGAATAGGACAAATTCTACAACACTTACTGGCTTCACTGGGAATTCCTGCTGAGTAAGAGCTTTCAGATATATCTCAAAATTAAAAATAAAATGCCAGGAGCTCACAATTGCACTGTAGAATCTGTGTGCATGAGAGAAAGAAAGAAAGAAAAGAAAAGGCTTTTTCCACACAGAAACAAAGTGTTCTAAACACAAGGAGAGAGTATATTTTTGAAATTATAACAAATACTTTGATCATCTCCTTAAATTTCAAGGCACTATTTTTTTAGGTTTCCCTCTAATTTTAATTTGTTAATTTCCAGACTTCATATGTAACATGTAGATTGTAATGAAAAATTAAAAAAAAAACAACAAAACTAACGTTATCAAAGATACACTCCCAAAGGTATTGTTATTTTGGGTTCATGGTATGATATTCTTAGAATGAGGCAATGTTGTGATAAGTGCAGATTTCATTCTAGTTAGCTAGTTGTAGGTGAGTCTGTTATGGAGTAAACATAATATCTGTTAGGAATACTGAGGTAGGCTCAACATGGTGGGAGCCATAGATAAAAGGTGCATTAAAGCGTTTCAAATTCAATCATTAGGTTTCATTGCACCCATCTGCTACCAGAAAATATAATTGGCAACTTGATTCATTGACCTTTAACTGTCATTTTGGACCATGTTTTTTTTTAAAATCCGTATTTTCAAGTTAGACCTAGAGAGTTAATTTCATAAGAGAATGCCCAGTACATTTTAATGCAATTACTTTTTTCTTTTTTCTTTTTTTTAAGCAAAAGGTTTTTTTAATATAATCAGGTTTAATGGTCTGTTGTATATTCTGCTAATCCAGTCAAAGTAGTTATTTAATATTGAATGTGGTTAAAAGCAACTAATGTTCAACTTCATTAAGGCTTCTATTAAATAGAAGTCTTGCTGAACTTTTACTGTTTTTTTATGTATGAACTACTACCTCTTATTAATTATTTCCAGGGTTTTCGATTACACTAAAGTTATACTTACAAGCTTCAGTTCCACCAAGATTATACAGCACAGTACAAGGTCTAAATAAGCACTGAAATTGTGGAGTGCTTCCTATTTTGTTCCTAAAATGTGTTTTATCTCTTTCCCGTTATTTTCTGGAACAGATATTATGTTGTGCAGGTGGGGTGGAGTGCATACATCTCTTAGGAGTCCTGTATGTGTGGCACACAAGTAGACTTATAAAATAACAGTGTTACTTAGAGCATGCAGGAAATATAATGTGATAAATGAGAATGATTTAGTGTTTTCTCAGCAATGGTGAACAATTACATTGTTCTGTCATCTGAAGTTTACGTAATGGAAAAACATTATTACATGTGTTTCTTTACACAACAGGATACAATTCCTGAAATATTTATATAATATAGAGACAGATGTGTGTAACCTAACCTTATAATCCCATTTCACAGCTTTCCCAAATACTGGGGAGCTCAATAAATAGGAAGCCGATTATATTGGCAGTATAACTCCATTAATAGGATTCGGATCTGCCTTATTGACAAGCCAGTACTGTTAATATGATCCAGTATATTAAATTGACAGAAAAACTGGAGCGATAGAATGTATCTGCAGCCTAATTGACAGGGAAGTTCTTTCAAAAGCTTCTTAATGTGGTTTTTATTGACAGACTAGCTTCAATAAGTACATATCATTGGTGAACAGTGTAAATATATTGGATGCAACTGTACTAGCAGATTCAGGTGAAGTAGTTATTGTTGTGTTTTCCCATACTTCCATCTTTACTTTGATATAAGTCACATCAAGCGCTCTCATATGATCTTCACAAATGCCGCTTAAAGCACCAGTCTAACTGCACTGCTCACAGGCATCTGACAAGTCGTGAATTATTTTAAACGTGTTCATTTTTAAATGAATAGAGGCAATACAGAGCAATGCAATAATGTGTCACGAATTTCATTATGTTTATTTATTGACGTTGTGATAGCAGAAACAGAGCTATTGTACTTTCAGCTCGAGCTCTTTATGTGGTGTGATGTTTGGCACCTCTTCCTGCGTTCTAATCTTGCACCTTCTCCAAAAAGTAGTTCATTTTAAGAGCTCGTATTACAATTATATTTTCCTAGTCTCATTTGACAGCTTTCCACATTCTCTTCCTAGACCATGCTAATTTCATTAGATGCTTACATTTCATGTTTCTCCAGTGCAAAATAAAATGAGGCTCAGAAGCCCGAAACCATCGTGAAATAAACAGCAATTCGAGTGTGGTCTGGAAAATCTTCTTGATTCTTTTTTCAGCAGAAGGAAGTTTTGGGTTCAGCTTCCATACGTTTTTCCTAGTCCTGTCTTTTTTTAGAGAAAGAAGTCTGCATTTAAACATATATCCTGCGTCTGCTCTGTCAGAGGAGTTGAAGGCTTTTGTTAAGCTGACTTCCCCACCGAAGAAGAGGCAAACTTGCTCCTGAAAGTCTTCAATCTTTTGTATCATACTAAAAAAATGTGATCGGTCTGGTCTCACCCCATCTTTTGAGTGTCTTTTAAGTCTACTTTTTTACCAGGATCACTTAAAAATATGTCTCTCTCTATAGTGACCTTTTTAGCTTCTTCAGGCTTCAGTCTTGGTGCAACCATCAATGAGGTGAGAGGAAGCTTGACTGGGCCTCGTGACTTCAAGTCCTTGCACTGTATTAAATCCCTACAATCTAGACTTCTGTCTTCTTTTGTGCCTTGTATATTGCAGAGTAAAGTCCTGTAAAAATTTAAGGAATATTTTTTTTTCGGTAAGCCAGTAATACAAATACAACTCAAATACCTGCAATACCTTAATATGAATGCTTAGGCAATATATAAATACTTTTTTTTAACAAATATGGTACTTGCTAAAATAAAATATTACATGGACCAGGCATTTATATGGGGAGAATCTGCATTCCTTCACTTACAGAAAAGGATGGTAGTCTCCGTCCCCAGAGTTTCACTCTTCAGAAGTCAGTGTGCATTTGACTGAATAGCTCAGGACCTCTTTCCCTCACAGTTTTGCTTTTCTCATTCAAGAAAAAGAGAAAACACGAGCCATCAACACTCTTCAATAAAGAGTACAGCAGCCTGGTGAACGTTATTGCCTTGTGCATATGACTGTTTTTGTTGCCCAGTATTTTTAGTGTGCTTTTGAAGAGTGTTACATATGTCAGAAATTCACATAAACATGCTGCAGGTCCTGTAACACCAAAATACACATTTTGCAGCAAGTGTGAAACTTCCCAAATATGTACATGTCATATAAATTATGTCTCAAACATTTTTTCAAAAGAATGAGAGTGGAGAGCACGTATTAGGACAAGATTTGTTAAAGCAGCCTATTTGATTTTTCTCTTCAAAAAGGTAGAATAACTTATTAGAAGTTTATGCCCAGTTTTGATTTTTTGGGGATTGGTTGGGGTTTTTTTTGCTATTGGGTTAATACATTTTCTTAATGAAGGAAATATGGTGAAAGCAAAAACTACTACTTCAGGCTAAGTTTATACACTCACTGGCAGTCTTATACTGAGGTGTCTTTGTGAAAAATTGTACTGTGTTGAACACAAACTGTTCCTAACAAAATGAAGGCAATTGTCTGCTCTTTCAAAACTAGATTTGGCAGAATATAATTCTTTTGTCTTGAAATGTGATTGCCTTTATATAAGATCTTTGTTTCATGGGGGAAGGGAGAATACTCAGAATTAAGCTTTTCAAGAAAAGACACAGAAGATGCTTGAATTAGATATTAAGTGGCAGTCTGATAAAGGGGAGAGGTGTTTCATTTCATTTTTGCATTTAATGTTTAATTAAAAAGAAGTTAGAGTCAGCAAAGACATTTTGCTTTATTATAGTTCCAGGTATGAACACCTACATAAAATGGAGTTGCATTGAATCATTTCTGAAAATGTGATACTTGTTCTTGTAATTCTGAGAAAAAAATTATGAATATTCCAGTAGCCTAATATTCATAAATCTGATTAATGTTTCTTTCAGACCTTTTTTTTTTTTTTTTTTCATTTTAGAATACATCTTTCCCTAATATGACAATTATTTCTGGGCATAATTTATCAAGAATACTTAAATATTGCATTTCTCTTTATATCCCCCCCTCTTTCTCTCACTTTACACGTCTTTGTAGTCATGTTGATTTTAAGATTTAATATTTTTTAGGAGAGAGTCCTGTTAATTAAAAACTTTTCCTTTTATTTTTCTCTAATTTTATTCAAACATTATGGAATACACCAAAGATTACTAGAAATCTTCAGAACTGTGACATAACAAAGATTTTGATTAAAAAGAAAAAAAAAAGAAAATAGCTAGGAACCTCTAATTTTTAATGGGCAGCATGCTTTTTATAGGAATTCTTAAAAGCAGGAGCCTTGTAAAGTCCTCTACCGTTGCCTTACTGAGCAATAGAAAAATTCTTGAAGTCTGATTGATTAATATAGGGCTGTAATCTTAATCCTGACTTTTTTTGAAAAAACATATATGTATGCAGAGCCAAAGTGGAACTCCTTTTTGTTTATAAAAATATCAAAACTTTTCAACAGAAGTAAATACATATACCTTGTGAACATGAACTTACTGAAAAAAAAAAAGGAAACAAGATTAATGTAGCCCACTGCTAAAAATATTCCCCATAATTCATTGTGTAATGCTTTGCCCAGGCTGCTTTAGACTGTTTCTAGTGATGAAGCTTTCACTTTATTTTTTTTCTTACGAGAGTATTTAAGGTTAATGGATCCTATGAGGAATTTGTTTCTGATCCTCTGTTCTTGGGCATAATTTTTCATTTTCTTTTCTCTAAATTAAACTTCTGGAAATCACAGGCATTCTAGAATTAGTCAGTAGAATCTTAACTGTGAACTTTCAAACTTCTGAATGGTTTTATTTTGAATTTATAAAGTCCAATATTCCAAATTCAACATATGAGAGCAATAATTAGCAACAATAGCAGTTTATATAAGCCCCTGTGTGGTCATACTACACAAGCCCTAACACCTGTAATAGAATTAATGGTTTCACAAGAAGTTGACAATAGCAGTTGAAGGATATTCTACATGTTGTTCATGCAAACGGTGGCCAGTAAATGATTCTTGAAATCACATTGTTAGACTGTTGCAATTATATTGTCACATCTGAAACCCCATAGCAGTAAAAGTGTATTTTGCACAGGTTTCATTTTCTTGTTCTTTTACTTTCCTCCTCCTCAACTCCCTGAGGAAAAAGGTAACATAATCAAACTGTAAGATATTTTTTGAAAGGTGGTAACCCTCTTTTTTTTTAAAATTTTGTCAGCTTTTGAAAGCTTTATATGTGTTCTGATCTCTTTCAAAATGGAATTTTTTATGGGCTTCATCCTGAGAAAGCTGCATTAAATGTGTGTACAGGAATCCTCAGGATCTTTTCTGCAACATTGCAGTGATGGCAGTGTTCCTAAAATTTCAAATTTACTCTAGGGTCACATATTAGGACACATAGATGGAAGAAAGTATTTTTAAGGGGACATTGTAATACCTGTGAAAACATCTATCTGTTGCATGGTTTAACAGCATACTGTCATTGGAAACGAACTGATTCCACTATCTGTGAAAAGGAGCCATAAAACCAGGACCTCTTCTCTAGGGGAGCTATGGACAGTTAGGGTGACATCACAGACTTCTCCAGTATTAACCAGGGCAGTTGACAGTTCTGCTTTTACTCAGTTTTAGAGACCATTTGTCACAGTATGTTTTCTTCCTACTGAAGAACTTGTATCTTAGTAGTTGGTGACCTAATTGATACTCCAGCCCCCAACTGTGAATCACAGAGACAGAAAACATGTCTTTACTATTTAACTCCTGTGACTTGTAGAGATGGATTGTTTCTGGGGGTTTTCTTGAGGGGTGTGGGGAGCGAGGGTGGAGCTTGTTTTATTTTGTTCTTCAGGAGGTTAACAGTGCTGGAATTAGAGTAATTTTTATTTTTTTTTCCCCCAGAGATTGCAATTCCATGTAATACACTTCTGATACAATGCATCTTACTTAGCTTTAGCTATTACACTGAACATCTTGCTGGTCATGTAGATTCCCCTAGAGTTACTGGAGAAAGTAATCTCCAGGAGCAGTAGGTACCTAAAGCTACATCCCCAAAATGGGATGAATTATCTTGTATGTCTCTAGTGCTTATAGAAGGATCTTAGCTGACTAGTTTAGAGTAGCTGACTAGCTTTTAGGTTACCTGCAGGTGGGCTGAAGACTACCTTAAAACTGCAGGCAAATAGAGAGACATGGTGGTTCTGATTTCCTAGAAAGGGCTGTATACCCAGAGAAGAACAAAGAGTTTATTTGCTGTTGATAGATTTCTAAAGTAGCACTCATTTCTTAGTGTTACAGCTATGCAGTGAAAAGAGGTATGATTAATGCATGAGCTGAAATGTCTAATATCACTTCCATAGGTGTTAAACTGTAAAAATTTTAAGTATATGACCTCTCACTTCAACTGGGATTAAAAAAAAAAAAAAAAAAGTGTTTAAGGGAGTTAGACATTCTTATCTCTCTGTAATCCGTTGTGAAGCGGGTGCTTATCTTTCTAAGATTCCACTAAACTGCCTAGCCTTAAAATTAAATGTTTGTTTATTATCCCAATTTTTGTATAGATATTATCATACACGCAGCAATTGTCTCTTTACTGCCTGTATCTCAGGGTGCTCTGTTACAGCTCAACACAAACATCATACTTTCATAGTTCATAGGAGAAGGGCTAATGCTTTTAGAGCATAAAGAAAATAATTCAGCTCTGAGCTCTGTGGTTGTATATGGTTATTGAGTATTTACATTTGTTCTTTTGCAGCAGTGAACTCACTGTAACATGCACCCAACTGTTTGTATTGCTGCAAAATACAATATGAAGGAAATTGGTCAAATTATTATCGAATAAAAGGTCATTAATGATTACCATAAATACAAAATTTCTTAGAAGCAGCTCCCATTTTTAGGACGGCAGCTAAATTGTGGTCATAACTTCTGTTTTAAAATGTATATCTTGGCTAGTCCAAGGTGTGTGAAATGCTTTTTTTTTTGCTATGAAAAGGCAGAAACAAAATATATGACCAGCTCTTACTGTGGTCCAGCTTATAGATAAGTTCTTAGCACCATCTTTAAAGAGGTGCTATAATTAACTCCAGGGCAAAAGTCTGACTTTTCTAATGGCAGAGAATTGATGAAAAGGCAGTTTATAGTGGGCATTTTGCCTGACAATGACATGAAAAATGGAAATGTTGATTCTAGTAGCAGCTGTGTTTAGGAGGAGGCAGATTTCTTACGTAAGTAAAAGCATAAGGTCAGTTTCCCTGGGCATCGGTAGCTGAGACATTAGACCTAGAAAATAGACATGGGTTCTGCCATTGTAAAGGTTTATTTGGATTGAGAAGTATTGGGCTCTGTGAGTGTCATAATGATTATATGTGTATATATATGGGGTGGATTTTCTGCACACAAGAGAGATACTAGCTTACGATTAGTGTCAAGAAAAGAATAAACGTCAGAATTAAGTCTGCTTCCAAAATATGATGTGCTACATTTAAGAGATTACACGTGCGAATGCAGAAATATTTATCTTTGCGCCTCCATTTCTTCCTCTTTTTTTTGTTTTTAATATTTGTTTTTATAACTTGAAACATGTTAAATGTAAAGACAAGCTTTTATTCTAATCACGTATATTAAAACCAGGATCTTGTCTGGTTTTAAGTGCAAAGCACTAACCTACCCCCTAACTGAAGTGGCCAGATTTGAAAAAGTTTGGATGCCTGTAGCTGAAATCATCAGCTTTTGAAATGCTGACTTGGAAAAGCAGTGCACAACACTGAGTTTGATGTCCCAGATCTTCAGAATTCTCCTTCTGTAATATCGCGTATTGTTTGCATTTCTTAGGCAGAACTTTCATAGGCCCATCTTTTAATATTGCTGCTGAAGAACAAGTCTCTAGTCGTACATAAACATCCAGATTTCCAAATTATGTGCAATTTTGATATGATAAAAAATCATTTAGAATTTTAAGTATAGGCACTTTTTGCTGTATTTTGAAAACAGACTAACAAAACCTGATTCTGTCATACAGTTTATCATAAAAGAAAATTCACTGATAAAACATCAGATTGTTTTAGTAATGACATACACGATGCTATGTATGTAGTCCACAGCTTAAATTAGAAACAACTTCAAAATGTGAATACAATGTGTGTTACAATCCTAATTTTTGAACCAAAGGATTTAACTAGAAGCAAGAAGAGAGTACAGTGTAAATTGACTTCACACATGCCGAACAGAAGATAATTCTTTATCTTCCATCCCTTCCCTAAATCACACGATATCCATGGTGTATAAGCACATGTATTTCACATGCACCTTGAGAGCGGCAGGTGGCTACCTATTTTCTGCTGTAAATAGCAGAGGCTGTTAAATTTCCCATGTAATTTCATACATCTTTTCCAAGCTCCAATATTCCAACCATACAAGCAGTAGCAAATATTTCTACTCACCACCTACCTATAAAAGCAAAACCAAGCTAGAAAAATGGAGTAGGGAGTGGCAGGGAAAAGAAAATATCTAGGAGAGCAGTCACTTGTGTAAACACTTGTTTGGTGACATTAAACCTTACCTTGGGCCTTCTGCTCCATTAATTGAGTGCTCACTGCCTGTGTTACTGATACTGATACATTAGATTCTGTTGCAAAACTCATAGCTGCTGCCAAGCATAGTGGTCTGATATGAAGTGGTGCAGAAAACAGTAGAAGCTCTGTCACTGGGTCAGCTGCAAGAAGAAGTGACGTGTGTGAATGTACAGTATATGGAATTTTGTGAAAGATGCAGTCTCTCTCCCAAAGAACTTCAGCTGATGATACAAGGGGAATTCAGTTCCCTTTGGCAGGACTCCATCTTGGTCTGGATGCTGTAAATACTTCTGCTTCTACAGTTCCTTAGCTCATGCTGCTAAAAATATACTCGTGACAGACTTAATGAAAGTGTCTTCTTTTAAAAACTACTTGCCTACAACAATCATTTAATGTTCTTGTTTGCATGTGTGGTCCTCATTATTCTGACACAGCTATTAATACTGATGACAATTAAAGAGAGAAAATCCAAATATTTTCATACTTGCACTTTTCCACTAACATTTAAGAAACCCCACAGCTAATCAGCCGTAAATTTTCCTGACTTTTTTGCTTATTTTTTTCAATTCAAGTGTAATATAGCAATATATGAAATTGTATTACAGCAGTAAGGGCTTCACAATCCCAGTAGATGATGTAATTATGATTAAAAATTAGTATTATTGAATAATTCACTTTTGTAATATGCAAAAGTAATTTTTTCTCTCATTTTCAATAACCATCAGTCTTAATATCTAACTAATGAAAAAACATAAACAGTGTCATCTGTCAGGTTACTAACAGAGAATGCCACTTATTGGAGCTTCATTGTTTACTTTAGCAGGTAATTTGTGGACCGGAATCATTTAATTGTTCTGAGCACATAATTACATGCCAGCATTTTCCAATTTAATTAAAATGTACAAATCTGAAGATTAAGGGAATTTTTGAATTATTAATCATTTCTCCTCTAGGAAATCTTGTTGCTCTGCAGGAGATTTGTCCAGTGTACAACTATACGTATTTTTTTCCTTCTCTTTCACAGACAGACAATTTTCCCGCAGAGCCCAATTACATGGGCAGCAGGCAGCAGTTTGTTCAAAGGTAAGGCCTATTAAATAACTTTCTCGGCTTCCCCATTTGCATTCTTGTCAAAATTGCTTTGCCAGAGAGTACAATTCAACTTAGAACAAGTAAATACAACTCTCTCTCTCTCTTTTTTCTCTCTCTCTTTTTTTTTTTTTTTTTTTTTTTTTTTTAAATATGCATTTCAGTAGCTCCACGTTCAAGGATCCAGAAAGAGCCAGCTTGAGGGACAGCGGGCATGGGGACAGTGATCAGGCTGACAGTGACCAAGACACTAACAAAGGCTCCTGCTGTGACATGTCTGTTAGGGAGGCACTCAAGATGAAAACTACTTCAACTAAAAGCCAGCCACTTGAACAAGGTGAGTGAAGCCTCCAATGCTTACAAAGTGTAAAGTTTAAGCTGTCATTATAAACCTATTAGTATTGCAGTTACGGTTTATCAGGGTGGAATAGCCCACTGATAATACTATCAGAGAAAACAGTGAATCTTGTAGCTAGCCCAGAGCAAAGAACGCTCAGTATCTTTTGGAATGAACATGAAATGAAACCGCAAGTATCCAAAGTAGATTAAAAAAAAAAAAATTAGTACTTTTCTAAAATGATTAGAATATACTTTATCTCCACTAGCATTGCCTGTGATATATTATATACAGTCCCTCTACCAAAGCGTGATTTGGAAATTCAAACTAGACATGACTGCAACAGATAAAAGAATGCCAGTCATTTACATTCCTCACGTAGTTTGGAGACGAGGAAAAGAAAAGAGACTTGGGATATCAGACAAGAGTAAAAATGGATCAGAAGATGTTTTCATTTCATGGATGTATTTTCTTATTTGTAATGTTGATTTCACAATTAATAGTAGTGTGAGAAATGTCAAATAACATAATCTGATTTTCAGTATAATTTCATTCACATCCTGTGGAGGTGCCAAACATGAGTGTCTGTGAAACCGCTAAAATTGCTTATATAAGGACAATGACAGTGCTGTCTGAAAGCATTCATTCTGACAAACAAGCATGTTTATTTCCTCCAACTCTGTGTCCAATTCATTTTTTTTTCCAGATGTGTTTTATCTAATTATGAGGTCTGTTATTTCAAGAGACACTTCTTTTTTCTAAAAAGCATCAGGCAGACCAAGTATGCCAGCATTGTGTGTGTGTGTGTTTTGCTTCTAGGCTGTAAGCAAAAAAGTTCACCACTTAATTATTTTTAAATGTTTTGTATGTTTGCCATTATTTTAGTTTGTTGTGGGGAAGATGATTCAGTGTTAAAGACAGTTAAAAGATTATTAAATAAGCCAGCCTTAATAAGAAGCTATATTTATAATCAAGCAGAAATATATGATAAGCTTTTTATTAATTGTTGATTCGTTGAACCTAGGCTTTTACCTCTTAGCCTAGTCTCATCTGTAGTACAGGCATCAGGAAATACATGTTCAACTTCATTTTTTTGATTATGTTGAGATTGCAATATAATTTTTGCTGTGTAGAATATTTAGAATGTTGCTGTATAATTTATTCTGTATATATTTGAAGGTTGACCTCATATTTGACCTTATTTTCCAAGTAATAAATGCCAGAAAGATTATTTTTTCCTGACCTTTTGCCACAGCAACTCTCTGCTTATAATTGGACATTGATCTGTATAAAGATGCAGTACTGGACTTTTTTTTTTCTTTTTTTTTCTTTTTTTTTTTTTTTTTCCCAAGGAGTGTGTCTAATTTTCTCAGTTTTGTGTAAGAAAAAGACAAAAAATCTCTGGATTTCTATCTATCAAGTATAGCCATGAAAGAGTTCTAAAATTTCAGAAGTTTCATCAGGAAAATGATTTACTACTCAAATTAAAAATTAGTTGTTTTTTAAATAAGAATTGTATGGCAAGAGTTCATAATATTTCAGTTTGTCTAGCTGCATCAAACCCAATTCTGGTCAAAACATAAAAAGTTTTCTAAGGAGATTAAGCCAACCATTCCTGTTGCTTGTTTTCATTACAATGTAAAGAGTTATATGGAGGTTTTCACTTTTCATTATATCTAGATGAGAGGCCCTGTTCATCAAGAAACAATTTACTCCAGTGGCTCATATGAATTCCTCACATTTTTATTAAACATATATTGAACTGTGAATGTTAAGTGCTGTAAGCCACTGAACTGAAGCAGCGGATGTTTATGTGAATTTTCTTATTGGAAAAAGAAAAAAAAGGAATGAGGACAAGAGAGATAAACTACTTTTTTTTTCTTTTTTTTTTCTTTTTTTTCCCCTTTATTTCCCCTAAATATAATTACAAATGGTAATGATACACATTTTTCTACCTGTACAAACTCCTCTGTCTCAAGTGTGCTGTAATAAAATCTTCGGCATATTATGAAAACTGACCCTGCAGCAAGCACCTTATGGGGTTACAGATCATTGCAGTAACAAATGTGATGCAATGTGGTGTTCCCGATGAAATCAATGACCACTTGTTTTTGAGCTTAGTAAGATTAGGGTTCTTAGCCCAAAGTAACTTTTCTCTTTTGAAAGAAGATAAACAAAATTGCTTTCTCTAGTCATAAGCCAAGTTGAAGGAGGGTGAGAAATATGGTATATGTGATTAGGACAGAAAAAGGATTGCATTTTCTTTAGAGAAATATTTTTTTCCAGGAAAAGGAGATGGACAGCTTCCTGGAAACAATTGTCTCCGTCAGTGCCTGAAGCAGTACCGGAAGTTGTGGTTCTGTCATCATTTTGAGTTGTGTGCAGGGATGGGAATTCACTATTTTGCAGCAAAGTTTCAGGCTTTATTATTGCAGTTTAAAGATATTTAAAATAGTTTAACTTCTGTTATTAGAACAGTCCTAATTATTAGATCTTCTGACATTTTTGAAAAATGACCAGGACTAACTGTTAATTCAGGATTCCTAATTTAAAAATGAGTTAAGTTTGAGTTTGGCATCCTCCGTATGTAATTCCAAACACTATTGTCACAAGTCCAACACTACCCATAGCAGTAATAAGAATGCTAGTGGTGCCAGTAGTTTAACTATAGTTGCGAGCGACTCTAGCCTAGACAACTTGAGAATTAAATAGTCATACTGAGAAAAAAAAATTGTGTCAGTACACTAAAGCAATTGTGCTTCTATCAGTAATAGAAAAGTAGGAAATTTTATGAAAAAAAAAATAAATTTGTAGACAAGACATCTGATTTCAGCATGGGATGGAAGGCATTCAAGCTTACTTTATGATTTGTATTAAAATAGTGAAAACAGTGGAATGTAAAGGCTCAGTAACTTTACTATCAAAATATTTGATTTCAAGGAAAATATCTCCAGATAGCAAGTTTTGTCTGGGGATGATTGTAAACATTCACCCAAATGTGAAAAATAATGCAAATTAGATATCATTATGAAATGCCTGTGAAAGCTCATCACTTGGTCTTAATGGAAAGAAAGGGGAAAAAAAATACCCAACCCTATAAAAGTTATCAGGACAGTAAGTCTTGTGTTAAAATAAGCATGTCCCATTTTAGTTATCTCAACCATATATCCTCTTGCTGTGAATTCCAAGCCACTTTCTGCATAAAAATATCTAGCTGTCTCTTAAGCTTACTTATGCTATCTGAATCAGCTGTCTTACTAAGCAGCTTGTTCCATATGTCTGCTGCTCTTTCAATGGAATGGGTTTAGATAGATTTGTTTTGTTCACCTGTCTTTTTTCACTTCTGTTGCTGAAACTTTAAACCCTATCACTAGTTTGGACAGTTTGAGATCACCCTACTTAGAAGTCTTACAAGAACATCTGTCAAGTAACCTGTTTATTTCACCTGAAGCAGCATATATTATTCACATTTTATATTTAAATAAGAGAATAATGTTTTTTGTTTGGTATGGTTTATGCATAACAGCAATAATTTGTATCTCTTGAAAAGATATCCAAAGCTGAAAATGATATTGTAAACCATAAATGATATCTACAAGCAAGCAGTGCAACAGCAAGACGTACATATTGTACTTTTCTTAGTGAATCCTGGATATCTTTACCTTCAGTAAAATAATATAGAGGGGTTTTTTTGGGTGGTTTTTCTTTTTTTTTCCTGCCTGTGTTTTCTTGCTTGTGGTGGGTTGATCCTGGCTGGACACCAGGTGCCCACCAATGCCACTCTATCACTCCCCTCCTCAGCTGGACACAGGGGAGGAAATTTAATGAAAGGCTCATGGGTCAAGGTAAGGACAGGGATATCACTCAGCGATTACTGTCATGGGCAAAACAGACTTGGGGAAATTAGTTTAATTTGTTACCAATCAAATCAACGTCGGGTAATGAGAAATAAAAACTAAATCCTAAAACACCTTCCCCCCACCCCTCCCTTCTTCCCAGGCTCAACTTCACTCCCGAATTCTCTACCTTCTCCCCCTTAGCAGCACAGGGGGACAGGGAACGGGGGTTATGGTCAGTTCATCACACATTGTCTCTGCCCCTCCTTTGTCTTCAGGTAGAGGACTCCTCACACTCTTCCCTTGCTCCAACAGGGGGTCCCTGCTACAGGAGACAGTTCTCCACGAACTTCTCCAATGCAAACCCAACACATTGCTTTAACATAAATGTACATCTTTGTGTCATTGTCAAAAATATCCAAGGGCTTAAGTATCTCCAAATTCCGTGGCTTTGCTGCTGAGTTTTTGCTTTATCCCTGTGTGTTGCATCTTTTTTTCCCCAAGACGTTTGCTTGCCGTTCTCACCTGCGTCCCATAGAGGGGGCATTTCTGCATGTGCTGTTGCCTCCTTAACTGCAGCAAGGATCCTGAGAATAAGTGGAAACTGGAGGCACCTCCTTGGAGGAAGGGTAAAAGGAAACTCTTCAGCGTTCTACTACCTGTATTGTTCACCAGGCTTCTCTGTTGAACAGCACCATTTTGATCTAGGATATAGATGACTAGGATAGAAGGACTGTAAAGGATCTTTAGGGAAAAAGAGATATTAAATATAACTTAAAAATGTAATACTTCTTTCTTCATTGTCACAACAAAAATACCTTTGCATCACAACTGGTACAGTCCTGCATGCAACAGTTTTAGGAATAAAACCAATTTCAGCATTAAAGGATCTCTAGGAATACTGTTAACTCTTGAGTTTGTCCACTGAACACATTCACAGTATGAGTTTGTAGTAACTCGTACATTTACATTCTCGATTTCTAAACAAGAATGATCCCTGAAATTGAGTATCCTGCATTATCCATCTGCAGCAGAGCAGAAATTATCAGAATTTTGACCAAGATTTTTTGGAACTATCCATTGATTTTCTTGCCATAATCTTGCTTGAGTCTGTAGGATAATTAAAATCCATTCTGTTTAACTGAGTGAGAATCAGTCTAGACTGGTAAGTGCAGAAAGTTCATCAAGCAAATTTCTGCTGTCTGACATCATCACCAATGCTTTCCATGCCATTGGGGATGATGGGTTCTTTTATGAGTACATCAGCTTAATGAGATAATGGAAAAAGAAGATTGTGGAGAAATATTTCTTTTCTAATTTCTCAGAGCTGGTGATGGCCTCTCCTGAGAAACTGATGGAAGCTGGGAGTCCCCCCAGAGCTGACACAACCTGTGAAATATTTTGTTCCACATTGCTTCCTCCCATAGTTTTTTTCCCTGTACAGAACATGTCTTATCACATTCTCTCTGTGCTCAGAATGTGGATAGCTGTCAGATTACACTACTTGTTCTGACGCCACCTAAGAGTCTTTATGTCCAGGACTATCATCCCTTCCAACTCTCTTACCCCTAACATGGTCAGGTAAGATGCGAACTTCCCGTTGTATGTCAGGACTTGCATACAATAACCATTCTTCACTTTCATCTGATTAATTGTTATCCAGGCGAGCTACAAGAGCAACTTGATTCTATTGAGAGTCTCTTTCCTTTTCTTAGTATGACTTAGTAGTAGTATCTGTTTCTAGAACTGTAAATTCTGGAAATGATTAGGTGAAGCCCACAAAAAATGCAATTTATTCCCCCCCTGCTTTCATTTGTTCTTTTCCACATATTTTTCTCTCTCCTTTTTATGGTTTCTCTGCTTTATGCAAGCATGTGTGATCCTAGATGAAGACTAGCATAGGTCAAAGACAACTTATCTATTCTGTAACTGCTTCTGATAGACCAAATTTATTACCAACACCCTGGAGACACTTGATTTTTGCTTCTTTCTAATAGTAGGACTTTTCATTTAAGACTAAATATATACGCAGAATTACAGACTTTTATGAAAATTAAGGCCATATTTATATTTGTTCGATGTCCACTCCAGTGTGTTTAACAAATTCGTTATGACATTTAAGCCACTGCCAGTACTTCCTTCCTACTTTTCTTCTGTGAGTACCTTGTTCAGTGAAACAGTACTTCTAAATTTAATAGCATTAGCAGCATTATTATTAGTCTCATCCTTCTTATGAAGTCCTTGTTGAATACTCATATTGAAATTTCTACTGGTAATAAACTTTTAAATTAATATATTTCACTTTTATTCAGAAAGGTACTCATAAAAGTTTCAAATGTTCTAAGTGCCTTGATCTCAAACACTCATTTAAAGTTGATCTAGGTAACACTTTTGCAAGACTTCCTTACCTAGGCTGAGCTAGGCTATGCAAATGTTCTGCAACGCCCTTTTTTTTGAGAGATGAGAATAATTTCCCTTTGAACCTAAGTTAATGATCTAGAGAGAACAATACAGGTCAGTTGCCTTTGCTGTACAGATGATCGTCATAATCTTTCTCATGTTAGAACCCAGTAATCTGTGACATATTTGTTGCTGTATTATGTATTGAGCAAATTATATGATGGATTTGGGCAAAAAATGACAAATCTCTTGCATCTACCAACTTTTATTTACTCAGAGTATTAAAGATTTCTTTTCCCCCCTGTTGCAGTTATGTTGTATAACTTTCTGGTTTTAAGTTTTTTTTTTAGACTGTCTAC
This sequence comes from Chroicocephalus ridibundus, assembly GCF_963924245.1. Taxonomy (NCBI): domain Eukaryota; kingdom Metazoa; phylum Chordata; class Aves; order Charadriiformes; family Laridae; genus Chroicocephalus; species Chroicocephalus ridibundus. The sequence continues at coordinate 39,433,299 of NC_086284.1, forward strand.
TACCCTACCAGTGAATTTAAGTTCACTTTTTACATTTCAGTTATTTTAATACGGAGTCTAGATTCACGAGTGACACTCTGTGACGTCAGGTTGAACAGTAATCAGGTGTGCTTCAAAGCAGAGTCCAGTTTGTTTGGTGCTTCCTCATTAGAGATGGGAGCATTCCCAGGCATAGCTTCCCTCTGTAGTGTGCTCTTCTCTTAAGTATACGAGCAGCTTTGGATTTCAAGCAAGGCTACCCAGGTGAGGAAGGAGGAGTTTGAGGAAGCAGGTGTTTGTCCTAAAAAAACTCAGAAAAGGAAGTGAAGTGGCATCCTAATGGAGAAGGGATGGATTAGCTTAATACCTTGACTACTTACTTATCTGCCTTCATTGATACAAAATAGAAAAGCAGTGCAAACATTCTGGCAGCTGAAGTGACAGTGAATACACTTTGCATCAGAGTATCTTAGCCTATTATTGCTGCCTGTTATTGCCTATTATCCTGCTTTTCAACCGGAGCTGAGTTCTGCCAAACCAGGTTTTTAATCAGGTGCGTGTTTCAGCATCTGGCAGATTATTATCACCATGTATCTAGTAGCAGTGAAGTTTTGTGAATAGCATATCCCACATTTAATTAATTTATTTATCCACAAATTGAGGCGGGGGGATTTCTGTAACTGACTTTCAAAACATGCAGAAAGAACCTTCTGCATCTGTACGCACACAAAATATGTCACTGTGACACAAAGAAGGGATTATAGCCACTCAGCACAGCTTCACCTATGCACCATTTGACGCGTTATGCTACATTTTTCAGGTAATTTCATTTCTCCACCCATTATTCCCATTTATTTTACAATTACAAATTAATTCAGTGGTTGAAAATTATCTTTATTTTTGCCCTATGTTTTGTTTTCACTGGAAGCCTCACCACCGAATCAATTTAGATACATCATTACTAACACCTTAAAAGCTTAAGACTGTACCAACAAAAGTATTAATAAATTTTAGAGTTTTCTTTGATTTGCTTATTTGCAAATTAATGCAAAACACACACTTTAAGGTCATAGGTCTGGCACCATAAGTCTCATGTCTGAAATATGGGTGCAAATTCTAACATTTGGGTGCTGTAGCTGTTGATGCTCTTTCCTTCGTGCTTTACTTCAGAGGCAATAACGCAGAATATCCTTCCCCTGCCACTAGTGTAAATCTCATTACTTCTTTTCCATACTCTCTGTTTTGACAACACCTTTCCCAGGGCTGAGCACAGTCATTGTACTGCAGTTTGTTCTTGGAAGGCTTAGAATCCATAAGTTATCTTTTTGTTCTATTCCCACTAGAAGAGTAAGAGAAGGATTTGCCGTTCTCAGTAAGACGGGGCCCTTCTATGTCAAAATAATTATCTTCAGCTAACATTTCTTCTTTTCAGATTCTTTTTATAAATTGAAAGAAAAGTGGGGGCATAGAAAGATCAACAACTTTTGAAACAAGGAAATCAGAAAATAGATAGTTTTCATTGTTTCAGGCTTTATGCATTTCCCTGGGTGGTAAATGGCTGTTCTCTGCCTGTGCTTACTTTTGTTAATGAAAATTTTAGGGCATATATTCATATATTGGATAGATACTTAATATCATGGAAACTATTGTAACAGGACTAGAGAGTCTATTTCTGCCTCTCTGTGTCTGAAAACGTCCTTGTATGGTGTATTTACAGTTTTCTTGTAGTCAATCTTACACAGAATTTTAGATTAAAAATGACATATATATAAGAGTGTGTGTTTATTCAGTTATATGGAGACAATTAAAATAAATACACCTTCTCCTCTTTCTCATTTTAAATGAACATTTTATGATTTTATCTCCTCTTATTGAGTCAGCAGAAAATATAGATATGATAAACAGCGATATTAGTCAAGTTTTGACACAATCTCATTCCAGTCACATTCTTATTACCAAAAGGAAGGAGTCTTCTGCAGATGGAGTTACTGTTAAGCTGATGTGTATTAATTGGAAATCTGAACTTGGACTTTAGTTATGAATAGGGTTTTTTTTGTCCAGTTGGGAAAGACATAACAGAAGTGTCTTAAATAAGAGACGGGAATTAATTACTCCCTTCAGCAATGCTTTCAGTTGGAATAATACTAATTGTATTTTATATATTCTTCTGGAACAAAGCATATCTCCTAATTTCTGTGTACAGGAATCCAGTCTGTCCTTTTCCTGGCTCATTTTCTGTGCACATACTACTTTTCTCCTATGCCCTTGTTTCCAGAGGGAGAAAAGTGGTATAATTTAATTTGGGCCAGAGTTGTAGCACATTCTAATTAGTGACACGGCCATCGTACTCAGTTTGTAGGGATATTTTTAAGGAAGATCTGGACAAATTCAAAATCCACAAAAAGGTAGAATAACAGCAGAAAAATAGAGGCTTATGAAACATGGCCCACGCGTGAAGTTTAAAAGAAGTGTTTGTTTAGAATTTGTGTTTGTTTAAAAAAACAAAGTCTGTGAGGAAACATAATAGAAGTCTTTGTGTATATAAAAAGTTGTTATAAATAGGATGGTGATTGCTTTTTCTTTCCATTTCTTTTTGTTTAATTTTCTGGGAGAGCTATTTCGGTTACATATGAGGGAGAACTTTGCTATAAAGACAGCGAGGCACTGTAGCAAGTTACCCACGTAAATTAAAGAATCTCCCTTCCTGGCAGTTTTTAAAACAGGTTAAACACACATTTGTCAGTGGTAACACGGATTTATTTTTGCCCAGGATCAGAGGATCCACTCTAGCCCTGCTTTTTATGATGCCATAATTAAATGTGAGGATGCGATATACTGTCTAGTCCTGAGTAAAACATAGTGAAAGGGAACAGTTGCACTTACCTGTTCTTCAGTGTTTTGTCTGCAAACATCTTTTATGGGAAGAGCTCACCATGTTAGAGAATCACAGGGAACGTGGATTATGTAGTGCTTCACAACAAGAATCCCTGATACAATATAGTAGTATTTAGCATTTAACATGGATTTTGCTCAGAGGCAGAGCTGCAGCATGATTAACTAATTACTGCTCAGTGAAACTTTGTCTACTTTCTATACGCTCTCTGTACACCAGTGATATACGCACGCCGTGTATCAGCTTCTGTGTGCCTACTGCCCATCCTGATCTCCAGAATGGCAGAACAGCTGGTTTCCATTCCCTGCTGCTGCTTTCTCCTATTCCAGCTGTCGCACTCAAATAACCTCCCTTCCCCAAGTGGGCTTCATATGGTTTGAAAGGGACTTAATGTACCTCAGTGCATAGGGAACTTTTGATGCATATTTCATCGTGTTTCAGTTCTTTCTACAGGGAACACTGCATGTATAACAGATGTTCCCTGACTACTACCCTTTCCTGAAGGTGACATGCCCTTTTTTGTGTTTCATCTCTAATGTATATGGAGCTGGTAGTGCCTGCGTGGTACTAAAAAACACTGCTCCATGGCTGCCCCTGTGCTGCATGCCAAGCTATATTTAATTCCATCTGCTCCCCTCTGCAGCATGAAATGGAGAGGAGCATATGCCCAGTATAACCAAGTCATACTGTGGCACAGAAAAAAAACACCCTTTATTTAAGACAAGTAAATGTATTTTTCTAAATTTAGGACCATATTCTTCCAGCTTTTTATACAAAAACTGTCTCATATAAATCAGTTGGGATGTTCATGTGAATACATGTAAAAAATCCTTCATCTCTTAATATTTCTTTTAATATTAATAGTTTATATGTATATGTAGCATTTGTGTGTTTATATATATACACACACTCATGCACAAACACAGAAATAAGACATTCTTAACTGCTGTCCCTGAACATTTGATTTTTCAGTCTATATGACTCTGTACCTTAACAGTATGGAAAATTGAAAGCTTTAAAACATTGTATGCTTGTTCTAAAACTGCAAATATGAGAACAATTCACAAATTTGTTTACATAAAACACTATTTTCATCATAAAGCTTGTTTTGGAAAATTATAATAATACTGAGGCAAAAGCTGTTTAAAAAATAGTATACAGTTGAAAAACAGTATTTAAAAATGAAGGGGTTTATATATAGTTAATAATGTAGAGTACTGTACATATAATGTACATATATAAGATTATATATATAACAATATAATTGCAGTGCCTGCTTAACTATTATAGGATGTGCACCTTGGATTTTTAGAGGGTAATCTATCAATTTAACAGATTCTCAGAGTTTTGAATTGAATTCTTCATACATAATTTTATTATTTGACACAATTTTTGCTTGAACAAATGAATGTAGTTCTTACAAAAAAAGTGCAATTTAGGTTGCACATTGGACATGATCTCTAGGCAGTTACAGCATCCAAACACCCTTTCAAGATCAGAGTCAAACATACAGGCTAAGAACAACAGAAATACAAGTGGAATTGTGTCTGTTCTGATACTGTGAAGAGACTTTTGCAGCATATCTGTAATCTGCGCAGCCTAGGGAAGCGTATATTGGATCTGTGTGCACTGCTGAATATGAGTAGCCCTACACTTCATGTGTGAGATTATCTTTAACATGTGGTATTTCTTTTCTACTTTACCAGTTTGATTGGAAGTGAGAATTCTGTCCCTTATCCCTATGGTATTTTGCTGTTGTAAGCAAAGTGCACAAAAAGGCAATGCAGGTCTATATGTTTATCCAAATCACTTCTAATTTAAAAAAGAAATAACTTTTTTTTTTTCTTTTTGTTTTTCTTTTTTCCCCTGGGAGATGTAAAATTCATATTGCACATTTATAATAATTCATAAAGTACCAGCGTCACATCTCTTTTATAGGAATATATTACTTACAGGAGAAATTTTGCACATGCAATGTGGGAAATCATATTATGTGGCCCTAACAAAATGCCATTTTTGGGCGGCCACTCCTAAAACAGACCAATATTTTTCTCTATGAAAAAACTAAGAAATAGTCTATGAAATCAATTTCTGTTAAATTCTCAGCCTGATTTTTTTTATAGACACAGCATTTGCCCATAGGGAAATAATTTCAAAAAAGCCAAATTAAAACAGCTTGACTAAAATATGTGTAAGATTTGTGTCTAAGTTATAAAACATAGAAAGTTGAATGTGACCCTAAGTTATGTCAGGTACCACTTTCTTTTTTCTCTATTCTCAATTCAGTCTTACGACCCAACAATACCTGGCTGGTACCCAGGTAGGAGTACCTGGGTGCATAGGAAAGACACGTTTTTGAGGGGAAATGCATTGAGTAGAGAGCGATGGAGAAAGAAAACTACACTCAACACTACAACTACTGCTGTGAGGAAAGTTTTAAGTCCAGGTTAATTTGCCAGTGTGCTGTAGCTACTTTTTTCTTTTCAAGTACTGCAGAGTAACCAGAGCACACTACTGAATTGTACCATAAAAATTAAAATAAAAAAGGTCATGTAAAATTGATAGTGCAAAACCTTAAATCACTGGAAATACCACGGAATAGCATAAAGGATTTTTTTCTTTGGCATGCAGGCTTATAGTAAACAAATAAGGACATTCTCAAAACATATATTTGGACGGGAGAACGCTGGAAAGTTCACATAGTAATATATGGTAAAATATACTACAGATTGCAACTCTCCCCAAAGCAAGCACTATTATATTAACTTAGTACACTTACATTTAACATTTATTACAATTTTCAAACAATAAGAAAACAATAATAAAAAGGCAAATTTCAAACTTCTTGAACTTCAAAAACTTTGAAGCATGTAGTAAAAACTCAGTTCTCATTGCATGGTTATTTCAAAATAAGAACAGAATTTAAATAGTTTGGACTTCCAAAGCAATTCTTACCTCAAAAATTTCTGGCTTTATGATATTTATTGTGAAAATAAAATCCCACAAGATGTTTAATCCTAGTTATTGATATATAATTATAAAATTTGTGAATTTTGCTTATGGATACCTTTTCTTCATACAAAACTATTGATAATATCCATATTTTTTTTACATTCAGAATCCATTTATTCATTCTTTATTATTAATGTTTAATTTTATTACTTTATTTTTAATTTTATGTATTTTATTTTGTGTACATTCACTTTTTTTCTTAGTATATGTAGAATAGCAGAAATATGTATGTTGCTAGAATTTTGGCATGAGAAAAGAGTCTCTCAAAGACAGGTTAGAGGATCACTGAAAACTGGGAACCCACCTTACTCTTGTTTTTAAGGAATCTTACCACATTGCTAATTCACTATTATTTTACAGTGATCTCAGGAGATGTGTAACCTCTTTAAGTAAGGCAAAATAAAGCTTAAAAATTTCTTTGCTATTTAAAATGTAAAGATTTCTTTAAATTCTTTAAAGACATAGCTTCAGATGCCAGTAGAATTACACATTATTGTAACTTTTTTTTAATTTCTGCAGCTTTTCACAGGTATACATGACAACTGTAGGTGGCTCATCGTTTATTAAAAAGAAGACTCTCATATTTAAACTTTTCACATGCACATTTGAAAGATAAGTACCACACAGCTGCTTTCCTTATTGTAAATTTAATCCTTTTTTTTTGATATACAGAAGTATGGGAAGACAAAGAGAGAAAGAGTTACAGGGAAAAGAAAGAGGAAAAAAATATTAGAAGTTTAAGGTATGGAAAGATAATATGCAACACACAGAAGAAAAAAGCAAGTAATCAAAACACACTCAGATTTCTTATGAAACAAGAAACTGCCCTACTGTTAGAGGTAGTGTGCTGTTGCTGAATTTAACTGTCTGCCAAAAGCGATCAGAATTTGTATTTTTCCTATACAGTAGCTGCAATTTAATAATCCTAAACTGGAATACACTCCATATCAGACAGGTGCTGGTGGTTTTGCACTGGCCGTTCATCAGTCAGTAAAGTTGTCCACCTTTCCCGTTTTGAACCAACACAGTATGATTTTTATTTATTAAGTCACAAAACATAACTTTTTATTTTCAACTCAATGTCAGGTAACATCATTCATTAGTATAAATTTTTATAGCTGAACAAACATAAAATCCTGTTTCAAAACATAAATTATGATATTTTTACTTAGGGTTTTGGTGCCTTTGTTCAGTTTACTGTCAAGAATTGGAAACAGAGTACTCTGGAAAATATAACAGCAGTAAAAAAACTTGGTAAATTCAAGGTGGCTAAAAATACTCTGCACACTCTTGATGAAATCCAGGAAATACAAGTTTGTTGCCTCTTCATTTAGAGTGAATTTTACCTTTCCAAAATATATTCAAAACTAAGGCTTAAGTTTTCTCCTACATATTTAGTCCTTTATAAGTACAAGAAACCTGGAAAACCTAGACCTTAAGGTTTTGATAATTTCTCGGGAACCTTGTACCTACCATTTCACCTACCATCTTACTTACCTCTGGGCTAGTTACCCTGATACTTTATAGTCAATTAGTTGATAAGCATTTTAGAATTAACAAGGAGGCAATAGGTACTCCTGGAGCATGATTCATTTGACCTGTTTTAGATTAATCACACCTGCAAATGCTCATTCCTCTCTACTGCCAGTAAGAGATGACTAACTCAGATGTAGTTCAATAATAGTGGATATCTGAAGTTATGAAAGATGAATTGCAGTTCGGCGTTTTTGCAGGAGCCAGCTTTTTGCACACTGGCTATTGTTTCTCCCAGCTTTTTGGCTTCTGTGTCTCTTACGTTATAGATACTGATGGTTCCAGACAAAGTTTACTCTGAAGTCACCATCATTAATTTATTCAGCAAACCTTTCCCATTTCATCAGAATCATGATGTGGAGGTGGTGATTCTCCCTTCCATGTGAGAAATATGATTTCTCTTTGCACAGAAGTTGTTCCCTCTTCCATGTATTTCCAGTTGGGAACTATATCTTCACTCACAAAATTGGGTGCCTGTGTAAGGTTTATAGTTTTCAATGCTTTGCTTAAATATTCATCTATTTGGCTTTTCTTTTGAATTCTTATGGCCAAATTGCTGGCGCCAGAAGCAATAAAGAATAATGTGTTGGAGGTTTAAAATTAGAATCTGAGCTCAACCTGTACTTTGGCTTTTAAAAAGTCCTACGTGCTGAAATGCTTTACTGAACTGACTCACAGAAAAGGAAAGGGATGGTCTTAGATTACACGAACTTCTACTTAAAATCAAAATAAATGAACATATTTTTCTGACCATGGCAAGTATTATAATTTTAGTTAATTAAATACCAAGGGATGAATAAAAACATATTAATTTAAGGATTAACCTCTATACAAGATATCTGTACCTTACATAGTGTTAATCTTCAGTAAATTTTCATCATTTGGTTAGTTGAAGTAATTCATGATCTTATTAAACCTAACTCCTTATTACATCTAAGGCAGTTCTTGTATGTTCATTAAATAGCAATGGATTCTGGAACAGCTGTTAATCCCTGGCAAATACATTTAAGAATCAACTGGCATTTCATAAACATACAGTAACAATCCCATTAAATCTAAGTAAATATTTATTTTAGATACTTAGGGTCTATCCTGTTGTATCACACCCATAGTATGTGCCGTTATTGGTGGTAAGGTGAGGTTTATCTGCAGGAGTACACCTGCCGCTCTCATCTCATCTCCATCATGAGAGCCAGCTGCTGGAGACGTTGCACATGCTGGCACAAAGAGGTCTCCTTCTAACCTTTCTGCACTGTGTCCCTGCAAGAGATAAACTAAACTAAATATATATTCATACAGCTATGTGAATGTCAGAGCTTTCTGCCAAATAGCTGTGTGAACTGAGATTGTCATTTTTTTCACACTTGTAGATGACCTGGCTTTGCCAGCAATACTTCACAACGTAGATCTGGTCTCACAGGTTGTTATTCAGCATCAGTGTTATTAATAGTGAACACACACTGCCTTCTTACAAGGCTCACACAGATAAAGATTGAGCTGTACTTTTGGCAAATTGAACAGGATTGTCAAGAATGTGTTACATACCTTCTCGTGTGCAGAGTAACCCTAATAACAGCTATTTAACTCTGTAAGTGCGCCTGAGAACTATATCGGAGATTAAATTGTATGTGTCTTACATCAGTCAAATACTTTGGACTGTGTTTTGCTTTGGTGTTTGCTCTTTCAAGCAAGTGGTGAAGTAAACATTCCATCTGGATTTTTTTCTCCCTCAAGGTGGTCAGTTTACTTTGGGAAATTTGACTGCTTTCTTCTGATGGTTTAGTTTCCGTTTTTCTTATCCACAGTGCAACCTTTCCTTTAGAAAAAAAATAGAATTATTTAATTACTTTTACAGAGGAAGAGGAAATGGAGAATACATTTTGAACAAAAACAAACAAAACCCACCCTTTTTATAACTGTTTTCTTTTGTGAAACCCTTAAGTAGACAGTTTTTAATGACTATAAATTTCTATTTCAGAAATGATGGGAAATGTAATTCAGATTAAGATCCTATTATACTAATTTATGTTTTGCTATTCATAGTTAAATTTACAGTTCACAAAATATTCCAAGTTTATCTAGTGTGCCTTACTGGAAGTAGCATCAAATTTCCTTTAATTTGCAGCTTTACACGGCTTTTCATATGTCTCTATGTTATCTTATGCCAGTATACATCAATAGAGTCAACATTGACCAATTTAACCCCTTAACATGGTTTCTGATTTGGGCTTTAGACGCCTCAGTTTTTTGAAAGTTAACTAAGTCTTTTATTTCCTTTCACAGAAAATAATAAGAAAATTTCATCCTAATAAATGTAAGAATTAAAAATCCCAATGTTGAAAACAATAGAACAGATTTTGAAAAGGAAGTTCAGCCTAAAACAATACTTTAGTAATAATAGTGATCACAATAAAAAAATAATGAAAACGTAGCCAAAATTTCTATTGTACCTTTGAAAATTTTAACTATACTTTCTGTGACTCTTCATAATCCTGGTCCCATCTGTCTTTTTCTATATTACTATTCTAGGGTAGACAGTAAAATATTTCTTCCATAGAATGTATCTTGTCTGCAGCAGTCATGCAGTTAGCTACATAAACATTTGATTTTATAAAACTAAATTCTTAATAAGGAATTCTTTTAATTTTTCTGGTGCAGATATTTCAATATATTTTATTAAACTGAACTAAGCTAGTACTTAAAAATATCTCCTTGACATTCAGAATAATGGATATGAAAGCCAGAGTAATAAAAATTGCTGGGAAGGTGCAGTGCAAGCACTGAATCAGCGACTACCACACTGATTTAAACATTTTCTTTAGTATGTAAGATATTAATCTGTAGGAATTTAAAAACATATGAAAACAACCCTGTCTAGTAAGACTGTTGAAGAGTTACTGTTGAAGACTCTGGGTTGAGACTGTGAAGTAACAAAGTACAACTCATCATGCAGTCTATGGCAACTGTACTATAAGTATGTCCTTCACTTATACTAGCTGAAGGTAATTCAATCATCCACCTAGATGTAACATCTGAGTCACCTTGTGGAATTTCCTGTCACTCTCAAGCAATTGCACAAAGACTTTAGGACAATTACACCCCTGTGCATTTAAGGGTCTAAAGAAAATAATGCAAGAAAATCAAAAAGACACTTTTCCATCAAACCTAGGTGGATTTTTGTTCCGTGAATTTGTCTAATTGTGTGACGGTCCCTTTGCATCCATAATGTCCTGTGCAATGATCTCCACAACTTAGGTGTGTGCACAAACATACCTCCATTGATTGAAACCTGCCACCTGATAATTTCATTGGCAGTGCCTAGTTCTTCCTTTAGGAATAACAGTAAATAAGTAAATAGTGTCCTATTAGTCTCCTCAGTGACAATCATGATTCAAAAATCTTTTCATATTTTCCCTTTGTTGTGTTTTCTCCAAGCTAAAAAATCATAGTCTATTTAATCTCTTCTCTTACGAAAGGCTTTTCATAACTTTGATCATCTTTGCTGCCCTTTTTTATCTTTTCAGCTCTATTATATTCTTTTGAACATGGCACGAACAGAATGCACACAGAAGTCTAGACACAGCAGCTGTGGATTTAAACAGAGTAATGTTTTGCTTTATAATCTAAATTCCTTTTCCAAGATTTCTTCTAATTCGAACTGATCTCTTGATGAGCTATGAGCTGTCGTCTTCGTTTAACTGTTCAGAATAATACGAAGATCTGTTTTAGGGTCTGTAGTTTGTGTATTGAGAGTTGTTACTGTTTTCCATCATGTACATTACCTGCATTTGTTGACACCAAATCTCAAGTGTCATTTTATTGTAGTCATTCAATAGCATGACATCTATGCAGCTCTTCACAATCATTCTCAGATTTTACTACTCACATTTGTCTGGTACCAAAGTTAATTTAAGTGATAGGGTTACAATGCTCCAATTTCAGATTTGGGTTCCATATGGTCTGCTGGTTTGTTAGGAGTCATTTTACCTATTTTCTTTAAAATTTAGTCTATTAATCTTTCAGTTGCAGGCAGGTTTTATGGACTCTTCTCTATGCCCAAAATATCTGCATTGTGGGAATCTCCCTAAGCTCCTTCTTTTCAAAGCTTTTTTCTTTTTCTTTTTCTTTTCTTTTTCTTTTTCTTTTTCTTTTTCTTTTTCTTTTTCTTTTTCTTTTTCTTTTTCTTTTTCTTTTTCTTTTTCTTTTTCTTTTTCTTTTTCTTTTTCTTTTTCTTTTTCTTTTTCTTTTTCTTTTTCTCTTTTTCAGGGATGGATACTTGTGATCTTATCTTCTTTCAGTGTTATTTGCTGATTTTCTGTCAGCCCTACTGATCCACTGATTCTCTAGTAGGCTTTTATTTTTTTTCTGATTCTTTTTTGGTAAAAATTCTCCTCATTGTTTGCTATGTCATGAACAAATTATCTTCAAAAACTTTTCCATCCTTCCCTACAAAATTGTAACAATTTATTTGTTTGACTGTATGCATTTTTCTCTTCCAAATTTGCACACAGTTCCCTCTTTTTTAAGAGTATCTTTTTACTTCTAATGGCCTCCTTTACTCTGCTGTTTTACCTTGCTGGCTATTTTTCTGTCCTTTAAAAGTGTTTTTGATAAGTGGTATACAGTTACTCTGAATTCCTAATACGGTATCTTTAAGCAGTCTGTCATGCTATTTGCAAGCATTTCGTCTTTTAGTTGTCCTTTTCGACTTCCTTTTAAAAAGCTTTGTCATGTTCAGGTAGTTCCCATTTTTTAAGTTAAATGGTACTGTAGTCATATTTTTTTTTCCTTTTTCTTTTCTACAAGAGACATTGAATTTCAGTGCTTTATGGCCAGCATTACAGTGTAGCATGTAGATAATTACATTTTCAATGTGGCCTGTTGAATGCTAAAACGTAAATCAAGTAAGCGAAGTTTATCCTCTTGTGAACTCTTTGACTAGTTTTTTTTAAGTGCAATGTACTTCATCATTCCTATATAATTTGTATCTTGGCATTATAATTACACTGGGTTCCACTGGGTATTTTCTTTCTACTGCCTCTGTGAGGTATCTGTTAGATCACATTCCTCACTTAGAACCAGCTGCCGCAATTCTTATTTTTTAGACTTAAAAAACATATAGAATCATGTAAATATTTGGTTTTGGTTTGGTTACCAATTTGTATGTGCCCTGTTCAATGGGGATTTTATTTGCTGAAGTTTTTCTTTGCTATTCCCTCTCCAAATATGGGGGTTTTATTCTAGCCTTTTTTTTTTTCCTGTTTGAGTGCACAGTTTGTGACTTCACTCTAGCTGACAAGTTATCTGAGATAACATGTTTTTCTATGCCTGTCACTTGTCTTTAATTTAAAAACACTCTCTTATAACCAATTCAAATGTCACCAGCCTTTTTTCTATGCTGGCTTGCATGCTACCTACCCTTCTTGGATGTGTTCCATTCATTACAATCATTTCCTTAGTTACTAATTAAAATATACTCTCCTCGCATCTAAGTCAATTTTCAACCCAAAAAAGTATATGAGAGTTAGCATCTAAAATCAGAAAATAGAAACAGAATCTTTGCAGAAATGTGGAAATAGTGCAGAGATATGATGTCATTTTCAATTATTTCTTAGGCCACAACAGAAAGACAGAAAAACCCAAACCACCACATTTATTCCAAATCAATTATAGAGAGATCCATAGCTGTCTCATTTTCATCTTGAATTTTATCTTTTACTTGTGATTCTATTGACTCAAGTCTGTCTCTTCATAATGAATTTTTATGAAAGAGAGACTTGATAGTTATACCTGTTACTAGCATTCAAGAAAAATGATACATTTTACTTACTTTTTCTGGAAAAAAGCCCACATTATATTTGTAGCCTGCAATGACCAATTTTTTGTTTTCAGCTCCTTCTGATTTTTATTCTTTCACTTCTTGGGAGTTTTGGCAAATAGGAATAACATTTTTAAGTACATGTAGTGTCAATTTCCATTTTTGCCTGGTATATTAGTAATAATGCATATCAAAGATAATATTTTAATGATATTTTTACTGTTCCCTTGTTACACAATTTGCCAAATGCCTATTTTAGGCTTGTTCCTCACCCTGTTGCCATTTTGACTTTCCTCACCCTTGGAGAAATACTTGTAGAGATCTTTCACAAGTTATTGTTGCAGAATTCCACTTAGGAATGCAAACATCCATTATTACTAGTATTTTTCTCATTCTAGCACAAGTATTACTGGTTTTGTCTTTTTCTACACTGAAGCAGCTGTGAAAATTGTCCAAATTAACACTACAGGTGGATTAGTCAAATCACTTTAAATCTCTGTATAGATATCTTTTTGGGGGGCTTAAAATACACTTATGTCGTCTGAGCTTAAATCAGTTCCAAAGTGAATGAGAGTAAAGTAAATCAGGAGCATTTTAGTTCTGAATGGGAATAATAATAAAAATGAGGAAAATTATAAGAGTATAACAATAAGAATACAAGAATATCCACATAGCAGTTTAATGTGATTGAACAAATCTTCTTTAAGTTTGCCTGTTTAATTGATAAGGATTAATTTTCCAGAGTGTTTCAGATAAGCCTCAGATAGAAGTACATGTGATCTTATGTACTCTGGTGTTCACTGATGCACTGTCGAGGTCTTTCATCAAAACTATACCTTAGGCTTCTTGTCCACCCGATATCCATTCCTGCTTTATGGACTGTGGTGGGATTTGGGTTGCTGTGGCTCCTAACTAGGCTTCCATAGACTCATGGGGTTTGCTGCAGCTTTGTGGCTGGGTCTGGTAAAGCAAGAGTCAGAAGACACCAAAGAAGCATATTGGTAATCCATCTTTACTCACCGTTGCTCAGATCCTGTCAGGTAACACCCTCATGGCCTTACTTTGTGCATATTAACCATGGGTACTCTGACCCTGATATCAGGCTCCCTTATCTGGTCACAGACATACTTGTAGTCTCTTTTACCCTGCAGCACAGAAAAGTCACCTGCTTTTGTAACTACTGAGGCTCTTTTTGTGAAGGTCCAAGGTAAAATCCAGGAAAAGCATTACACTAAGCAGGAAGATCACACAGCCATGATTCCTGGCTATGCTGACCTCTGAATCACGTCTCAAACAACGTGGCGGAAAGATAGCTGGCCCCGGCCAAAGGTGTGCCCAGTATCATTCCAGCTGTATGGACATTACAGGTAGAGTAGTTGTATGGTATAGGCAGTTTTCTGCTGTGGCATTTTTACATTTACCCAGATCCAGACAACGAATCCACAGAGAAGGAATCAGCATTTTGAGTTCCATAGAGTGTCTCATATCTTATTAGACAAGGGTAGGAGTCTCTCAGTTTATCTGAGGGTTTTTACATTTTTTCTTAGATTTTCATTCAATTACAATATATATTCATGTGGAACCTTAGGAGAGGCAAATATATTTCCATTTCTGCTTTAAAAGGAGGTTACAATAGAACTGGAAACTTGTGGAATATTTGACCCAATCGTGTCCTGTTAATAGCTTGCTTGCTGATTCAAACGAGCAATGAGCAATGCCATCAATCCTGTATTCAGGATTTCCTTACTGAAAAGAACAAAACAGGTCTGAATGTAAAGCTATGGTACGCTGCACTGTCAGGTTGAACAGCTCAAAGGTATACAAGGATACCTGCAACTCTGTTCAGCTGAGCTTGAATTCCACCCTGATGCATGCTGAGAATTAGCATTGTATGCTTTTTTCTCAGTGGTGACTGCCAGCTGCGTAACTCTTCAAGCATATCCTGCCATTTGTTCTATCCAGCAGAAATGGTTTTGATTTCAAAGTAGTTCTTCCAGCTATTTTGTAGGAATAGTGTGCAAGGAGAGTGTGTCTGGGCAAACAATAAATAAAAATTGACAGTAGTGTTATATGAAAGGAAACAAAATTACTCCCATTTCCTTGTAAAACTTGTGAGGATGTAAAAAATGTTAAAGTCATATTTCCAGTGAAAAGATAAAGAAAGACCTGGTCTAGCGGAAGGTGTCCCTAGCCATGACAGGCTGGTTGGAACTAGGTGATCCTTAAGGTCCCTTCCAACTCTAACCATTCTGTGATTCTATGATACAGCACATTCATTTTGTTAAGTACATTATGGTAAAGTCCATAGGATTTAGATCTTGCCTACCACTTAATCACATTTACAGGTGCCTTTTTTCGCAGCCTCAATCATTTAGATACCAACGTGACCAAACTGTGAGACCTGCTTGCGCTCAACTGCTTACTGGGACGAAATCCAGGATGGGACCCCATGCCTCTGTTGAATTCATTTTTATCTCATTGCACCTTGGTTTCCATTAGAAGAATGGGAATTAGGATGTGGATGGGGAGCTGGAGGCAATGTGTACATCCTGATAGATGTACACCATGCAAGTTTGATGTAGCCATAGAGGTGTTAACGACAGGCTCGGCTTTCCAGCTTACAGACGTGGTATGTTTTATTTACTGCTGTTTAGCTCCAGTTTTTGTTTACTTTCATTATTATTCTTGCTTTGATTACTTCCTCAGTGCAGGACAATCTGACTGGAGCCCCTGTTTATTTCTTGCGATGTGTCTTTTCCATCAAATGACAGCCATCAACTGAGAACATTTAATTTCTAGTCTTGAGAGCTTCACACTTGTGAGAGTGGCCTAGAGGGACACAGCTGTCTCATTGTGCAGTAAACAGAGAATTATTTTCAAATGCATCCTGCACAGCAAAGCCTTAAATATTGTGGCCAGGTTCTTGAACTGGCATTGAAAGTAAATTGAGAACCAGTGGAAAATATAAACTGTTGGTATGATAGGTTGTGGTAGCTTGTCCTTTTAAACAACTAGTTTTCTTGTTCTCTGCATATTATGCTTGTGTTTGCAACTCTGTTTTCTACATAATGCTAACTACAACAGTATGAGCAGGAAGAGATTATCACACTGATGATTGCTATCAAATCCAACTTAAAAAAAAAAAAAAAAGAAGACAATATTTATTGAGGTAAAAAAGAGGAATTCCTGTTCCCTTCTCTCTATGTCTAATAAGATCTTGAGACTTTGTACTACTTGAATAAGCATATGGTATGCAATTTAAAGAAACAGAAGATATTCCTAACATATAGATATTCAGAATGTCCTTTTTGATTCCATCATCACATCCTTCTGCAGCTGGCTGACCTTGAACCAG
Source organism: Chroicocephalus ridibundus (assembly GCF_963924245.1). NCBI lineage: Eukaryota > Metazoa > Chordata > Aves > Charadriiformes > Laridae > Chroicocephalus > Chroicocephalus ridibundus. The sequence continues at coordinate 39,449,889 of NC_086284.1, forward strand.
TTATTTTTTGCCCTTTAGATTTTGTGACACTTTTGCGATGACATTACTTCAGAAGCAGATGTAAAGCTAGGGTCCATCAGTTTGTGGCTTATAGCAGTTGTGGCTATACTGTCTTCGTAAGGCATGTGGAAAGCATGTAACTTGCAGTCCCAGGTTGCGTGGGGAGACTCGCGTCCCCACTGTGAAGAATTCACATCTTAGAAGTCTCTTCTGTGACCAACTTTCTCTGGCAGTGCAGGCAGCTGTTGCCTAGGAAGGATGATTTCTCGGAAGGCATTAATGTGTTTAAAACAAGAAGGAAACTTTTAACATTAAAGGGGGAGATAAAAACGTGTGTGACTGTCCATGATAAGTGTTAGCTGCTGATGACCACATGGTCCATCACAGTCGCTCCAATGTTAGAAAGTTACTTTCACAATTTTAACTGGTCTAAATCAGTTAAACAGTCCTGGTTCCATCAACGTGGTATGTTCCCCTTTCTCCAGCTGGGTATTTTAAAAGTGAAAGGGCTCATCTGGTCCTGTAGAAAACTAGTTCAGGAAGGTGAACTGAGAGAAAACTATTATTTGGTTTGTTTGTTTGTTTGTTTGTTTGTTTTCTCTTGTTTTAGCCACTTGAACCTACTCACCATAACATTAAAGGAAGGTAGAAATACATTCAGGGTGGGTGCCAGGCATAGCTTTACGTATCGTGGAACCACAGCCTAAAGAAAGGAGAAGTTTGCTTCTGTCAGAACTAGGTCTTTTCTGATGATGTTTGCTAGACCGAAAGGTCAGAAATTCACACTGCAAAGCTGCTTAAAGCAAAACAAAAAGATGTCAGCTGCCATGGTTTTTTTACACCTCTGGGTAAAAATCTTATTTTTGAACAAATGAAGAAGTGGACGGTTACTTTAGCCTGATGCAGTTTATACAGTTTTCTGGAATTAGACACATGCTGGCATAGAATTTTTATGTGTATTTTCACAGATGCTGCAACAACAAAAAAAAAGGCATTCATTCATCTTCTAAAAAAATCACCTCCTTTGAATAAAATTTCCTGCTAGATATAAGCAAGATATTGCAAGATAGTCTCAAATTATTTCACAATATCTGCTCCTGCAATTTTGTCCTATTTTATTTTATCTTTCTAATGTAAGTTACTTGTTTTGCATTCAGTGTGAATGAATGCCCTTCTGAGCATGCAAAAACCATATGTCTTAAAGTTTAAGTAGTAGGTTAGATTTTCAAATTACCAAACCAAAATTACAGCAAGGTGGAAACCACCATTGTATAAAGTATGAGACACCAGACTCTTAAACTGGATGCATTCATATTATGTCATATATTAAAGGACACGTCTTACTTATAAATCTGATTTACAGATAAGAGCTTAAAAGTTCCACAATTATTCATTATTTGTTGTTTTATGTTTGTATTACAGGCCTAATCAGATTACAAGTCCCCTTTTGCTAGTAAATACCCAAGCAAATGTGTACTTTCATCATTCTGGACTGAGCAAATGGTGCAAATTTCTGTTCAGTATTTAATTCTGTTTAGAGTGATGACTTTATGTTATCCCATCTTAAATTGGACAATTATAAGAAGGATATCAAAGAATAACGTCTTTTTCTAGCAAACCATGAATGGCTACTGTGGAATTATTTGTTTCACAAAAGAAAATTCAGACTCGTATTACAGACAAACAAATTTAAAAGAATTTTAAAGATTCCAACATCTATAGCAGTCAGATTTTGCAAATGAAATGTAAGTGCAGATACAATGAACACAGTCAAATGTGTTAAAAATACCAAGGTGCTAATAGCAAACTTTAAAATTATTTTTATTTAAGTAGTCTAGATAGAGAAGGTAGACATTCCACTTTTAGAGCATGAAGTTTTTGAACATCTCTAATATTAAGATATATTACGAAAGAATTATAAATGGAAATCTACTTTGGGAGGCATTTCTAGTTCCAACAGGGGTGCAAGACTGAAATTTTCCCCTTAATAGAACAAGAAGAAAAAAATAAAGCATGAGGACTGTCAGTTATTTGCATGTTTGAATTCTTCCCACATCTCCAGTTGATTGACATCTTCAATAAGCTGTTAATGACCCACTCCATTTGCTTTAAATGAGCCTTAAATTTTTAGATCTGGTGTAGTTTTGTAGGAAATTGGAATTAAGTAGATTTAATTGCCTTTTTTCAGTTTTTGTTTTTTGTTTTTGTAATTCATCATTCAAAGGAACAGTACGCCTTGCCATCATAATAAACTTTCTCAGTAATCTTTTCTTTGATTTGAATTCTAGATGCAAAACTGTGTACTAGCTGTAATGAATCAGTATTCTTACCCAAACTAGGCTGTGTGTGTTAGGTACCAGTTATTCATAAAAGAAGAGCTTTTCTCATGCTGGCTTTCAGTGTTTTAAAGTAGTAATTTAGCAGCTGTCGTGGATAGGGCTGTGAGCACGTTGGAAATCAAAGGTGACTCTGGTTTTGTTCATGAGATGGGTTGGTACTGCATTTTTATTAGTGTATTTGCTTTTCTCGTACTTTGATAGGTTTAGTCCCTGGGGCACAGAGCTGAGAAATATAGATTGTAACTATCATGCCAGATAAGGAAAACAACGTAAGTGATGATGCAAAATGTATTGTCTCTGACAGTGAACAAGCAGAGACTGGCTTGTGTAAAACAAATTTTTACAGTCTGACTGTGATGGGCTATTCTCACCACAGTGATACCTGCTGAGGAGCTGTGTTATATTTAGTTGCATTGTAATAGCATTTCTTTCAAGAAATGAATTGCATATCTGTAGAGAAGTGATGGTACAGGCAGCCATGGCTGTTAGTATGCAGTCAACATCCTACACTCAGGCATGAACATCTATACCGGTGCCAGACAGCAGCTAATCTGTGATTGTGATAGAAGAAAAATATTGGCAAGAGGGCTGGGATGTGGGGAGCTGGACATCAACGTGTAAGATTTTATTGCTACAAAATGAATAGCAAGCGATCTTTCCCCAGTAGGAATGAATGAAAACTTAGAAGACATGATAAGTAGTGAGCTATTCTACTTCCATGCATGTTGGACATTCACACGGGCAGTACTTTACAATATGAAATCTGGACTCAGTCCTCTGATGCAGGCTTATTAATATTATAGTCCCTAAGTCTGTATGGATTTGACTTTCCATAAATATTTATGATAGGTCATATTTGCATAAGGTGGAGTGTATACAACTGCAGATTTTACATATGTGATATGGAGAATGGCAGTCCATATGATCTTGAGCAGAGAACAGATCCCCTGTGCCTCTCTGCATAACCTCTGCAGTCTGTACCTCCCGTCAGAAGGAGGATAGCCATGGATTGCACTTATCTGGTAGACCACACTTCAGGCACTGCACTTTGGAGGGAAGAGAGTAAGCCATTAGCTGAGTTAAAATGAAATACAATATCTGGTATAAAGTAGTCACTGTGCTCTCTGTGACCTCATCCCTGCAAGGCAGCAGCTAATCAGCGTTATCTGGTGGGGTCTTTCTATTATGTCCCCTCTCTTACAATTTCTATCTGCTCAACAAATGACATATGATCTTTCATCCGCCTTTGTGCCTCCAATAAGCATAAAGTCTGATGGGGGGGGAGGGGGGCAGGAGAAGAAGGAGACTAACCTTTTCAGCTCGATTACAGAGAGAACAATTTGTTTTTGTAATTAGAGCTCAGCAGTGATCTCTGTTTATTTCACTGATAGTCAGCTCGGTGTAAACAGAACTCAATTTTGACAACTGTTTAGCTCACGGCACAGTTTTAAAGTATTAAAGGATAATGGAAGACTTATTAGATTAGCTTTTGCCATGATCTTTTAGTGTCCCAGATAATTATTATTTGGGATACAGCTGAATGGTTTAGGCTTGTATTATTATTATGCATGCATTTCTGTGTAATACTCTATGTACTGTTGATGGGCACTAAAATATGCATTAGGAAGTATACATTTAGTCAGATTGCACAGATATTAGTGGTATTTTCAAGTGGCTCAAATTGTTCGTTTTGTGAATTTTATTTCATTTTATTTCATTTCCATCATAACAGTTCTTAGTTCCTGACTTTTCTTTTTAAAACAAATCAGTTCAATCATCTTCATCATCATTATTATCACTCTTAATCATTCCTAGTAACACTTGTGTGACTTCTACCACACTCCTTTGATCAAAGCATTACATTACATTTCTCCCCCAGCATTTTACTTTTAACATTCCCTCTGTTTCATGTGTCTTGGTATTCTTGCGTATTTTTTCTTGCACTATCACCTTTTCTATCTTTCTTATTACTAAATATACTAAATAAATAAATAATACAATGTACTTATATAATATATTAATAATATAATATACTAAATAAATATACTAAATATTTCAGATCATTCTGTCTGGTCACATACTGTTTTTCACCTTGGTATTTGATTTTCCCTCTTATTACCTCTTAATTATGGAATGTTGCTTCTATCTCTGATCTTATAATTAATTTTTACCTTTTGATCACCTTTTTTCCTATTTTGCATAAGGGCTGTCTTTTTAATCTTTTCACTACTTTTCCCTACATGGTTTTCCTTTTCTTATTTTTTTTCCTGGCTAACTTAATTCTATTAGTTTGACTCCCTCTGATCAGAAACATTGCTTCTAATCTTATTTTTTATTTCTAGTAAGAATTTTGTATACCGTTTTGTCCTTGTTTATAGCTATGTGACTTTCTTTTTTTAGAAATCTAAGTTTGCAGCTTCTTGGCAGTTCTCTATAGGTAAGGGCAATACATTTGAAGGTGATTACATGATCATCCTGGACATAGCCTAAATTACTGTAATACATGAGCAAGAAAAAAAAAATTATATGGAGTTTTCAGATTTGAATAATTGCACTTTCTCTTAAGGTGCATCGGGAAAGAAAGTCTATGTCAGTGACTAAGTGGGTACATTTAACAAAACATGAGTGAAATACAGTTGTATTTTCAACTCAGTCTCCAAATGAACATTGCTGGCTCATATTATGAAAGCACAAAGATTGCTTAGGGCAAAGAGATCTCTGTGAAGGTTAATGGCCCCAAATCCTTCCTGCCCTAAACATCTCTAAATGCAGTTTTTGGGTTGGTGGGGGTTTTTTTGTTCGGTTTGTTTTGGTTTTTTCTTCCAGATTATTTTTTAAATTTGCTTTTCAAAACAAGAATCCAACAGGAAAAAAGTATAATAGCAACTGCACTCTGTGATCCACCTCACTGTTTGTCTTTTATTTATTAATTTTTATACTGCACTCATTGCAGTGTGCTACCATCCAACAGAATGGTTTGTAGCTAGTTTTGTTCATGTTAGTTATTTCGTGCTTATGATTAGTATTCTTGTTCGTTCTGGCAAAATGTAGCAACTTAAAAGCATCCAGGCCTTTCAGCCATATTTTCAATTTGAAGTGAAAGGCATGTATCTGTTTCTAACGAAATCAGGCTTATCAAATGGGCACAGTGCAAAAGAGGAGATTGCTATCATCACTGTATAGTAGGAAAAAAAGGATTGTAAATATATATGCACTCCTTGCACATATGCTGCCAAGTTATCATAAAAAGAGCAGGTAGCTGTCTGAAAGTCAACCTTTTCCCACATTGCTTTTATTGTTTATTAGATATTCCTATTCATTCTGTTGATACTCATCACAGCAGTATCTGAGTACCTCCCAGTGGTGTATTAAGCTCTTGACTTAAGATCTCTCATTTTCTCTCCAGAAGGAGAAAACAGCCGAGTGCCTCAACTTTAAATTAATGCATTTTTGGTAGCCTATGTCCCAAAGGACTCTAATTCTATCTAAAATTTGCAATTATGGTTGAACTATGAAATGTTATATCGAGATATATAACATTTCATCTGAGAAGTAAAGACCTGAGCAAGGGCAGATCACTTTCCGCTACACTGAGACAGTTTTGTAGCCAACCAGCAAAAAGGGAAAATATTATCTATAAGTTGTCTTTTATGAACACTTAATGTTAACAATGAACACAAAAGTTAAGATACATGATTTATATAATCAGAGAATCATAGAGTGGTTTTGGTTGGAAGGGACCTTTAAAGATCATCAAGTCCAACCCCCTACCACGGGCAGGGCCTCACCATCCTCATAGTAAAAAATGCCTTCCTTATATCTGTTCTAAACCTACCCTCTTTTAGTTTAACACTGTTACCCCTTGTTCTGTCACTACAGGCCCCATTAGAGTGTCTGTCTCCATCTTTCTTATAAACCCCTTATAATACATTGATAGGCTGCAATGAGGTCCTCCCGGGAGCCTTCTCTTCTCCAGGCTGAACAATGCCAACACCTTTCTTCAAAGAACAGGTGTCTCAGCCCTCTGACGATTTCTGTGGCCCTCCTCTAGATCGTCACTAACAGATCCACGTCTTTCCTGTGCTGGGGACACCAAAGCTGGATGCAGCACTCCAGGTGGGATCTCACCAGAGGGGAGTAGAAGGGGACAATCCTCTCCCTTGACCTGCTGGTGATGCTTCTTTTGATGTAGCCCAGGGTATGGTTGGCTTTCTGGGCTGCAAGTGTACATTGCGAGCTCATATCCAGTTTTTCATCCACTCGTATCCCCATGTCCTTCTCTGCAAGGTTGCTCTCATTACGTTCATCTCCCAGTTCTGTATTGAAATTGGGGATTGCCCTGACCCAGGTGCAGGATATTGCTCTTGTCTGTGTTGAACTTCATGAGGTTGATGATTCTTCTTCCATATTTTTGGTAGCCAAACTAGAGAGAGAGCTTACTCCAAAAGTATTTTAGTGTCTATACTAAGAATTTAACCTGAATTTCCCTCTAAAAGAGACTCTTTTTTTCCATTGAGTAGGTAGGGAACATAAAAATGCTAACTTCTTAATTTATGTATCTAAGCAATGTAGCCTTCCCAGAACACAGATTATTTTTAGTCTCTATAGTGGTACAATTTCAGCCCAACTACAGTATAGTTGTGAGAACTTCACAATACTTCTGTGAACCATTTACTCTGCTGAACTAGTAAATATTCCTTCATGTGTTGATCTTGTCCAAGTATCTCCCTAGTTAAGGTAGCATAATTTTCCTGACATAAAGGGAGGTAAAGCTGTCTGCTACATGCAAGCTGTTGGCTTTTCAGTCCATATCATGTTCATTATATCACCTAATTTATATGATATATCATCTTATCATGACATATAGATAGGACCTGAAAGTACATTGATAATTATGCTGTTCACCACAAATGTGGGTCTTAGTCATGGAAGATAAGTTCTATTATTGCTCATTTCTGACAAAAAGGTGTAGCACGTTCTCCCTAGATCAAACAAGCTAGACAGATGTCATGGTTGACAGTATTAAATAATGCAGAGATACAGGAGTATAAGAATAATGAATGTCTCATCTGTCTCTCATCTCTCCAACGACCAAGTGTACTGTCAAGTCTATGCCATAATCCTAGTCCAGACTGAATTTTCAAGAATATTAAACTTGCTTAGATTTTTTTGGTTAATTAACATCTTACTGATCTTGCTCAGGATCTAGATGGTTGGATAGTGAATGTCAGTTTGTTATAGCTGGTGAATCTCTTAACATTTTTTAGAATACTGTTTGTGCAAAGAAAGGAAAGATTACTTATTTGACTGTCTGTTCCAGTTAAGGATCAGTACCAGCCACCTTCCAGTTGTCATTGTTTGTCTTCCTCAGATGCAAAGGGCATAATTCAGATTCTTTGGATCACCATTTTCTTAGGGTATGATCCTCTTTTTTTTGGTGAATAGCTATATTGAATTTTGGGACTTTTGGTAGACACATAGCTTGTGCTTATTGCTGAAGTATATCCAACAGTCTAGGAAGCCTTCTGAATATGAAGCATGTTTTTAACAAAAATTCTTCGCATGGTCAATCTGAGGCATTTGTAGGTTAGTATCTTCTATCTTGACATAGAAGGCCAAAGGTCAGGGCAAGACAGCTCCAATAATCCCCAAGTCAGTCTTTCAGAAAGCAGCTGAATGTTTTCTCAAGCAGTTTCATAAATTAGATTAAATGAATATGGTATTAGGTCAGAAACCCTATAAGCTCTTTCCATGGGAAGTTGTTGATAGCTTATATAATTAGCTGTTTTTTTCTTGCTTTGCAAATATCCAAATAATCCATACAAGATACATTTTTCACAATCTCTAATGAAATGGATCATGCAAGAAGGCAAGGATAATGCTCGAGTCTGACCGTATATATGTCAAAATGTCTCATACCCAGGATTTTTCCATTCCATTATAAACAAGATGTTAGTGAGATCCTTTTTCAATTCTTTAATAAAAGATCCATAAATGGACACTAGTATTTTAAATTAAGTTATCATACCTGAAGAGTTTGTTCTGTGTATAAATATATATCTTATAACATTAACATTATAGATGCAGAGTTGCACAGAATTGTATATTTGCAAGACTACAGATTCAAGCAGCAGATACCAGATAAAAATGGTTTCCTATGAACTTTGACAGCAATGTCAGAAAACTCATGTGATAAAGTCTGCAGATAAGAATACAAATCAGATCTCATGAGGAGGAAGACAATTATCACCATATGTAAAACTGCACAAATATTGAAAATAGAAAAAAATTGAAATGAAATATCAGAAAATAAAGGAAAAAAAAAAGAGTTAAAGATAACTCAGGAGGAATTTCACCATGTGAAATATCAGTCTGCCAGTGCCCATCATGTGGGTATCCAAGAAAACAAGACGGAAATCTTAAAGCCAGGAAAATTTCCCTCTGCAAAGGTATGAGGACATTACTTTCTTCCGACAGCTATTGTCTTGGTAGAACCCTGAAGTGATGTTGTGTATATATAGTAATCATATCTTTACCACTGCACATGAAACATTACTTAACAGCAATTACAAAATCTCTGGTTTTGGTGGATAGTAGGAAAAAATATTGAATAGAAAGGATTTATTTCTTCTAACAAGTAATAATTGTTCTTTGCTTTTGTACTTGAAATTTCAGAAGAATTGGTATTGCATAAAATTAGTTCCCCAGAATTACCCTAACATACACGCATTATTACCCTAACATGCATTATTACCCTAACATACATTATTATCCTAACATACGTTTTACATCTAAGTAAAATTTAACAAGTGGATATACACTGGCAGTAGCAGTATTGTGCATTGCTCCTCCTAATGTCATGAAGTCGTGTCCTTGTGATGTCTTGAAATTGAGATTCTGGCGATATTAGTTATTTTAAGGGCATATAATTGTGCATCTTTTTCATATCAGCAAAGTGAGCAGTGGGCCCAATATCATAAAATAGCAAATTAAATCCTTGTAGTAACTTGCTATAATAATGGCTATTTTGTAGAATTCCTATCAGTGAATGCTGAAACTGAAGGAAGTTGTATGGTTCCATAACCTTGGAAGAGGTTATGTGAAGCTAGGAGGATCTATTTTGCTGTGCAACAATACTTCTTTGTCCATACAAACTATGATGGTGTGCAGAAAAAACTCTACCATAAACCATAGCACAGTTACATCAATGTCATATAAAAGAGATGTTTGTGTTTGTATTGAAGATGCTGCTCTATATCTTATGTTTTTCTCTTTTTATTTCCTTTTTTTCCCCACTTTCTCTCCCGCCCTCTTTCTCCACACACACACCCCCCACCCCCCACCCCTTCACCTCCCCTCCCAATAATCTAATAAACATCACTCTAAATTGCAATCTGGCAAGAATCCAAATTTTCTGGGCACACATGAGTGCACGATAATAGCAACACACTACATGGCAGGTAGTTCTAAGCAGACTTTCAAGGTAATTTCAGCATATACCAGATGCAGAGTGTCTTTCAGTTGCTTCTCACATTCTTGAGCATTTCCTGCCGGCTTCCAAACTGCCTTTTCTGCTTTGATTCCTTTGCTGGGTGCAGGTGAGGACGGTGTGGAACAAAAAGAGTTTTCTGCAACTTCCATAATTTAAAAGTGAAACTATATAGCCAGTCCTTTCAAGCATATGCTGAAGAACTCCTGCATGGAAATATTACTTTTTTTGCAAAGTAAAATTTTGCATTACAAAAGAATTTTTCTGTTACCTATGCACATATTTATGGCTAACTTGACTGGGGACATTGCAAAAGCTATCCATGTAATCTTTCATTATTAAAGCAGTTTCTAACATTAGATACTGTTTAAAAAATAAAATGCTTTTTCTTACCTTATTACAAAGGGGGAATTGAGGTGGAGATTGGGTTTGGTTAGGGTTTTTGGTGTTGTGGTTTTTTTGGGGTTTGGTTTTTGTTTTTTTATTATTTGAAAATGATTTTTAACATTCTGCCTGGGACAGAAACCAGACATCTTTCAGAAGAACAAAGGAAAATTAAATAATCTTATAATCTGTAACTATCCTACATGTAATTTTGCCTAAAGAAAAGATATTAATCTTTCAGATTTTTTTTTAAATTCATATTTAGTTCTGTTAAACCTACTTTTCTACTGCAATGGCATCTTTTCTCTGTTCCTTTAAACGCTGCAGGTTAGAAGCTGCAGTTTTGTCACCCTTTTAAAGAACAAATGTTTCAAAGATAAAGTAGGCATTTACATGTGTCTTCTGTGCTAATTTTTAACTATTTGTCACCTCTTGTGAGACAAATGAAAGCAGAAAATATTTTTCCTCCACCAGGAGCCATCAGATTACATGGTGTCTCATTAATAGAGCGTAGTATCTCGTCTAACTATAATATAATAAATATGTGAGTGAAACTCCACATAAATGTAAAAATTTCTTGCAGCAGGCAGGCAGGAAAAATATTAAAATCAAAATTTTTTACACAAGTCTGACAGAAAATATTGAAAATATAAAATAGTTGCCTCAAATACCAAGAATATAAAAATAAACCAGTGATAATATGGGAAAAAAAAACCCAGGTTATTCAGTCCTCAGAATGCAAACATGAAGAGTTATACATTCCTAAACCTATGGGGAAAATGTTCACCCATATCAGGCTTGTTTGGCTTTCATCTTTTATAAATCTATTCAACATTCATGGAGTAATTTCAGTTAAGGTATTTGTGTAAACCTTAAGATAGAACCCTCCAATTACAATAGGTTGTACATTCAGTCACACTTGTGTTTTATTTGTTTACATATATCACAAAAAATGAAACCCATTCTATTTCTACATAGTATTGCCTTTCGTAATTTTATCTTCCTTTTTTTTTCTGGTGTGAACTAAAGTAAAGATTTATTAGACTTTTAGTACTTTTTTCTCAATTAACCCCAACTTCTTTAAATATTTTTTTTCCAAATGAATTAGGATCCTTTATTTATTTTAATCAGTGAACTCTTTGGAAATTCAGGGGAAAACAGCATTTTGTACCTGTTTCTGCATGAAGGAACTCTTATATTTTGGTGGACCTTTTGAACATCTGTCAGTATAATATTTTTCTATATCTTTTAGGCTAAATGTCAAGTGCTGATTACCGAAATGAAGTATTGCAAAATGAGAAGTATTTATCATGGAGCCATGATTACTTTTGAGACGCGTAGTGAGTTTATGTCAAATATAGAAAAGTGAACCTATTTTGGCGAAAAGAAAGCATATACATAGACATATACTGAAAGACTATCAGCCTCTATGCAGAATGTCTTTAAAAGGTCTGAAAGTCTTTTTCTGGGGTGAGTGTGATGAGAGATTATCTATCTCAATCAAATTCTTCTGCTTTAACTCGACAAACTCTGAATTTCACTCTCTCCCTTTAAATGTGATACCTGTCACAATAAGGGCCTTATGAAAATGTGCATTTCCCAGACTTGTTTTCAGGTGCTTCCATATGTTGTGCGAGCATACTTCAAGATCAGGAAAGATACGTATACAAATTAAATGAGAAGCCAAAGGAAAAAAAGAAAAAGAAAGAAACATCTGCAGGGCATCAGTGTGAAAAAAATGTTTAAGCTGTCTGTTATTAACTACTCAACCTGTTTTATGCTGGATTTCTGCATAATTATGTTACAGAGGAGGGGGAAAAGAACAGATGTTGAATAAAGATTGAAAATAAGAAAATGAGACAGTTAAAAAAAAAAGTAGTTGAGGTTGCTCTCAGCTAGATATTTTTTGGCAAGACTTTTAGACAGCAATCTATTTCTCAAATTCATTGCCCATTTCTGCAAGATTAATGTAAAACAAAATGTTTCTTTTTAAGTCTGATCAGTTGAACAATTATACAGCTCCAATAATCCCCAAGTCAGTCTTTCAGAAAGCAGCTGAATGTTTCCTCAAGCAGTTTCATAAATTAGATTAAATGAATATGATATCAGGTCAGAAACCCTATAAGCTCTTTCCATGGGAAGTTCTTGATAGCTTATATAATTAGCTGTTTTTTTCATGCTTTGCAAATATCCAAATAATCCATACAAGATACATTTTTCACAAGCTTTATGGAATAAATGCCACTAAACTAAACTTGTGTTAGTTTGTCCCCTTTCCTCACACTTGTGTCACGCTTCACAGCAAACTGAACTATCATTTTTTAAGAATGTCTAAATTTTTTTCTCTACTTAGTTGATATTTTCTGGCACTGGGTTTGAATGCATTATGAAATTGCTGTTAGGATAGAGCTATATAAAAAATGGGGCTGAAACAACATGCAGACTTACTACTCTCATTTGCATCACCACTACACTGTACTCTCCCTTTTAACCTGAGCAAATTATTTAGCTCCATGGGAGTTATTCCTGAATACACTCTGCAGTGGCCCTTAGCTAAAAGAATCCTGTGCTTTAATGCAACTACTACCTCACTTTTTCAGAGATGGTTATTGACAGGGTTAAGGTAAACTCAGAAACCATTTTGGGAGAAGGAATCAGATGTGAAATGAATCCTTTCCCCAAAGTTTTAATTTTCTTCTCGTTAACTAAAAAAATTTTATTTTTCAAGCATTCCCGACTGTTTTCCTTTGCTATCCTCACCCTACATACCATCACAAGCAGACTTCAGTCTGCTGAACTGCTTCTTTCAGGTGAGCAAATACTTCATCTGCTAGCTTGTGATCCAAAATTTACATGTGAGATTAGAAAACTCTGTAGGGTTTGTATTTTGAAAAGCCACAGCTTGAAAAGTCGCAGCTCAGAACTTGATAGACTGTGTTATTTATTGAAGAGCTTACAAGTAATTTGATGAAGAAACCTCATATTTGTATGCATTTTGTATTCAAACGATTTAGACATAAATTCCGTCTGAAAAAAAAAGCATTCAAAATTATATCAGTGTCTTAGTCTATTTGCTTTGGTCCTTATAGAGCTTCTAAAAGAAAGAATGTCATTTGGAAGAGGTATAGGTGTGAAAAAAATGACCATGTGAACTTGTATTACTTCAGGTGTGGGGTGTGTGCATGCCCATTTTCTAGATACATTCTTGTTACAGAACCTTACTGTAATTGCAAGTGAATAGCAGTAGCTCAGCGTTATAGTGTGTTTAATACTGCAACTGTGCTATTACCACCAATGTCTATAGAAAACCATGGTTCAGGGGTACCAGTACGTTGATGGATCTGTCTGTGGAATCAGAACAAATCTTTCTTATGATTCATTTTTTGCTGCAGATAAGCCATAAAACGAAGACAGCCGATTGATGGAGGTTTAGTTTTTCTGCTCTTGTTTTAAACAGTAGATGTAGAACAGGTTCTTCTATTTTATAGCCTGAAGCTGAACTGTCAACATAAAAGATGTACGGACTTAATACCCAAGAGCTGGGCAGAAGAATTTCTTCCCACTTTTTTTAGAGCAGATTAAACACCACACAATATCGCTCATTACTACCTACTGTAAATTTATTGAAAAGGCAGTTTTTGCTAAAGCATGAAAGACAATGAACTTTGTCTTATTATTACCTGCTTTACTGCAAGACACAGATTTTGGCTGAGAATGAAAAAGTTTTTCATTTATAATCTGCTTGTCCATGTTGTGAGAAATCCTATACCAGACCAAATATAAAGCTTGAAACATTATTTCCGCTTTTTGCGTGTGTGAGTGCATGTGACTGACTCTGTGTCTTACTTGGTGTCATGTAACTGCAGTCAGTATACAATTATGAGTTTATTAAATCTGTACTTCATGAGAAAAAAAAACTCAAAATGATTACAGTGTGCAAATTAACATAACCAAAGGTGATAACCATTCAGGTTTTGTTCAGCTTTGGAGATTAATTCTGGGGTTTAATTTTAGTTCTGGATATTTTTATTCAATGAAAAAGTAAAATTGTGGACATTTCGGAAAACCATAGGCCAACTATCAAAACAGCATTGTATTACATATTTTGAAGGAGGAATAGAGGAAGAGAAGCATGAACAGACAAACAGAAAAACAAAATGAGAAACAAAAGACTGAGGAATAATAATAATAAAAAAGAAAATAAGAAATATTATTAAATAATATATTTCTTTTCACTTACTTGGCAATAGTTTATATTTCATGAAAACAAACATGCTTTTCAGAAGGTATTTCTTCTGTTCATCACTACAGATATACAGATATTTCTAAAAGGAGATCCTCTAGATGTGCGTAGGACAAAAAGTCCTGCTGCCTTCATTTCAGCTCAGCTCCTTTTGAGTAAAACACTGGTGCTGAGAAACAGCTTAAATTAGGCCTTAGCTAGCATCCAGTTTGTACACCTTTTAAAATTCATCACATTTCTTTTTCCCACAAAGCAAAATTAATTCTTAATTTTAGGTTATGGAAGTGGTTACAGTTATGTAGTTTTGCTATATATTTATGACAGAACAAATACTGGTAAAACAGTCTTCAAGTAAAAATGTGTTGAAGTCCATTCTGGTTTAGAGCTTACTGGATAAAAAACTTCTTTTGTGTTACACAACTTTTTTTTTTTTCCAACTTTGCTTAAAACCAGTGTAAAGGAAAACAAACAAACAAACGAACAAAGCTGCACCTAGTACAGATGAGTGTAATCACAACTGTTGAAATAAGCTGAAAGTTGAGCTTGAAGGGATTTGTGACTTAGTGAGGCAAAGAAACTGTTTTAGAAGGTGGACTGGGAGTTTTTTATAATCACTGATGGTATTTTTATTTTATTTTGGTTTTAATAGGATTTTGCCTTTAAGCATAGCAGGTATATACCAAACATTCCCTCTTACTGCATGATTTCCAAGATATATTATGTGCATACTTGTAAATTTTTTGTTTGTGCTTTGAATTCTTCAGAATGACCTATTGATAAATGTTCCATTTGAAAAGATTATCTTTTTCTTTTCTATTAATGCTTAAGCTTGTTAGGTTTAAAGTTTGTTGACCTGACTAAAAGTTTCTATTCATAAACTTCCCTTCCTTGTGTGAACTGTGTTCATTTCTGGGCCCCTCTGTACAAGAGGGACATTGAAGTGCTGGAGCGTGTCCAGAGGAGAGCTACGAGGCTGGTGAGGGGTCTGGAGACCAGGTCGTATGAGGAGAGGCTGAGGGAGCTGGGCATGTTTAGCTTGGAGAAGAGGAGGCTGAGGGGAGACCTCATTGCCTTCTACAGCTACCTGAAAGGAGGTTGGAGAGAGGTGGGTGTTGGCCTCTTCTCCCAGGTGAATAATGACAGAACCAGAGGAAATGGTCTGAAGTTGTGGCAGGGGAGGTTTAGATTAGATATGAGGAAGAATTACTTTCCTGAAAGAGTGGTCAGGCACTGGAACAGCCTGCCCAGGGAGGTGGTTGAGTCACCATCCCTAGAGGTGTTTAAGAAATGTCTAGATGTGGCACTTCAGGGCATGCTCTGAAGGGCAGAGATTGTAGGTTGTTGGTTTTTTGTTTGTTTGGTTGGTTGGTTGGTTTTTGTGTGTGTGTGTGTGTGTATGGTTGGACTAGATGATCTCAAAGGTCTTTTCCAACCACAAAGATTCTAAATTCTATGATCTTGGATGCTACCTAAAACTGTATCCAAATAAGTGATATTTATTGTGGTCCAGAGGTTTATAATATAGTGCATGCTGGACAATGGTTAAGTCTAAAATTGAAATTCTGATTTATAGAAAGAGTTCTCAGCAGAAGTATTTCCTCATCTTTTGGCTTCCCCCCCCCCTTTTAATCTTTATATTTTGATATGACAGAAATATGCTGGCCTCATAGTTAATTTTGTCCTGTAATCTCTTGAAACTTCTCCTTGCTTGTCCTTTGCTCCAAGTGTGAGAGTACAGAAGCTGATCTGCTTCGTTTTTAAAGTAGCACTAGGAGATCTTTTTCCTTATGGAAGGGGTAGGAATACAAGCAAGTTAAGTTAAATCAGTTCTTTCTTGACTGCTGTAGGATGATATGGTTTTCATTAATCATGTATGTGGTGTTGTGTGATGTAACACAGCTGGGCACAACAAGCTGGAGCGTGTCTTCTAAGAAATTTCAAAACAGCTTTCTTGAAAACTGCTGTGAAAGAAATAGCACATTTTTGTAGCAAGACTGATTAATCAAAATAGGACTTTCTTAACACAGAAACAAAGAGAATCCAATTAGATGTCAGTTCTGCAGCTCTGCCCATAATCACTGCCAAAATTCTCTACAAATTTTCTCGTTATAGAAGACTGTATTTAGGGCAGAGAAACAAGTATTTTCCTGTATTTCTGCCTAAAGATGGTAGCCTTCATCTACATTTAGATATTTGGAGTGCAATTTTGGTCCATATTCATACACCTAATTATGTATGACCGACTGTAAATATATACTTTAGCATGCACATGGGGTTGACTTTCTTAAGTAGGTCTCCATGTACTATAGTGGGAAGTTAGACATCTATCTGACATATGGACACCTTCCTTGGAGGCACAAAGGTGTTGGAAACTGGGGCTATGTCCCACTTACCTTCCTGAGCTAGGTGTAAATCTATTTACCTGTCTGTGCGAATAGCACAAAGCAGTATTGCATGCTAAGTGGAAGTGTCTGAGTTAGTTCAGTCTCACAATCAACCCAGCCACATTAGTGAATCTTTTTAATGGATCTACTCTGCTTCTCAAGAAGTCATTTAAACATATTTTACATCAATTTGGCCAGAAAGTGATATTTGAAAAACCTAGCTTATAAGTAGTTTATGGTAACATTCATGATCTCCTAGTGCCTTCCAGATTTTGAAGGAAAAAAATTCATATGTAGGGAGATTAGTCTTTCAACAACAGTTATGAAAACAAAAAGAACTTGACTTTTAGATAAATTTTCAGGTTTTGTTTTTTTTTTAAATAACTCCATGAAATTGCAATCTGTGTTTGCCTGTTTCCCTGATTATCTGTAACTTCTGAACCAGTATCTGTCCAGGGACACAGGCCTCAAAAATAAGTTTCCACAAATTTTGTGGACATGGAGAGCTGTGATAGAGTATATAAAAGCCCAATATAAGTGAAAAACTGATGTCACAGATAGACATTGAAGACTTTCGACTGAAGAAAGTCATTAACAGTGCCTCAGTTACTGAGAAAGCTTCAAGCAGTCTGTGCTTTCCAAGACACTTTAGTCAATAATACAAAAATTTGCAAAAAACAAGCTTTAATTAGTTCCATTGCTCATGGAACTGTGTTATTTTTAGCATATAATCTTTGTAGACAGTGCAACAGGAACAGGTCTAGTGAACAGAATTCAGCACAGGGAGACTAACAGCCTAGTGGAGAAGCTCAAGGAGGATGAAACAGTCATGATCATGAATAGTATTGGAACAAAGATGATGGAAGGCCAGCAAATGTGCAAGAGTTTTGAAAAAGTTTAGATTTCCTTTGGTGGCAGATGGAAAGTCAAAATACGTAATTGTCAGTGAAATGACAATCCAAAAATCAGGGACAAGCCGTCTGACTTCCGAGGCTCTTGAGATGCTGGCAAAACATTTGATTTGCAAATACTGAAAGAATATACATGCATGTATACTGAAAGAATATACAATGCAGGGGGGAGTTCTCTTGTCCTTTCCCTTCTCATATTCTGTAAGCAAACAATTTCTATTTATTAGAATAAATTAGAGACAATTAATAGGTTCTCAGCTTCTCCTGGTGTGCTCCCAGGTCCACTTCAATGAGCAATGGATTCTGTATGCCTCTGGGAGGTCTCTGTTAGAGAAAGGGAAAATGCAAACACCACCAGCGTGTTTTTGAGAATGCTACAGATTTTGCTCTGTACATAAGAGATAAGCAAGTGGTTCCTGGTATAATTATTAATTACTCAAAATTATCACCAGTTGTATTCATAGGACAGGATACACTTCTACGATAGAATAAGATTACAGTGTATGTCCTTTACAATGCTTAATGGCATCTTGTTAAATTATCCTCTATTTGTGGTTCTCTACCTGCTTTTACTCAAGTATCTCTAAAGCTGCTTGTTAAGAGAAAGCATTTAACAGACGTCCTTGCGCTCTGAGATTGATGCATTATAGATATAGAATTGTCTTCACGCTTCTTACAATCACCTCTTTTCACCTCTTCATTCAGTGAACACCTCCCGCTTGTTGTCACTGCACTTCATTGCAGCATAGGAGGTTTACAGGGTCAAAGCTAGCCTTGTATCTTTTGTTCTGCCATGCAAGTCTTGTGAGCTTTGCTCTCACTCTCATACTTTCAATTTTAACATGGCTTTTTTTGTACTTTTATAATGACTTTTACAATTGTTAATAGGGTAATTAAGGACTTCTCATACATTTCTGTGACAAATGTATGAAAGTGTATGTACTGTAGACACAGATTTGTGTCTGTGATATAGACTCAACAATATCCTTGTGAACATTTATGTTTATGTATGTGTATGAAGGTGATCTCTGACAAAGTGTCAGTGGCATACAATAAATTGCCTTTGTCCTGTAACTTTGCCAGACTCACCTCCCCTCAATCCACTAGTCTCTTGCCAGGATCTCTTCTAAGGTTCCAAATCTACATGTACAAAAAAAATGTCAGATAATTATGTTGCAAAATTTTGGGCAAGGTTGAATTTTCACAAATGAAATTAAAGTTTGCACTAATAGCAGCTTTTCTGTCATTATTTTATACCATAGTTCAGGAAGATGGTGCATTCACATTTGATTTTAATCATGTGTGATCCCATTGAAAATGAAGGAAATTGTATATTCTTTCTGAAAGCCTATAAAAAGCAGAAGACGAAAATATATACTGTAAACAGTTGAAAAACATATTTGATAGAATTTACCCTAATGAGAAACCAACGCACCTGAAGACATTGAAAGAGGAAGCAGAATAAATAAGATCTTTTGAAATAATTTTGTCTTTTTCCCATGTTAAACAATTGACATTTCCCATAATTTTGGTGGGTAGAAAGAGGCTTTAGACAGGCAAAAGAAAACTTAAATTTGGGTGTGTTTTTGCACCCAGGCTATAACTACATTTTAAGATAATCACATGGCATGAGTTAAGGATTTTATCTATATTACAGATCTGTTCTCAGAAGGCTTTACATTCCCCATTGAAGCCTTTGATAATTCAATTAGTCTCTCAAAAAGTTGGGAGTAGCTGATAAATTCACTTTAATGTTGAATCAAGTACCCCAGCAGGTTTCTTTTAATATGATTGCTTCTCAGGGAGCTTAGCTCTAGAGGTGATACCTCCCAAATGCAACTTTCTGCAAGGAATATGTGGGCCTTTGGAGCAGATTAAAAGAACTGTCTGTACCAACAGAGCTTCTCACCATTAATAAAGTTACTTCAGATCATGACAGTGATCTCATTCACTTGGATGGCTGTCCATATAGTTTAATTTATTTTAACTGGCAGCCTCAGATCCCTCCATGGAATAGATTCCATGAATATGATGAATGATCCCAGGAACAGAGAATGTCATAAAACAAGCTAAATTTAACCCTTCCCTTTCAACATTGTCTTTTGGGATTCCCAAATCCTATTGGCAGACAATGATTCCTGAATAATAAGTAGGAGGGGATTAGCTAGATCTGCATTGACTGTGTCTTTGGAGAATGCTAACAATAACACCAGTTCTGTTTGCCTACCTCTAGGAAATGAACAAAGAATATGTTAGACTCGAAAGATGAACAACAGGATTTAGTGTGGTAAATAGAAGCATGTCCCTGCAGAAATCAGATAGCAAAGCAGAGAGAAAAATCCTAACAAGAAAATGCTGCTTACTACTTACAAACAGTTGGCCTTAATAGGCAGATTGTCATTGACCTTCTGTACAGGATTCCAGTTTTGCTAGAAGGAAGACTTGAATTTTAGATGTATTCATCCGTGTCATCAAAGATGCATGTTGTCATCATAGTTAGAGCAGGCTAACTGTGACACTGAAAGCTTACAGAAAATGCTGTATTTTCCTCTCCAAAGGTAGAAAATAAGAAGTGATGGAAATATACATATCCCTCTCTGTGTGAAATGCTTTATTTTGTATTTTTACTACACTTTGATTTCCTGTTTAAAATTAAATAGGCAATTATATTCAAGGATAACATTTGCTGATTGTTTTATACAACATATTCTTACAGTAAGCAAAATAAATGTATTACTTTAGATACGACTTTTTCAAAGAAAGATTGCAAACAAATTAATTTCTAATGAGTTAATCCTAGGAAACTTTAGGGAAGACATTTTACATAAACATTTAGATTTAATATATGATTTCTTCTCTTTTTTTTTCTTCTTTCTTTTCTTTTTCTCCCTTGAAAATCAGCCTTACATAATAACTTCTTTTTATTCAGAATGGTTAACCTATTAAAGAGTTGTCCTTTATTCTTCCATGCTAGTTTTATTTTTTTTCATATTTTTTTTTATTACGATTATTTTATTTTTAATAGCCCTTAACTTTTTTCTACTGAAAAAAGCGTGTTCCAAAACTGAAAATATCTACCCCAATATATGTTGTATCCCAATATTTGTTGTGAATATTAGCCTTACTACTCTGTCCAGTATGGCTCTGAAATACTTCCTGAAGTTACGCAGGTGCAATGAACTGCAGATGAAAACGTTGAAGGCAGTTTGTAACATCAAGCTGCAGTTGAATTTATTTGTATATCATGTAAACCAGTGGGCTGTAGTGGCTAAAGTTAGCTGTGGTAATATATCACGGGAACATTTGATAATGCAGATGCACTCTACAGGATTACCATCATTGGTTTTCCACTTGATTATGTTTAAAGAAAAACTAACTGCTAAATAAACGTGTCAGATTTTCAGAGGACTGTGACTGATGTTTTATGGACAAAGTTGTTGACAGTTGTTTATCATCCCAGTCTGACTCTGAGAAACCCTGATTCAACATTGTTAAATCAAAAAGCACATGCCAAATTTAAGCTGAGAATTTATTTTAAGAAGGAATATTTGGGTTGATGTTAAAAGCCACAGACTTCATGCATGGAAGAGCTCAGTCCTACTCAACCCTTAAAATAATAATTTTGAGATCAGAATTGTTTCTGAGAATGGAATCACTGACTGGTGGGAATTCCAGGTATGCTGTTCTATGTCAATATTATTTTTTTTTATCTTTGGAAAGGAGAGAAGTGATATACTATGATTTACTTTTGGGCATCTCAGATAACTTAAAGTCCAGCTCCGAAATCCAAGGCTAGAAATCCTGTACTCTGAGAACAGGCAGATAGGCATGAAAAATCTGCTACATAAATATGTGCTGTGATTCATGAACATCTCTTCCTTTTATTTTCCTAGTTAAGCAAAAGCTAAATATATGCTTTGGTAATATTTACAGAAGATCTGCAGGTTTGAACTGTAGGTGAAAGGGAAAAGTGGAATTTAGCACCTTTGCAAGGTATCCAGTACTTTGCTGTTTTTAGGATTCTGCTAGATATGTGAGCTGACAGAGCCTGGGCTGCAAAAACAAGGTACGGCTGGACAGAAGAGTTGGCAAGAAGGATGTTGGCTCTCTTCAGCCACTAACTCTAAATTCCATTAGAAGCTAGGATGATGTGCTAGTCATACTTAAGGTGCCAACTTGCTCTGTACACAAAGTATAGTTGATCAGTTGATCTGGATTTCTCTTGCTAAATTTCTGGAAATAAAATTAAAAGAAAAAAAAGAATAAGCCACTTCACACTATGTCAAACATCTTGCTTGTGAAAAGGTGGCAGCACCCATACATCAGCAAAGCCACTCCCTGCTACGGTTCTAACAAGAACCTAGTTGGAGACAGAGCTGCAGCTGCAGGAAGGTAGTGGATCAGCTACAATTTGCCTCAGTGAAGTGCAGCAGATCCCAATGTGTTCCCTCAGGCTTTCAAAATGCAGCACTTTGACACAAATTTACTTTGTAAAAAAAGTAGTAGCTTAGTATAAGCATGGTAGCACAGTATTAGAGGAGAAGGAAAGTTGCTTTACTTTTGCAAGAAAATAGCTCAGTGGAAAAATACCACGAATCTTGATCTGACTAGATACCAACGAATATTCTGTGGAAATCCCAGAAGTTATATGTGGAGGTAATCACTAAGTTATTAGTTTGCAAGGGGACAATTTTCTTACCAATGGAAGGACAATGTGCATTAGGAGTACATCTTGGAAAAAAAGGACTCATGATGCTGAGTTACACACCTAAATACCATCTACATTAAATTAGGGACTATTGGGCCCTTAGACTCAAACAAATTTTCCGAGTGCTGAAAAGCTTAAGACAACTAAAAAGACTGATGGGTACATATCTATAACACAGAGGTAGATAACTTCAGGACATCAACTCCATGCACACTTATAGGTAGGCCTGTCTGGGAAGTGTTTAAGCCTGGAGCATATCACCGACATTCTGAATGGCTTGTTGAATTAACCTTTCTCCGTTGCCTTTAGAGGCCGCAAAAGAATTCTAGCCTAATTTTAATTGTCAGAAATTATATTATGTGGCTATCTCTGTTTCTTGAATGAAATTATTCTCTCTTACAGCTGCTGTTAGGCATGTGATGAAACTAATATTCAGCCTCTGGGTCTACTTCCAGTGGTTTTTTTGGTTTGGTTTTGGTTTGTTTGTTGTTCTTGGGTTTTTTTGTTGTGGTTTGGTTTTTTTTTGTTTTTTTTTTTTTTTTTTCTCCCCCCCCCCCCCAGTCTTTTGATTGTCAAGAACTCTCCCTTAAATAGCAGATTAGATGGAAGCTCTCTCTGGTTTGTTTCCCTGTTGCATGATTATAAAGCTTAAACAGGAGGAGTGAAAAAACTATGGTCTGTCTTCTTGCTCACCAGGATTTAGTGCACATGGTAGGAAGAAAACAGGCTCTTCAGAAGATGTCAGCTGTAGGAATACCTTTTCCCTGAATCCTAAATAAACTTAGGCAGGTATAGTTGCCTTAGGAAAGGCTATGCTTTGTAGTCTTGCTCAAAGAAATAAATCTTAGCACAAGAAGAACCTTGAGCATATTTCAGTTTTGCTATTACGAATGACGTCAGATATCAATTCACCCACATTTTTTTATCTTACTTTACAGGAAGAACTCATTTCTGTGTGTTTTCCCAATTAGAAGCTTTTTTTTTTTTTTTTTTTTTTTTTTTTTTACTTTGCTGGGGGTTTTTGAGATGAACATTGACACCAAGGTTAAAATAACTTCAAAAGGCCTTCAATTTAGTATTAGCTCTATGAAACTACCTCCATCTTTTACTATTCTGCATGGTCTGCCTAACCAAAGAACAAGATTTGCCATGCTCTTTGATCTTTTAAAAATATATTGAAACCTGAAATCAAGTGCTTTGCCTGAGTCTTGGCTTCACTGGCAGCGGTGAGCTGAATAATGTACTAACATGTAGAGTTGCCCTTATATCATCTAAAAAACAAGAGATGACATCTCTTCAGAATTGGTCCAGCTATGCCTGGCAAATGATTAAATGCTCTGAAGTCTGAAGGGGAAATAAAAAAAAATAAAAAAATAAAAAAAAAGGAGGGGAATAAATGGAAAAAAAACCCCAATTCCAGCTAAAACAACCCCATTTGATTAAGAGGCTGTACAAAGTTCCAAATGTCATGCTAAGAAAAAAGTGTAATCTCTATTTAAAGTTATTCATAAGGCAGAGCTAAAATATTTTGCTGATAGCCATAGTGCAGAGCTCTTTGCATATCTTGCCAATAATGCAAAAATAATTCTACAGAAATCACATACATCCTTTCATTTCTTTCTTTTTGCTCTAACCATCTTAGGTTAGAGGGTTTTTACATAGTAATACTGGGGACAATTAAGTCTGTTTAACACAGAGACAGATGCCAGATGTATGCATGTAACAGTTACAGAGGAAGCATATGCATAGTATCAACTCTACAAATAGTCAGGCTCCCTAGGCACTCGACAGTTTTGAAGCTAAGGGAGGGAATGTTTTTATGTTACAACATTTTCCCTTGGTGGTAGCAAATTAGCTGCCTTGTATCCATCTTCAGCTGGAACTGCAGAGAGTCACTTGAGAGCTTACAAATAAGTTTAGAGCTCTGCTAAACTGTTTCTTAGATACCTGAGAAGTGGGATACATACCATGCCTGCGCTGTAACAGGTAGACTTAAAAAAAAACAACCAACCAACCAAACAAACAAAAAGTTCTATTTTTTTTTTTCCATAAAACAATTTTTTCTTACCTTAATTCCTTAAAGAATTTATTCAAGGTCAGACAGAGCCTTGCTTTCAGATATGGTGCTTCACACACAATTTTTGTCTCCTTGGGAATTAAAGCAATTCTTTTTCTTAAAGAAAAACAAAGCAAAGCCATATTTTTATTAGGAAACACAGAGACTGTTTTTGACAAACCATGCAGGAGATATTGGGGCTCAGTTTTCTCTGCTTCCCATTATCTGTGATGTTAAGAATTCAACCCAATAATAACTGTACAGGTCTCTTGCCTTTTCTTTCCAATAGAACAAAACGTCTGGGAGGAGGGGGACCCGTTAAAATCCAGTCATGGTGTAAAGCATACATGAAACTCTGAATCAAGTAAATATTATAGTGATAAGTTCCAGTAAATGCAAATGTCTCTAAATACCTCAAGAAAGTTGAATATGATCTAGTTGAATATGGTCTAGAGAAGGCTTTACTGCATTTTAGAGCTTGTCTGCCCCCTTTCTAGGGGTGTAGTATCTTCATCACCTTTACAGAGTAAAGACTTTTTTAAAGAAAGCCAATAGATAGACACAGACTGACATATTCTGAATCCTTCAGCAGCTTTAAAGGTAGCAGTTGCATCTTTTACTTGCTTTGCCAGAACAGTGTTTAACTTACGTAATGCCTCACTGCTGGATATCCTTTGTAGGGTGTTCAGTTAAGTAAGCTGAAGGCACAACAAAGAGAAATTACCCTAACTGCCTCTTACTTGGTGGTGATGTTTGTAAATACAATTCTATCTCCAGGACTAAAATTCATTTTTTATAAGAACACGATGAGGGCCCACGTGAGGGGTTGCTAGAGACCAGAAAAATAGCTTCTAACAGTTAGCAGGCTTAAAAAGTGAAGACATTAATGAAAACAATGAGCATGTAATGACAACATCTTTGGAAATAGTTCCCAAATTACCAATTTTTCTTAAAGATATGTTTTGTCGCATCACAGTACTCTGACATCAGTACAAAAGTTGAAGCCATAACAAATGCAAAGATGACAAATGAAAAGATGACTCTCAGTTGAGCAGCTCAGCTGCTGCATAAAGTAACTAGCAGGAGAGATTCTCTGTATTAGTGCTAATATCTATAATCTCCTTGATCCTTGAAATATAAGAAAGTGATCTGGAAATTAAGGTTCTTGGTGAAGGATCTGGGGAAAGGAAGATGTGAAGTCATCTTCAGTAAGTGTCTTTCAGAAATTCATTTACAGTTCATGGAGGACCTGAAAATATGGCATTGAATCTGATTACGTGTACAAATCTTTTTACCAAACAAGTTATATTTAGAGAGTCAGATTTGAAAAAGGCATCATTAATTATTCTTTCTGAATGATTTGATTGGCGTACTATCCAGGCGGAAAGCTAAGCAGGATAGCACTAAGAAACTCAAATTCCTAAGAGAATGCAGGTGCTTCATAAACTGGCATAAGGGTAATCCCTTTCTGCAAATCTCTTTGAAGGTAGTAATAAAACACAACACCAGCAACCTACTAAACAATAGTCTAGGGCCCCATCTAATCAAACAATAATGAATATGTTACTTATCGTAGCATAGGGGTGACTCTATATGAAGCTCTTAAATACTTTCTTTTTCCTAAGAAGGTATTTCTTTATCCTTATGTCCAAATGAGAGTTCCTTAAAATGCCTGGACAACTTCAGTGTTTTTCTGAGAGCAGCATCATGAATAGCATTCTTCCTCCTGTTCGGTCAGATATGTTGTACCACCCATGCAGTCCAAAGTATATGACCTGTATATGACATCAACATTTTGAAGAAGAAAATGGTACCCAGTGGGATTTTCCATCTATCAGTACAAAACAGACATGGTCTCATTATGTCTGGTAAAGGAGATTTTGAATGTAAATCCAGGCATGCTGGCTGGAATGTGGAGGAAACTACTCTCTTTCACCAAAGTGTCCAGATTTTGAATGGTTTAGCATCCATATAGCCGTTAGTCATTTTTTGTGAGACTTTGTACAGGAAAACAGATAGCATTTGAAAAGCTTTACTGCATTGATTCTGTTTTGGACGAAATCATGCTCCTACACAGAACCTGACAGACTTCCATTCAGCAGAGTCTACCTACAGTCAGGATGTAAACAGAGCCTTCAAAAGGACATAGAAACAGATTTCTTCAGAAGCCTTTCGTGTCTCTCTCCTCAATGGCACCCTCATCAGTCAACGTCTGCGAACAAGTTGTCATACCCAAATTTGAGACAAGCTTACAAAGCAAAAAGCTTGGTGCCTTTTAATTAAAGATTTGTATACTGAGATAATTGGCAACTGGTGAGGAAGGCTCAGTGGTGTAATATATACTAATCGTTGGTGGCTTGACGATGTGACAGATGGGGATAACTTCTTTAAATTATGGAGCTTTTATACTGGTATTTTCAGGAAATGTCAACAACATGATTATATTTTCACTAATGGTGTCTTTCCTTCCCATTCATTGCTTTTGTTAGTCATAATCACCTGTTACCTCTTGTCTCTAACTGTAAAATCTATTAATATTCATATAGGATGCCTCACAATGGGCCTGGTTAATGACTGGATTCCTAAACATTGCCACAGTACAATATACAGTGTTAGTATTAAATAAATATTACATATTAGATATGGAAATTATTCTTATAATTGTGACTAGATCTCAATAAAGTTAGTAAAAAGGAATGGGAATATCATGCAAATTCTGCAAATGATTACACAAATTCAGTTAGGTTTCAGATTTATGAGTTATTGCATTTTTAGTGCCAGCATTGAAACAATCCCACTGTAAAATCTGTGGAACTGTCTTGATCAAGAGTAGGAAAATGTGTTATATTAAAAATGTTCTTTCTAACAGATCCACAAGCCTGTTCTCTTCTGTTAATTACTGCAGTTTTGTTTCTCTTCTTTTCCAGGAAACAGCTTTTGGGCTCTACAACAAAGATTTGCTGTTTAAAACTATGAATCTGTCAGATCACTAAAGTTTCCCTGTAGCTTCTTAGCTAAGTGCAGGGCTGGCATAACTAGCCCATGTATGTTTCCTCCCTGCAGCCCTGGGCTGGGAAGAGTTTTTTATGGTGGGATGAGGAAGAGGCCAAAATACATTTTCATGACTGTCATATGGACTTTTTACTGCAAATTCGAGTAGGTGCCAGCCTGACTTACGGGTGAACATTAGAAACCAAAAATGGGTGTGCGGTCTCAGCCTTTCCTCTTTCTCTTCTGATAATAAGAAATGAGACACCCTTTTTACTAGTCAGACATTTTCAGTTCACTGCCAACTATAGACTTCTGTGTTTGTACCTTTGAGAAGCATAGTGAAAAAATTCAAGGGCCGTGAGCTGTGCCTGGGCCACAGATTGAAATTGTTTTTCTGCTGTGGAAGTTTTGATATTGTTGTGAATTTTGGAAGCAGAGCCTATCCCTGTCTGTGACTCACAGGTCTGATTTGCCTCCAGAACAGCAAGGCAGAGGCCAAAGACCCATTGTTGGGATCTGTGGACCAGCCCGCTGTGAGGATGGAAAATTCTCAGGTAACAGAAATGTTTTCTTGTTCTTATGCTGTCTTTAAAGAAAAATATGTGATTGCCATTAAATCATAAGTATGAATTTAAAGCATACTTCCATAAGAAAAATGTTAAGTGTTCTGTAGTGCTCCATGTAATCCTAAAATATTCCCCCAATATTTATGGTTTGGGACAAATGTGAGCTAGAATTAAATCCATAGGCACACAATTTTTTATTGCTCTCAAAGTGGTTTGTGTCTCGTCAATAAAAAAATATACATTCTCTTTATCCTGTGTGCAGAAAACAAGCAGAAAAACAAACAAACAAACAAACAAAAAACCAAACAAAAACCCAACAACAAAAATGGGGAAACTATGTAAGGATTATAGACATCAGAAGCTTGTGGTTATAATATCAGGAAAAGACCACGAGATCCAAGAGGTTTAAAAAAGTGGCAATCCATTCTCATTTTACCACCAGTCATTTTGCCAATCTGAGCTACATAATTGCTTTGCCTAACTGAAAGGAGCCTTTAAACAGACAAGCCAATATAAATACTCAGATCGGAGACAGCTCTGTTTAATAACAGCAAGCATGTGTATAGAAGTATTTGTTTACCTCTGATCATTTATGTCAAAATCAATTGTAATTAAACAGGAATCCAACCACAGTAGTAGTACTTTAGCTGATTGTTCTCGTCAGAAGTGTCATATAGCCCCAGTGTTTAGGACATGTCAAAGCAGCCCATTATTTTTCTCCTGTAATAAATACCCACTTATAGCCTTTTCAGTTCTTATAGTAAAGACAATTGCCTGTCTCAAATAAAAAAGTAAGACACCATTTCACCATAAAACCATTTCACCATAAACCGTGTAAAAAAGTAAGACAGTAATTCTGGGAGGTTTTCCGGTCATATTGCAGAAAATACTGAAGTTCTGAAACGCAGAGTTATTTATATTCTCTATTAGACATTAGATGCCATTTATTGTTCATCTGTTTACACATATGTACAGAAAATACAGATCTTTCATATCTATTCAAGGTATTAAATGACATAAAACATATTTTACTAGTCTAAAGCAAGTACTAGTTGGGTTTTTTATGTTACGTGTTTGTGCTTAGACCATAGAAATATAAGCTACAGAAGATTTTACACCTTGTTTCATTATGGAGTGAATTCTAAATGGAAATATTTTCAATAATGAACACAAATTCACAACATCAAGAGTGAAATGAATCTATCTCCTAGGGAAGTCAATGTGAACTCCATGCATGCATTCAAAGGCAGATCTTTTTCTTTGTAATGTGAAACAAGGGTCAGAAACCATGTGCATTACTGTTCACTCTGTAATGCAATGAAGAATAGAGCATTGCAGGAGTGAAGGTAGATTGTATCAGCAGAATGAAACTGTGTGCTTCAAAAAGAAGACACACATACATTTTGGAATGGGTCCTCCAGTGTATTTTTCATTTGGAGCTGTTAGTTGATAGCCATTCTGGTCAACTGGGTCAGCAAGGAGCCATCCCTGACAATTAATGATTATTTTTTAGCTTCCAAATTTATAGAAAAGAAGAAAAAAAGTCAACTAGGAAGAGATGTTTATGCAATAGTAAAATCTAGGTGTCATCTGTTGAAAGAGGAAAAAGGAGTAAATAAGATATCTGAAAGATAGACTAGCATTTCCTAGGACAATAAAAAATTACAAAAGCTATTGACGTTTTAAAATATTCAGTGTCATTTATGTACTTACCTAGCCATATCCTTAGTTAGCCTTCATTGGTGAACATATGGTAATACAAAGCTACATTTTTTTATATTTTGTGAGTAAAAGGTTCTTAGAAAATAATGCGCTTGAATGACCATGTACCACGTTATATCTTATAAATTATAATGATCCGAACTCTGTCTGCTTTGTTTAACTTCAAATACAATTTGATAACATCATTTACAGGTTTTGGGAGGAGTATAATTTAATAGGTGTAGGTGTAGGTCTAGGTCGAGGTCTAGGTCTATGGTCCAGGTTTGTGTATAGGGGAAACCAGATTTTAAATATATGTGTATATACATATATTTACATACATATATACATACATATAAAAGCATATATGTGTATGTGCATATACATATATTTAAAGTCTGATTTTCCCTACACACAAACCTAGACATTTTCTTTTTTACCCGTGGAGTACTTTGACACAGAGAATAGTGTTCTTCATCGTATAAACATACTACATTAAATATTTCTTGAAAATGTTTGTATTCGGATGTTTTATGTACATGGATTGTTTACTTTTCATTTGCTTTTCTGCTTTGTCTCCTTATGTGTAATTTAAATAATTAGAGTCCAATTAAATTAGAAAAAAATACTGTATTTATTAACTCAGTTTGGCTACATTGAGTCACTGTTAAAAAAAAAATAAATAAATTCTTGAGTTTCTTCTTTGTTACCATTATGCAAATTTCATATAATTAGTGAGTCAAACTAAGATATCTCAGTTTTAGCCATTGAAAGGATCCAGCTATCTAAAGCATTAATTAATTAACTTTATAGTGCAATATATTTAGGGTGAAATCAGTACCATATTTAATTCTGTTCACAATATTGATGAGGAAAGCATAGGAAATTAAAGATAGCATAATAAAAGTATCTTTTGCTTTAAGCTTGCTACAGAAGATAGATGTTAAATATAGCTCCCCTGGCAATACAGAATAAAATACGTAAGATACGTCTTATGTCGCACCAAAATACATACCTTGCATTGCATTTTATATGTTGCCAACATAACTTTCATCCTACACCATCTTAAATTTCTATCCAGTATACATTTCCTACCTAGGTGACTGTTGTTTCCAGATAGCTTGTTTCCTTTTCTTTCTACGGCTGATAATTTAGCAGTTCTATTTTCGTGTGTGTTCTCCCCTAAGTGCATAAAGCACTTCTGACTGTTTACCCTTAAAACTCCAGAGAGTTAGGGAAACCTCTAGGCTGCTTCTGTTTATTGTACACACTTGCACTGTTAAGGGTTTATTTTCAACAGGAGGAAGACAAGTATAGAGATAAAGACCGATGGTGCATATCACTCTACCAGCACATCTTGCTGTACAGCACAGTGTATGACCTATTTTACATATATATATGTATTTATATATTTATCTTTAAATTTGTTCTATTTTCTCATATATACTAATTTGGCCTTTGGTGGTGATAGTTCACTGTGTGTTTATAGTTTCTGCTGCAAGTACAAGAGTGCCTGTTCGATTTTCTTCACTGTCTGCTAGCTGTAGCCGTCAAAATTACAGGCTAATGGTGAGACGAGCAGCTTATAATGTATGATAATCAATACTCAAAATCCATTTCCTATGACGTGACATAAAAGAGAGAAGTGAAAAGACACAGATTTTCAACATTACAGCACCAAAGCTCATGCAACGCAGGTAGTTTTCACTTCAAGGTCATTCAGTATTTGTTTCTTCTTCTTTTTGGGCTTCATATTTAATTCAGTCACTGCTAGGATACCCAGGGAACAGAAATGGGAAGTTAGTCAATACTGTGAGTATGAATGCAAGTATAAAAACTGCTCCAGCAAATGCAGGAAATGAGAAGGGGAAGGAAGATATGGCACACAATATATATAACATATATATGCTATATCATATATCTCTCTTTTACTTAGAGATTACAGCAAACTTTGTATTTTTATTGGCAGTAATGAATAATGTAAATACCGTGTAAGAGTTATCCTCATACCCAGTGTATATGTAGGACATGCATAACAGCTATTAATTTAATAACTTAGAACGTATAACAAAATTAGCCTAATGAGTCTGGAAAACCTCAAAACACAGTTTATGGCATAGTACTGAATACCTAGTGTTGTTGACTTATTTCCAGTGGCTGAGAACTTCTGTGATCTACCTTTCATATAAAGTTTGCTCATTTCAATCTTAGTTCAGGGAACAATTTTATTATTTTTTTTAAAAACAAGTATGATTCAGTCAAGTTTTAGAACAAGAGACAGTGCCAAGACATATTTTCCCAGTTGTATATTTCATACGCATATATATATGTTGTCAATGTAGATAGCAGAGAATTGTATATAAATGTAAGAAAATTTATTTAATGCATTTTAAAATAATATGACACAGAACTAGTACCTGAAAGGCAGGTAGTAGTTTTCCTTCTACAGATGGTCTTTTTGTGGTTTATTGAAGTATTTTGTAATGCACTGAAATCTTCCCAATTGTGTTTACCGATGGTCTCCCAGCACACTGCGAGCTCTGACACATTAAATACAGTTAGAAAGTTTTACAGGAAGTGCTACTTTTTTTTTTTTTTCTGTGAGAAAGAAAGGAGCAGAGAAGACTCCTGCTTTGATGGAATAATTGAAACGAAAGAAAGGAGTGCTGGTCAATTGATTGTGCAGTTCTAAGCATTTTATGGTAGCTAACATGCACCATGTTTCTATTTTCATCTTTTGTTAAATAGGGACCACAGTTATTTACAAAAATTCATACAAAGGATAGTTAAGTTTACAAAATAAAGCAGTTAGTTGGAAAGCTGATTAATTGTTTAGGGAAACCTTTAAAAGTGCCAGAAAACTTTTACTCAGCATTGTCATGAATTCCACATAATTTTAGATATGGTTAGAGAAAGTCCTAAACAAAACACCTACTATTTCTCCTTACTATATAGGTCCACTTTTAAAGCTGAGGCTGAGCTTGACGGAAATTTACTTTGTAGGATTAGGAGGAAGAGAAGAAGACTAAAATTAATTAATAGCAAGCATTTGTAAGATCTAAAGTTCTAGAATTAATAGTAAAAGTGTTGGGCTCAGGGCATTTTTTTTGTTTGTGTATTTCTGTTGGATATCTGTGATGAAATGTAATGAAACCTGGCTAGTATTAACTACTGTCCAACCCATGATAAAGCTCAGAACCTTCCTCTCCAATGGTTTTGCCACATGTAC
The DNA here is from genome assembly GCF_963924245.1 of Chroicocephalus ridibundus. Classification (NCBI taxonomy): domain Eukaryota; kingdom Metazoa; phylum Chordata; class Aves; order Charadriiformes; family Laridae; genus Chroicocephalus; species Chroicocephalus ridibundus. Next base: position 39,482,890 of record NC_086284.1, read on the forward strand.
CTTTTAAAATATATTGATTTTGTTTGGTTCGTGGAGTTTTATGCCTTCCTTTTTTTGAGAGAAGGAGTAGCAATTTCACTTGGCCATTTTAAGTAGCAGCTGTTTGATGCTGTAGTAGCTCTGGAAAACTAGATACAGAGAACTTTAGTGGAGATGAACTAATGGGTGGAATGAAGTGTATAACATGAGGTGTATAACAATGTCCTTTATTTGTATGGCTCCCTTTTCATTAAGCTATTGTCACCATATATGTTGTCTCTATGGTTATGTATACCAATGCCATCTTGTTCAAGTGAAGTAAAATCAAGCACCACAAACTTAAATCTCTTCGTTAAACTCTTCTCACTATGTTACAGTCCCAGTATACGAGTTGTCTTTTACTCTTTCTTTTCATGACAATAATTCTAACTTTTATTGTATACTAAAACCAGTGTGCAGCTTACTTTTTCTTGGAGGTCATAGAATCATAGAATGGTTTGGCTTGAAGGGACCTTAAAGATCATCTAGTCCAGCCCCTCTGCTATGGATGGGAAGGTCTTTCACTAGATCAGGTTGCTCAAAGCCCCGTCCAACCTGACTTTGAAATCTTCCAATTAAGGGTCATCCACAACTTCTATGGAAAACCTGTTCCAGTGTCTCACCACCCTCACATTAAAGAGTTTCTTCCTGATTTACAATCTAAATCTGTCCTCTTTCAGTTTATGCAGCCCAGGATACAGTTGTCTTTCTGGGCTGTGAGTGCACATTGCTGGCTTATGTCCAATTTTTCATTCACCAATATCCCCAAGTCCTCCTCCATGGGGCTGCTCGCAACCCATTCGTCCCTCTGTCTGTATTGATACCGGTTATTTCCCTGACTTAGGCACAGGACCTTGCACTTGGCCCTGTTGTACTTTATGAGGTTCACATGGGTTCAATCTTCAAACCTGCCAAGGCCCTTCTGGATGGCATTCCTTCCCTCTACTAAGTCAACTGCACCTCTCAACTTGGTATGATCTGCAAATTTGCTGAGGGAGCATTCAGTCCCACTGTCTATGTCATTGATGCAGATATTAAATAATGTTGGTCCCAGTGTGGACCCTTGGGGGACACTACTCATTCCTGGTTTTCACTTGGACATTGAGCCATTGACTGCAGCTCTGTGCATGCGACCATCCAGGCAATTCCTTATCCATCTAACAGTCCATCCATCAAACCCACTTCTCTCCAATTTAGCAGCAAGAATGTCATGGGGGACTGTATCAAAGACCTTACAAAAATCTAGGTAGATGACATCCATAGTTCTTCCCTTGTCCGCTGTTGCAGTCACTCCATTGTAGAAGGACACTAGATTAGTCAGACACAATCTGCCCTTGGTGAAGCCTGTCTCTAATCACCTCCCTGTCTTCCATATATTTTGATATATCTTCCAGGAAGATCTGTTCCATGATCTTAACAGGTGAGGCTGATTCACCTCTGTGAATTTGATGTTTAAAGACCTTCTTTTCCTCAAGAATTACACTGTGTTCTCCTCTCCCTGTACCTCATTCTGTCTTGCTTTTGATATTTTTTAGGGCTTACCCCAGTCTTAGATCTTAAACTCTTCAACGAAGAGAACACATATACAGAATGACACTTGTCACAGAATTGTATCGTTAAAAAGTATCACTTCTGAGTAAATTATCTCACCCCGATTTAACTGATCATTTTGACATAACAGAATTTTACTTGAATTTAAGTAGCATTTATTCATCTCTTTTTAGAAATGTGAACAAAGCTGTTTACACTATTGGATTCTCATAGGTCACCTTTGGTGTTTCTTCTGTGGCAGGTTCTGCAGTGCAACTGTCCACGAATCTGGTGTCATATTATTAGATTACTAAGAATTTATTTTCTAATTTCAAAAAATGATGATCACTTAAATTGTCTATATCTTTTGGTCAACAAGTTTGTTCTGCTTTTCTGAAGATGTGTTACGCATGTCTCCATGTGTGTGTTTCCCCTTTAAAAGTATACACATAGTTTTTTGTCTAACTGGAATTCCAGGTACTTTGTAAATACTAAGTTTCCCCCCAAAAATAAATATTTTAACCCATCTGCCCATTTTGTGGAAGAAAATGCTTAATAGTTAAAGACCAGTGTATAGCTGGTTGAAACCTAGAGATGATAAAAGGATTTATTCTATCAGTATTGGCTAGAGAGTTCTGAGAAGAAGGAAAATAAAGCAACTTGGATCAGAGTTGTGTTTTTCTAAAAAGCAGATTTCAGGGGTATTTTTGGAATTTTCCTTACCCCTGATGTTGGATTAGAGTGTGCAATTATAAAATGGTAAATGGTGGCCCAAACATATTCTATTAGTGTAAAATGACAGACAAACTAAGGTTTTCAAAGTAGAAAGTTTTCTTTATGTCTTTGACTTGTAGAATCAAAAGTATCAAAATTTATGTTCTAAAAATGTAGTGAATGAAAAGGCATATTTAACTATATTCTTTGAAAGAAATAAGAATATAGAAATCCTATCTGAAAACATTATCAGTTCAAACAGCATGTCATGGTTTGTCATTCTTCCAAATTGTATGTATTGAGCAAATCCATTTTCACTTACTTGCACCAAAATAAAAAAGGGGAAAACTGATTACACGATCCATGCTCATGTCTAATAAAATTGCAATATGCACTTTTTGACAAGCTTATATTTAATGCATACTGATAGAAAATTCTAGTTCTCTGTTCTCAGCAGGAAAAGTACGCTTTTGAAGAAAACCTTTTTATTTTGTGACTGTCACACAACATAACAATTATAAACAAAATGGAGGTGACAAAAATGAAAAGCCAGCTTGCTGATTTTTATGAGTGTTTGTATTTCCAGAAAGGCAGTCATTGCTCAGTTATTTGATTTGAAAAATTAATCCTGATAATGCCTTTTGAGTTCCTTAAGTACCGTTCTCTCTTTTCTAGGATGAGTTTTACAGAACAAAGCCTAACAGATTTCTACAGCAGATTAGTTTACAGATGAAGCTCAATTCCACTGAGAATGATTCTCTAATGACCCCTTTATACTTCCATTGGGCTGTGTGAATGCTTTAATATGCAGAGAACAGAGTTAAATAAATCTATTGTCTCAACTAACAGGTTTATGCAAGCCTTCTGAAATATTTTAATTATAGCTTCTTCTTTTTCTCCATAATTAAGAAACCAGATGTCAAGTAAGCCCGTCACGTGTTGATCATAGCCTATCCATTAGTTTAAAGAAATCCACTTATAATTAGAGTTTTTTTCTCTTTCTCCTTTGTTTTACAGAGCAAGAAGAATGTGTTAACTGCACAGATGAATGCAGAGTGCTTGGTCATTCTGACAGGTGTTGGATGCCACAGTTCCCTGCAGCCAGTCAGGCTGAGAATGCAGATTATCGCACAAATCTCTTTGTACCCACAGTTGAAGCTAATGTTGAGACTGAGACATATGAAACTGTGAATCCCACTGGGAAAAAGACTTTTTGTACATTTGGGAAAGACAAGAGAGAGCACACTATTCTCATTGCCAATGTTAAACCTTACTTAAAAGCCAAACGTGCCCTGAGTCCTCTGCTTCAGGAGGTTCCCTCAGCATCGAGCAGCCCAACCAAGACATGCATTGAGCCTTGCACCTCAACAAAAGGACCACTGGATGGTTGTGAAGTGAAATCAGGAGCCTTGGCTGAACCAAGCAGCCAGTACTTGTCAACTGACAGTCAGTATCTATCGCCTAGTAAACAGTCAAAAGACGCTCCCTTCATTGCATCAGATCAGATGGCTAGGGCCTTTGCAGATGTGCATTCCCGAGTGAGTCGAGACTCGAGTGAGATGGACTCTGTTCTGGAGCAGTTAGACCGTTCAGCCCGGGATCTAGGTAGGGAGTCGGTGGATGCCGAGGAAGTTGTGAGAGAAATAGACAAGCTCTTGCAGGACTGTCGGGGAAGTGACCCTGTGGCCGTCAGAAAGTGAGGGGGAAAATAAGGACAGGCTGGCAGTTATGTTCCTCTTCTGCTGATTAAAAGTAAATAAATAAATAAATCCCCTGGTTGTAACAGATTCACAGGAATGAAGGAAGACCAATGCTGCTTTAAGGCTTTTAGTGAACATCTGAAGTGCCCACAAGTATGTTCTTTTCACTGCTCTTTCTTTTTGACAGATAACACTGGTTTCATTTTGACCAAGCTTTCATTAGGACAGAGTCAAGTACACTAAGAACAAAACGAAAGAAGGAAAGACGGTGCCATTTTGACAATCTGATAGAAAGGTGTGAGAAAGGTGGAATGGAAATACGTCTGATACTTTAAGACTGTCCTCAATAGCTGATGCTGACTTTACTGTTTACGTATAAACCCCAAGAAAAACAGGGTTGAATAATTCTGATCTGTGGTGGATTTCCAGCAGTCACCACAGCCTTCTACTGAAAGTCCTAAAAAGAGTTCTTGTAGTAGTCCAAGTGACACCAAACATTAACGTTCATTTGTGGTAAACATTTATGTACAAAGTTATCTGCCACAAATATGGAAAAAAAAAAAAAAAAGAAAAAGAAAACAAAAAAACACATTCCAAGTCATTATTCAACAAAACATATCTTGATCATTAGTAAAACACTTCATATCATATTAAGGTTAAATGTAAAATGATATAGTCCATCTTGTCCTGCACACACATAAGCTAATTCACTTGATAAAAAAAAAAAAGATTTTAATATCTATTTAGCGTTTTAGTGTCCAACAAACTATAAATAGTTAGCATTAAGTTTTAAAAAAACTGAAGTAAAATAAAGTTTAAAAAAAAATAGTTACCTTTAAGGGTAATACACAAAAGAAATTAACATTATTAACACTTTTTTATTCATTTTTGGACACTAAAATAGCTCAGGAAAGTGAAAATGTCTTAGACATCCACAAAAATCACATGATCATTTAAATGTGCAAATGTAAGAAGATTCAGTGTGTTTACATCAAATGACATATTTTTATTGATTTATTGCAGATTCAGTGCATATGAGCCAAATTGTTGAGTGTATAAGAGCTATATTGTGTATTTTATTAAATTAATATATAGTTGTGTTGCAAAAATATTTGGGCTTATATTGTAAATGGCAAGTGTTGCCTCAGTAGCTGTCGAACTCTATGAGTTTTGTTTTTTCCTGCTTCCTTTCCCCATGGATTGTGGGAAGCAGCGCCTCAGAGCAAAGTCTCTTGTTTAATGTATGGTCTACGAAGTACTGCAGTACATAATCTGTTCAAAATGTGTTTGAGTGAGCTGATGGAGCTAACTGAACAGCCTACAAATACATCCATCAGTCATGGTTATGTGCAAGTCCTTGTAGAAGCTTCTATTGCTAACCCATGTTTTAATAACAAAAATTACACTCGAAGCAACACCTGGAACCTCCTTGGTTGTTTTGTTGTTTTTTTTCAAACACATGCAGTCACCCTGTTTAATGTAGAATATTTGATTGACTCCTTAAGAGATGCCACCATTTGCAAAGTTTTCCTATTAAGTTCATAGAGCTGAAAAACATGTCAGTGCCGATATGGCATGGGCAGTATTTTATCTGATTCTTTAGAATGTGCAATTACTTACTGAAATTCTATATAGTTCTGCTTATTTTGGAAGGTGTTTTTAGTTTGGTTTTCATTTGTTCTGAAAAGTATTTGGGAATAACTTGGGATATAGTTTCTACTTTTTTATTATTTTTTAAGTGTGCTTTTATTGCATTTGAAAAATTCAAAATTGCCTTCAGATGAAAGTTAAAAACCAACCCACATTCAAAATGAACTTGCACAGAACAAGAAGAAGCAAAAGAATTAAATATTTAGCTCAGGATTTGTCCCTTATATACTTCAGATCCTCTGTTGGAAATACCACTATGGCACGTTGTTTAAAAATGTTGTATTGGGTTTATTAAAATTAATCTGTACTTTACAAACATATATAAGAGAGGTTGGCAATTTCAAATCCCACAAAGCCATAGTTTTCATCAGTTCAAGAAAGTTGACCAGACATCCTGTTTTGATGTTGGGATTGCTGTTAAATGGTGATTTTAGCTAGTCAGTTCTACAGTGAATTGTGTTTGGGAGACAACCATTCTGACAGTTTGCGTTTAGCTCCTCCTGTTAAAAAAGCCTACAATTCCATGTAAAAAAAAGGATCTTGTACATGTTTTATCAAGCTACTCTCCATGTTTTGGACAATTTATGTATCTAAAATGTGGTGTTGTCTGTGTTATATAATTTTATATTTTTTTTTTTTTTGGCCAGGAGACCCGAGATTGGTTTCGCTTGATAGCTTGATAGCTTGAAATTCCATAGTGGAGAGGATTTCTTATTGTTTGATCAGTCTTCTATACGTATTTCTGTGGTGCCCATCACTCCAGTGTCTGTGCACCAAGTCTTTAGCTCTGCCAGTGAAATCCATTATTCAGCAAAATCTAAGCCAGTATGTAAATGCAGTCAAGTGATGGAGATTTGTGTATTTTATAAATGATTTTAACACTGAGTAACCAATTGTACAATTCATGTATGTTTCTGAAGACATAAAACCACAACATTCTGAGAAAGGGCTGTGCCAATGTAAGAGGAATTTACCTTAAGGCTCTCTGTCACTAGTGATTTACTAGCTTTAGCTGTTTAACACATTATCTGTATTTAGTAGTGATTATTTATTTACCACTCTGAGGTAATTCAGAATTCATGACTCACAGCTTTATAGAGGAGTTTAGGAAATCTTGCTTTTATTTAAGTTGGCTGACAACTGCCTTTTGTTGTAGATCTCCGGCATACTGCTTCCAAGAATATCCCAGGTTAAAAAATCTGTTTCACAATTTAGAATGGATACATAATGAACCAATAACCTTCAGAGCTTCTACAATGTTAGTTTCGCTGGTTCAGCCAAAATTAACATGATTGTGTGTGAAGGAAGTGCAACACACACAAGAATTAAAAAAGTATTTTTTCTCTATGGTATCTCTACTATTGCCACTGGAGAAAAAGGCAGCAATGAAAGATAAAGTTTATGAGTTATTTCTCCCATTTCCCATTCCTTACATACATGTTTTATAAGACTGAAAGAAAATATCTGCCACATGATTATAAAAAGAGTGGCAGAGTTAAGGGAGGCAAGCTAAGTAACTAATAAAATTGTACTGTACACTGTGAATAGCAAATAAGGCATTCAATATCTTTTTTTTTTTTTTTTATTAATGAAAGCCATCAACTGGGAGTTCCTTAAACAATTTCCCAATCAAATCAGGACCTTTTTATTTCTGGATTTTTTTTTTTTTTTTACATATTTATCAGGAAAGAGATTCTCCTGAACTGTGATTTGCCACTTGAGAATATAGGTTTCCCAGTCCAAGTTACCCCTAAAAGACAAACATTGCCCATAGTGAATCAAAATTCATCATTCAAATAAACTTTCAAGCTGTTTGCTGTCCAATGGAAGGGAAATTGCTGAGGTCAAGAAGGGGTCTGAAGCCTAGCATAATATACACCCACTCATAATTGTTTAATTACTTTATTTTGACATCAGGCAGTGATTATTATTGCATTAATTCAAACGGGAGTTTTGGCTATCAAGATTTGTTGATTTGAAGTGTAATTGAATGAAACCTGATTAAGGTTTTGACTTCTCTGGCCCAATTGTGATACAGGTTGGCATTCGCATTTATCAGCCCCTGTCTCCCCATATGGCTCAAAGTTGCACCAATGACTGGTGAATGACACAAAAAACAAACAAAGCAGCATACATTGTATGGATTATCTCAACCGCTATTGTTTAATGGCTGTGTTTAATGTGACCTATCTGGAAAATGAGGACTACGAATAAAAAGCAATTACTAATAGTGGTGTTGCCTGCTTTTGCATTCATTAACACAGAAGAAATGTGTTAAACACTGCATACCACAGGGAGCCTGATGGTAATTACTTTGGAAAAGCAACTTGTGGCAATGCGGCTGTTACAGCTAGTTATCAGTTTGCCAAAAAAATGACAGTTCCTGCTTCATTTATTAGAAATGTGTAACTGTTTTCTCTCAACAGGAAGGTGGTGAAGAGTTTTCATCAAGCTGGGTAGGTTTATCTTTTAAGCAGCTGATGTGCTGAATCCCTACAGGCTGTTATTTGCTCATAGAAACATGGAGCTGAATAAAGGATAGTTTGGTTTAGTACACTGGTACGAGTTCACCAAAAGCATTATAAATGAGGGTATAAGTTCTGAAAGACTGTCAACCCAACATGAAAGATCAAAACACTGCTTGAGTATACAAGCAGAGAAAAAATTCTGAAGAATGTAAAGGGCTGGGGTTTTTTGTTTTGGTTTGGATTTTTTTGTCGTTTTGTTGGTTTTGTTTTGTTTTTTTTTTTTTTTAAACGTGTCTTTTTTAAGACCCTGAGTAATAGAGGTAAATAATTTTATTCATGTTGCTGCCAACAACATGACAAAATGGTGGGAAAAAATATGACCAAGTTCTATATCTGGTTCTTTGAGTTTGTTGTTAAAATTTAACACTTTCATTAACCTCTTTTTTGTTTTGTTTTTTTGTTTGTTTGTTTTTTGGTTTTGTTTTTGTTTGTTTGTTTTTTTTGTTGTTGTTCTGTTTGGTCATCGTGATCAGTCCTGCAGAGTATGTGTCCCTTTCTGTCTCCTCCTATGTGATCGTAGAAATGACATACCAAATAGTGCAAATCCTCCATATCGGATTTTTGGGGGGGTTGGGGGGATTTGGTTTGGGGTTCTTGTGTTTGTTTGTTTGGGGTTTTTTTACCAATAATTAACTAAATACGCATTGCTTTTGACAGCTAAATAGAATTTTTGTTTGTTCAGAATTCTACAGCTATTATGAGGATATGTACTCGTCCTGCAGGCAGAATTACCTTTTATCTGTTGCAGGTTTTCTGCAAGTCTCTTTGCCAGAAACAAAACCAGCCTGCGTCTATTTAGCTGGCTACCCTGGGCACAGAAACGCCCCATTGTTTTCTTCCCTTTTTCCTGCTACATATATTTGTCTTTCTACAGGCTGAATTCCAAAATCTAGCATGCCACTGTCTGTGCAGAGTCCTGCCAGAATGTACCTTATGCTGCTGAAGGCCTCATTGGACATGGGTTGTTGCTGTCTTGCTGTCTTCAACTGTGTGTAATTCAGAGCTTGGCTGGATCCACAGTATATGTAGAACAAGTCATAAACCATCCTGGCTTTTCTTTACCCAGAATACAGAGTCATTGATTTCTCATTTGGAAAATGGCCAGTCTGTCAAACAGAGATTCTTAGATCTCCTTTAAGCCAACCACGTATAACTGCTTCAGGGTGTTCACTCATGGGATAAATACCCTATCCTTATCCTTTATTGAGTCTAAGACATGAAAGCAGCTGAAAGCTTATTTCTTCAGTTAGTAATGTTTCCCTAAAAATAAAATTTCTTCAGTAGAAAGAAAGGATGGCTCTCTGCTGTATGTATAGCTTGATTTGTGAAAGGTCACCTTAGTATCAGTAGTGCATGCAGAAATGGAACAGGGAATTAATGAGCCATCTAAGAATTTTCTGAGATGTATATTCCATAATGCATATGTTATGATTCAGGGAAGAGAGCACAGTATCTTGGTTTATTTATTGCTGATGGTTCCCGATAATGCCTGACTCACAAAAATGTCTAGTTCACGTTTTGGAGAAACATTTTTCTCTGATTGGGAGAACAATTCCTTTTTAATATGTATTTTCAAAGTTTTTAATTTTACTTTTTTTACTAAATAGATTCTGGTCAAATTGCGGGCCCGCTGTTTTAAAAACGAAAATAGTGTTCTGACATGGTTCCCTCCTTTAGGTTCTTTAGGGCTCTTCTAATCCTCTATGGCTAGAGATAGTACCTTTTACTTGGACAAGACTCCAAAACATCCATAAATATTCTGCAATTCACCTTGGTAACAAGCAAGACTATAGACATTGCTTGAAACATAGATTATTGGATAACAGATTTAGATTTTGACCTACTGAGAAATGGAATAATTAAAATTCCATTTCTGATAACATACTGTATTTAGTGCCTTGAACACTAACTGTACGGAATTGTAATTAAAGTGTATCTACTGAACTGCTGCCAGAGAACCAGGGGATCAGTCATCCTCAACTTTTTCCAAGTCAAAACCAACATTGAAGTTGCATCTGGAAATCAGTTGATTGCTAGTGCAGTACAGAAAACATATTTGTAATATGTTTGTGAGAAGAAATACTCCTTAAAAAAATTGCAATTACATTTTGTGGTAACTGCAAATTTTCCATCATTTTAGGGGCAATCACATGCAGAACTCTTTTCAGTGGTTTGATTTGAAAGTGATAAAAAATGGATTACTGTCCTGACATCAGCATTAAAATGGAAACACCATATCTGTCTGACCACCAGAAAATGATATTTATCTATTTCTGCTATTACTGTCTTTAGGAAAATGTTTCATGCATCTATTTTTTTAACCCTTTTACAACTGACATCTTTTATGATGCTACATCCTATAATGATTTCTGCGAGTGCCTCTTTTAGTAGTTACCACTCCCGCCCTTTCATATGTCTATTTAAAATACTTTACATTGAAAATTTATCTCATGTAGAGAATTTAGAGCAAATTTCTTACCAGTCTTCAAAGAAGTTTCACACTTCATAACACAGAACTAAAAAATATTAATTATAATATCTGTAGATAAGATGTTCATTTATTTCTTAAAATTCTTTGTTTAAAATTTGATCATATTAAAGTTGCTAAAATATATTAAGCCAATATTTTTATTTTCCAAATAAAACATCTTTTTATGAACAAATACTTAATTTGCTATCGTGAGTTCAGTGGGATGTCCTGTTGAGAGGAGTATCACAGTAAACTAGTCAGCTCTAAATCAGGATGTTTCCTTGATAACTAAACATATAGCTACTTCATCTTTAGTGAAAATGATTTCTTTTTAGATTTTTTTTTAATGAAATAATGAGAAAAAAAATCACCTGATATATATATTCTGGATAACTAACTAATGCATTTTATTATGAGTACATGTTTAGGGACTGTCTGAGACCACATGAGAAATTGTATTTACCCTGAACACCCTTTAAGTTTCTATGCTTAAAGCTGTATTGGCTATAAGGATGATTTCCTATTCCCTTGTGTCTCATTCTAAATTGAGAACAAAATGAATATAAGCCACTGCTATACCATTTAATAAGGATTTGTATAATGCCAAGTGAATATAGTAAATACAGCAGAAAAGAATACATGTGAAGCTATTTTAATAACATTACAGTACCATTGTGCTAAAAGAGATTTGGAATAGAGATTAGCGACTGTTAATAAGCCTTTATCATTGACCACAAGATAAGCTTCTTAAAAACATTGAAGCTTTACCTCAGTTCAAAGTCTGTAGTAGCGGAAAGCTCCAGAATAACAGCACTGTCCATACTCTGGGCTTCTTTCATGCTATCTTCTTCTGTAAGAGACTCCAGAGGTTGGTTATTATACTTCCATAATAACTTTTGCACTTCCACGCACCAGTATAAGTAGGTGAACCAAGCTCCCTGTCACTCAGTGCTCCAATGCTACCTTCGCAAAATCTGTTCAGTTGACTCATTTAAAGATGCAATGTGGATGGAAAGTGGTTTTGTTTAGTTGACTTAATCTTCTTGTACATGTCAAGGTAAGACACAGCAATCCTTTAAAAGGAAAAGAACAATTTCTTATTGAAAAAGTAACAGGCTTTAAAAAGTAATCTCCAAAGCCCAAAAGAAAAAAACAAAAAACACAACACAAACCAAACCAAGACAAAACAGGAAAAATGGCAAATAAAACCTTGTCATGGACATTTTTTCCTCCACAACTCAATTGAGTAATGCTGTTGATGACTATAAATACACCACCATCCTTTTTTAAATACACCTGTTCCAGTGGACTAAAATAGGAGAGAGGAATGGAAGATCTAGAAACCCAGGTAAAGCCTGCAGAATGCTAGTAAATACATTCAGTGCTGTAATTTCCAAAGAAATTACCTTTTTAAAATGATTCATTCTCCAGTACTTATTAATAATCTTCTCTGGACTGTCAAGATTTAGAACCACAGCAACTGCAAAAGTTGTTGTGGTTGGAGGCAGAAATCAAGCCTGAGGAGGAACAAGAATATGGTTCTTTGGGCGGACTCCCAGTCCCTACTACTTCTTATCCCTTAAGCAGAGGTGAAATATCAGGGAATCACCATATTACAGCAAAAATAGGAGAAGCGGGAACAATTGGAGGACATCTGAATCAAGTGGTCTTGTTCAGAAAGCTTTCATGGAGATTTGCCAAGCTTACTGTGGGATCAAGAATGTAAACCTGAGACAGCTCTGCTGATAACCAGTAATTCCTCTAGTCTAAGGTGCTGTTCACATCACCTCCTGCCTGGAAGAAATTCAAGCTTCTATGGGCAATGACAACACTCAACTGTGAGGAGCCACCAGGTTCTGCTGCCAAATCTTGAATCCTATAGCTTCTTGTAAGTGGATGCCAGCTCTCATCATTCACTTTCTTTATTTCCTTCATCCTGAGTGTTTGTAAGGCATACTAGAAAATGCTAGTCCACATTTCCAAGCCTTGGAGGGTGGTCTGGAGAAAGACCAATCCTTGTTCAATGCATGTGTTGGACAGCATAGAATGCATTTTTGTAGTCAGATAAAATTCGGTTAGAATTGTATTTGGAGAACCACCCATTTGCTCAGTTTGGGGATTTCTTTAATTATTGTGTTCGTTTCATTTTATAAATAATCCAGAAAATCTTCAGGATTGATGAAGGTAGAAACATGCTCATTTTTAACAGCAGCATAAATATTAATCACAATCACCAGTCCAGACAGAGAATTTTATTTGGCATAACATGCACAACTATGCAACAATTATGTGAAAATGGAAGTTATTATGAGCTGTAATTAATATACTGTGCTACCAGCCAACTCAAAGCACTTTGCTCAGCATCCTTAGCTTTAAAGACTGCATCAAAGCAGTGGCAAAATGTACACTAGATTTAGTAAAGCACATCAGCAGCCCTAGGATTTCTCTTCTAGCAGTGACTAGCGTTACCATCTACAATATGTGTTGCAGACTTGTTGGATTTCATTTGTGCTAGAATCTTGCTCTTTAAAAAGGAAAAAAAAACCAAAACAAAACGAAAACAGAAGCGGTATAATTGCTGATTTACCACCACTGCTTAATCTAATTCAGTTCTTAATGGTCCATTTGCATAGCAGAATTTGCATTTTATTTCACAGAAAATGTTACGACTCCACCTGCCGTAGTTTAGATAACGTATCAGAAAGGGGAAACAACGGTACAAGCAAAGGAGTGATAAATTACTTACCTTTGCTAAGACAACTTAAATATTGAAGGGGAAGGGAATACAGGTGTACCATCTTTCCAGGTGGACCAAAAGTGCACCCACCTCCCCCCCTCAGTTCCATCCCTCAGTTTCCATTTTATTGGGTTTCCACAGCTCAGAAGAGGTAATTTTCAAATGTTCTGCTATCACATGCCACTATCCTTGTAAAATTTTATTCATTGTGAAGACTGTGACAGAGAACACGCAAAGATATATGCAGGCATATAGTGCCTTATCAAACTGTAACGTCACTAAACATAACTATCTTCCCATTGACTTGGACTTAATCCAGACACTAGAGATCGCAGACAAATTACAAGGTATTATGCCCTGCCCACAGTGAGGTGATCAAAATAACAACAAATTAAGGATATTTTTTGATCGACAGTTTATATGTATTTCATTATACTTTTGCACTTCCTTCAAGGCTCAAATCCTATGGGTGACAGCTGTCATTTTAAAGGTGACTCATTACATTCATTTACAGAGTCCCCTAACAGATGGAAAGGTCTTTGTTTCCCAGGGAACACTGACAGGTTGTGATTTGCAGAGCTTTTAATCATTTTAACAAAACTTATACACATCTGTCAATTATTCTATTCAGTGATGTTAATAATACAGCAATCTGAGAGTGACAAAGAACACTTTCTTTTTTCTTGAAACCACAACTTTTCCATCAAGACTGGAAGAGTGGAACAAAAATACTTTTGAAGAGTTGTTTTCTTCCAGAGAAAGGAATATAAGTACCAGTATTTATAAAAAGAGTAAAATTTTATTTTCATGGTACCTGTCCATAGAGCTTTTTTCCTCTCCTCACAAGCTACAGTGAAGCTCTAAATCATTAAAACATACAACAGATAAAACATGACAAGCTGGTATCACATGAACAATTAAAACCAAAGTCACTCTGAAGAACTGATAATTTTGGTCAGGTACAGAATAAGGGCCTTCACTGTGGTGCATTTTCTGGTCCTGATAGCAAGCACTTCAAGCTCCCAAGGCTTCAGAATTGAGACAGCAGATGTATTTGTACCAGTAGATGTGGTGGCTCTGCCTCATGACTAAAACACAGCTCATTCATTCATTATAGACCTGAGGCCACAGTCACCTTACGTAAACCAGATATTTATTTGCAATGATATTACAGGAAATCCACACAGCAGTTACATGGTCTTTACAGAGCAATGACACTGGGTTTCTTTTGGAGATCTATAATGTTCAATATCAGCAGAAACCTGAGCATGTAAATGAAAATGTTTAGCAAATAATTAGAAAAGTTTGTAGTAAAATTATCTTCATAACATCTTATACTATTATTCCTTTTATAATTGGAGGTTGATGGTTTTTTTATTATTATTCTGGTCCCTACTTCAAAACCTTTTTTAAGCCATAATCCTTTGGATTAACTGCACCTTAGTAACAGAACCCTTCCAGCTTTCAAAGAAGCTACATTTTTAAGAACCCTCAATGGAAGATTTTTGTGTCATCATGCGGTTCTTAGTACTATTTAATATCATTAAAATGGAATTTGAAGACCCCAGAGAAGGAGTCACAGCTTCTTTTGAAGCACTGCTGATAAACAGTGAAAAATTTTGCATTGCATAGGCAATACAGAAGCAAAGCAAAGCGAAGCAAAGCAAACCAAAGCAAAGCAAAACAAAACAAAACAATCCAATGTTTTGGATAGAAAAAATCTTATTATCTCCAGGCCAGTCACAGCTGCAGTAATAAGACTGAGAATGTGCAGGTTGCAGTCTGCACAGGCAATATGTACTCGAACCAAGAATTTAACTTGGATTTCCCTAGAAGTCTAATCCAGACCTTGAACTACTACAACCACCTCTTCGTCTTCTTCTGGAAGCCCAGATAGGTGATGGATCAGAAATGCAGTTGCTAGAATTTAACCATATTCCACAACAGGTTAACTCCAGCCTTAACCTCTCTCTGTATATTCTGTATAATTTCTCTGCCATGCTTTCAGGGGCAAAATAGTCAGGACGGGTGTTTCCCAACATTTTCTTAGGGGCTTTAGACTTCAAAGGTCCTTGACATCTCTGTATATATTCTCTTTGATAGAGTATGGACTACATCCAAATGCTCTTCTGTAAAATAAAATAAGTGGCAGCTGGCACCATACAGTTTTGTTATAATGAAAACATGAGGTGGTTGCCATTACACAGTCCTGCACTAATGAGAACAGTAGGAGTCTAGCATTACAATGGTCTAATGAAAACAGGAAATGGCTGGCATTAGATTGGTAAAATGAAAACAGGAGGTGGCTGGCACTACACTTATACAATAAATAAATTAAGATTTCTGGCTCTACCAATCTCATCTACATTATATATGATTCCAGTGTGCATGAGAGAGGCTTATGCAGTCAGGGCCAGTGACAGCAAAGAGCATTCTTTGTTACAACACTTCAGAAGCAGACGGGTGTCATTTTCTTGCAATTTTTAATTTATTTTTGGTGGTCATGCATCAGTGAAATAGGGATAAGGTTTTAAAAATTGATGCATAATCTATACAGATTCTTCCTTGTATTTTAAAAAAAAATAATCAAAAGCAGCATATCTTCTGGTACCTGTGTGTGAAGGGCTAAAAGTAGTTAATTGAAAGTGAAATTCAATATGACAGGACTTTTTGATTAGCTTTCCACTTTTCCCTCCCCAGTTTGGGCTAAGTATCCAATGGCTAAAAATTCTTTGGGGTGATCCATGTAATGTAGAGAAGAAGACCAAGAGGAAAAATACATGCTGAGGAAAAAAGGAAAAAAGAAAAAAAGAAAAAAAGTTAAGCACAAAATCAATCATTCAGCTAATGGGCTTTCTTCTAGGAACAAAAAGGTCAGGTGTTTTTGCTCCATGTTTTTCAAGCTAACCTCTCTAGTTGAGCCTTTTTAATTATTATTGCACAAGAAGGTCTTCTGTGTAGCTCTTAGACAAAAAATACACAGCCATCTTCCCTTTTATTGTGACTTTTAGAGCCATCAGAAACTGATTGATTCTCACTCTCCTTCATCTGGCTGAATTCACCATCAAGTTTGTACAGTTCAAGGCCAGTACATTAAGACACTGCATCAATCCATTCGTATGGTACCTTTCAGCCCCTCAATCTCCCATTTCTCATCTTCAAGCTCAACCACATCATTTCTGGACGCTTTCCATAGACACCAAGAGACAAAATGAAGCAAGAAAATGTTTGGAGTATGATTTTCAAAGCAGCAATTAGTGTGCCGGAATGTTCCAGCGTGAAACGTTGTGCTTTCTGCAGCCTGGTATTCTGCCGGTAGCTTCGGTTTCCACGCTCAGATTGCAGTGAAAATATTCCAGTCAGGTACCTCTGAGTGAAACAGCAGTGTGATGCAAATAAGGAACAGATAATCAAATCAAACTTTCTAATCGAGTTTTTGCTATGCTGACTCTCTTATTTCTCTCTAGCTTGCAGTTTGCATGTTGTTTTACAACACTGCAGAATTAGCTTAAAGAGTAAATACTTGTGAGTTTATAGAATCCTGTCATGTCTCACATATACTGAAGAACGAATGAAGGAAAATAATCTTCCCATGCTGCTTCTATTATTACTTTAATTTCTTTGCATCTTTGGTGTGGCACAGATTGAATCCTTTGGAAGGAGGGAAATAGGAGAGGAAGAAGAAGCCAGAGGGGTAAACCAGGGTGAGTGCAGTTAACAAATTTTTACTTTCCTTCTCTGTTGTTTTTATTTCTTCATCAAACTGAAGAAAAAAGAAAAGAAATAGTCATACCTTTTGGACGAGATTTTAAACTAAGATGTATGGCACTGGAAGCAGCATATGCCTTAGAAAATCTGCTGTTACGCGTTGTGTATGCAAGCCACAGACGTCGCTTAATCGAGATAAGAGGCGACACGTGCCGTGCATCTGAGATTAGTGTCTGGCCCTCAGCCATTAATGCTGGCATCCCAGGAACTGACTCAGTCCTCTGCCAAACTTCTGCTGGGATTTGGATTCACTGAATCCGACTCACAGTCTTTAATCCCCCCAAGCAGTATCTCTTTGAATTGTGGAGCTTGCAAAACATCCAGGTGGTGGTCCAGCCATGACAGTGCCTGCATAAGCTCCAGAAGCAGCATGCTCTGTTTAAGAGTTTTTACTACACAGAAAGCTTCTAGCCCTCTACCGTGCAAGTCTGAATGTCAGAGCTCACCCCTCTTCTTTTTCTTCTGTTCATTATACCGCAGAGACAATAGTCACATGGCCTATTGCATAAGACTTCCAATCTTTTTGAAATATTTGAGATCATACAAACTCTGTACGCTATAAATCTACTTGATGGGTCTCATCATTCGTTAAGCAATATTTTTCATTAGCTTTGCAATAAAATGGCATTTTGCCCTATTTTCAAACTAACAAATTTTGTCAGGGTTGGCATCTTTATTACATTACAAAAAATATCAGTCAATACCACCTGGTGCGAGTGAGTCTTGTGATATGATTCTGATAG
Organism: Chroicocephalus ridibundus; assembly: GCF_963924245.1. Classification (NCBI taxonomy): domain Eukaryota; kingdom Metazoa; phylum Chordata; class Aves; order Charadriiformes; family Laridae; genus Chroicocephalus; species Chroicocephalus ridibundus. Next base: position 39,500,748 of record NC_086284.1, read on the forward strand.
TTGCTTAAACTATGGATTTTTCAAAGTCAAATTTTCTGGCAGAAAGAATATTGTTTTAATAGAATTCTAGATAAATAGGTAGTGTATCACTGTAACTAGTAGTCTTGATTTAAGATAATGAATTGACCTCTCCATGTATAATATTCAAGATCATTTATAATTGTGTTGCACTGAAAAAGCTGTATAAAAGCCATTTGATTATGCTTGATTTTTATTTCATGCTGCATAACAAAACTAGCATCTGACACTCACAGTAGAACATGAATGAGTGTGACCGGAAACTCCCTATAGGACCCAAGGTTTTTAAGTTGTTTTAAATAATAATAGGGAATATGCTCCCTTCTGGGTTTCTAAGCAAGTAAGGAAAATGGCATCATGAAATAGGTGCCTATCTTTTAATGGAATGTGGAAATTAAAATTTAAAAAGTCTAGCAACACACACACACACGAGCGGAGAATAATCACAGGAAAGTAAAAGATTTAAAACTGAGATACACAGATTCAGCTAAACTGAATTATAAGCCCATCCTTTTTCCTAGATGTATTCACTTATAACAAAGGACTAATTCTATATTACTACACAGTTTGCTAATTAAAAGTTTACCATTTTCATGTGCATCTGTAATCTCATTTTGGACAGCCCATTAAATTATAAATATCAAAATGGTATCTAGATGTTATTTATTCCTCTGTGATTGTTTTCTGCTTATATTTGCAGATTAAAAAAGTACTTGTAAAATTTAGATAAGTATTTAGAATGCCCTCATCTTAACCAGATAAAGACTGGATTTTAATCAGCACTTCCACATAACAGAACACTTTCTGTCTTTTTCTACGTCACTAATTCAATTTAATTTGTAAATTATTCTCTCACATTACATTCTCACTTCCTGCCATTCCCAAGGCAAATAAAACACAGATTTACTTACTTTAAGGCACTGTAATTTCTTTGATGGTAGACACTGAAAATTTGTAAACTATACCACAAGAGTTTCACAGTATAGATATAGCTTGAATTTTCAGTGTACACAAAAACTAATTTACTACAGTATGTAGTAGTGCTAGATCCAATCAACTAAGTGGAGCTCACCCTAGTCAATTCTTGGTACATCTCCAAGGAAAACATAGTGAGATCTACTAAGTAAACCGGACTGTTTACCAGGTGATACTGTCCTTTTCTTCTAATCCAACATTAAACCAATCAATATTAATCTAAATTATTTTACCTGGTAAGTTCCCTGCCTTTTCAGAGTTAATGGAAGGAGCTCTGCTCTCATTCTCCCCTTTCTTATCTTATGATAAATTGAATTTTTTTTTTCTAAGTTTATATGGACCATTCCCAATTGTTCTGTCACCTGTGGTATTCCATGGCTCTGAACAGCAATTGCTTGGCTGCCAGAAGTAGCAGAAACTGAAACTGGTGTTTCAAGTGGTATCATCCAAAGCCACATTTCTACTGCCATCCTGGGTTTGGGAAGAATGGAGAGCTTGTCTTGCCTTGAGCTTCTTTTTGGATTGGAGGTAAAAAATATGGCATTGATTATTAACAGCTCAATGGCAGTTCTTGCAGACAAACTATATCTACTCATGGGTATTTTTGGACTAGACTTCAGTTTGGATTATTATATTATCCAAGGAAAGACTTCATATCCTCAGGGAAAACTTGAAGCTCTCCAGGAATGGTGTAATTGTACTTCTACTATTGTTGTGTTTATTTTTATTTTTTTAAAAAATTCAAATAGTTGAATACAGAATTATATGCTAATAGGAAAAATTACTGATTCTGTCCATGCAGGTAGTTCCATTATAACTAATATTTGTGCAGTTACTACATGAATGACAATTATTTACAGCATATTACAAAGCAGGCACAGATTTTTCTAGAGTTGCTGCAATGCACACGCTGGCTTGTGTTGGACATAATTGGTACGTAAAAAATTTCCTTGTATTTGGGCATGAAATGTATTTCTAGGAACTCTGGTAATGGATGGAGAATAACAGTAGTTTATAACAATGTAAAATTTTGTCTCCCATTAACCATGTGTTCTTATAATGTGCAATCATGTAGCCAAACACTTGGGATCAGGTGATTTTAATCTCAGAAATAGTTTTAGGGCATGTCCATAAGTCTTAGCTTTTGGCTGCCAAGCACACTATCTGTCACTAAAACAGTTTTACTGGTACTATAAAGCAAAAACCCACTTTTGACCTTGCATGCTTTCACCCATGTATGTCCAAAGCATGTATGTAAATCATGCATACTCTTAGAAAAAGAGTTGACAGTATCTTTTTTTTTCGTAATATATTTCACAATAAAGGAGTAAAATAACAAGTTTTACAAAAAAAAAACCAACCAACCAACCAATCAACCAAATCCACAGTTCTGCACTTTAAATAACTCCAAGTCAATCTAAAGAGAAGTCAAATTCAATGAATGTTCTCCCTATTGATGTGCACTAAACTGATATGGAATAATCTCTCCTCTTTATTGCTCATAATTAAAAATAAGAATCCTACCATGGCATAAAACCATCTGAAATCCAGAACCTTGAGTTTGGCTATGCTGTGGTAAAGATCACAGAGGTTTGATAGGACAGCACCTATCAGTTGGAACACACCTACAGGTGGATGCAGGCTACTTGGGAAGAACAGGGGGAAGGGAGAGTGATACTCTGTGTTAAAGATCTCCTTTATGAAGAATTCAAGCATGAATCTAGAGTCCTGTCTGTTGAGAGCATCTCTTTCAAGATCAGAGGGGGAAGGAGCACTGGGGATGTGGAGATAAGACCCAAAAGGGTGTAGTGAATGAAACTTTCTCCCTCATCTCACCTAGCAAAGGTGTCACACTCAGAGATGCTTGTCCTTATGTGGGATTTCAATGAGCTAAACAGCATTAGTTAAGAAGTCCAGGAGGTTCTTAGGCTACTCTGGTAACAATCTCCTAATGCAAGTGCTAGCAGGGATGACCAAGGGTAGTGCTCTACTTATAAATAGGGAAGACCTGGTGGTGGTCTTAGAGGGCAGCTTGGGTTGCAGTGTCTCTGTGATGATTAAGTCAAGGACCTGGAGGTGAAATGAAAAGGTAAGCAGTAAATTTTGGATTCTGGACTTTACAACTGGATGTTTCATCTTATTCAGGATGTTCCTTGGGAACTCTTTGGGAAGCTGCCATGAAGGAGAAGGGAATCAAGGAGCCCTAGGTGATTTTTGAAGAGAGCTTAAAGACAGTTCGGGAATCACAGAATAGTTTTGGTTGGAAGGGACCTTTAAAGGTCATCTAGTCCAATCCCCCTGAAATAAGCAGGGACATCTTCAACTAGATTAGCTTTCTCACAGCCCCATCCAACCTGACCTTGAATGTTTCCAGGGACAGTGCATCTACCACCTCTCTGAGCAACCTGTTCCAACCACCCTCATTGTAAAAAATTTATTCCTTATATCTGATCTGAATCTACCCTCTTTTAGTTTAAAACCATTACCCATCATCCTACCACTACAGACCCTACTGAAAAGTCTGCCCCCAGTTTGCTGTGCGGGAACACTGGTAATTTTGGCAAATTACTTGCTTGACTAAGCATGCAATTCTCCAATAAACTTAAACAAACAAAGGGAGTCCACAATAGATGAAAAAAAAACAAAACAAAATAGGCAACAAGGCAACAAGATAACAAGACAAAAAAGAAATATGAAAGAATTGCTTAGGTACCTAGGGACAAGATCAGGAGAGTAGAAGTTCAGCTGTAGCTGAGACTGGTGAAAGACATAAAGGCTAACAGGTAGGGATTGTATAGTTATGCAAGTTGCAAAGAAAATGTAAGGGAAAATGAAAGGAAGCTGATGGAGAGGGAAGACAGCCAAGCCATGGGCAATACTGAAAATGTTGAAGAACTCAACTGACCTCTGTGTGTACCAGCAAAGTGTGGGAAGGAGAGGGATTCTCATTTTTAGAACAAAAAGTTGTAGAAGTTAGGTGTACTCCATATCATAGGGCTGATAAATTTTATTAACAAATGTTGAACGAGTTGATTGGTGTGTTTGTGTGGCTGCTGTCAATCATGTTGTCTGGAAGAAACAAAACAAAACAAAACAAAAAAAAACAAAATGAAACATTGATCTTAAAGAGAGGCAAAAAGGAGAATCAAAGGAACTGCTGGTCAGCCTCTCCTCAGTCCCTGGGAAGATCAAGAAGCACATGCTCTTGAAATCCACTTCCAAGCAAGTGAAAGACAAGAAAAGTAGTAAGGAATACTCAACGTGGCCTTTCCAACAGTGAAGTGTACATAACAAATCTGTTATCTTTGTGCAGTTTAACAACTGGGTATGTGACCAGAGAAAGTGGTGTAAAGAATTTGCCTTGACTTTAGTGACATTTTGGCATTCTCCCACACCTGAGGAAGTATGTTCAGGGAAAACAGTTAGGTGGGTCACTTATACGGGTTGAAAATGAAGTGGAATCAGCCACAACAATGATCAATGGTTAAATGACCCGCTGAAGAGGGACTTCTAGAGAAGTTCAGTAGTCTAGAATTCCACGCTGGGGCCCATAGTGTTCAACACCTTCAGTGACCTAGATACTAGCACAAACTGCACTTAGAACATTTGCAGATGAAACAAACTGGAAGGGGTAACTGTGGCCATAAAAAATGTCAAAACTCTACCCAAAGAGACTGCAACAAATTTTAGTGCTAGACAAAAACAAAGCTCGTGGGGTTCCATAAGAAAAAGTGAAAAGTTATGGACTTACAGAGAAATGATTCCATGCATCAACACATGTCAGGAAGGGACTAGCTGAATTAAAGCCCTGCTGAAAAAAGCTTGAGGGTAAAGGTGTACACCAGGTTGAAGACAAGCCAACAATGTTCTCTATTCCTGAATAAGGCAAACTATATACTGAACTATGTTAAGAGACTCTGGCCACAAGATCAAGGGAAGTTTTTCTTCCCTTCTACTTGGCACTGATGAGGTTGTATGTAAAATACTGCATCCAGTTTGGGACTTCACAGTTTAAGAGAGATTAAGAAGAAATTGGAGAGGATGCAATGGAGGACTACAAAGATGGTCAGGGCCACAGAATATTTACCAGGAATGGCACCTGAAGAAACTGAGGTTATATAGCTTGGTGAAAAAGAAACTAAGGGCTTCTGTTTATATGGATTTGAAGGGTAATGCAAAAGCGATGCAGCCAGTCTCCTTGATAGTGACAGATGATATAACAAGGGGCAATAGACACAAGTTGTAGCTCGGGAAAAGAAAACTGTACATGAAGATAAAATTCTAGAGTGGGGTACTACCACATTTGACCAGGTTGTCCAAGGAGGTTGTGGAATTTGTGTCCATGGAGGAGTTCAATGCTTAGCTAGAAAAAATTAAGGCTGATTGACCTAATATTGGTGATAGCCCTGCACCAAGGAGTGGGTTGGACTAAATAGCCATCTGAAGTCCCCTCCGACGTTTCTGTGGTTCTATGAAATTCCCTGTGCATTACAAAGAGGAGCTGGATGAAATGTGAGTGTTGGTAAAGTGAGTCCAGCAAAATTTCTGAGATAGAGCTGGGACTTGAGGATAGAGATGTATTATATGGGTAGGTAGTTATGGCCTGGGGATCACCCTAAGTTTTGCATTTGGTGGGGCAGTGACATGGGCCATGTTTGGTGATGTTCTGTCCTGTCAGCACCCATGGATCCTGATTCCCCCTCTGGGACACAGTGCTCTTAGGATCCATCTCAGATGCATCAAAAGGCTCAAAGGGATAATCTTTCTACTTACTTGTCACTATCTGGTAACATTCTGTATGACAGGATTGTTGACAGCCTTTGGACCTGTCTTCCATCTCCTATACCTCTGTGGGAAATGTTTGTACAAATTCGTAAGAGTTTCTGTCCCATAGTAACAAATAAACAACGACTCAGTTTATTTTTGTTGTTCTGCATCTTTATAACAACCTTTCTTCTTTGTCACAGATTTAATTTTCAAAACTCAATACATGTAAACTGGGCACAACAGCATGAGTCTCATTGTCAACAAAGAAAGGGAGAGAATAACTGACAGCAGAAACTTCTTGATCTTTCCAATTCCCCTCCAAAACAAAACTCAGACATGAAGATTTATTCTAAACATGAAATGACTAAACTTACCTATTTTTGGTTTATATTCAGTCATCACTCTCAGAAATTTATTCATTAGATCAAGTAGATGGTTAGCATGTCTGAATTTAATTTTTTTCTGACTTAGCTGTGTTTTACAGGACACCAAAGGTGCCTTTGCTACATTAGAGGTCTGAGCATACACTCCAGTTTCTACAAATAGGTCTCACTGAATGCAACTGATGTTTAGAAACACGTGGATTTAATTAAATACACATGAGTATCCAGCATTATCTCATATGTTCTGTAGCATTGCCTCATGGTTACCTCTTCCTATCTCATTTTTTTTCTCCCAACACGATGGCTATGAGTTTTTTAAGACAATAGGAAGAATGATGGGAAGTTCCAGGGAGAGAGAATAGCAAATCTTCTTTCCCAAAAATATATTGTGGTAACATTTCTTCCTGATATTTCTAGTTTCAATACCTGCAGAACTCAGCAACCAAATCTATACCAACAGCAAAGAGAAGAAACAAGATATGTGGGAGGCCCTGGATTTTTATCTGTATAGGACAAAACCTTTCAAAATTTTTTCTAAAGCCATTTGTCTCTTTTGCTGAGAGAATGAAAGGGGAAGCAATTTCCACTCAGAGTATCTCAAAGTGGATCTCTGTGTCCATTATGCTTTCCCAAGAGTTATCTAAGTCACCTGATAATACATGACCACACTCAACAAGGACCTGTGCGGCTTAGAAATGCAATTTGCATTCAGTATAGCACGGAGTTCCATACACATTTTTACAAGTCATTGTATTCTAATGCATGTGCTTTCCCGGATGCCTCCTATATAATTTTTTTCAGTAATTATTACCATCTGCTTCTTAGCCCCCCTCATCTGTACTGCTTTGGAGACACCTGCAGCAGAATATATAGAGACAAGCAATCAGGAGACGAGAAAAAATAAAAAGAAGACAAGTCTTTTTATAAGAACAAGAGTTTTTAGAAACAGGATATCTCCCTTTAATTCTTAATGTTCCATGACACTAAAGAAAGAACTGAATAGTGGTCATGAGTGATCAAGCCCTTCCCGTCTTGTTTACTATGTAAATGGACCCCTTGGGACTTCACTCACCAAAATTATCTGGTTCCAAGCATAGTGGAATACTTGCAAAACTTACAGTGGAGCACTTAGGAAGAGGTTCTTTACAATGAGGGTAACAGGTTGCCCAGAGCGGTGGTGGAGGCCCCATCCCTGGAGACATTCAAGGCCAGGCTTGATGAGGCTCTGAGCAATCTGATCTAGTTGAAGATGTCCCTGCTTACTGCAGGGGGGTTGGACTAGATGACCTTTAAAGGTCCCTTCCAACTCAGCAGATTCTATGACTGGATGATTCTATGAAAGCAGCAACACCCAATTAATTTAATTTATGGATAAGTTGGTTCTTTATTATGGCAAGAAGAGATCAAGCAGGTTTTACAACTAGAATGGTAACTGAATTTTGCAGGATGAAGGGATGGTGTTCCATCTGAAGGATAATCCAAAAATTGCACACTGCTAATGTGTCTTGTTAGTGCCAAAGGCAAACTTTTTCAGCTTCTTGAATTGCATTGCATAAGGGCAAAACTGGGAAGAAAGTGAAACTTCTAAAGCAGACAGTTGTTCTATGATGGTGTTTCTCCTAGGTATATAGCATATGCATATGTTGACAAACTAAGCAACAGCTGCTTTATTGGTAATATTCAATTTTAAGACATTGATGCTGTGCTTTACAGAGGGAACTTTTCTTGTATCAAACTACAGCTAAATGCAACATCTCATCCTGCCTGAACCCTAAAGGAAACAAAGCAGGTAACCACACTGCATTTCAAATTATCAAATTGGAGCACAGAAGCAGCATATATTAGAGGTTTTAGCACAATTCTCCATCGAAGGCAATCTACTTTTTCTTTATTTTTTTTTTTTAAACGAGGTTAGGTATCTCTAAAAACATCACAGCACAAACACACTCATAGGAAGGCTAGAGTTAGCAACTGCTATATGAAACTGTGCATTCCTCTAGCTTGGCAAAATTCCTAACAAGGATGTACGAAGAGTCATGAAGTGCCTTGTTCTCACCTTGATGAGCACTTAAAATGTAATTTACTGTTGCTTTCAATTATTGTAGATTCCACAAGTGTTTACTATTTTTGGCATCCTGGAACCTCACAGCCAAATGATGATGAATGAATGCAATGATTTGTTCTGTTTTAACAGAAATCTGGTGGTAAGGCAAAACAAGATATTTAGGCTAATCTGCATGACTACTTCTTGAAACTTTAATAAACTGTCAAAAAGATGTGCTAACATTATGGTGAAAAAGATGGTCCAGAATGACAGATTTTTTTTCCAGGGAATAAGTTCTTTCAAAAAAAAAAAAAAAGGAAAACAAGAAAGTGGCATATTTTGCAAATGTGTTATTTGTATTAATTATGTAGAAGGTCCTCTTTAGTTGTGCAATTACTTTCCTATCTAGTACACAAGGAAGGAGTTCAAGTGCTTAGGAATTTGACAACTGTTTTCTGCCTTACCCATTAGCATCAAATTTCTTTCTTCTGTTGGCAAAATCTATGAAAAACCTACAGCAGCTTTTTATCTACATTTCAGATGTTTTAGCTATTTATTCCTTCTTTTTCTTCTGTTCTTCTTTTGCATTTTGCTCTTTGGCCATAAAGCGAAGCAGCTACTATGAAATAAAGTGTTCATTTCTTCCTTTCTGTAGTCCCTTTCTTATGTATTAAATCACCACCAGTCTAGTACTAGATCTAGAATGTGGCTAAATATACACTTCATAGGTTCCTACAGGGTAATATTTGGTCCTGATGCAAATCCCCAGAAAAAAAAGTCACATTAACTCCTTTGTATGGCACTATATGGGGCCTAATATGCCACATGGGGTGAACTGAACCCTTATTTCCTTTAACATTTTATGACAGATAGAAATGGACTATGAACAAAATAAATTTAATATCTAACAACACAATTGCATTTTCATTTTTTCTAACGCTTTCAGAATATAACCTGTCAGCAAATGAAGAGCAATTTTTCAGCATAGGCTTTATCAGAAACAGACTCTGCCTTTTGTCCCTTCCTTTCAGACTTCTGATCCAAGTCTTAGATCCATATGGGATGTTTTCACCTTCTTTCAGGAACGAATTTTCCATTCTGACAGACGGTATTGTAGACTGCAGGAATAAGGCATTTTAAAAATAATTTCAGGGAGGTGGGTTATCTTCTGGAAATTTTATCTGCAGAAATGTAAATGGCATGGATTTTACTAAAGTAATAACTTCTAGGCTTGCAAAACAATCAGTCTGTTTTTGAAAATTTGTGTTCATAATGTGCATTCAGTGGGAGCATTCAGTGAACACTGAGCAGACAATAATAAAATTATAATTTAGAATAATAATGATGACAAGATTATCCAACCATACCAATCACTATTCTTTAAAAAAAATATATGTAGTCATCTCCAATAAAACAGTTGAACTCATTTATCTAGATAATTTTCCCTTTCTACTAAATAGGATCAAAAATGCAAAAAAACCCTAGTAATTTGGTTATGCTATTTATTGATCTGATAGAGAAATTAGGGAGAAAAATTCTCTGCAATATGCAGAAGGTCAAATTAGACCTTCAAACTAAACTGACTATAGTAATGCTTTCTAACCTCAGCATTGACGAATCTATGAAATTCTCATACCTCAGAACATGCTACAATTTACAAATGATGACAGTTCAAGGGGAACCCTTTTTAATGACCAACACATTCTGTAACTTTTCATTCTGGGGAACTATTGCAACTTCCACTGAAATATTTGGCACTGGACATGTCAGAACAGAACATCGTGTTTAACAGACTCCTGCTCTGATTCAGAATGTCAGTAGGTTCACAGATTCATACAATCAGAGTACTACTTGGAAGGCTTCTTGACGCTGTTTTGTTTTAACAAAGGTTCTGGATGGTCTCATTTGCTCTCTTCATAAATATTTGACAACTATATTTGTTTATGCAACACAAATGCATCATTATTTAAACTAATCCTTAGGGATCTTTTTTTTTTTTCAGTTGCTATGCTTTTTATAGTACCGTGCTCTTTGTGTAATTTTGTTTTTGCACGTCTGTTATCACCAACAGTTTAAGACTGTACAAAGAGTATATAAACACACAGATGTCGAAGAGACTGTTTAGGCATTTTGTAGGGGTTTTTGTGTTTAGTTTTGTGGGGTTTTTTTCCATTCTGATGCTTTAAAAATTCATCTTAAAATGTAATATTCTCTTATGAGGTGCATCATACAGTGGCTAAAGGATGACATTTGAGGCTATTGCCGTCTAATATTATGGAAAATTTGTTCCTCTTTAAATGCAGTTGTGTGTATGTCCCTAACCCAGACCATGCAGACTATGTCTATACCGCTGAATAAAATAAGGTTGAGGCTAGCCCTGCACCCTAAAGCACAGATTGTCTCACATTCAGCTTTTTCAGAGCTAGCTTTCTCCTTCCAGAGCAGACTTGTCTCATGGGACACTAACTCAGTCAGAGGTCTCCTCTAGAATCTGTGTGATGACCTTTGGGTCCTGCAATATAAGTAATTAGTGTGTGTCTGCGAATGTGTGTGTGTGTGCATGTGCTAATTCAAAATGCTTGAAGTAACATGTTAGAGAAAACCCTACACTGGAAGTTCAAGAACATAGCAATTTTGAATCCAGGCTGATAAGGATTAAGAGTATCTTGAGGACAAGATGCTTCACAAAACCAAGAAGGCACACAATATGCAGAACAAACAGCTTTAGAGTTTGACAGGCATATTTGTTAAGGGTTGTATTATATGCTTTCAAGCTACTATGCTCTATTTCACCCTGTGAATAATTAGTCTTATGTCTAGTGCCACCTGCAGTAGTCACACTGCCAGTCAGGTTACTCTTCTTAAGCAATATTGACAGCATGTGTTTCTCCTTGCCTTGACCAGCTATGACAAAACTTATCAAAGGGGTTCTATTCTGGAGATTTGAGGGAATGTATTCTCCATCCCTACCTCATGGAAGTCTTTGTTCTGTCTGCTAAAAGCACTCGTTAGTAATGACGGATATGGGTTCAGAAGAAACTTGACCATCATTGTTTTCCTTTGATGATATAAGGAGTATCGGTGACTATTTTTGTGTTAAAAAGTTCATTTCTGTGAAACATTTATCTTTTTCTTTAGCAGTCACAAGTCTTCAAAGAGGTAAACTATATTCCAGGATACCCACAAGAGTCTGGGAAAAACTCTGAAACTGCAAATTCTGTGGGAGCTGCAAATTCCTGCTCAGCTGCATTACCGAGTCTCAGGAGAAAGTCTTAAAAAGACTATTGCAACCCTGATAGTGTGTATCTGGAAAGAGACCTAGTGCCCAAACTCTTCAGGGTCATAAAAGTGATGGGAAACTGATCCTCTCAAAATGATCCTGAGTTTGCCTGACTGTTATGGATAGTTACGTTATGCTGTATCAAGATAGCAAGCAGCTGACGTGAGAGGGGTAGCTGAGAGAGGTGGGGGCTGGTCTCTCCTCCCAAGTGGCAGGTGATAGGACACGAGGAAATGGCCTCAAGTTGTGCCAGAGAAGGTTTAGGATGTATATCAGGAAAAAATTCTTCACCAAAAGGGTTATCAAGCATTGTAACAAACTGCCCAGGGAAGTGGTTGAATCACCATCCCTGGAGGTATTTAAGAGACAGGCAGACATGGAGCTGAGGGACATGATTTAGTGGTGGTTTTGGCAGTGTTATGTTAATGGTAGGACTTGATGGTCTTAAAAATACCTTCCAGCCTAGGTGATTCTATGACTTTATGATGCTATGACTAATTTTAAACTGGTAGATATCCAGAACTAGAAAATGAAGACAACCAGTAAAAAAAAAACAAACACCCCCCCCAAAAAAAGAAAAAGAAATAAAAAGGAAGAATACGGTAAAATCATAAAAAATATGGAGGAAATGAATAGAGAACTTTTATTCACTATTTTTCATGACTGAAGATCTAAAGAACACCTCAGGAGATGAACAGGCAGGCAACAGATTATAATGATCAAAAAAAAGTACCTTTTTCAGATAGTGGGTAATTAAAAAGTGAATTTTATTTTCATAGGAAGTTGGTAAATCTCAGAAAGTACAAAAAAAAAAAAGTTCAGAAAGTGAAGGTCCTTTTGTAGTTATTAAATACAGTGGCCTGGATGAAACTTCCAGTTCAGGAAGCCCCCAGGCAGTTGATGCCTGGAACAGGAAAGCAAGACCAGAGAAAGCGTCACTTCATCTTTGCCCTACTTGTCATCTTCCCCTAATCATTCGTTGTAGCCTCCAGGATGTTGGGCTAAATGAGTCACCTGTTGTTTTCTGCTATGGACACTCCAATGTTCTTAGGAGACATGTAGGATTTTCACAAATGACACTTTATAGACCGAATTCAGTACTGAACTTGATCATTTCCCACTTGAGCTAGGTCCCATTTTAAACCTTTGAATTTCATTAAAGAAATATAATCTAATAAACCATGTACTCTCACAGTGTCCATGTAAATTGCTTGAATGAAAACTACCTTGACTTTTGTAATGTTTTGTGTGAGATACTGGCTTTATTTAAATAAATATATATATGCTTTTATGATGCATACATCTGTCTATATAAAACTCAAGCATGTTCTGTCCTAAGAAGAACACAATGAATGTTTGTGTCTTTTTTTTTTTTTTTAAATTAGCATAATGCACTAAATTGGACTTCAGGTAATTTCTCGTAGCCTAATGCAGATGGTTTTAAAAGACAGCAGCAGCTACACACTGCAAGGGAGTGATCCCTGGTCTCCAGGGCCAAGTACAGTGACTTGCGTCCAAACTCTTCACAGCTAGTCCCTTCTACATATGATTTGCCTTATCATTCCAGCATAGCATTTGGCTCAGTGTCTCCTCTGAGCTCCACATCAAGATATATTGGTCCACTTTTGTGCATTTTTATTTTTTTTTTTAATTGAAAGTGTCTGAAATAATGTGATGGCTGTAATTCGTCCTTCTAGACTTGTGTTCTCGTAGTCTGAATCTGAAGATATGCCTCTGGTGGATAGGATCATTTTGAGATGTTGCAATTGTTGTGACTTTGGAGGACTGTGACAGAAACTTAGACTGGTTTGGTATCATCTACACTGCATTTTGGGAATAGCCTTCGCCCAAACCACTTTTGAGTTTTTTGGCCAAGGTAAACTAATTCACCCACTCAGAAAAAAAGCTGAAAATAGATGAGAGATCCTTGCAGGAATGAGAAAGAAAGTACTCAGTCTTTCTCTATAAATTAAAACATAAGCTTAACACATCACTTTTTGTGAGGAAAGAGCCTCTTTTTTTTTTTCCTATAGCTGCAACCTTTATAATGTCTTGCTGTTTTTCCCAACTAATTTCAGTCAAAAAGTGAATGTACTGTAGTTAGTAAAGCCAAGGCGATTAGTTGAATCCTGCAAGTCCGGTTATGACTAGAGTGATACCCAAAGAGATTGATTGCCCACCCTGCACAGCAACGAGCACTCAAAGATGCAGCTTTCAACAGAAGCAACTTAACCTCCAAATCTGCAATTAAGAGCGTGGTTTCCACGGAGACAGCTGTGAAAGATGCAATGGAGTTGTAAAATAAACAAGTGATAGAGTGTAAGGCACATAAAGTAGCCAGAAAATAAAAGAAAAAGCCAGGACCAAACAATGTATGAATTGTTTTCTGCACTGTAACTCCTCACATTACCTTAATGTTTTGCTATAAATGTAAGCAATTCAGAAAAACACAGCCACGGAGGATCATATTTACAAGAAGTGTTACATTTCATCAAGAGATAAGCTTATGAAGCTAGAAAAGAAAAAAAAAACAACAATGCATTATGTGATGCATATTAGCAATGGCTGGGAGTCTTCCTTACTGTACAATAATAGTAAGAAGAAATCTGTTTCACTTTTTAGAATACAATTCACCTTGTTAACAGATAGTGGTTCATCTGCATACAGAATATGTTGTAGGAAAATAAAAAGTATCTAAAAGATAATCATTAAGGATTCAAAAATTAAACTATAAGAAGTTATAAAATGGTAGCAATGAGGTTGCTTTAATTCCGTTTTATATTTACATAGCTAAACATAAGTGGAAAGAAACTTTCCCTGGATATTCTCAAGGACACTCAATTTATCCATTTATAAAACATTCATTTCAGAACTGAATGACTAAACACCCAAAGTTGAGGCACAAGATGTATCAGTCATTTACAGCAACTGGAACTCATCCTGTGACGCTGTCATCATTGACATAATCAACTGTGTCACTTGCTTAGTCTCCCTAGTTGGGGAGGATGATCATTTACTGTTCTCATAATTAAAATGTGTGATGTGCATGCTTTTCAGACCCTGCTCTGGACACTGAATTATTAATTTTATCAAAGACTGTTTCTTCTCTGGAGTCTCCAACCCTAAACAACCAATATGTCATCACCCCTGCCAGGCTGTGTTAATAGATATTATTTTGCAGGTGAAGACCAGCAGAACAAGAATGTTCTAGTCAAATGCCCAATTTGAGACAGCTAGTATCTGATTATTCAAAGCACTTGGCATTAAACTTGTTTTAGGTGTTCAGAGCACAGCTTCCAGCACTGCTGCAAATCAGATGCACGGATCTTGGATTAGATAAATAAAAGAGAGGCAAGAGATGCTGCAGTCTAGAATGACTGAGTTCTCTCAGCATAATTTCAGGCATTCATTCAGTGGCTGTAATGTAAAATGCAGAAGTAGGCTAATGTCACAATCGGTGTCTCTTACTCAAAATGTTGCTTTAATTAAAAGTTAAAATCTTTCCATTTATTAAGTGCTACAGTTCCCACCTTCAACAGAAGTTCAAAAGTAATTTTCTCTTTCCTAAACTAGGAATTGTTCTAATTCTTCTCCCCTGTTTGAAATAGGGACCAAAACTTTCTGCTTCCTGAACAAGTAGCAGCACATTATTATGAAGAAGGCAGTAAATATCAGTTCATTTTTAAGTGAAAATATCTGTATTTTGCACAGATATCATTACTATGCATGTATATTAGTTATTCTCAGGACATATCTGGAAGACCTATCTATATTCACTCTTCATTTATGCATCCCAAATAGGTTTAGGTGAGAGATACCTAGATGCTCATGCCAGCCAAGACAGTGGCAGTTCCAGATGTTTTCCATAGCAGGACTTCAGATGAATAAGCATGTTTTGGAGAAGAAATGAGGACTTTCAGGCTACTTTTGCAACTTTAAATTTAGACATCTAAAGATGCACTTTCCAGCTGAACAAGGAACTTCAACAGCAGGCTGCTCCCTGAGGGGATATCAGCCAGGGGTGACAGCAAAGCAGGCAGTACTCTCACTCGTGCAATGCAGCCCTAAAGTATCTAAGCATAGTGGGCAGAGTTGGGGGCTGGTAGCAAGGTCCATCAAAAGCTCCCAACATGGCAAGCAGTGGGTCGGGTCCAAAATATATCCAGGGGATCCTGTCAGGTTCAGAAAGACTCAAGGATAGAGATGGAGGCAAGCTGCAGAGTATGTCCAAGGGATCGATCTACAAGACAAGCCACCCACAGCATATGGAATAGGTCTATCCAAGAGGCAGGGATGGAGACAGGTACCCCTATAACGTAGCCCAGATAGTGTCTGAAGGCCCAGGGTTGAGATGGAATTTGGTTCCTGGGCCTGTGGGCAGAGTGTCAGCGGAGCGGCCAAGAAAGGCTAGCCCAAGCCATTAAAAACCTATTAGTGCATTTATGACACAAATTTAATATTTAAGATAATTCCACGCCCATTTTGGATCTTGTCCTCCCTCTAGAAAACTTACTTTTTTCAGCTATGCTTTATGTGAGATTTTTTTCTGAGTTCTGTTTATTGCTGTCTTTCTTCTACACTCTTTCATTCTGGAATAATCTTTCTGCAAGGTGGTAATTTGTGCTGCACTCACTGATTTATGGGAAGACTTCATAGCTTTTACCACAATAGTAATTATTTCTTATGCTATTCCTCCATATACCTTGGTAACCTTTTGATCAAGTATTTCATTGACTTATTCACAGAGGTGCCCAGGTCTCAGGAGTTCCTGAGTTCCAGCTGGGACGCAAACAGATCCCAAACCACAAAATGTGCTGCAGCATATTCTTCCTATTTCCACCAGTATAGCCTCTGTCTTTACACCCTTTTCCATGATGTTATCTAAGCCCTCTAGGAGGGCATCCGCTTCTAAACAACTTCACTTTTGGTTTAGGTAGTTTTGAATCAATTATCATCTGTGAATCCCCAAACTATAAAACTCGATAGCAGGTAGTTTTTCTTTCCTAATGTTCTCTACAGTACCTTTTTGTCTTGATTGGCAGCTTTGTGTCATCTTTTCACCTCAATGCATAATCCTCTCTTCCAGATCATTAATAAAATGTATTAAAAAGCATGGAGTTTAATGTGAAACCTTGGAAAACCTCTCTTTTAATGTGCTGGTATTTTTTTAAAATCCTCCCATTTTCTGTTTCTTAGCCAGTTCTGCCAGTTTTATCTTCTTTGGTCTATCTATTAAAAATAATTTGTGCTGCACCTACCACCTGTAATTTTCCAAGTTTTTCTTTTTTTTCCTCATTAAAACATCTTTCACCTGGTTTAACAGAAACAGCTACAATAGTCTAGATGCTGATATTGATCTAATCAATGAAAAGATGTTAAGCAGCCGCATATTACTGATGCCTCGTGTTGGAGAGAATTGTATGAAAAGAGGTGGTCTAAGTGTAAGTGACATATAATAAATACTGTCTGTGCCAATGAATCTTGAATTTCTTCCTGATCAGTGTCAACAGTAGGAATGTCTGTACCAATATTTCAGATAGACTATATCCCATTAGTTAAGGACTTTGGGGTGGATTATGACAGAATTGTGTTAGAAAGCTAACTGCCTTGAAAGAATTTGAGCCCACATGTCTTGCTTCTCAGGGAAAGGAGATGTTCTAGTATTTAGCATATTATGAACTAAGATTGGAGCTCTGACAGTACCTTTTGGGATGAAACCAGTCCTGATGGGATATGTTACAGGTGCTCTGTAGAAAGGTTCTGGATTGAATCTTTCGTGGAACATAATAGGAAAGACAGCTAACATTATAATCCCAGCTCTAAAGTGTGATGATTTTTTCAGCCACACTAAAACTGGTCTGTTTTAATGCACAGAATCTAAAGCTTAGGAGCCTTGTTTTCTGTGGGTAATAAACATGGTATCTAAGGTGAGTAGGTACCTAACTTTGGTGTCTGGAAGTAGGTAGGATGAACCTGTCCCTAGATAAACAGGAGAGTTTAGCATCTGACAGTGGAGCACGTACAGACATTGGGTCACCTCTGAAATCAGATGTAAACTGAACTGTGATTGCAGTTTTAGTGTCTTAAGTTTAGTCTACATCTCACTTTAAGCACTTAGGTTCTAGTGTGGATTTGGCCAGTTAAGAGTATAGGACAAAATGTAAACTGAAGTGAATTGGTGTAACTGTACCAGATAATGGAGATAATCCCAGTTCTTCTAGCAACTCAAAGCTCAGTATGTAGTTTATGGATTCATTATTCTATTTCCTTCACAAGCAGCAGTGCACCAAAAGCATCCTGAACATAGATAGGCAAATCTAGTTTTCATGTTACAGCAACAAGTTTTGATCTCAATGCTGTGACGGAGGTTTACAGAGGCTCTCACTGTTCTTCCGTTTCCTTTCCCTTCAGTTTCTTCAATTCTCCTGCAAAGTGTCCCTGCAATATTACTTTGCAAACTACTTCCCTTTCTGACATGGAAATTATATATTTCAAGTCATAATTGAATATGTTTCTAACAGGTTTTAGAAGGCATTTTTAGGCATTTCTAAAGCTTTGGAATCTTTCCTCCTTGTCTGTGGTATGCCCCTTTTGATGTGACCTATGAGGAACTCCCAGACTGCTTGGTGCCTTGAAGACCATAAATTTGTTTTCTCTGATTGCATCATTCTTCATTAACAAAGGTTCAGAAGTTCATTGGCACATCAATTCTTTTGGTATTTTGCAAAACATCCTAAGGACCACTAATAGTAGAGGTAAACAATTACGAGGATACCTATATTAAGAAGTTATAGAATTCATTAAATTTCATTATATGTCTAAATTCAAACCTGCAGCCTATATTTATGAACAGTTTTGACTGACTGCAGTGTGTGTCACTATTTGTCTTTCTCATCCATGAATTTTTGCATAGCCTTAAACACTTGGGTTGGTTTATTTCAGTCTGAGAGCTACTTAATGTTAAATGACCCAGCCTCAGGCTCTGAAGATTGGTTGGGTTCTCTCCTCCAGATCTTGCCTACTGCAGATCTGCCCAAAAGTGTCTAGGAAAGAAAAAAAAAAAAAGAAGAAAAAAGAAAAAAAAAAGAGCAGCATAGTATGCTAGAATCTTAATTAATTATTTATGTAGTGGATTAATGTCAACAGAAGTTGTTAACTGAAAACAAAGATGAAATTAATTTTATTATATTCTCTCAGAACATTTGGGGTTTTTTTACCCTGATTGTACAGATTATATTGTAGTATCTGTAATGGTCCTCAGAATCAATTTTGTATGAGATTAAGATGCCCATATGGTTTTGAGAGTTGAGCCATAATCTCTTTTAACACTTATTTTTGTTTTGTTCCAACAAAAAAAAGTAACAGTAATAAATATTATTTCTTGGTATCCTTAAGTTAATACATACTTCTTTTTTAAACCATAAGAGCTACCTATTCCACCTGGACTGATGATGGCTACATACAGGACTCTTCTGACTTGTATAGTAGCACATGCAAAACTTGGTAGCAGTTTATCAAAGTAATAGCTTAAGGTAAAAATGCTCTTGGTAAAAATATATATAAAACCATATCAGAAGTGGACGACACCAACTGATTTGCCTATGTATTACAGAATATTGAATGCTCTGTTGCTGATTCTTCCTTTCATAATGGTGTTATAAATATTTTGGCACTGAGATCAGTTTGTCTTCAACTTTGTAGAACCAATTTCACATTCACTGAATCTGTAGCAGAGCACTCATTCCCCATCTTTCCACCTCACAAAGAAAAACAGTCTAAATCCTAACAATTTTTTCTAAGCTTTGAGGCTTATGAACAGAAAAAACAGAATATTGCTTAGTAATGTCATAATTTACATATCTTGTTGTAGCCCAAATTATTTAAATCAGAAGACTGATAAAAAGATAACATACGGTTGTGTCCAATGAAGAACTATTCACTGTGAAAGGTGCATGTTCAAAACTAACCTCTTAGTTATGTTATCTTCTCATAAGTAATTTTATTGTGGAGAGACATAATTGTCCCTTTAACTGTCTTAGTTCAGTATTATGATTTACCCTGACAGCTGTTTTACTGATATGATAATTTTGCAGAATTAATTATTCTTTTAATTTATTTTATTTTAGTCATGCAACTGGCTGAAAATCTATGTCAGTCATTTGGTCAAAGTCTAAACACTACACAAAGTATCTGCTCTGAATTAAGGACAGACTACAGCAAATAATCTGGCTGTGTGTTTTCTTTTAGCTAAATCTAAATTTCAAAGCAAGTAAAGACATTATGCGCCCAACTCGTAATTCTTTTAAAGATGGTTCCTTGCTATGTGGGGATTTGAGATTCTGGTTTTAAAATGTGAAGTTGGAAAAAAAAAAAGATGTTAAATGCTTGAAAGCCATATACTGTAAAGACAGAAGCTCATATCTAATTTAGGAGGTTTGGCAAGTGTTGTATTCATTGATTTTATTGTTATTTTCTGTCCCTTTTTTTTAAAGTTAAAATGTCACATGGAGTGCTGTAAAGCACAACACAAGTTCCTTCCGTTCTCTGGTGTGGATATATTCTGCTTTTGGGCATCCTTTCACTGTCAATACTTACATCTGTTGCTTAAAATGCTATTCCTGGTACAATTGTTTTTTAAATGCAAACCCATATGTGTGATCTCAAGAGAAACTGGTAAATTTTACCAAATGGGCATCCCTAAATTACATGCCATCTGCAGCCAGTGATGAGAGGACTAAACCCAGTCAGCTGTGATCTTCCACCACTGCATCTATCATTTTGATTGGCTCTAGGGAAATCAACAGCTTTTGGCTTGAACTTTTCCCACCCCAACAGGTTATTATGGATTGGTTAAGATGTACTGGTTAAAGAAAGATCTCTTTTATCTACAGCTAGGTCTCAAACTGTTTCCTTGTGTAAATCAGCAGCAAAACTGCAAAATTCAGCAAAGCAAAAGCAGGCATATACTCTAGCACGGATTCAGATTTTATGAGGTATAAGTGTGCAGCCTTATTAACTCACAAAAGACTGTTGAAATATGTAAAATATGGAAGAAAAATTAAAGAAACATTATTATTGCCTATGTAATTGTAAATTAATAGTACTAGAAAAAACAATGAACTTTTCAGAACAGCATGTTCACATTGTGAAGGTATAAATGACAAAGTGGGAATTGCTGTATTATAGCATGTGAGACTTTAGGATCATGTTAGAAAGAAAAGGAAAAAAATACACTAGGAAAAGAATATATAGATACTACCTCACTGAGGAAAAAGACCTCTGAAATCCCTTTTATATCACTGATGTTCCACTATTAAATGCCCACCCTTCACTCCTACCTTATGACGTATTCTTTTCACAGAATCACTGAATCACAGAATGATAGGGGTTTGAAGGGACGTCTGGAGATCATCTAGTCCAACCCCCCTGTCAGAGCAGGGTCACCTTACAGCTGGTTGCACAGGAACGCGTCCAGGCGGGTTTGGAATGTCTCCAGAGATGGAGACTCCACCACCTCTCTGGGCAGCCTGTTCCAGTGCTCTGCCACCCTCAGGGTAAAGAAGTTCCTCCTCATGTTGAGATGGAACTTCCTATGCTCAAGTTTGTACCTGTTACCTCTTGTCCTGTTGCTGGGCACCACTGAAAAGAGCCTGGCCCCATCCTCCAGATACCCACTCTTTAAATATTTTTAAGCATTGATAACGACCCCCCTCAGTTGTCTTTTTTCCAGACTGAAGAGACCCAAATCCCTCAGCCTTTCTTCATAAGAGAGGTGCTCCAGTCCCCTAATCATCTTGGTAGCCCTTTGCTGTACCCTCTCCAGCAGTTCCCTGTCCTTCTTGAACCGGGGAGCCCAGAACTGGACATAGTACTCCAGATGCGGCCTCACCAAGGCAGAGTAGAGGGGGAGGATGACCTCCCTCCACCTGCTGGCCACACTCTTTTTGATGTTGCCACACTCTTCTTGATGCACCCCAGGATGCCATTGGCCTTTTTGGCCACAAGGGCTCATTGCTGGCTCGTGGTCATCCCATTGTCCACCAGGATTCCCAGGCCTCTTTCCACAGAGCTGCTCTCTAGCAGGTCAGCCCCCAACCTGTACTGGTGCATGGGGTTATTCCTCCCCAGGTGCAGCACCCTACACTTGCCCTTGTTGAATTTCATAAGGTTTCTCTCCACCCAACTCTCCAGCCTGTCCAGGTCTTGCTGTATGGCAGCAGAGCTTTCTGGTGTGTCAGCCACCCCTCCCAGCTTTGCGTCATCAGCAAACTTGCTGAGGGTGCACTCTATCCCCTCATCCAGGTCACTGATGAATATATTGAAGAGGACTGGACGCAGTACCGACCCCTGGGGAACACCACTCGTCACTGACCTCCAACTACACTCTGTGCCCCTAATCATGAACCTCTGAGCTCTGTCTTTCAACCTGTTTTCAATCCACCCCACTGTCCATGCATCTAACCCACACTTCCTAAGCTTCCCTACGAGGATGCTGTGGGAGACCGTGTCGAAAGCCTTCCTGAAGTCAAGGCAGAAAACATCCACTGCCCTCCCCTCATCTATCCGTCCAGTCATGCCATCACAGAAGGCTATCAGATTAGTCAGACATGATTTCCCCTTGGTGAATCCATGTTGAGTACTTCTGACAGCTTTCTTTTCCTCCACATGCCTTGAGATGACGCCCAGAATGAGCTGTTCCATCATCTTTCCAGGGAAGGGGGTGAGGCTGATCGTCCTGTAGTTTCCTGGGTCTTCCATCTTGCCCTTTTTGAAGACTGGAGTGATATTGGCTTTCCTCCAGTCCTCAGGCACCTCGCCTGTTCTCCAGGGTCTTTCAAAGGTGATAGAGAGCGGCCTAGCAATGACTTCTGCCAGCTCTCTCAGCACTCGCAGGTGCATCCCATCAGGACCCAGGACTTCCTTTAAAGTAACAAAAGTTAGTGGGAGGTAATTAGAACTGCGGTTTAAAAATTTAACTGGAAATGTCCTGAGGTGCACCTTGCTCTTACCAACAAAAGGCTTGACAAATGTAAGTGCTTAAACCTCATGAGCTTAACTGAACACTTCATAATTTGTTTTTATTTATTCCCTAACTAGATGAACTGATAAAATCAGAAAAAAAGGTCTGAGGGCCATCTCTAAAAAAAAACCCAAAAAACCAATAAAATCACCACCACCAAAGAACCAACCATATCTTTGTTCATCATCTACAGAGCTCTAAATTCTAAGTATAGCATGAATCCATTTTCACCCATAATCTTGCTGTAGTGTTTAAATGGTTAGGTTTGTAGGAATGAAAGGCATAACATCCAGCATGTTGGGGAGCAGGATGAATGAAGTACACCCTGGGAGACACTGACAGAAGGGAACGTCTGAAATCCCACCTCTCTTTTGATCTGAGAGATGTGTGTGTCACTGGGATTCAAGATTCAGAACCCATTTTGAAATACAGTTGTAGGTATCTATGTGCAGAGGAGCAACCTGGGCGAGGCATCCCAGACACCTCCTCAGAGCTGTGCAAGTGATCACGTCCTTGTAACAGGTGGGATGCCAAATCCTCTGATAGCTATTTTCTTTTACATTTTGTTTTGTATTAGACAAGCAAGCTGCTAGAAAGATTGCACTCCACCTGACTGCAGTCATTTTGGTAGGGTTTGGATACTTCTTTGCGAATTAAGCATCAAGAATTTAATGCGTCCAAATTCCCAGTGTTTAAATTAATTTTTTGGTCTTTCAGATATGTTTGTTTTCAAGTTCTGTCCTCTTTTCTAGAATTTTAATATGCACATTTGCCATGCTCTGAGAGTGCCTGCAAGATCATATTCCCAAGGGAGTTTAAGCAAAGGAATGGCTGGTGTCTCTAAATAGCTTTATTTAATGGATAGGTGCTGAGTTGCTCAAACTTGTTAGAGTTTACATGCCTGAAATACATGTGATACATTTCAGCTGCAGTTACCTTGGGAGATTTTTTTAAGGTCACAAAGTAAAAGATGATTGGAATTTGGGAATTTCTAAGATACACTGAATGGGAGTCTTAAGGATAGCAATTTTGGGATTTTACTTTCTAAGTTACATGTGTATTCTAAGGTAGATACCCGAGTCATATTTTTGGTCTATTCATTAGCTTCTCATAGTTTTAGTTTCCCATGTTTTCCCATATTTACATGAAACATATCTTTCATTCACAACAGAGTGCTGTGAAAGAAAATACTTTAAAGATTGTAAACCCTCATCTCATACCCTCAGTGTGGCCAGCAGGTCGCGGGAGGTGGTTCTCTCCCTCTTCTCCACTCTCATGAGACCCCACCTGGAGTATTGCATCCAGTTTTGGAGCCCTCAGTGCAGGAAAGACATGGACCTGTTGAAGTGGGTCCAGAGGAGGGCCATGAAGATGATCAGAGGGCTGGGGCACCTCTGCTATGAGGACAGGCTGAGAGAGTTGGGGTTGTTCAGCCTGGAAAAGAGGAGGCTCCGGGGAGTCTTTGCAGCAGCCTTCCAGTACTTAAAGGTGGCCTACAGGAAAGATGGGGAGGGACTCTTTATCAGGGAGTGTAGTGATAGGATGAGGGGCAACAATTTTAAACTGAAAGAAGGCAGATTTAAATTAGATATAATGAAGAAATTCTTTACTGTGAGGGTGGGGAGACATTGGAATGGGTTGCCCAGAGAAGTTGTGGATGCCCCATTCCTGGAGGTGTTCACAGCCAGCTTGGATGGGGCTTTGAGTAACCTGGTCTAGTGGAAGATGTCCCTGGCCATGGCAGGAGGGTTAAGTGATTTTTAAGGTCCCTTCCAACCCAAATTGTTCTATGATTCTACGATCTCCTACAGGAGCCTAGTTGGTAGGATCTCTCATAAATGCTTCAAGTTTGAGATAAGATAATGTTTAAGATTTTAAGATATATTATGAAAGAAAAGGGAAGAAAACCACAAGATGGAACTAACAAGATAAATGAACTGGAAGATAAGGCTTCATGAAAATATTTTTTTCTGTTTTTTTATGGTCCTCCTGTTCACTGATTTTCTTAAAAGCTTCAGTACAAAGATGCAAAGGTAGTACAGCACTAATAATCTTTCCATTCCACTTGATGTCTTAGGATATTAGATGCCTAAATAACTTTGAAAATATTTTTTTTTCTCCCATAAGTGGATAAACATTCAAAATCAAGAGGTTCTGAACTTGCTTTTTTAAAACGTTTTGCATGACATTTTCCCGCTGAAGCCAATACACAGTGTGAGTTGTCTCACTCCACCTGATTGCTCAGTGGTGGAGCATCAGTCCCAGTATCATTATAAGCATTACTGTTTTAATAAATGTGTAATTTTGGGAGAAAAAGAAAAATCAATTACAACCAAAATGATAAAAGAAACAAATAAGGAGATAAAATTGGTTATTATGCAAGGCTAACTTGCTGTATAAACTCCTTGAGTTATTGTAACAATTAAAGACAGAACAAAACCCCAAAATTAATACTGTGAGGCGAGAGAAAGCAGAGTCACTAGCAGAGAGCAGAAAACTCGTTTGTAATAGTTATGCACAGTTTGCTATCTCCAGTGTACTTTACTAAAAATATATGAACTGATGGCAGACTCTGACTACAAAATCCATCAAGCATTTGCTTTAAGTGCTTAAACATGTCTGTGCAAGAAACAGAAACAGGAAAAGGCCTTTGGATTTTGAAAAATCTTCTTCAAAATAAGGTATATTATTTTATTCCTCCACTTGAAAGAGCCACAGGACTGTCACAGTGACTTTTCCAAATTAGGTACTTTCTCTCCAAAGTATTGCTCACTTAGATGTCTGAAGAAAGGCGAGACCTTTCTATTGATTTTTTTTTCAAGTGTTTTTTGCTGGTGTACATTCCTCAAGACTAATGTTATGACCCTCTCACAGCTTTGCACCATTACCTTTATTTATTACATTTACCAGAAACATTTCCTCTTTGATGTCCAGTACCCAAGATTCTGAATAGCTGCAACAGCTGGAGAAAGATCAACACTCTAGTGCTACCAACTAAAGCTTGCAATAGGTGACATGAAATCATTCTCTAAGTCAATGCTAAGAAATATTTATTAGTATCTATTTTTATATAAATAAAAAAGATGAAGGGTAGAAATGTCAAATGATTTTCAGACAGTTTCGTACTGTCAAAGGACAAAAATATCCCCCTGTGATGTCAACAATGACTTTTGTTATTGACTTTCATCAAGACAGGATTTCACTCAGAATACTTCTGCTTCATAAGGAGAAATGGGGGGAAAAGAATAAGGAGGGAGGTTCCCAATTATATTTTATTTGAACTCTCTGCAATTGTAGAATCCATAAAACTCACCTAAACATGCAAAGGATGAAGTCTGGTTCCTAACTAAACAGGAAATAACATCCAATCTATTAGAGAAGATGAGGCAAATTCTAGCTAAATTAAAATTTTCCGCTTATGAAAAAATCCCTTTGTGTCCCCAGGGGTCATGCAGAGAAGTCAGGAGCTGTTAGGGTTTCAGGTCATAGTCCTGTAACCCCATGCTACATGAAAACACAGCTATACTTGAGAGGGATGATGGATACGTTGACACTGCAAGCACTTGAACAATGATCTTGAAGGAATCTGAGTATTTTAAACTCTCATTTATTGCATCGTTTTTCTGCCTTACAAGTCTGACTATACTTAGGATAAGTATTTACCTTTCAGCTTCTATTTGAAGGCAATTCAACAAACTTACTTTTTTGTAGGTAAACGCCAGCAACTAGAGGAAAATGGTGCTTTCAAGACTGTATGGAGATGCACTTCCTGGCCCTAGTACTCTTCCTATCAATATGAACATCCTGGTTACGAGCTTTTATAGTATTTTATTGTGACAACATAGAGTGAAATCTTTCCTTTATCTCTGTTTTTTAAAAAAGGTACTGAGGAAGAACAATAGTTTTTTCTCCATATCCATTCCTTTTCTCTTCTAGTTGTGCATCTGACAGAGAAAAAGATTAAAAATATGGAAAATAAAGGACCAAGTTTCACAAAAATAAGAACTACAGTTTTGTTTTCTTAAAACTTTGAAACAACAGAGAAGGGGAGTGTATGATTTTATGAGATGTATGACTGTGACTTTTTTCTTTGTTTGTCTCTGAAGTTTTTCTCTTTCCTTTGGTGGCACATCAGGTAAAATCTAATTTGCATAGTTTATTGCGTGTGTACATAAAAAATACATACACAACCTGTAGTTGTTTCCATACTTGTGATGCACTGCATCCAGGCTGCTCCTCTGAGACAAGGAAAACTTGCCTTGTCTCCCTAACCTACCATCAAAGAGGACATCATTATGCAGATTCTGTGGTACACTGATCTTTGTCTGGGGCACACACAGAAGGGATGCAGTGTGAGCTATAGACCGTGGAAATCCTTTTCCACTCACTTCCATACAGAAGGTGGACAATGGAGAGCCTTTTATAGAGTGGCTGAAGTGAAGAGGCAGCAGGGTGAATACATAACACAGAGAATATAAGAAAGAAAACTGCAGGGGGAAAAAAAAAGAGACATTGGCTGCCAACTCCCACTGCTTTGTCTTCACTCTCTCAACTTTGTCCACTATAATCTGGATTTTGCCTTTATTCTTGTCATTGAATATGCCCTTTGGAGTGACCCAATCACAGTGACCCTTCTGGAGTCTGCAAGCACAGCAGATGCCAGCTTGTGCTGCATAATAGAAGGATACGTTCTCATTGTTGCATTCTAAAGACACTGCTCTTGCTGGTTCAAATAAAATGAGAACAAAGCATAGTCTTCACCTATGCCTCCATCCAAATGAAATAATATTGTCATTGTTTGTTTAAGGGTAATTTACCACAGTGTAACTTCATCTCTGATTTTTCTATCTATCTGTACCCATAAATTGAGTTCAGGTGCATCTGTAGACATTGCAGGTAAATTAATTGTGAATTGTTCAGGAAAAGTCCCAGATGGAGAAGACCAAACCCATGCCAGAGACTATTCTAAAATTTAGTATCATAGATGATAATGAGCAGCACCCAAACATATTACCAGATAGGAACAAAATGACTGGGATAGACATAGTCATTCATTCCCCTTGTAACATTTCCGATCTGTAATGATAAGTAACTTCCCTAGAAAAATATTTTCTTACATATTAGTATCACTTCTAAGTATGAGATTTATGATCTTTTTCCCAGACCAGATAGAATAGGGTGAGGCACAATATCAACAAGATCTAAGAATACAGGAATAGCTTTTGGATGCATTAGCTTTTGGTCTTGAAGTACTTTATAGCTTCAAAATATTTGAAGTAGGAATCACCTTACCCACCTTCAGATATCTACAATGTGAATATGTATATGTGAGCTACTATCCGAAAATTTCTTAAGTGACAAAGGAGAAATAGGCACACTCTTCAGGTGTGCTTCGACTGGACAGCTTCAGCTATCTGCTTTGAGCTGACCAGACTCAAGCCCTTAAAAGTGCCTGCTTTTTTTCACCAACTGTAAGCGTGAACTATTTCAGACACAGCAGCAAGATAAGACACAATTTACTGATTGAAGAGACATAAAGCACAGGCTGATTAACTCTCTCTGCCTTCATGTTTGAACAAAAGGCTTACTGAGAAGTAAGAAGCAAGCTCAGGTGAAGAAATCTACCTTTGGTCAGGTGAATCCTACACTTTGTAAGACTTACTTTCTTGTAATGTACGATTCTTCTTAAAAGTAAAGACAAAAAAAACATTAAAAAAATTGAATGTTTTTTGTACTCTGAGTAGGTAAATCCCCTTCCACAGTGGTTTCACAGAGTTTATGCTGTGGGATTGCCATGCTGATTCAGCTGTGATTGCACTTTCCACACCCAGTGGAGCAGAATGAAGAAGGTTTTGTCCTTATTTAGTCCAAATTGTATTTGTTTATACAGTCTAGTCATGTTGTCCTTGTTTTCAAAAAGGTTTCAGCTCCATCTGGAAATGTTTCTCCCATCCCTTTTTGCAACTCTTTTCAGAAATCTCAAGGGACACTTTCAGGTCTTGGAGTTCTGTTAAGCTTCAGATGTTCTAATTCCTTGATCACCTGTTCTGGCTGAATCTTACCTCCTTAGATATTTTTTCTTGCTCTCCTGGGAAATTTATGTCTGTTTCTGACATCTGTCTCGAAACCTTCTGTGTGAACACAGAGGCAAAGAATTCATTTGATTGTACTTTAGTTATGTCTGTCTCTTCAGTCGGTAAATTACCTAGGCCAGCTTTTAGAATTTCCACTGTCTCTTCCAATGACCTCTTGTTCAATATGTTCTTGAAAAAAAGAAAACTTTGTTATTTATTTTAACCTCTTCTGCGATTTTCCTTTCATTTCACATCTTTACTATTCCTAGCAGATTGCTGTGTTTTCTACTGTTATGTCATCTGTTCAGTTATCCTTATTCTTTTAATACCTCACGTTGGCCTCTTTGTGGTCTTTTAATAACGTTTGTGCCGAGTCCTTCAAGTTTTCCTTTTAGAGGCTGGTTTATTGGTTGAAAAATTCTGGCAATGACAGAGCACACAGTCTGAGAACTGTGTGCAGTTCTGGGCCCCACAATTTAAGAAGGATGTGAAGGTCCTTGAATATGTCCAGAGAAGGGCAACAAAGCTGGTGAAAGGGCTGGAAGGAAAGTCCTATATAATGTCCAGGAATGTCCATCGGCTAAGGACTTTGAGCTTATCTAGTTTGGAGAAAAGGAGGCTGAGGGGTGACCTCATTGCTCTCTGCGGCTTCCTGAGGAGGGGAAATGGAGAGGGAGGTGCTGAGCTCTTCTCCCTGGTATGCAGTGACAGGATACATGGGAATGGTTCAAAGCTGCACCAGGGCAGGTGCAGACTGGACATTAGGAAGCATTTCTTTACAGAGAGGGTGGTGCAACACTGGAACAAGCTTCCTAGAGAGGCGGCCAATACCCTAAGCCCGACAGTGTTTAAGAGGCATTTGGACAATATACTTAATAACAAGCTTTAGCTTTTGGTCAGTCCTGAATTGGTAAGGCAGTTGGACTGCATGATTGTTGTAGGTCACTTCCAGCTGAGTAACTTCAATTCTATTCTATTCTATTCTATTCTATTCTATTCTATTCTATTCTATTCTATTCTATTCTATTCTATTCTATTCTAAATTTAGTCATTGGTGTTTTCCACCTCTGTATTGTTATTTTTTTCTATTGTGTTATTTCATTTGATTACACAGAACACACTAGCAATCTTAAAATCACATGGTGGAAATAGCAAGATGTGTGCATCTGATGTGTAGGCATACAGGAGGCTATTTGTAGCTTCACCACAGAGAAGCTTAGAAAAAAAATCCTGTGGGCTAGACATAAACCAGAATATACATCTGTGAGTGGCAAAGTGGTAAAAGTGAGAGAGTGGGCTGGCAGACCTTGGTCAGATAAAATGGTAGTTTGTGGCAGTCTTTGCATGTCATTCTCTCAAAGTCATGGGATGAGGTGCTATAATCCTTAGCAGAGAAACATATATAACATATTTTATAAAACTGTCTAACTTTTCTGAAGGTTGCTTCCCAGATGCTCTGAAGGTATTTGGGGTGAGTCACTATAATCATGCTGACCACCACTACTGGTCTCCAACTATAAAACTATAAGGAATTTTTCTAGTAACTTAGATAACTATCTGGAAGCTGCGCTTACGAGAAAGTAAAGAATGGTTCTGAGTATGAAACAGTGGCTCCACACCTGGCTTATCACTTCTTTTCATATGCAGCATAATCAGAGATGCCCAAGAGCCTCCTAGAGCTTCATTCTGAGGAAGGGGGGAACTTGGAGCACAACAGAAGATGCAGTTTGAACAGCAAGCACAGTTCATACAAGAGAACTGGAGGATGGGGGATTACAGATATGACACCCACCAAAATCTACAGTGGCGTTTTTGAATAGAGAGGTTTTGTTTCAAGCAAAAGCTTTTTGTTTGGAGCTTTTACAGTTTTTAATTTTTCAGAGAGAAGTCAACATTTTCCACAGGGAAAGACACAAAATAACATAATCTTCCAACCAGTTTTGTTTGTAACAAATGCATGTTTATGTAAAGTGCTTTTAGACCATCAGATAAAGGTCACTGGGGAAGTGGAAAATGTCATTAAGAAATTCACTAACTTGATTTTCCACAGGTTTAGGCTTCATTTGCCAGCTAAATACTACACTGCTTTGTCTACAGTGAAGTCTGCTACAAGATTCAAAATGAAATTAGATTGCATATTCTAGTTCTCTTTTGGTATTAAGGTCATACCAAACTACATCTATAAATTACACAGCCACAGTCAGTTCTTAATGCAGCCCCTAAGGACATTCCAGTGCAGTGGCGTGAAGAGAGGATTTCTCTGGCTTAGCATTAGGCATAATCGTTCCAGGCTATGCTTTCCCCAGAGAAATTTTACAATACCCCCAATATTGAGGACAATCCACCTGATGCAATTCTTCCAAGACCCTGACTTGCAACAGCTCCTGGAACTCTTGACAAACTCAGTCTCCCTCCTTGCCCTCCCCGTGATAGCCTCAACCCTCTGAAATTCCTCTGAAACAGGTCTTTTACAGGACCTGAAACAGGTTCTTCTCTTTCCTGTGCTGGAGATAAACCCACCTGCTGAGTATGGGAGGTATAGATCACTAGTACTTACTAAGGAGTAGACGAGTTTAAAACAATTATTACTACATCATTTCTGAAGGTCTAGCAAGTATTGCCAATCCCTGTTAACGCTCTCCACAACTACCTGAAAGGAGATTGTAGCAAGGTGGGTGTCAGTCTCTTCTCCCAAGTAACAGGTGATAGAACTAGAGGAAATGGCCTCAAGTTGCGCCAAGGGAGGTTTAAATTGGATATTAGGAAAAATTTCTTCACTGAAAGGGCTATCAAACACTGGAACAGGCTGCCCAGGGAAGTGGTTTAGTCGCCATCCCTGTAGTTATTTAAAAGACATGTAGATGTAGTGCTGAGGGACATGGTTTACTGGTAACTTGGCAGTGTTAGGTGAACGGTTGGATTTGATGATCTTAAAAGGTCTCTTCCAACCAAAACAATTCTATGATCCTATGATTCTAAATACGAAGGGAATCGGTTATAGGGGACTTACTCTCAGGGGTAGCAGCTAAGTGAGACCTTGCACAGGAAATTAACTAAAACCAGCCTGGAGGGTGTTCTGGCACGGACAGTAAAAACATGAGGTTATTTTGGTCTTGAAGCTGTCCTGAGAAGCTCTGAATAGTATAGCAAATAGATCTAGGAAGGTTGGATTTAGAAGTCAGGCATGTAAATACCTCTTAAGAGCTTTTCTGAGAAATTCACTGCTGCTAATATATGAAGTAGAATAGGAATCTAAAACCCAAGCTAGTGCTGTAAATGCTGAGGTATTCCACAAGCTGTTGTATTCTTATGAATAGTCCTTGATGCTGCAAGTCACACTTTTTTGCTTAATGCTCTGAAGAAAAATAAACTAGGAGTTCCACAGTGAAAAAGGCTTTCTTTAGGAAATGTCGATTTATGAAACTCTTCCAGAACAGACTGTATTTTATGGTGAAACAGAGATTCACTTTAAAATGCCTGATAATCAATGTATCTGGGTATTTATCTGAAATTCAAGTTAAAGACTTTTTTTTCCTGCATTTTTTTTCCACAGCCCAGTGAACACTTTAGCCAGATTTTTATTAGCTATTTTGGGGTCACTATCCCCTGTTCATTTATACTAGCTTGTTCCTTTCTATATGGATAATTAAATAATCATTGGAATGGAACTACAGTTTTGGCAATACAGAGCTTTCTGAAAATTCACTGAAAAATTCCACCCAGCTCTAATAAATAGTCTCAGTGTATTAAATTGGCCAACTCTCGCAGCTCAAGTGCAAATATGCGCCAGGCTGGGGCCTCTTTTGTGTTGGTTCTGGTGAATATTGCAGTAGATTGGAATCAATTTCTTATGTGTTATCATCTTTGTTTCAGCCCTGGGATTTTCCTGATTACTTGATTTATTTTACAGTACAGGAATTCTTCTCATTTTTATGCTGGTTTTTTAATTCAGAGTCTGACATAATTCTTCACTGGAATAATCAATAGTAAATTTCTTACACCAGTTTTCTCCCTTCATTATCTTCAAAATACTTCATTGTAGGCAGATCACATTTAAGCCAGCTTCATCTCTGTTAACGTCCTCTGTGTCTTATTCTTTTTAGCTACAGCTGGGGAAAATGCCAAGCACTCCTAACTACTGTGTTCACTTGGAAATTACTTCACTGGCACTTGCCTGGGAACACAGAAGGGACACAACCTAATTGATCCATAAAGGTGAAAATAAGAGCTGTGTAATACAAAATATATTTTTATGGTAAAAGGAATTGGAAACCCAAAACACATTAAAAATTAGAAGGAAGAATATGTTTTTGTAAAGCTAAGACTGATACTTAAAGTCTAGAGAATTAGTAAAATCAAAATGATAGGTGGCAGCCACTTTCCCACTGTCCCTTAGACAAAGTCTTCAAGTTACCCCAGGTGATTTGAACAGTTACAATGTCTGGAGCTTAAAAATGGAAAGAGGTTAAATGTATACTACTGCAAATAATTAAAACACAACTTGTCTTACGAAGTCCAGAGGAACTGTCATAATCCTTATTCCTCCAGCCTTGTGATTCCATTAAAATAACTGCGCCTATTGCAATCAAGAGTCAGAATTTACTTGCAGAAGCGAACTTTATTAATCTTGTTGATGATTTACTGATGACTGTTAGAGCACAGATTATGCAGTGGCTCTCTGGGACCCATACTCACCAACTAACACAAGTCAAAATTACACTGGACAGAGACTACAATCGTGCATAAATCCCATTACAGCTTGTGATGAGAAAAGGAATCTTTTTATGAGGAATTGATGATATATTAGCACTGCACAAGGGACAAAATGGATGGCATTACTGAAAAGATTGAGTGAAAAAATGTATAAAAAGTAAGGACTTGTTAGGTCCTTAATCTTAGTTAACCATTTTAAGTATTTTTGACAGTATAGTGCTAAGCATCACAAAAATCCCTCAAAACCAATTTTTCTTTTTTCTTTTTTTTTTTTCTTTCCCCCCCACTAGCTTATGGATAGCTGTATTGTGTGATGGTGACAAAGTGTTGGCAGCAGTGGGGCTGCAGGGGCAGCCTCCATGAGGAGAGGCCAGAGCTGCCTTGTGCTGAACACAGTCGGTTCCACTCAGCTCCAATGGACCCACCACAGGGCACAGCTGAATTCCTCAGCCAAGGTGGTGGAACCTCAGGGAAAACTTATTTAAGAAAGGGCAAGTGTTGCACAGCAGTATGAGTGAGGAAAATGGTGTGAGAAACAGCCTTGCAGATACCAAGATGAGATACGAAGAAGGAAGAGGAGGTGCTCCAAGTGCTGGAGCAGAGATTCCCCCGCAGCCCATGGAAAAGACCATGGTGGAGCACATTGTCCCCCTGCAGCCCGTGATGAGGATTATGTTGGAGCAGATATCCACACTGCAGCCTGTGGACAACCCCATACCAGAGCAGGGTGATCCTCCTTAAAGGAACTGGAGCCTGTGGAGAACCCATGCAAGTGTGAGGAGCAGCAGAGAGGAACTGTTATGGACTGACCCCCTTTCTCATCCCCCTGTGCTGCTTACAGGAGAAGAAGGTAGAGGAGTCAGGAAGAAAGAGCCTGGGAAAAACAGGAGGAGGAGAGGGAGAGGGGGGAGAGAATTTTTTTTAATTTTTGTCTTTGTTTCTTACCTGTCTTCCTAAACTCTATTTTTAATTGTCAATAAATTAAACTCATTTTCCCCAAATCGAGTCCGTTTTGCCTGTGATGGTAATTGATGAGTGATCTTCCTGTCCTCATCTCAACCCACAAGCTTTAAATCTTATCTGCTCCCCCCATCCTGTTGAAGAGGGAAAGTGAGAGAGCAGTTGGGTGGGCATCTGGAAACTAGCCAAGATCAACCCGTCACAATAGCATGTAATACAGTTTGTATTGTACTTTGCTCTTTTTGTACTTTCATCGCTAAATATTTCTCACAAGAAAATCTGAAGTGTTCAGGTGGCAATGTGACCCTGGAATCTTCAATGCCACTGCAACAGGAATCTACATCTTGTGGTGTCACTTAACATAATAATACTTTGGGAATTTAACTTAGTTTAAGAGATCTATCTCCTTCCAATTACTCATTTTTATATCTATGCTAATCTCTCTTTTTTTATCAAAGGTTATTAAATTGACTTCAATTATATTTCGCTACCACAAAAAGTGGTACTGACATCATGACTGAAAGAACAGTAAATAGTGAGAAGGCAGAAACAAGCTACTGGAAGTACGGAAATCTTAAGCCCACTATTAGTGCAACAGCAAACGTTATGTAGAACAGGACCTGGAACTCTGTGGTGGCCTGTAGCTCCCTCATATAATTATTGTAGGTTGACTCTCTGTAACAGCATTCTGTGTAATTTAAATTGCAAATGACTGTGAAATCTGCCCTCAACCCTTCAACCTAGATCATCCTGGGTGTGAAATACATGCACTACCGGTTGAAGAGCAGCAGCATCCTTCTTTATAAATTCCTACGCAACTAGAAAATATGAAGTGTCAAGAGGTTCTTTAAACTAATGGAGAAATTATTAACAAGAACTAAAGCCTGAAGGTAACACTAGACAAATTAAGGGAAAAAAATGAAAATTTAAACATTTTAACAATTCTGCCAGGTGTTGTTCAACACTAAATAGCCTGTTTCCAGGAGTCTATACTAGAAAAACTTCAGTAATAGTAGCCCCAGTCCTCAACAAGAAAAGTAGGAAGACAGAGTAGCATTTTTATTTTTTTTTTCAAGAGGGAAACTATTTCTTTACGCACAAGAAATAACAGCCACGCATTCTAAAAGCCAAACTCTTCTTGGAAGAAAAGGCATACAGTAAAATAAAAGCAAATTTGGAAAACATGAATCGAAACTAACAGTAGGCAAAGGTATCACCTCTGGTCTATCTCAGCAACAATATCTCTGTTGTGAAGGAGGTACTCATCTGCTGATCTTTCCTGCTGGTGAGATCTCTTTCTCTGTTGAGTATCCAGGTCATGAGGACATTGTTCAACTATTGGGTGGTCTCACCTATTGTCTCTATGAGGGCACCTTCCAGAGGTTTTTCTTCCTCTCCTAGGAACGGAAATGTCTATGGATGTATGAAGAGAGCTGTCGTTCTATGTGGATGCTGTTGATGTAGTGCTTGATCTAGGCTCCTGGTTTTTGTTGTTTTTTCTCAAGTTTTCATTGTCATAACTGCCTCCATGCTGCATTCACTCTTGCTCAAATCACCAACCCATATTTTTCGACACTATTTCTTGTAACTGCTGCCCTGTAAGATACAGTGCTTCCATTCCCATATTTAAGTGAAAGAAGTTTCTGAACTGCACCCGGGCAGGCAATCATGATATATGGGACCAGAACTGTCCTTCTCACTAAGGCCTTACCACTCTATTCCTAAATGGAGACATTTGTTCTTTTATTTACCTTTCCTCATCTCAATACCATAGATTGCTATAGTGACATGGGTCACTGTATTCTGGGAAGGAACACCACTCCAAGATTTCATGATGTTTTGACCAAAATGTTCCAAACTACAAAATGTCATAGAACACTTATGTAAATATGACCTACCACAACTTCCCTTACTTGAAAAAAGATGCTGACAGACTGACCCACTTCCCCAGGAATACCTCTGTCTGCCTAGACTGCTCTCATTCTTATAGACAATTCTCCCAAGACTTGTTAAGAGACAGCTTTTGAAGATGGTCCCGTCAGAATAAACTCCAAAGATGTGATCTCCAACTCTTTTTAGCCCTTGATCAAAACCACATTCCTTTATAGAGAAGACAGAGTAGACAAATGTATTTTACTGATATCAGTACAAGAATATTAAATTCTGTGTGTTGCATAGGGATAAGAAGCTAGTCATTTTTCTGGACAAAATTCTCCAAATTTGTGAAAAAAAAATCTACAAATCATACTTACTACTCTTTCTCTTCTCTTTCTATATGAAATTTTAAAAGTTTCTGGATTTACACAAAATATTATTTCAGAAGGAAGCCATAGAC
This sequence comes from Chroicocephalus ridibundus, assembly GCF_963924245.1. Lineage (NCBI taxonomy): Eukaryota > Metazoa > Chordata > Aves > Charadriiformes > Laridae > Chroicocephalus > Chroicocephalus ridibundus. The sequence goes on from NC_086284.1 coordinate 39,537,317, forward strand.
ATGGTGGTTTCTGTCTTGCACACCTGTACATCAAGAGGCGTACACCTAATGGGTTTTAAATATGTAAGCCTTTCTAGATACTACAGCACATACCTGAAGGACAAGTCTGTGGATTCACCCCCCTGTTGGACACAACAGCAATGCATGTAGTAGTTTTTACAGTTGTCTCATAGATGTATAGTTCTCTGATGTCACACAAAGCATCTGTCCTCTAGCCATATCCTTTTCCTTGCCAAGTGACTTTACTATGGATATAGAGGCCTGCAAAGCAAATCAACCAGACCTCAAGGCAAGATGGCAAGAAGAAAAGTAGGAAAATTTTGTGACTAGCACCCACAGAGCTATCAAAAGAAAAAGGAAAGGAAAGAATGTCTCAGAAAACTTTTTACTGTAGAAGTCAAGTTAAATATAATGCTCTAGAATTCCTTAATGACTACTTTGGCCACAATGACAAATACACTAAATTAGATTCTTCTCTTATTTACCTAGATGAAGATTCTTTGACTGAAGTAGCATAGATGTAACTGAGGACAAATTTTTGTCCAATAATCCTGAAGAACACATATTGCCATAAAATATAGTCATGTATAAATAATTCCCAGGACATGGCAACACAGTGTGTTACAAATGAGTAAGAATGGCTACAAATGACCTGGTTTACAGTGATTATGGGATTATGGAAAAGCACTTGCCTTTGAATGAAAGTGATCGACAATTTATTGTTACCTAGCTACTCACATACAATTAAACTAGACAGAGAAGAGCAGCATTTTAAACTGAAATATAATATTTGAATAGAAGTTTGTTATGAACACATCTGCATTCATAAATGCAGCCTTTCTAACTGTTCAATACAAGGATTCTGCAAATATTGATCTATACACAATAGCTGCTGTAATATATTTTTAATTTGTTTCTTTAATTGTCCATAAGATTTATTTTACACTTTACTATTTTTTTAATCTTTGTGTTCACAGGAGGTGTGCTTCTTAAGGCCTGAACTCACAAGGACAGGCCCTGAGGCTAGAGTTTGCAGAGCCAGCATGAAGAAGGTACAAGGATGAAAATGCGTCAGGCCTATTCTACATGCACCCCACAGCTAAGCTGAGCATGCATCAAGAAATTCCTCATCATTCTCACTGCAGTTGTTTCAGTGCTCTGTCTTTTGCTTAGTAATACCTTGCAATGGGCTTGCATGACATCTTTTCTGCTTGGTTTAAATTTCTTTTAGTGTGATCAGCCTCTGACAAATCCATAGTAAAATCACTGGGGAGTTTTCCTCAGTACTACTTTATGAACTCCTTTGTGCTCACCTCATTTTAATAGTCTGTGAGTTTAAATGATAACCCCTTCCTTAGGATGGAAGGACATGTCACGTGTCCCTCTGCTTTCATACTTCTGCTTTCATACAGTGCATAACCTATAGCTCCAGGGTTTCATCCCATGAGCTCATTCATGCCTTGGGCAGAACCAGTTTCATGAATTTAGCATCTAGCTTAGAGAGCTAATCTGACAAGGCTCCCTACAGTACCAGTGAAGAGAGATTAGTTCCTCCAGAGCAACTGAGATAGACTACTGCTCTGATTTTTCCTCAGGAGAAGCTCATTTTCAACTGCAAGAGAATGATTACTGTATTTACCTGGAGTTACTGAGTTATATACTTAGAGTTACCATAGTACTTACCTATAGTCTAAATATACTGAATCCCTGAAGATGTAAAATCACTAAGAGAAAGCAATGGAAATGCATGTTTGATAGCTTCATTTCCCTAACAGCATTCTAAAATATCTTTAAATAAACACATAGAGAAAATGTGCTCTAAAGCATATTTATCCAAAAAGCTGGTCAGAAGGTCTCCTTTAAGCCTTTTTTTTCCCATGTATTCAGGTTGTTTATTTCTTAGAACCTGTGGGATAACACAGAAGAATTAGTAGGAAGGGAAAAAAAAAAAAGTGGTATTTTTATTCCACTGCTACAACCAAAGAGAAGAAACAAGAGACGTTGAGAAAGTGACTGGGGAAACAGAGATTATATGGTGAAGATTCAGGATACGGGGAGCAAGGAAAGAGAAGGAAACAGAGCAGATAGGAGTGAGAGATTAAACAATGAACAGAATCAGACAGTATGACTAACCTGCTTTGTAACGACAAAACACTTATTAGAGCTCAATTGCATATTCGTTTGGTTAACATGCTTTATCCCTCTAAGCAATTTCTACAGTTGTCCTAGGGTTGTTATTGACCACAGCTAAGGAAAGTATCACCTTCTGGAAACACCATTCACATGTTGGGAAAAATTTAACCCAAAAGTTAAAATTTAAGACCCTTGCTATTGATAAAATAATGGGCTCAGAAGCTTGACTACAGTGAGCAAAACAGAAATAGCCGTAAATAAAAAAGAAGCACAGATGGCTGTGCTGGAGATGGGGATGTCTGCAAGATTCCCCTCACAGGGTTTTCTCTGAATCAGTCTGTCACAAGGATGGGCAAGTTGCATTTGTTCTCTATCACACTTCTCTCAACTTCTCCATCCTATCCCAGAAATAAATGACCAAGCTTTTGATCAATAGATCTACAGGTTTAGCCATGTGCGTCAGCAGTCATACACTTCTTGTATACAGCTGGTTCATTGTGAATGCCCTTATCTCAATGGTAAAGAATTTGTTGGGGTTAGACAGTTAGGATGTGCCTTTGCTATAATCTTTTCTTGGAGTGGTGAGAAGGAACGTTATCAGGAAGATACATATATCGTATATGTAGAAGATAAATATATCATTATATGTAAAACTTCTGCAAGTTTAGGTTTAAGCTCAAATACGTTGACTGAAACATAAGATTTTCTGAACTGTTTAAAAAGCAAATTAAAATTAAAGACAATAAAAAGTTTTTACAATGTTTGAATTCTTATTAGAAATACAGTTTCTCTGTGTCCCTGTGACTGTTGATATAAAGGAAAAAGAAACTGTTAGAATCACTTGGGGGATAACTGGGGAGTCTCCCTTTGACTGTGGGTGTCCCTTTGACATCACAAGTCAGTTCCTGTATCTCTTTCTACCCCACAACATTGAGAAAAAGTTCACATCAGGGCCATGGATTGCCAGGCAACAGATAGGGCCAGAGAGAACAGCAGTCCTTTGGGACCCTTATGCATGGTAAAGAAACATGGTAAAAAAACAAAGGTAAAACTAATCAATTGTACTTGACTCTGGAATGGTCCAGTAGAGGACAAAGACAATGTGATTCCACATGTTGACTTTTTGGGATTTTTTTTTTATTTCCATAAAGACCTATTATTTTTCTTTTTGCCACAATTATTTATGCTTTGCTTTTCTATTGATCACTAGTGTGATTAGATGAATGTATTGTCTTTTATTGCAAGTCAGATTACTTGTATGTTTAAATCTTCCATATGAAAGTAGCTCTGATGGGATAAAATCTCTTCCCAGGATTTTTTTAACTGTTGAATACAAATAAAACTCTAGGCAAAAAGTAACTTTAAATGAGCAGTAGTGGGTTGATGTTTTGAGGTTTTTTTTATCTTTATGAAAAGCATTTTCAGTTCTATATCTTGCTTCATAGCTTTCTGGGAAGCTCTCTTGACAATTTGCCTATTAAGGTAAGTACATACAGAGAAATTTGCTACAGAACATATTTCTGTACTGTTATATAGTGAATCCCCATTTGTAAAATAAGCATTTGCAAGTTCTAGCAGTGATCTTCTACCTAAGTCATTGTGACTTGGAATGCAGCATTCACTTTTCTAGACTGTGTTTCTCAATCTGCAAAAAGTTAAGATACTTAGAAATGCCTCACAGAAGTTAGTGACGAGTCTGACAAACTGTTAAGATAAGCATACACCCAAATCCACAAAACTGACTTCTGCTTGTCTAAGAGTTTGTAACCAGGTGAGAGAATACTCAGTTAATGAGCATGACAGGTCATAGTTAAAATTTCTGCAGAAACTTCTGTTCTCAGTTTCCTTTGCGTTTAAGTTTTCCACATCTGGTTGTGGTAAGGCTGGAAAGAATATAGACTAAAGAAATGTTAAAAAAAAAAAAAAAGTAGGAAATAAGGCTATTTTTGTCCCTATCAATGTGCAGGGCAGTGATGCGCATATATGGAACAGAGAAGACTTGGGGTAATTTCAGGGGTAGAACTGAGAATAATAGCTTCAGACATTTCTAAAATCTAGAATCATTTATTGTTTTGTAAATGCTTGAACATTTAACTCAAAAAATTTTTCAAGCCTCTCTGCACACATAAAAGAATTGTCTCCTGCTCTGGTACATTTGACTCAATGTGCATTCTCAATTTTGCTGCAGTTGTTATATAAACAACTTCCATTTTGTTTTGATCCCTCCATGGCTTTGCATAACACACTTATTTTAGCTTATGTTTTTATGGTGAACTATTAAAAAAATAAACTAACAAAAAAACATTACACTAAAATCCAAAGGAAAAAAAACCAACATTGTTTCTGTGAGGGTGTGACATACACCTTTCTTACCAGCTACTGCCAGCTGAAACACAGGTGTCTCAAGCCATCATTCACTCCTATTTTTACTGCATCTTCAGTTACACTTTTCACTATCGTAGCATTAAACAATAGTGGCCATGGGAATATAATGGTGCAGTAGAGTCAAGCCAAAATGGAAAAAACGCAGCTTTGTGACATCTGAATTATTTCGGTGGCTCAAGACTCTTTCAGTGTTAAAACGCCTTTGAACGAAGTACTTCAATCAGCCAAGCATTTCCTTTTTCAGATAAAATATTTCTATTTTTTAATAATAAAAATTAAAGTTTTCAGCTCCAGATTTAACCTAGCACATTTCTGGTGTTCTATCTGAGCTGTAAAAGGCCATGCTAGTTACTGCAGGTACAGCACTATTCTGCTTTGGGGGTCCAATTTGGCATTGCTGTCTGCTTCAGCTCTGCACTATGTGGACTTTTGGACACTCTGGAAGCTGGTTTGGAATTATCTGCATTGCACTCAGTCACATGCTATAGCCAGGCTGTGTTGTCTTATGCCAGATTTTGATACAAAAATATTACAAAGCTTTACTTCTAATGCAGATGTGTGAATCTTACACAGAAATACACTGTCCTCCCGACTGCATTATGCTGTCAACAGTTGGACATTGCTGTCTGGTAAGCATCAAGTTAAAATCTCTGTGAATTTTTAGTCTTTCCAGTGCCTTTGGGAGGGCTCTTTATGTGCAGCATGTACATTATTTGGTTTTGGTTTTGTTTTTTTTTTCTTCTATGTTCTTTGAGGTTGTCTGTGTCAAGCCAGTAAAAACCTATCACTTCCTTTCATCCCTCGCAGTCCTCAGAGAAGGGCACAGGTCTCTATAGAGCTCCCATATAAAGGTGTCTAAAAGTGAGTTGATAAAAAGAACAGGAGGCAGAATCCCTGCTATCAGACATAACTTTTTTTTAAGATGATAGTAGCAATGGTCAGTTCAAGCAGGAAGTTTTAGTTTGTTCTTTCAGTTTCTATTTTTTAGTTTTTCTCTTTAACTATAATTTATACATGTCCACATTATAAAATCTATGGCAGTTGATAATTGATTTCTAATACAGCCATCATCACAAAATCAGGTGTATAGCATAGAAAATTGATAGCAATATTATCACAATCCAATTTCAACTATAGCTTTCACTTTTTCCTATGATGCAATGACTTCTTTGTAGGTTCATTTCTTCATGTGTGTTATGGAAGAGATGCACTTAGACTTCTGTACTATATTCAGAAAAAAAAAATAAAAAAGCTTTATTGCAAAGACATATAAGTGGAAAAAATAACCACACCAGATATTAATCTCATTTCCAGTAACTAATTCTAAAAACCACCATGATTGATCTTTTACTTTTTTAATACAAAAGCAATTTTAATGAACAAAAACACCTATTTGTGAACAGTATAAGAATGGAAAAACTAACTTCTGCTTCTGAATTCTGGTTTATCTTTACATTAGTGCAAATTCATTAATCCATAACAATTATTCCTAGCTATTGAGCAGAAATTCAGAACTTTTCTTTCACAACTGTTTAAATAAATATACAGATGTACAACTTTGTCTAGTTAGGATTCTGAGATGAGTTTATGAGCTCACAGCTAATTTGAACTACAAAATGCTTAGGTATTTGGTTAAAACTAGTCATCTAGCCTCACCACAGTTCATGAAGAGAGATAGATGCCTTTCTAATCTCTTAGACGTCTCTCATCTTGGGAAATGTTCTCTGTAGAAGCTGTGAGAAAACTGGTTAGGCATGCACAGATATATACATGTATGTATTTAGACAGAGAGAGAGAGATATTTTTATACATACACACATTCACACACACTCACAGAGTAGGCTATAAATTGACACATACATCCTAACATTCTTTCCAACCTGACAGTGCCACCTTAAAAGCCACAAATACTGGGAGACTTGCTGCAGTAGTGTATAAAGGGAAGTCTACTTTGATATTTCACATCGGTGTGATGCCTAGAATTGTGTGGACCAGACTCTCCCTCTGGGTGTCCTTGTTCTACTATTTCTTTCCCCTCAGCTGTCTTTCTTCCTCTTGTACTTCTACCTGTCCCCTTCCTTCAGGTGCCTTTTTCTTTTATCTTGAACTTTCTAAAGCACAACGAGACAAACTGTGTTGCTACACAGTTTGATATTGCTTGCTATATCATGCACTCCCTTTCCGCTGTTGAATCAAAAACACAATATAAAACTTTTTGGGGGATGGAACTACAGCACTGAAGTTATGAGAAGCTGACAATGTATTACCCATTTGCAGGGCTAATGAACATGTCTAAAGGGGTTTCCTCCCCCATGAAAATCCATCTTTCATCCACCTCAAGCTGGGCAGGACAGCACTTATTCCCAGGATGCATAATTTACAGAGGGCTGTACAGCTCTACCAATGTAGATGGGAACTGTATCAGCCCAGTGTTATCAGCTCCCATGGTTTGTGAATCAGCCTCATCATACCATGAAATCTTCCAGAAATAAAAACACTGAAGTATTTAAAAAAAAAAAAATAAGACTTGGCAATGCTGCAGAAAGCAGTGCAAAGAGTATGTATTAGTGCTTGCATACGTGCTGCACTGACACAAGTGAAAATGTTTTTTATTAGTCTGTAACAGCCTGAGAATGTCTTTGTGGTTAATACTGTAGTCTATGGTAAGTAGAAATACAAATATGCTTAAAGTGTTATTCATATGTTAAATTCAGTCTTAGAAGCTTGACTAAAATAGTACATGCTCTTAAAAACTTTATTAAACAGAGGTTTCTCAATTGAGAATGGGTAGTATTTTGCATTGTCCCACTGAAAACATACTGAACATATTTTTCCTTGCGTGCAAGTATAATACGAGGGTCAGAATTTTCTCTTCTGCTGGGAATTATATTCATAAGCTTTCATGTTGAGATTATATTAAATTTGTTAGTATAATGATATGATCTTAGTTCCATGTTGCCCTCTACAACCTCAAATTCCTATTTTTTCCACCCTGTTATGCTTCTGAGATAACTATAAACTGTTGCATTTTTATCACATTGAGAGTTTATGTCCTTGAACACATACCTTCTCATGCAGCTTTATGGATAGACAAAGATTCCACCACTTTTTGTGAAACTAGAATGTTTTATGTCTAAGAAAGGTAATGCTTTACTAGATGATGAAATGCTGTTTTTAGAACAAGTTTCCATGTATAGTTGCAAATATTTGTGTCTCTGACCATAGCACTTGCTGGCATCCAAATAAAATCAACCCAGTGATTTAACAAAAAGAGATTTCCTGAATTTATATAATTTCAGTAAAAGCACTAGTATCCTTTTGCCTTCTGTAAAAAAAAAAAAAATAAAAATACTCATAGCAAGAAGAAAATGCCCTTTGAATTCAGAAAATGAACGCTATCATTCAAAACACACTGAAACTAAAATTGTTAACCCCTGGGGGAAATGGTTGAATGGACAAAGACTACTTGGCATAGCGGTTGGCTACATGAAGCATGAAAACATGACATAGTATTAATTAGAGGGACAACACCAACTAGACAAAAACACAACAATGGTCTTGAATTGCTGATCTGTTATCTTGTGTCTATTACTTTTAATTAGCATTACAGAATGTTCAGGACTTCTTGTTGCTTTGTTTCTCTTAATTATGTAAAAAAGAATGCAAGATATGCTTAAAAGCATTTGCTTTGCAGACCAGAAGGCTGCCTGTGTTCTAGCTCTGACATTCATGCCCCTAGGAATACATTAGTGCTGGATTTAGCCACTATTTGTTGACACGCATTGTAAACTACTATATTATTGTTGCAGACTATTTGATGTGTAACGTATTTTTTTGGAGGTGGTGAGCCAGATATCATACAATATCAATATTTTCACATTCAGGAAACCCATATAAACCAAACAGACAAACACATAAGCCAGAACTTTTTAAAAACTTATTCGTATATTAAAAAAACCTTCCTGTACATGTCAGAAAGTATCAGTACCTTTTGCATAAACATATGTAACATGTTATATATATATAATAGTGATGATAATGTTAATAATCATAAGCACTACCAACAGCTTTCATAAAGCATGACCTTACCCCTGGTACTGCCTCTTAAAGGAAATATAAAAAAAAAAAATCAAAAAAATACAATAAACAAGAAAAAACTATTATAAAGACACCCTTATAAAGCACACTAAATGGATGGAGGGGAGACATTAATAAAAGAAGTGGGGTAGAAGAAAAGCAATAAGAATTTAGGCAAACAGAGGCTGTTGTAAAAATATTTATTAAGAAAATAACAGAAAAGATGGGGTAAATAAACCTAGATGAATGTCAGAGGAAAATGGGTCAATCACAAAAAGTATCTAATTGCCTTCTTATCTGAAGGACACCAATGAAATCATAAGAAACGATTAGTAACTGCACATAGATACTCGTCAAGAGAAGGTTCAAAGTAGAGCACTCAGCAAGTATGAATCAGCAAAGAAATGTTTAAGACGCATCTTTGTTTTACAAGAGCAAACAGAACTCTGACTAATACATTAGACAAAAAAGTCACACTGACTGATGCTGAATGCTTTAAATATTTATATTTTGATAAACTTTGCTTTCACTCACACACAGATAAACCCATTAAATTCAGCCAGAATATGTATGACAGGTCATGCCAGAAATGTACCAGGTTTTTCACCATGAAAAGATGAAAGCCACAACATTTTCTTCTTGTAAACGTAAAAGTTCTTGCTCAAACACTTTAGATGATTGATATTCTCTTAAATACATTGCATAATCAAATATTTATTTTAATTTATTAAGTGAGTAGCATTCTCTTTGCAGTGTGCAAAGCCTTTGACACTGTCCCGCATGGCATCCTGGTCTCCAAGCTGATAAAATATGGCTTTGATGGACTGACAATTCAGTGGATAAAGAACTGGTTTGTCGGACGCACCCAAGGAGCAGCTGCCAATGGGTCCATGTCCAAGTGGAGGCCAGTGACAAGTGGAGTCCCTCAAGGATCAGTACTGGGACCTGTCTTGCTTAACATCTTCGTCAGCGACATGGACAGTGGCATAGAGTGCACCCTCAGCAAGTTTGCCAACGACACCATGCTGTGTGGGGCGGCTGACACTCTGGAGGGAAGGGATGCCATCCAGAGGGACCTTGACAGGCTGGAGAAGTGGGCCTATGCCAACCTCATGAAACTCAACAAGACCAAGTGCAGAGTTCTCCATCTGGGTCGGGGCAATCCCAAGCACCTATATAGGCTGTGCAGTGACTGGCTTGAGAGCAGCCCTGAAGAAAAGGACTTGGGGGTGCTGGTAGATGAGAGGCTCAACATGAGCCGTCCATGTGCCCAGAAAGCCAGTTGTATCCTGGGCTGCATCAGGAGAAGCATGGCCAGCAGGTCAAGGGAGGTGATTCTCCCCCTCTACTCCACTCTCGTGAGACCCCACCTGGAGTACTGCGTCCAATTTTGGAGCCCCTACTACAAGAGAGATATGGATGTGCTGGAACGTGTCCAGAGAAGGGCCATGAGGATGACCAGAGGGCCGGAGCACCTCTTCTATGAGGACAGACTGAGAGGGTTGGGGTTGTTCAGTCTGGAGAAAAGAAGGCACCGAGGAGACCTTATTGTGGCCTACCAGTATCTTAAGGGGGCCTACAAGAAAGCTGGTGAGGGACTTTTTAGGATGTCGAGTAATGGTAGGACTAGAGGGAATGGATTAAAAATAGAGATGGGACTATTCAGACTGGAGGTTAGGAAGAAGTTCTTCACCATGAGGGTGGTGAGACACTGGAACAGGTTACCCAGAGGGGTGGTGGAAGCCCCATCCCTGGAATTTTTTAAGGCCAGGCTGGATGGGGCTCTGAGCAACCTGATCTAGTGGGAGATGTCCCTGCCCATGGCAGCGGGGTTGGAACTAGATGATCTTTAAGGTCCCTTCCAACCCTAACAATTCTATGATTCTATGATTCTATGGCTTTAAGGGAGCATCTGAAGGTCACCAGAAAGAAACCACATACAGATTTTGTACTTTAAGTTTTTATTTTCTTTGGTGTAAGAGAGGATGTCTGGCAATCTACATTGAGGAGAAGAGCTGGAATACACAGACTTTTGCAAATCAGGAATAAGCTATATTGGCAGGCTCGTGCTGTGAGCTTGTACAGTGACTGATTGCATTATGTCTGTCTTTAGCCTGTGTTGCTCTTTCTATGAAATTTTAAAGCAGGACTTCATCTGATATTTCATCCAAAGTCCAATATCTGTCCTTGGAAGAGTGAGCTAACTGATCCTACAAAGCAGTGGATCGCAAAGTTACTGCAGCTTCTGAGTGACAATTGTTGATCTAGAGGATCAGTTTCTGATGTTTCCCACTCGCTGTGAACAAAGAGTCAACCAGGCTTCACAGAATACTGTCTAGCAGATCACCTCTTCTCTAAGCATTGCTTCTGGCCACCAACATCCTTCTCTGAAGGTGAGAAATACGTGACTGCGAATGGTTTCCTTTTTCCAATTCTATCTCTCTCCTTGCTTAACTGTACTGACCCGCAGGAATTGTTAACTTAGCTTTCAACCGTTTGTTGGATGACCTACAAAAATATTTTGAAAAATGGAAATTAGGTTATAAACTCTGGCTCTTATCACAGTGTGTCATGCTGGTAATTTATTACAGGATGGAACAAGCAGTATGCTGGAATTTGTCTTTGGAAATAGCTTCAGGGTTTTCAGTCCTGTGTCCAAACTTCAGTTTTATCATTATTGGTTCTCTGGAGAATTTTTCATTTATAATTGAGAAAACTTTCCTTTCCCTCTAACAACAACAACAACAACAATAATAACAATAATAATAATAATACAAAGTGTAATTTAATTAAAGGAGACGTGAGATTTATTGCTCAAAATATTGAAAAAGGCTCATGCTATAGGTCTGTATTGATTTGCTGCACTAATTTTCTGTGGCATTGAGCAAATTAATTGTTATTTTTGTGCCTCAGTTTGCTCATTTGTAAAACAGGAATTCTAAAACTATTTACTTCATGGGAACTTTTTGGAAGGTTTAATTATGAGTTTTAATGGCCCTTGGGTACATTGGATGGTACATGTTATGTAAGTTGCAACACACTATTGGTCCCATTTGTCTTCTTTGTCATGGGAGTTTCTTTGCTTTCAAAGTCTACAAACGTGAATTATCTTCAACAGTAACCAGACCCTTACGTTGTATGCAGTCTGAGGAAATATACTGTAACAGTTGTTTCCAAGAGCTATATTTTATGTCACTGGATAGATTTAGATCTAGAAACCTGGAGTAAACCCAAAAGTTTTCTTCATAACAGAATAAGAATGGTGAATACTGTATTTTATTTCTGCAGGTGTGAGAAACTGTCTGTAATAATTTAGCATTCAGTGGCATAGCCATGTACTCATAGAAATGGAAGAATGTAATTTATGATATTCAGCTCAAGATAAAGTATCATCTAGATATGTCATTGAGGTAATTTTTACAAAATGGTTTTATGTTAAATATTCTGAAGGCCAAAGCCATTAAATCTGCAATCTTAATTATCTTGTCCAGCACTGGTGTAGATCTCATCTGAGATCATTAACTAATGTTTATAATGCACTATTGAATATTATAAACAGTTTTCTTTTTCAAGAGATGACTCATTTTTCCTCCTTTTTAATGAATGAATCATCTTGCAGATCATATGTATTTGTTCATCAGGAGACACAGTAAATGGGCATATGGGTGCAGTCAGTTTCCTCTGTAACTTTAGAAAAATCTAGCAATCCTAACAAATCATTTTCATGTGTTGCAGGTGCTGCCTATTAGAAGAAAATATGTACTTGGATATTCTTTAATTAAAGTTTCAATTTCTTTAGTTATTATTCTGAAAAGAACTGAATTAGAAATTCTGTGAAGTCCTGTGAAGTCAGAAAATATTGATGGTCAGTAGGTCAGTGCTACCAATATTTGTAAATGTACATGTGTGACACATGAGTGTCGTGTGCTATTGTAAGTTAAACTTCACAGTTTATAAGGCTCAAAGCTTCCTCCTCATGACAGAACATCCTCTTTAAGTAATCCTTTTCTTCTTTTTCTGCTTAATCTTCTTTCTTTCCCTTGTTGAGTCTGTCTTGCTTTGCGCATTATAAGCTATTTCAATAGACTGAAATGACCTCAGCGAGAATAAGCTTAAATTGGATAAACACTTCCATAGACAGCAACATACTCAATTTTGTGTCCATCTTCTGAAGATGGAATTGATAGTGTTACACCACCTTGATCATGGATACTGCAGGGACTTAAAATTTCAATGCCAAAAATGAGCAAGGGGAACACCTTCATGGCAAGTATGCAAATGTATTGTATTACAAATGTAGTATTACATATAATAACCCTTTAGGAAAAGGTATCATATTGCTGGAGATTCACATTGGCAAAAAAGCTAGAAGTAAGCAGCTTATAATAATTCCTGGTTAGCATAAAAATAATTTTTACATTTGGGGCTTATTAGCACCTAAGTCTTGGTACATATATGTAGTTTCCATATTGGTTTCTAATTTATAGAATCATAGAATATCTCAAGTTAAAAGGGACCCATAATGATAATTAAGTCCAATTCCCTGCTTCTCACAGCACTACCTAAAGCTTAATCATATGGCAAAGAGTGTAGTCCAGACACTCCTTGAACTATGACAGGCTTGGTGCCATGACTACTTCCCCAGGCAGCCTGTTCCAGTGACTGGCTACTCTCTCAATGAAGAACCTTTTCCTAATGTCCTACTGAACTTCCCCTGGTGCAGTTCCATTCTATTTCCTCGTGTCCTGTTGCTGGTCACCAGAGAGAGGAGATCAGCACCTCCCCCTCTGCTGTCCCCCTTGAGGAAGTTGTCGACTGAGATGAGGTCACCCCTCAGCGTTCCCTTCTCCAAGCTGAACAAAACAAGTTACCTCAGCTGGTCCTCAGAAGTCTTTCCCTCGAGACCTTTCACCACCTTGGTCAACTTCCTCTGGACACACTGTAAATATTTGATGTCCTCCTTATATTGAGGCGCACAAAAATGCACACAGAACTTGAGGAGGGTGTGCAACTGTGCAGTGTAGAGTGGGACAATCACCTCCCTTGACTGGCTAGCTATACTTGATGCGTCCCAGGACACAGTTGGCCCTTTTGTCTGCCAGGGCACACTGTTGACTGATATTCAACTTGCCATCAACCCCAACCCCCCAGATCTTTTTCTATGGGTTTGCTCAATGCCTCTTTTTTGCCAATTTGTACGTATAACCAGGATGACCCTGTCCCAGGTGTAGAATACGGCAGTTGTTCTTGTTAAATTTCATACAGCTGGTGATTGCCCAGCTGTCTAGCCTATCCAGATTTCTCTGTAAGGCCTCTCTAGCCTCGAGGGAGTCCACAGCTCCTCCTAATTTAGTATCAGGAGCAAACTTAATGTACATTTGATTCCTGCATCCATATCATTTATAAAAACATTAAAGAGCATTGACCCTAAAATTGAGCCCTGGGGATTGATAACTGGCCACCAGCCTGATGTAACCCCATTTACTGTAACTCTTTGAGCCCTACTGGCCTTCCTTGGTCAACTAGGTGGGTCACCTTGCTATAAAATTAAATTCAGTTGGTTAAGCAGGACTTTCCACTCATGAACCCATACTGGCTGTGGCTAATGACTGCATCGTCTCTCAAATGTTTTTCAATAACTCCCAGAATAACTTTCTCCATGATTTTACCAGGCATTGAAGTGAGACTGACAGGCCTGTAGTTACCAGGCTCTTCCTTCTTACCCATCTTGAAAACTGGGACGACATTTGCCAGCCTCCATTCGACTGGGACCTCTCCAGATTCCTAAAACTTTTGAAAAATACTGGAGAGAGGTCCTATAATAACATCAGCCAGCCCTTTCAGTACCCTTTCAGTACCCTGGGATGAATCTCATTGGGCCCCATAGATTTATGTGCATCCAGCTGGAGCAGCAAGTCTCAAAAAAGTTCAGGGTTGACTTGGAGTTTATCATCCTCTTAGTCACAGGGCTCCGCGTGTCCCAGGGCCCCTCATCTTTGTTAAAGACAGAGGCAAAAGTGGCATTAAATATCTCTGCTTTGTCTATGTCCCTATTTGTGAGGTGACTGACCTCATCAAGTAATAGGCCAATGTTATGTCTGATCCTCCTTTTGCTGTTAACATATTGAAAAATTCTTGAAAGTATTCTTGAAAAAAATAATAGGAAACTGGATTACTTTCCATTATTGCTTCCCCAGTTGGTAGTTGTAAATATTCACATTAAAGTATTAATTCAATTAAGGCATTTAGGGGCTTATTTGTTCTTTCACAAGCTAGAATACAACCCATAGGAACAACAGACATCCCCAGAACCTCTATGCAGCTACAGTTCAACCTCCAGTTGAGCTGTGTTCCCCTCCGTTCTCATAAGAGATTTTGGTGCAGAAAATCTGTTTTCAGGTTCTTGTTCTGCAGCAGGTCTAGTGGCAACTGCAAGAAGATTCCTGCTTTGCCAGGGCAGCTGGGAGGGGGTCCTGGGGAAGGGGCAGGGTGGGGGGAAACCCTGACGGCGTCAGGATATGGACAGTAAGACTCGTGAGTGCTCTCAAGGCCGAGACACTCTCTCTGCTATCAAACTGACAGAAAGTCTCAGGAACGATTTTGATCCATTGACAGTCCCCTGTATTTTCACCAGGCTGGGGAATTAGACTGGGCCAAGGGTTGCAGGTTGTTTGCATGTGGTCAATTTGTTTAGAAAGCAACGCTGTAGTTATATGGATAATAGCATAAAAACTAGAGCTGTCCCATGTCAGTTGCCTCAGTGCTGAAAAACAAACTCAGAGACATTTAACTTATCAGTGCAGATAAAGCACAGCTGTGTTAGGACACATCTGAACTGGTGATGGCAGTGCTCTGTACAGACAATGGTGCTCGTTCAGGTGTTGAAAGCAGTTCAGCTGAAACACTGTGGAGCCAGCTAACTCTTAACATGGATTTATCAGACTAAAGGGCTTTATCTCTCTCCTTCCCTTCCCACTAAAACCATCCAGTGCAGAGTAAATACTTCTGATTTTGTGGTATTTCAGTGGTCTTACAACAGCACTCCCTTCCCCACAGCTGGACTGGATTGACCCTGCAGTGGAGCCTACCATTTGAAAGTACTGATAGGTTGGCAGTGTGGATGGGATTCATCTGGCCTGATGAATATGTCTCCATCCAGAGCAGTCACCTGCATTTGTAGTCACTAGAAGGAAATAGAAAGTCTTGGATGCAATTCATCTCACAGTAAAGTAATTGTCTAAAATGGGTCAGGAGACTAGTGCCCAGTAAACTCTTTTTTTCCCACTTGATATATATAGAAGACCCAAGTGTGACTAGTTCAGAAGTAAATGTAAAATGCAGCTATCTAAACTTTGATTAGATGCTTTTCACATTTATTTATTTTTTTCTGTTGGCTTATTCCTAAGTTTTTATTTTTAAATGTAACTCATATTACCTGAGTTCCAAAGCAGACCTGCATTGCTGTAATAAATATCAGTATTATGATAATTATTTGCATTCTCCCTAAATTTAGAATGCTGTATAATAATGTAGAGAGAGAGGAGGTGACCAGCTGTCTATGTGTCTGAAAACAGGAAGAATTCACACACTTCCATGCTAAAGGATCTTCCTGAGTGTTATGAAACTATAGCGGTAACTGAAATCTATTCTGGGCTGTTTCTCTGCACCAGGAGACCATTATCATAATAATTTAACACCTGTATCACTGATTTTTGGTAGTGCAACCTGTAATCAGAGTCTGAAGTGATCCCTGAAGCAGTTATAATTTAGATTACAGTTTAATATACAACTGTATTGGTTCTGAGTATTTGGATCACAGAACGTGGAACACCTCACTAAGCGATGATTGCAATAAGTAGGATTTAACATAAAAGAGGGCAATATCATAATTCTATAGTCTTGAAATGCAGCCAGGCTTGACTGAGCTTGTATCTTGAGCAGGATAGCCCATTTTTGGCAGCATGATACCATACAGGATGCTTTAATGAAACATCTTTCTGGTAGTTTTGTCTAGAGTAGGCCCAGTAGGCACTTCTAATTTACCTTCAGGCCATGATTTTGAAGGGCAGTCAGTATAACTCAGGAGACAGAGTAGCCCCACGAAAAGAAAGTTTTATCAATGAGACATCTTGGATATTACACACGGAGGAAAATAACACAGCCAAGCAGAGCTGTCAACACTCTGCTGTGTACCTTCCACCTCTACTGTCTCAACAATACTGACAAAGTCTGGAGGACAGTAGGCACAGCATAGATGCCCATAAAGCTTTCTGTCACAAGAGATAAGGAGTGAGAAGGCACCTAAGCTATTCTCCCTGCTTATTCCTTTGGAACTCATTAGGAAAGGAAAATATCTCCCCAAATGATTATTTTTTTCTGTACTGACAATGTTACCAGCGATGTAGGTTTTGGTTCTGCTATAATGTGATCTGTGCTCTTATTTTAGACAAAATACTGTTTGGGTTTTGGTTCTTTTTCAGCTTTCTTCAGTGAAACTGCTGCCCATGCAAATTTTGCAGGTCCATAAAGCCCTGGGATGGGCTAGAGGGACTGGCAGCTGAACCATGAGTTATGTTCAGGTAAAAAGAAAGTCTTCATCAGTGCACTTATTCATTGTGATAGGTTCCAGGTCAACCATCATGTAGCATCTCTACCACAAGATAATAAGAGAGGAAAGGTAAACAGATCTTGGTTTTTTTCTAGGCAGAACTGAATTCTTGAAATGGAAACGCTGTGTGAAATTTGATTTCTTTTGACCTTTCTGCTTGACTTCAGAAGAGCTTAGGAAAAGATAAAGAGTGTACCCACGTTTATGTTGCTCCAGTCCTCAGATCCCATGGGTGAAGGTTTCAAGCATCATTGTCATTGTTCAAAAGTGATTCTGCCATGTTGCAGATCCATCTGACACATGACTCCTGCTGAGACCAATGACATTCAGATGCCTAAATAATCAGAAGGTTCTGGACCTTAATGACTTGTCTTAGCCCTCTTCCACTGTTTAGTAAAGTCAGAGGAAATTTGTCACTGAAATTTAATAATAGTTCAGATATATTCTTGAGGAGGAAGTTCTAAAGTTGCCTGGCTGGAAAAAGGCCCAAGGCTTAGTACGGAGAGTTATGGCTAAGGCATTTTACTGTCACTGTAATACTTAAAATCTCTTTCCACAAAATTCCTGTTCACCTACAACTGCAGGTAAGGTGTCTTATTGTCTAACTTTCTAATGATAACACTCATTGCAGGCTCAAGTTTGTGCTAAAGCCGTGGGGAATCAGCTAGCCACATCCTGACATTACGGAGTCATTCTGAGCCCAAGCTCATACTGTAGTTCCAATGCAAGTTTCTTGCTTAATATTTTACTTCCAACAGAGCTTGCTGTGATTGATACGCTGAAAGAAAAGACTGCGTGCCCTACTGGGCTTCGCACAAAAGCTCTCAAGGAGGAGGAATGTTGAGCATTCATTTGTGATATGAGTGTCCCATGATTAAATCTATTTAGCTAAAAAGAGATAAAAATTACTTAAAAGCCTGATATCCTCATTGACTGAGGGTTTAAGGGAGGCTGTGTTGAAATCATAAACTTAAATGATGCAGTTGAGCAATGTTCTAAACATCTTTAAATGCTGGGTCACTGGGTGTGGAACTAGTGCGGTTTTCAGACCATATCCATTCAATCAGCCTGGCAAGCTTCTCCAGACTGTGTCAGTCCAACTGTGGTCTAAGCACACGATGTTTTTCATGACATTAGAAGCCTGGCAATAGAAGTTCTTCCTGGCAAAAAAAAAAAAAAAATCTAGATAGTTTAGGCACTTCCAAAATTAGGTGGTAGCTGATAAGAGGTTTGTAAATTATGAACAGTCTGAACTAAGGTCCCTAAAGTCCTACAGTTTGTGGATCTGGCAGCTTATGTGCCGGAGTCTCATAGATTTTTGTGTTTAGCTCTTGTCGTGTCATTTCAAATGAGAACAAACAAAAGCAACAATGGCTTCATAAAGATTTTGCTATTTGTGCATTATGAGATATTAGTGTCCTGCCTGATCAGGAAAAGCATTCCTTTTGTAATTTCTACCAATAAGCAGCGCGAACTTGTCTCTGACAAATGCGGGAAAGAGCTGGCTTTTATATCATATTATCAGCAAAGTGGTAGCAACTAGCCCACTTTTATTTTATTTTTCAGACTTCCAAATCAATCCCAAAATAAATATTTTGGAGTTTGAAATGACTTCAGCAAAGCTTGACATGGTAATAATGGCTCACACTTGTGCTAGTTATTCCTTAACCGGGCCCTTAGCCATATTATTTGCATTTTGTCTTTGCTCACAACTATCCTTCCTATGTTCTTGTCAAAGCTATTTCACTTGCTGTTGCAAAGAAAGGAGGCTATCTGTACTCCCAACATTCTGGGAAGAATAAAGGAGCAAACACTTCTGCACAAAGGTCCTTTGAGCTATTTAATATACTTTCTAACAAAAGGAAAGATGACATTGAACTCTCAACAAAGAACAAAAATTAACTCTTAAAACATGAAATACAAACGATAATTCAATCATTAGGAAAAATTCTATTAAGTTCAGGAAAATTCCATTATGCCTTCTTAATTACAGTTTGTGAACTGGCCACTGTTGTAGTGCGGTGCAAAAGTTCTGTTCGCTTTTGGTTTCAGTTTTGGTTTGCTTACTGACAAAAAAAAATTGCTTAGAAATGTAGATGCAAAATTCCCTTCTTCCTTCTATTTTATTAATACTAATTATAAAAAGCCCTTTCCTCAGGAAAAAATGGGAAATTTTCAGTAGGAACAAAATAGAACAAAGCTGTTATTCCTATTCTACCAAAAACTTGCATTCTCCCTTTATTTTTGTATATTTTAATAATCCATTACTTCCTATTAATAAAGATGATATCATATTGAAAGAAAATAAGTTAAACCAGTGAGTAACAACTAACAAAAGCTTGGAGTGTCTGGCTTTTTATAACCTCCAAGTACTAATTTTTCTAAATACAGCCACAGCTGGTGCCATTTGTTGGAGAAAAAAAAATGTAGCTGCAGGTTTTAGTCACCTGGAAATCTGAGTATGGACAATTTGGATTTATGAGAGCAATAAGGAGACCGGGCAAATCACACAATGGCATATTCCAACAGGTAACCTTAGATGTGACCTTAATGTTTGCAGTTAGGTGACATATGAACAACACAGTTGTAAGACACAAAGCTGAAATATTGTACCTACATTTTTGTGTTGATCTCATAGAGGTTCAAGCCTTTGGAGAATCTCAGTTATCAATTACCTACCACATCACCTAACAGAATTAATAGGAAGCATTATCAACACCTGTATCTTTAAAAAAAATAAAGAAAAAGAAAAAAAAAAACCAAACCAGCTCTCAACATAAGTGCAACCTCAATGGTCACAAACTACACAGGTTATCTTGAACACATAAACTGAATTATGTGAAAGGTTTCTCTCCTGACAAATACTGCTATATAAATAGGTGACTTATGACCTTCACCTGTGTTAATTTGAATCTGTCCTTTCATAGAAACAGGAGAAAAGGAAAACTGGAGAGTGAGGAACTCTATTGTGTGTTGTTATACTTCAGCATCTTGTTGAGTGGAAATCTAATTTTGGAGACACATGACATAGTTTCTAAATGCCTTCATCCACATAAATTCTTGTTTGGTGGGGAGTGTCACTAAAAATAAACAAGACCCCTCTTGTTGCAGAGAGGATGGAATAGAAAATTGCCTTTGCTAGCATTTCTTTTTTATTAGCTAGAAGTAGAGACAGAATTCTCTGTAATAGAGTATTCCCTGTAACATTTAGATGTACATCAATATGTCCTTATGTTGAATTGCAGGAAAGATCACAAGTAAAAGTGTTCAGTCCTCACTCATATGACAGGTGTGTCTTCTATGTACTGGTGATTGTGGCACCCATGCACCATTATACCCTCCTGTTGTAAAATTTCTAAGAATTGTTTCTGGTCTGCCAGTCCAAAACAGTTCTATCTTGAGTTAATTTTGCAGACACAACACATGGTGTGTGATTATTATACACCGGCTAAAAAATTCTTCTGATGAGTGTCCTTAGCTTTGCAATAGTTGTGCAACACACTCACCTAGCATAACATGTGTTTGACTAATGTATACAGTGAGTCAGTAGTAAATATAGTTAAAATGTTTAGAGTGGGTGGACAGGTCACGAGAATTTTCTTTATTGAGAGGATTTAAAGTCAGAATTGCAGGCGAGATGGAGCTGAGAGTATGGGATTAGAAGAAGGAGAAGTCTGTGAAGGTGACTGAAGACTAGATAGCAAGGCAGATGAAATGCTCAAGGGAAGGCATCTATAAGCTTTACCATTCTGTGTGTTTTGGGATTTCAGAGCCTGTCTATCTTAGAAATAGGTCCCTCCTCCTGCTCTTCCATTCAAACTGATATCCAGGGAGTTTGTTGCATCCTTCTTTTTTCATATGTCTCCCGGGTATCATGCGTGTTTTCTGAGGCACTCAGTCCTCCTTACATAAATTGGAATACTTGTTTCTCATAAAGCAGGACTTGTAAGATGAGGGAGTTTACCATTTCAGTCTACATGATAGGTTCCCCCAGGTTGACTGTGGAGAGACAGACATTGATGAAACAGCTTTTCTGTGTTTTGTCTTCAGTACTGTGATGCTTTCAGTCAGTCTTAAGTCACTCTTAATTGCCTGCTTGTCTTGATTTGGTATTCTTCACAAGGATTTGGGTCCATTTAGTGATCCATATCTGGCTTGATTTAAAGGCTTCTGGGTTTTTAAAGATGTAAGTCCAGGCTGCCTATTCTTTGCATCTTTCTTGAAATGATACAAAGTAAAATATGTTTATTTCATTTGACAAACAGAAACTACTATTTTAGGTTTTTGAGATACACAGCGTAAGAAAAAGAAAAAATGGTTATACATACCTGAGTTCCCAAAACTTGAGGACTGGACAGTTTCTCATGTTCAGGGGAGAGTCAAGAAACATTTTGTTCCTCTGATTATTTTTTTCTGCCTGAATGCAGGCTCTGAGACAAAATACTCGCCCTGCTTAGTCTACTGTTAACAGAAACTTAATCACCTCATACACCCCTCTCCTTCCTCCCCACCCTGCATGAACTAGAGTGTTTTCTGTAGAAACTTCCTGTGTAGAATTCAGACTAGAATAAAACAGCTATGCTTAAGTGTAGATGTAGATGTCTGAGCTAGCTGTCTAAGTTATCATTGTGGTAGATGAAGACCTAGAAAGGGACTTGCTTGTCCAAACATAGACACTTAGTTCTTCTGAGATGCACTAGGGCTGTCTGAGACACCTGAATGGTGTAGTGGAGATGACATATGACCTTAGGAGGACACATTCTTCCATACTCAGATGGCAGTAGACACTTAAGTTTCTGAATCTCACCCTTGTGACTGCTTAGATGACTCATTCTCTTGATTTCATTTGAAATTCTATTGAGCAAGAGAAAATGTCTTAACCTTGAAATGAATGACACTTTCAAACTCTTGATTTAGTAGCCCAGACTACATAACAAGTACCTAGGATATATTGGAGACTTATGACCTTCTGGAGAAACACTTGGCCAGACATTATACCTTATATATTCTTAAGTGGCATATATGAGGATGACTAACTGGAGATATTTTTTTGAAGTTAAGAGTTAAGCTTCCCTGTAGTATCTAGTCACACCTCAGAACATTCCAAAATTATTTTGAAAAATAATGCTAAAAATGGGGAAAAAACTACCATGTCTTTAGCTCTGCTTTCCTCAAACTATGTCCCAAACAAGTGTGCATACACTCTGTTCTCATATTGTACTGAACAAGGGTTACTAGTGCTTGTGCAGAATACACTTTTGGCTAACAAAGTTAATGAAAAGATATACTTGTTAATGTTTGCAAGCTCAGACCAGGTTTTACAATCAGTTCATTCAGTTTCACATGAACAATGCTCTCACCCTTGACTAAGCCTACAGCCACATTTGCCTTCAAAATTGTTATTCTTGTCCATAGCAAGATCTACAATTTCTTTCCCTATTCTTACGTTACTGAACTGACTATCATTCCAAGGACAAAGATTTTAAATGTAAATAAGGAAGAAAGGTAAAAGATCCTTTCCCTGCTCTGGAACTCCATCACAGCTCTTCCAAAACACTCCAATGAATCCCTCTGCCTTTTAACTCCTGAATACAATTAGGCTATTTAGTTAATTTACTACTCCAGGGGAAAGAGGTAAGGCGATCTGAATATATATTGAAGCGTCTCTCTTTTCTATTTTCAGAGGTATTAATGTTTCTGAATCCATATGCATGGTACAAATTCATGTCAGTGAAGTTATAGTTAAATGATATTGTATTTATTAGTAATACCTCAACATGATAAAAAACTTCTTTACTTTGAGGGTGACAGAGCACTGGAACAGGCTGCCCAGGGTGGTTATGGAATCTCTTTCTATGAAGATATTAAAAACCCATCTGAATGCATTCTTGTCCAACGTGCTGTAGGTGAACCTGCTGTGGCAGGGGGGTTGGACTAGATGATTTCCAAAGGTCCCTTCCAACCCCTATGATTCTGTGATTCTGTGATGTTTTAATTACCTTACCCAACCTAGAAACTACAGATTTATTTTTTCATTGTCTTTTTCAACTTGATGGCTAGGATTTTTGTTTTTCTTTTCCTTTTCTTTTGCAGAACGAGTTGTTGGCATTTCTGAAGGTAATGTGATTTTAGTTCTTGCAGCAGTGAGTCCCAAAGCTGAAGCATAATAATTGAGACATTAGTTTGACTGTATTCATGAACCACCTCTTTTGGGTAACATTCCATTTTCCATAGGAATGCATCTGTCACAACAGACCAAGTCAAAAAAATTACTGTAATATTTGAAACAGTGATCCAAGACTATCTTCAACGAGTCAGAACAACTGAATGTGAAACAACATTTACTTAATGACCTGAAAATATAGTAATTTTAAACTGCATTACTCTAAAATTTTACTTAGAAATCTTATAAATATTTCAATTGTTTTAAATATAAGGACCAGGGCACTCATATCAAATGCCAGTACCATGGTACTGCAAACTCAGCAGTTACTCCATAACAAGTTACATTTTTAAAATAAGTGTTCTCTCCATGTTTATAGCTAATACTGAACCAGAAAGCATAAAATAAGTGTTTTAAATAATCTCCCTATTGAAAATCAATAATTTGTTCACTTATTATGAGCACAGTATGTGACATAAAAATATAATAAAATTTACATTACATTTTCTTCAAGGACTCTTTAAGGAGTCACAAACAGTGCGGAACCATTTTCTTCCCTACATCTTTTGTGAACAACATGAAAGCTGTAAGTCTTTCAAAGCCATGTCTACACTCCAACTGCATACATTTTGTATTTATTTTTACTGTGATGGTGTAGTGACGAGTGGTGTTCCCCAGAGGTCAGTACTGGGTCCAGTCCTCTTCAATATATTTGTCAATGACCTGGATGAAGGGATAGAGTGCACCCTCAGCAAGTTTGCTGATGACACAAAGCTGGTGGGGGATGGCTGACACACCAGAAAGCTCTGCTGCCATATAGAGAGACTTAGACAGGCTGGAGAGTTGGGCGGAGAGAAACCTTATGAAATTCAATAACGGCAAGTGTAGGGTGCTGCACCTGGGGAGGAATAACCCCATGCACCAGTACAGGTTGGGGGCTGACCTGCTGGAGAGCAGCTCAGATGAAAGAGACCTGGGAATCCTGGTGGACAATAGGATGACCACAAGCCAGCAATGAGCCCTTGTGGACAAGAAGACCAATGGCATCCTGGGGTGCATCAAGAAGAGTGTGGCCAGCAGGTGGAGGGAGGTCATCCTCCCCCTCTACTCTGCCTTGGTGAGGCCGCATCTGGAGTACTATGTCCAGTTCTGGGCTCCCCGGTTCAAGAAGGACAGGGAACTGCTGGAGAGGGTACAGCAAAGGGCTACCAAGATGATTAGGGGACTGGAGCACCTCTCTTATGAAGAAAGGCTGAAGGATTTGGGTCTCTTCAGTCTGGAAAAAAGACGTCTGAGGGGGGACCTTATCAACACTTATAAATACTTAAAGGGTGGGTGTCAGGAGAACGGGGACAGGCTCTTTTCAGTGGTGCCCAGTGACAGGACAAGAGGTAACTGGCACAAACTTGAGCATAGGAAGTTCCACCTAAACATGAGGAGGAACTTCTTGACTTTGAGGGTGGCAGAGCACTGGAACAGGCTGCCCGGAGAGGTGGTGGAGTCTCCATCTCTGGAGACATTCAAAACCCGCCTGGACGCGTTCCTGTGCAACCTGCTCTAGGTGACCCTGCTCTGGCAGGGGGGTTGGACTAGATGATCTCCAGAGGTCCCTTCAAACCCTATGATTCTATGATTTTATGATTCTATGAAATAGCGGTGTGGTGGGCAATAAGCGTAGTATGTGGAAATAAGCGAGTAGAAGCTCTGTAACTGGGGAGATTAAACTGTAATTGCTACTTTTATCTTTTTCATTCTTTAATATAATATTTTGATCCTATGTAATGTTCTACATAAGGGGTTACAGAGGATTATCCTCAGCCTTTGAAAAGTTCGTTTAGGGCCTATAATTAAAGGTATAGGGGAGGCCACCACTGAAAGAATGACTTTGTTTTTATTTTAGTTTTTGGATTCTATTTAACCTTTTCAAAATGTGGATGCTATTTTGACTAGCACTATAAATTATATACAGCTTGATTTTGCTCAGAAGGAATTAATTAAAAAGTTTGGATTTATTTTGGTTTAGAAGTTTCGCAATCAAAACATATGTTAATGAACAAACAAATTATTTCTTTTATCAAATGACAGAGGTAGCTTTAATTAATTTTAGACTACTATAGAAAAGTGTTTTTTATAAGAGGACCTTTCAATACTTAAATTCCTTTCAATACTTAACGGGGGTTTATAAGAAATATGGGGACAGACATTTTAGTAGGGTCGGTAGTGATAGTACAACGGGTAATGGTTTTAAACTAAAAGAGGGCAGATTCAAAACAGATATAACGAATAATTTTTTTACAGTGAGGGTGGTGAGGTATTGGCACAGTTTGTCCAGAGTGGTGGTAGATGCACCATCCCAGGAAACATTCAAGGTCAGGTTGGACGGGGCTCTGAGCAACCTGATCTAGTTGAAGATGTCCCTGCTCATTGAGAGGCGTTGGACTAGATGACCTTTAAAGGGCCCTTCCAACCCAAACTATTCTATGATTCTATGACCAAATTACAAAAAGGTTCTGTTCCTCCACTGCTTCTTTTCTACACTCCACTGTTAAAATGGGACTGAACTTCTAGAGGCCTGGTTATAGGGAGCTATCATCTTCCAAATGGAAAACTGTATCACTGGATTAACAAGTCACTGTCTTCTAGGTAATAAACAGAGGCTTTCAGCAATGGTTTCCATACAGACACCTTTTGTTGTATCAAAGGAAAATATCACTTCTTGTATCAATTTGGGGACCGAATTTATTCCCAGATTAACTTTAGTAACAAGAACGGACCAGTGAATTTTGCAAAGTATTTTGTACACACTTCCCTGTTTCATATCCTTTTCTGGTTTTCTGATGTATAATTTATCATTTTTAAAAGTTAGTAAATTGTTATTTTTGAAAATAAATTTTTACCCTGATTATCTGCTGTCTTAGATTTTGGTTCATCATGCACAGACTGCTCACAATTTATAACGAAGCAAGCTATGAAAGTGTTTTTCACCCACTTTGCAGATATGTAAATGACCTTAGACAGCAGAAAGAAAAGGAAAAATAGATCTCACTGTGAAATATCCTTTCCCTTAAGAAGGAAAAAAAAAAAAGACATGCAGTCCATGCAAAAACACCCAAACAAAACCAATCCCCCCCAAAACATAAACCAACCAAATAAAAAGTGGAGTAACTCTACCTCACTATTTCACATGAAGCCTCATATGAGTAGAATGAAAATGCCAATTAGTGTTTATTGATTTTTTTTTCTGTTCTCTGAAAGAAAACCTTGACTTTGACAAAATCACTTGTGTCTACTCCAACATGACAAGATTTTTTTATGTGCTGTTTCTGTACACTTGTGGAACTTCAGGCTGTCAGGTAAGTGATTAATTTTCCTAACTTAAGTCTCACTGAATATAATTCTATATTGACAGAAACCCACAGAAACGCATTCTTTACAGCTGCCTTCTGTAAGACTTCTTATAGAGAATAACATCTGTAATGGCTCTTGCTCCGTCTATGAGGACGAACCATACAACCATTTTATGTTTGTTGACTTTTGCCTACAGCAATATAGATTTCAGAAAGCTTCAGGTGACTATAGATTTGGGAACCCTGAGAGAAAAATAAAAAAATAGGAACTCCATGTAAGGTATCTGTGGAGAGACTGAACACTGAGACTTCAACAGTTCCTTTAAAACCAGATTGTGTTGGCAACCTATCGTGAGTTTACGCTTATCTAATTAGCAATACCTTTGTGAAAACTGTGTGCGCAATCCTCCGTCTCCCCATGAAGGGGGGGAAAAAGGAGAGGCATAACAACGTCTCATCTTGAATCAGCTCAGTGTTTTACTAGTCAATCTGGCCAGAATGAAAGAACATCAAATGCAATCCCCAGGCACGTGGATTGTATTACGGATGGAATAAGAAGCCTTAACTCTGTAGTTCCTGGCTTTTGTTGGATTATTTTTACACAGCTTTTGTATTTAGGAAGGATTATGGCACACATGGTCAATAAGATCACACAGTCTTTTTAGACCCCTATAATACTTCAAGGTGCAATGAAATGAGTTAAATATGGAGAGAAAAAGCAGTCTGAGTCTCATGGCTTTTGGAGTTTTAAATGAAAACTTCTTGCAAATTTTAACAAGGTTCTTTCCATAATTTTTAACATTAACAGGGAAAAAAAATTGTAGAAGAGAATAAGCAAGACCTCAAAGTGAAAGGACCTGGTCTGATTACAGTGACAATTATTCTCCATTTCATCCATGGTGATCATAGGAGACCCTTTAGAGTTATTATGATTTTAGTTGAAGTGCATGGGACACTGCTACTTAATTTCCATGCAATCCTAATGTAACTGTTATGATTCCTTCATCAAAAGCATAATCATACGTTCTACGGTTGTCATAGTGTATTGTGCCAATAAATACTACTAAGGAAATTCTTCATGCACAGCTCATTGACATAATAGGCTATAATGTTTTTTTTAGTGCTGCTATGGTCTACTGTATCAATGCCTACTGAGGGAGACTTTAAAGCACTCATCCAAGCACAGAGGGTAACTATACATAATAAAAATTTTTATGAAGTTTTTGGAAATAAGCAATTATTCTGCACTGCACTGTTCATTTTATTTATAAGTGCCAAAATCATTAGCATACACAAGGGACAGCTGTGTTATTCAAATTTTCCCTTAAAGATTGAACTAACTTCACTTTCACAGGCTTCAAGAACCTTCAAGAAAGTTTTTTTGTGTGTTGTCTTTCATTTTTCCTAATGTCAAAGTGAAAAAAACCCACAAAGGTAAAACTTAACGCTCTCTCATTTAATGATCTCACGCTTCTTTATAATTTTGTACGAAAAGGTCATAGTTGCTTCATCTTCCTATCTGAATACTATGCTTCTAACCTGAAGCCCTTGTTTAATTTTTTTTTTTTCTTTGTGAAATGGACAGAGAGAAGTACCTCCAGAGAACAATTTGGAAGAACATTCATAAGCTGGGTACCTAAAATGAGTGGGATGAATGACTCACTGAAGAATTTAGCCTAGCTTTCTAGCAAATACATACCACATAAAATATATCCCAATCTTTATGTAGAAAATACAGACTCTCTATTTTCAGAATTTCAACTAATTTGGATGAAAAGGGATTAGTTTAGGACAACAGAAAGGGCCTTTCACACTAAATAGAGAGCAGTGCTGAATAACTATGGCTTTCTGATGTGAGTACCAGAAATGATTAATGGAATCACTGAAGATTAATAATAGCTGCCCAAATGTTAAGTACTTCTGATTATCCAGTATAGTACTCTTTCCCCATAAGACAAAAAAATCTTCAGTAAATTCAACGAAAACATGAAACAAAAACATTGACCAAAGGCCAAACCACATAACCGCTGTGTACATCACGCTGAAGTAAAACAGAGGTTGATCAGAGTTTATCAGCCAAACTCTGAAGAGTGAAATTCAAAGGCATCATCTGGAAACCCCTATAACTGAGAAGTAGCATTCATTCACTGAGGCAGAGCTCTATTCTGATATATTTACCTATTACAGCTTCCAAATTATTTAAAAGTTTGTTGTTGTGGTTTGGGCTGCACTGCCCACTGAGACAAATGACAGATACTCACCACCACCTCTCTCTCCAAGGAGGGGAGGGAGAGAGAGAAAGAGATTTATGAGTTTATCTCAGTGGCCAGTCCAGCCATGTTGGGCATGTTGGCAGTCTAGAGCACTAACGGCAGCATAAATGAAAAACTTCCTACTTTTTATCCTGTTCTACCTAATATTTTTTTTCCGTCACTTTCCAATCTTGTTGCCTAGGTTTGTTATGATTCTAACTTGCTTGAGGGTTTAGAGATATTCAGGAATAAGCTGATCTGCCCATAGAAGGGGACATGGAGACAGTGTAGAGGTTTACACAACAGTACTATTTGAACATGTCTGTTCTTTGCACTGAGGAAATCCGTAGCTGTTCACGTTGAAATTTTCAGCTTTCACTTGTAGACTGAGGAGGAGCAGCTCAACATCTTCGTGTCTTAAAATGAGAAGAAGCATTATGAACCTTATCTCCTATCTGAAAATCCAAGGCTGTCAGGAGTACCAGTAAGACCTCTGTAGTCAATGAGCTAAAGGTCACCATACACTTCTCAGAGATACATGTATGCCAGCACAGCTTCAGGCAAGGAGTTTCTTACCTCAGCAAGTATTTTCTCAATGGATCACATCTAGTTTGCTTTCATTAAGATGGTGCTCTGATTCATATATTGTGAGTGTACTGAAACTCAGGAATCTAAGTTTAATGAAAAAGTAAACATAGACCCTGGATGACCTCAAGAAGGCTGATGGCATTTGTAATGCCAAATCTTCTATTTGTTGTTCTATAAAGTTGCACACAGATACTCATTGGGAGAGGCAGTTGTGATTTACTTGACAGCACTTTCTGTTCTTTTGCCCAGCAATATTAATCAGTCTGGATAAGATTTCATTAGGACGGTTTTTCACATGAAAAAAATGGTGAAATTTGAGAGAAGTCCAGCCCCGAATAATCATTATTTAGAATTAAAAAGGAATTGGAAGGTTAGATTCTGGTCTTTCTTTCAAAATATACAAAAAGCAAAATACACAATGATTATGAATCTCTTAGACCATGAGTGCATATTTTAGCCTCTGAACTGCAGAAGTAAGCCAGAGAGAATGTATCAAAAAGCTGAATTTTACAGTCCTGAGGTTTGACCATTTGCCTGAGAAATGAAAGACACACTGAAGATACACATCTTTATGTGGTTCAACTTGGCCCTTGTGCTTCTCATTCCAGTCTAAACACAGAGCTAGCGGCAAGCATGGCTTGGATATGTTGGTCTCTCTACCTCAGAAGAGAGGTCTCTTTGGTACACTGATGAAAGTCTTAATTTTGTTCCAGCACTGAATTAATATTAAACTTGGAGATCTTAAACTTTTCCAAAGAGGATTTTTTTATTTAAAAAAAAAAAAAACAAAAAAACCAAAAAACCGACTATATCTTTAAACATGAAACATTATGAGACTAAAACATCCTGCACCCTATGTGTGAACTGTCATTAGTAAAATCATTGGTCATGAAACACGGTATCCTGAGATCCCTCTGGAGGTAAGTAATAGAGATGTGGGAAATATGCCACCTCTGATAATAGTTCCCATTTCTTTGTCAGGACTTATCACATAAGGAAATATGATATGAAGGAACAGGATCTTTCCTGGTTGCAAACTTAATATTTTTTTATTATGCCCAAAGTGGACTCTGAAACAAGAACTGACAAAGAGATGAACCAGTTTGAGAACCTCGCTAACATCTAAGAGAGAAATTTGTCAATAAGTTATGATATGTTCTCCTATTATTAACTTAGGACCCTGATTTTAGTTTCTATTCCTTCTTACAGGGAAAGACTGATGAGCAATATTCACAGGAAGTTCTCATCACAGCAGTGTTTTCTAATGTCTAAAAATCTCTGGAAAAATGGTCTGGTAATTGTAACTTCTGAGAAAGAACTGCCTGCTAGTCCTGTTTATTTTATTTATGTTTACATGAAATCACTTTCTTACACAAATGTAAATATCATTTCAAAGCAATAGTTTCCAAAGCACAAGGAATGTGTCCTATTCAGTTACATGCATGCATGAACATGCACAAACACACTTGTACAGAAGCACACTTTTTTCTACTGTATAAAGCCTTGCATAATGATATGAAATTTTTTACATGCTTAAAAATAAATTATACAGTGATAGGGACATTATAGCTGTACAGAAATGTAGATGCCCCCGCCTTGCTTCCTCTTGCTTACTCTTAGTTTCACACGACATCATGGCTAAACTGATTGGCATTGATATTTTTAATGGCTATCTTTGAAAGCAAAGACAGGATTAATCAAAGTTGGAATCTTTCAAATCCGAGGTCTTACAAAGAGGTCACCAATAGTGTATTCTATTAGATTTGATAACACCAAACCTTTGCAACTTTATTTCTAGGAAATCATCAACAGACACTGTAAAGACAATATGTGATCCATTTAAAGTTTACAGACAGATTGATATAAATGAAATCTATGGCATCCATGTGTAACTAAGTCTGACTCCTGCACTGCTAAATTTATCAGACTTAAGAGGCTAAGCACTGCTAGGAGGATTGATTGATAAGATTGGAATTGTCTGTGGCTTTTGGATCTATCAGGGTAATAAGTATAAAAAGTGATGACACAAAGCTCTTTATAGAAGTTTTTAAGTAATAGGACGGTCAAAAACACAGGGATCATGTTTATTTCTACCAAAGACGTATTACGTAACCATCGATATTTCCTAAAAGCAATATAAATACTGTAGACTCTAACTCCAGCCCAAATGCTTCATTCAGCATCTTCATATAGCTCTCACTGCCACTAATTTTCATGTCTTGCCATAGTTATTAATCCTTAATATTTTATTAATTTATATCACCTCTGTAAATATCAAGTCAATCAAGCAGGTAACACAAAAAACAGTCGCTATGATGAAAGAACATCTTCATGGCAATGAAAATGTCAATAGGAAAACCACAGACGAATGAAATGGTAAAATGGCACTTTCAGTGAAAGGATGACTCAATTATGAAACAATGTTCACTCAGTAGCTTGAGAATAGAATAGAATAGAATAGAATAGAATAGAATAGAATAGAATAGAATAGAATAGAATAGAATAGAATAGAATAAATTTCCAGATATTATAGATATTATTAAAACCAATAATGATTTTACGGTCACAAAACCTCTTGTGAGGTGAAAAAGGGTTATAGTCTGCATTTTACAGATAGAGAAAATGATGCGCAGTAATTTTATGTGCCTCCATCTTGGTGTGCCAAAACTGTGGTTTGATTTCAGAGTTGATGAACACCTACAGCTCTAAGTGAAGTTAATCATGAAGCACAGAGCAGTATCTGGAAGCACTAAGAACACATTTTTTTCAACCAAGATTGAAAGGGTGATTTTTATTTTTATTTTAAAATGTTTAAACTATTCTTCATCCACCTCTACATTTCCAAGATTAGATCTTGGCTTTTGCAGTGAAAGATGCTTTTTGTCATATTATGTTTAGTATTTTATAGTTTCCACTATACTGCCTGGAAGGAACATTCAGCCTGGAAGTCTTTATTTAGTCTTTTGTCAGTCTCTCACTAACAACTTGCTTTTTATGTCTTCCTTTCTATTATGATTAATAGTTTACATTTGTATTTGGAATGCTTCAAGCTACAGTCATGGCAATCCCTTTCACAATTTCCTTCTATGTCTTCTGACACTACATGAATATTTGTGTTTGATCATTTTTTCTTATGGGTATGCAGTGAAGACAGTATGCAGGTGTAGTTTATCAGTATGTTTTATAGTAAATGCTTAGCTTCTTTCAGGGGCACGGAAGCCTCTGCCTACATAGTGTAATGTGCTGGACCAAATAATTGGAAATACTTTCAGACCTGGGAAATCACTCAGGGGTAAAAAAAATAAAATAAAAATTGGGATTCTCCTTTTCACAGGTTTTTATTTTTTAGTACTAGATCTATCACATGGGTATTATGACTGACCTAATCTAATTGGAGCACCAATCACCAGGCCACCTTTTAACAACAAAAACAAATACGTTTTTTTAGTAATACTTAATCTTTCAGAGCTAAGGCTTTTTAATGTAAAACAAGGGCTCTGACAAACTGAGGAACTGGAACAAAGATAAAATCCTCCTCTGTAACAATGTGTTACATCAGCACAACTCACATATGGCTCCTCTTTCAGAGTTTTCTGGTGTAGCTTGCTGACACTGAAATGCGCCTAATTGCTAATAGTTAAAACATATAAAATATTTCTTCTCTTAATGAAGAAATTTTTAAAAATGAACAAAACTTAAAAAAACCCTTGTAAAGTAATGATAACCTTCGGAAAGGGATTTACGCTCTTAAAAATATAAACAATAGCTTAGAAAAGTCAGTTGTTGTACCAAATACCATACAGAACAGTATCAGTGACTAGAGTTTTATGGTGCCTGTGAAACATAATACACCTTGAGAATATCCTTAATGGGATGAGTGACTCCCCCTCTGGATTTCCTAATAGAAGTCTCGGTGTAGTACAAAATTCTTTTTACCCTGCATGCTGATATCTCTATTTCTAAGAATATACCTGTGACCAGGCTTTTTAAAGCTTTTAGAGACTAAACTCAACTTAAATTCCTTTTCCTAGTCAAAGGAGATAGAGAAGTCTTTTGAAGAGATTTCTCAAAAGCAATACAGAGGGCCTTAGAAAGAGTCTGATTGAGGATTTACCGGGAACCAGGAAATGGATCTGAGTTAGCACAATGCTAGGTGCAAGTTAAACTATTTAATATAGTCTTTTCCTAAAGTTACTGAGGAACACATACAGAGTTTTTCCTGTACGAGATTTCAGAATTTCTAGTAAATAATGTGAAAAAATAAATCTCGTTCCTCCTAGGATCAGGAACTCTGAAGTTTTATCATTAAAATTGGAAAAAGCAGTTGGATAAAGAAAGTGGAGCACATGTAAATTCTACGCAAAATACCATCTTAGGGGCCTAATGTATCTCACCTAACCTACTTGCACCTGCTTTGTTGTTGTCTACTTATAGACAGATGAATAATGCATCCTGTTATGATGGCAATTTATGATTTTTTCTGTACAGTTAATTTCAGGAAAAGTTGTGTTGCAAAGTGTCTTAGTAGTGGTAAATCAGTCTTGTCTGTTGCTCTGTGCTAAGACTAGTAACATATGTCAGTATCTGGAAACTTGGATGAGGCTTTTTAATCTTGCCTTCATCTGTTGTAAATTATTGTGGAGGGTTAGCCTTGGCCAGCAATCCCCACCGACCACTCACTCGCTCCCCCTCCTCAACAGAACAGGGGGAAATAATAGGAATGACAAAGCTTATGGATCAAGACAGAAAGGGAGATCACTCACCAATTTCGGTCACGGGCAGAACAGACTCATCTTGGGAAAAATTAATTTAAATTATTGCCAATTAAAAATAGAGTTGCATGGTGAGAAACAAAAATTAAAACAATACTTCTCACGCTCCCCTTTCGAGGCTCAACTTCGCTCCTTCACTCCCAAGTCCTCTCTCCCCCCATCCCCTTCCACCTGAGGGTCCACGAGCAGCGCAGTGGGATGAGGAATGGCTGTTGGTGTCAGTTTGTGGCAGTTCTTCTATGCTGCTCCTTCCTCTTCACACCTTTCCTCTGCTCCAGACTAGGGTCTCTACAGGCTGCAGCTTCATTTAGGTAATATCTGCCTGCTCTGATGTGGGGTGGTCCACGGGCTGAAGTATGGATATCTGCTCCACCATGGTCCTCCATGGCCTGCAGGGGCACAACCTGCATCACCATGGTCTTCTCCATGCATTGCAGGGGAATCTCTGCTCGAGCACTTGGAGAACCTCCTCCTCCTCCTTCTCCTCCTCCTCCTCCTTCTCCTCCTCCTCCTTCTCCTCCTCCTCCTTCTCTCACCTTGCCGTCTCCAGGGCTGTTTTCTCACACTTTCTTCCTCCCTCCTCACAGCCTGTGTAGTGTTTTGCCCGCTCTTAAGTACATTTTTCCAGAGGTGCCACCATCTTGGCTGAGGCACTTAACTGCGTCCTGCTGGAGTTGGCTGGAACCAGCCTATCTTCACAGAAGCCACCCCTGCAGCGCGCCCTCACCACCCTCCCCCCAGTCAAAGTGTTATCATTTACTTCTAACACAGTTATCCAGAGAAACTGCTCAGATAATTTGCTATCAATAATATAATGAACTTAAAGTTTTTGGGATTTTTTTGTTCCTTTTATGAATTAGCAGCAAGTAATAGGTTGAGGTTTTCATTCATCTGCAGTTTGCCATTGCCTCATCTCTAGTTTGTGGTAGGACAATACTTTATTGTCACAACTTTCTTTTCTTGAGCTAGGGCTGTGTTTATGTTTTTATGTCATAAGATACTATTTCTCTTGAGCGATTGGAAGATGTAAGTTTTTACAACACTAATATTCTTTTCTTCCTCTGAAGTTATGTTAGCAAAGCTAAGAATAATGAATATATATTGCATATATGTAAAAAATCATTGTAGTAAATAATAGTTATAGTAGAGTTGCACACTTAAATTTTCATAACATTTTCCATTACAAAATCTGTCTTCAATTGTTGATAGTTTTTCCAAATTTGTATAGTTGGAAAAACAGAGGACTCGTGCAGGATGCTTACATGCCCAAAAGCTTGCTATTTTTCTACCAGTTGTATCAGTTGGTCTAACAAAAATCTTACCCCTCTCTTACAAATACACCTGATTTCCATTTTTAGACCACTGTCATGGTTATACATGACATACTAATTCACTCTGCTTTATTTCTTTGACCTATTTCTGTACAGGATACAGGACGCAGAAAACCCCCTTCTGGACTTCTTTCTCAGCATGGCAGTGAACTGTGCTTTGTGGATGGACTAGCTCTAGCACTGCCCTGCACTACCCAGTGGAAGCATAACTCACTGATCAGTATCTGACTGGCACAGATCTGCTTTCTGAGCTTGTTAAAGCATTCTCAATATCCACTGTATGGTAATTTTCACTTAACAATAGAAAACAGATGTTTTGAATAGATAATGAAATTGCAATTCTGAAGTAAATAAGTGCAACATTTTTCAGCTTCATTGAAGCGAGGTACTGCAAATGGATTTATCTCACCTTACGTGTATATCTAAAAGTTAGAATAAGATTCCTTATTTGCTGGCAATATTGCCTTGAAGTATTCCTTGCCCCTGCAGACTCATATCTTTTCTGCCCTGATCTGTACTGCACTGTTTACCCCCCTGGTTTACAGAAACGTAAAAGCAACTGGATTGAGAAAATGTCTAAGTCAACAAATTGCCAACAACGTACTTTGAAATCACAGGTAAAGTGTCTGAATTTCAGCTCATTATTTCAGTTCTGCTTTATAGTCAAAAGAAAGAAATAGGCATCCCTGAAAGGTGATTTATCTCATCTCAAGTTGTGTATTTTTCCTCAGTGGTATAAAGGGATCCAGCTTTGACTCAGGCAAGTAACTTTTAGACAACTGAAACTGGATGAGGTGAATCACATGCTGCATAAACATAACTTTAAATATTGAAAATGAATCTGAGCTTTGCTACATCCCTAATTCTTTTTGAAATTGATTTGTAAGATCTACTAAAAATCCCACAATAGTTAAAATTTTCAGGTGTTGGAAAACCCTATTTGCATGAGTCATAAATTAATATAAATTCCTAAGTCCTATTTGACTCTCAGTGTTCTTACTTTCTTTTTGAATGTGAAGTGTTTTTTCTTCTGTTACCTGATACTAATACACGGGCTGTGCATGGCTCAGAGGTTGTCTGCTCTCTAACTTTTCTTTACTACTCTTGCCCTAAGTAAGTGCTGAACCCTCCAGTTCAGCTGTTTTACGGTGCTCTATTTCTTATAAGGACAGCATCCTGTAAAGAAAGGAGGAGATAGTTCTCTCTCCTCGGAAATTTGCATGTGAACGCTAGCTACAAGGCAAGTAAATGCACATTCACCATGAGCACAGTTCACGGAGTGATGAGGACACAAAGAGCCTCAGAGGGAATGATTGTTTCACAACAAGGAGCTCATGCATTTCAAATTGCTCAGCACCTGGGCTTGAAATGAGTCCATGCTCCTGTTGCTTAATACTGTTGCACAGTAGTTTTGGCAACAAGACTGACAGCTTGAAGGGTTATTCTCAAAATCATACAGCATGTTAAATTCTGGTAATGTATTTTTTTCCCTTCCCTGGCAACATTACAAGAAAAAATTGGCCGGATCTTTATAGATGTGCATCTGGCTGAATGGCAAAGCCTGGCTATCAATTTTATCACTATTAATTTATTATTTCCTGGGTTTTGCACTTTACTTAGCCAACATAAAACTTTGAATCCCATTGTTGCCTTATGAAAATCACTTTTTTCCCACCTGAGAGATGAATGCGTGTGCTCATGACTTTCAGACATTTTGGCGATTAACTTTTGACGGCTTTGGTGGCATTGAGACACTAAAATTTGTACAAATATGAAAGCTGATAGCTACCTGCAAAGCCAGATGCTCTCTGTATGAATGTCCATAGAAGGTCAGACTGAGTGTCTGTTTAGCCCAGTACCTCTCTTCACTATAAATGATTTGTTGTGGATATATAGGGAAAGAGTAAGAAACTACGCAAATGTAGTGTTGTTCAGCCCTTGTATTCTGTCCTGTCTTTAACTTGAGGCCTTCCTTAACCATTTGATACTGCAGAAGAATGGGAAAAAGTTTTAAAGTGGTAGGGTGAACCAGACAGGTGTGGTGTTAACCAAGACAGAGTTCCAGCACAAAGTCTGATGGCGAATTCTTTCTTGGAACTACCATGCTATTACGCTTGCCATGTTCTTATCCTTCTGCATAGGCAGCCACCATTTATTCTTGTCAGAAACAGGATACTGGACAAAGTGGACAGTGAGTCTGACTGATAAGGAGCTTTTTAAAAATATATAAAAACCCAATAGAATCACAGAACCATAGAACATTGCAGGCTGGAAGGTACTTCAGGCAATCTCTAGTTCAACATCAAACCATCTTCAGCTATGAGATTACACCAGGTTGCTCAAGTCTTTATCCAATTAGGTGTTAACCTCCAAGGATGGAAACTGCACAGTCTCTCTGGGAAACTGACCCACCGCCTGACTGTCCTCGCAGTAAAAAGGTTTCTCCTTACAACCAGCATGTCATATTCAATTCATAAGTTTCACTCAGTTTATGTCTGTTGTTTCTTGTCTTCCCACCCTGCATCACTGTGAAAAACCTGGCTCCACCTTCTTGATGAAGAAGCTGAACTCACTCCAGCTGATTGATGTTTTCCTTGTCCTTGACAATGGCGGGGGGAGATGGCAGGGACAAACTGGCCACAGTATTCTACATGTGGTCTAATGAGAACCCAGTACAGAACAATAATTTCTCATGGCCATGCTCCTGTTCATAGAGCTTAGGTTCCCATTGACCATCTCACTGCCAGGGCACACTGCTGGCTCATACTGAGCTCGCAGTCCACTGAGAGTCCTATGTCTTTTTCAGCAGAGCTGCTCTCTGGCCAACCTGAAAGGAATTCTTCCTAGGACTTTGCATTTGTCACTGCTGATTTTCATAAGGTTGGCCCATTCCTTCAGCCTGTGCCTAGTCCTCCTGAACAGCAGCCCTGCCCTTAAGTGTGTTGATTAGTCCCCCACAATTTGGTGTCACCTGCAAACTCTGTAAGAACACACTCTTTCTCCTGTAGGGCACTGATAAAGATGTTAAATGGGACAGACTGGAGGAGAGACCCATGCAGTACTCTGCTTGTTACCAGCCTCCAGGTAGAGTATAACAAATTAACCGCAACGAGAAAAGGCAGCATGCATAGGCCAAAGATGCCAATTCCACAGGCTTGCCATGCCTTTGGATGATCAAACATTTGGGAAAACTTCAGAAGGAAAAATAGGGTGAGACTGAATCTTTGCACCATGACACTGCATTGTACTGCTGATAAATCACTCACATGCTACTTTGTGCTTAAGAAGAAAAGAGTCACCAAGTTAGGGCACCATTCACAACTTCTGTATTATCTTTATTCTTTCCTGTACATACACAAACTTACGATATTTACTTCACTTAGGGGTATATATATAACATCTTTTTTTTGTTTGTTTTTTGTGGTGTTGAAAACAACAGAAAACATGAAAGAAAGGTTAACAAAATCAATATTGTTCTTTATTCGAAGATCAGCTGCTTCTAAGAATCTGGAATGTCCAATATACAACAAGTTCTGTTTTATTGGGCTCAACATAAAACTGTGAGGAGTACTCTAGTGCTGGTTTTGAGTACATCACATAATAATTTTAAATTTGGATTATTACTTTAATGAAAGAAATAGTAAAAGTTATATATTTGTGAAAGACACAAGATACATGCTTAAAAATCACAAAAATAGAAGATACTGTTTAACTATTTATTGTTGTTACTATTTATTATTTATTTATTATAAACTGCTTGCAGGTCAGAAAAGTACCTCAGCATTTTTTCAGTATTATGTATTAAATTATTAATGTATTTTCTTTCAAGAAGCTACATATTTCAAAAATACTGTACTTTGTGGAATTACATTTATTTTTTTTTAACATGCAGAAAGCTGAAAGTATTGCAGTACTCTTATCTCACATTGTGATTAGTAGAGAAACAAAATAATGTTATTGAGATATAAGTCTTTGATATCTCTCTTTGTTGTTATTTGGGATGGGAGAGTCCTGGTTTTGTGAGTGCCTGTGCTAGTTGAACAGTGCTTTGCCAGATTCTTGATAGCTATCTGGGTTTTAGTCTTTCAGTTTTGAGGTCAGAGCATTAACACATTTGCATTATAAAAAGAAAGAAAACTTGTTGGGAATCCCAATATATATTTCATCTGGTTTAAAGCCTTAATCCTGGATTCTGAGTGCTGTGTGGTTTTAAGAGTATTAGTACAAATTTATATAAAATGGCTTGATACTGCTTGTGTAAGCACTTTCCACCGACATCAGAAAGTTAAATAAAAAAAATAAACCTAGATCAGGGTTAACAGGGTCTAACTGCTGGAGCCCTGGGAAGACCAGATGGCTGTGTGAAAAAACTATATTGCTTTCTTGCTATTGTTCTGGAAGAGAGCCTTTCAATCGAGAATCTTTTATCTTTATTTTTAATAAAAAGAATACAAAAAGAATCTGAGTAAAAGTCTGTTTTAAAAGTTTGGGGGTGTTGTTTTGTTTTTTTGTTTTTTTTTTCCAAACTTTTCAAAGCAGTCGACTCACCCTGAACACCAGCCACTCTCATACTTTTGTCCTTAGAGCCTACTTCTGCTACACGCCTGTTTCAGGGCAGATGGGAATAGTTGGCACAGCAGCTGGCCAAAATTCAGATACTCTATTTTGTGTAATAAAACCTACATAATGATATTTCTATATTTGGTTTCGAACCAAATCATGCAGAAACAAAATTTGTTAAATTTCCCATGAACAGAAATTCTGAAGAAAAAGAGGCGTTTTCCCCTATCGCGCTCTGTTCCCATCAAGTAAAATAAATGCACTGGAACCTGCAGCTGCTAAGCAAAAATCACATTCTTGAGGGGATCAAGAGGCTGGGGAACGAATTGGCTCAGGAGTCAGGACATCTTAGAATCTTTGGCCAAAGGACAATCTGCCCAGTGGGGCTTCCTATGGTCACATGCCATTGATCTCCAGCAGCTGCTAGAGTGGAATTAACATTCTTGTCAGGTTGACTGCTGCTGCTAGCCATGTGAAATTGTCACAACTGTTAATTTCAACATTTCCATGCCAAGAAACCTTGAAAACTCAAGAGCCCAGACTTGGTATAAATCTCTTAAGGCTGCTAGGCTCTTCCTGCACAGCCAAAAGATGAACCCTATTTAGAGGTGGAGTTCAGTAATTGGGATCCAAGAGTCTGAAAACCTTGCCACAACAAACTGCCCTGGAACCATGGATAATGAGATTTCATCCCCAGGGGAAAACCACATGATAGCTAGAATACTATACCCTTCAGAGCCTTGGATTCTCAGTCACTAACAGAAGATAAGAATTCTGTCAGGTTTTTCTTATAGTCCTGTCTCTGATTTGGTAGAAATTCCTTGAATTCAGGATCTTTAAGGAGAAATATTTTAGGTACAATGAAGAGATGTTTCCTGATAAAGCTTCATTTTACTGAAAAATTTCTGAATAGGTTAAATTTGCTCTTTATTCAAATTAGAAGTTATAGAAAAAAGGTAACTTTTTGCATCTACATATTACATGGCATTCAGTGTTCTTCAGTTTTCAAGTTTCACCTCATTTCATGAGGTATTCGATGCTCCCAACTCTGAGGTATTCTCAAAACAAGCAATCTGGATGGTAAGGTGCCTAAGTTAAGTCTCAGGAAAATACTGAAAACAGGCTGACTGTTGCCATTCAGGATGTTGGGATTATGACCCATTCCAAGAAAATAAGAGCTCATTGCTCAATATTGTTGAAAAACAAAACAAAACAAAAATCTACCAACTGTTAGGAAATATTAAAACTGGAATAAGGAATTAAACTAAGATCATAAATCTGCCACTCTTTCTATCAGTTGTTGACATCTTAAAATACCCTGTAGTTGTTGTCTTTCCATTTCGGGAGAATTATAGAAGACCATGAAAAGTTCAGAAAGCAACAAAGATGATCAAAGGTATGGAGTGGGTTTTAACAAAAGTTTTGACCAAAAAAAATAAAAAAAAAAAAAGGAAAGTTTTTTAGTTTGCAAAATCAAACATAGGGAAGGGAGGTGTAATAAAGATGTATAAAATCCTGGGTCTCATGGAAATGATAAAAAGGTGTTAAAGGCTTACCAGCAGTGTAAGAGGAAAGGGGTAGCAAGTCAAGCTAGCTGGAGCTAGATCCAAAAATGAAGTCATATAATGGATATTTGAGTCAGAACTTGTTTTCAGAGGATGGTCTGAATGCTCAAAGTTTCTGTGAAGGAATTAATAAGATTAAGTTTTGAAAGCAGAATCTATGGAAGGTTTTGTGAGAGTGCAGAGCAGGAAGACTGCTAGGGGTGCTGGGAGCCATGGGGACTCTCCACAGGGACTGTCAGGGCAGGGTCTGGCAGCCTGGGTCTGTCCCACAGCCCCAGCCAGGAGCAGGGCAGCAGTGGGGCACAAGGGCAGGCCCAGCCCCAGGGAGGCCCACCTCCATTGGGATGGGGACAGGACAGGACAGGAGATGGGCCCACGATGAGCCTGGCTTGTGGAGGTCCCATGGCCAGGCAGGGCAGAGCTGGAGAACAGCCCTGCTGCAGTGTCGCTGGGGTAGGGGCTGATGGCCCTGGGAGTCTGAAATGGGATCCTGTGCTGTGGGTAGCCCACTGAGGGAGGTTGGGGAGGGACAGTGAAGCCTGTGTGTGCCCACAGCATCACGGAATTTTTTCAGAGTTGGAAGGGACCTCTAGAGATCACCTAGTCCAACTCCCCTGCTAAAGCAGGATTGCCTAGAGCACATTACTCAGGACTGCGTCCAGGCGAGTCTTGAAAGTCTCCAGAGAAGGGGACTCCACAACCCCCCTGGGCAGCCTGTTCCAGTGCTATGGGTCCTACCTATACATCAGAGTTCCTATGACCGTAGTTACAATTAGCATCTGGAAGACAGAAAATATCAGTTCTGGAGCCATTTTAAGGTATGGATCCCTGAGATGGACACTCTAGATCTCCACTCTGGAGCACTGTCCACACACAGTACTCAACAGCTGTTGCCTATCCATTGTGCAGTCATTTTGCACATTTGCTTAACACACTGAAAGACCTACATACCTCACATACTTGTAAGATGGATGAGGAGAGATCATGTCCCTGAAGACATAGCAAAGTATTAAATACAGGTCTTCAGTATGCCTTAATTTCTGAACTGTAATGTAAAAGGAGTAAGAACCCATACCATTGTGTTTTTTGAACAAATGCTAGCAAGGTCAAAATCCTTCCAGAAAAAATATTAAGAGAGTGATTTGGGGTTATTTTTACCACTATTTTTAACACATGAAATACATTTGCAAAAGCAGTTCTTTCTCTATTCTATGTGCCACCTTGAGAAAAAAAAAAAGAAAAAAATAGAAATGTGTGCCCATGAAATCAATTTACTTTTACTGCTGAAAAAGACAATGGTATCTTGAACACACATTGTTGATCTAAAAAAAAATTGTTTATTTACTTTTAGGAACAGGTCCCAAACTTTTATATGAACTACCTACATAGACCCAAAGTGTCATGATAATCCAAGCAACCATGAAACAAGATTTATCTTAAGCGAAATCCTCTAATATGCTGACCTAAACATTCATAATGCAAGGATATTTCTTCGTTTTTGGTCTATTCTCTGCTTAGCTCAGAAGCAAGCTAGAATTTAACAGATCTGTGGCCATGCAGTGAGAACACATGCAGGAGATTTCATCGTGTCTCGTCCTTAGTACAAAACCTTGTTACTGGAAAGACAATGTAATTTTCAGACCTGAACTTTGATAACTTTGAAAGGCTTTCATAGTTTCCTTAACAACAAACTGCTAAAATCACTAACGAGTTGTATAAGTTACAGTTTCTGAGGCATGACCTATACGAACTTTTTATTTTTTTTTAACTGTGGACTTCATCATCTATAAAGCCTTTACTTACAGTAACCTGTTTTCCCACATCTTTACTTTTTAAAACATAAGTTTCATTAATATTGTCATTAAAAACTCCCAGATAATTTGCCTCAGGAGTCCAGCGTTTTTTTTATGAATGGTGAACAAGATCAACATATAGATCATAAACAATGGTGTTATTCAGTTTGAAGAAATATGGGTTTGTAATTGCATTGTAGAGAAGAAATTTAGTATTTCCTGTCATCTGTTCCAAATCTTTCATTCTATTGTTCTTCTGAAAGGTCAAATCTAGAATGTCACATCTGCAAGGACACCCATGACCCCTCTTGGCATAAAAGGTCTTGCAAGATGGAAGCAGGAAGACTGAAGAATGCTTCCCTGAGTATCCAAAATAGATTATTAAAAACTTATCCCAACAGCTGAGTTCCCTAAGGCATCAGTGTTATGTACACACATACACAGAAGGTTTAGCATTTAAAAATATCAGGAAGCATTTCCAAATCAGTCCCCAATGACTCTTGTAGCTTCTTTCCTTTGTTTGTTGCTGGTTTGTTGGATTTTGTCGTTTGGAGTTGGGTGGGTTTTGCC
The DNA here is from genome assembly GCF_963924245.1 of Chroicocephalus ridibundus. Classification (NCBI taxonomy): domain Eukaryota; kingdom Metazoa; phylum Chordata; class Aves; order Charadriiformes; family Laridae; genus Chroicocephalus; species Chroicocephalus ridibundus. The sequence goes on from NC_086284.1 coordinate 39,581,461, forward strand.
TTTAATTATTAATATTTTAACTTTTCAGAATTCCTCAGAAACAAAAGAAAGATGATTTATCTGAATACTAGCAGCCCTGAGAACTTTCTCTGATGAAAGAAACTATCTATTTTATGCATATTTCATCTTTACACCCCCCTTGTTTGTGAATAGTAATACTAATGGCATTCCTTAACTCTGGAGCTTAATGGGAAAAAAAGTAGCAGGGGGATTTCTTTAGGGAATTCTGATATTCAGCTACTTCCTATTTCTTAAATAAGTTTCAAAACAAATACCCAACAAAATACGGAAACTTTTCACTAAATGAAAAAATAGTTAAAATAGGAGCCTGGAAGCAACATAGCCTTTTCTTTTATTTTCACTAATCTTTGACAGTTGTACTTCAAATTCCTCAACCTCACCTTTTCTCTATAAGTCTCGCTGCTGGTCAGACTGCATCTTTTCTCATGTATCATGGCCATTCAATTCTCTGCAATGCAATTAAAACCCAATCTTTCTTCAAACTGATTAAATCTTGAAACATCTGTGAGGGAAGAAAAGAAGGTATAAACATTCTCTTTTCCTTTACACAGATGGGAGGCGCAGACCAACAGAATGCAAAATACTCAAGTGGCTGCTAAATGTTAAGTCCTATTCAAATAAAAAATGTGCTTTTGTGTTTTGCTGCTTTGAGTTCTAAAGGATTTGATTGAGATCACTGATCAAGTCACTGTCAAGAGCCAGAAAAAACACAAGTCTTTGGACTTCAAGGCCAAAGTGGATCACTCTGCTTGCATTTAAAAAGATGCAAGACAACAGTGAGATCAGCTGTAATTAAAGTGGGCAAAATCTTCTGGGGAATAGTAGAGTTTCTCACCACTTCAGGAAAAAAGTTTTCATAAGCACTTAGGCTGTAAATTAAGAAGGACAGATTGATGTTTCAAGCAACATTAAAGATCGGTTATGAAAAAACACATGGAAATAAAATTGAAAACATTTTTTCCCCCTTCATGCTAGTATGAATCACAGACCTAAAACTGTGTTAATTTTCGGAGTCACAATAAGACACTCAGCTGCTATTTCATAAAGGTTTTATATATATATTAAAAAAAAAATAGTTTTGAGGGTGTGCCTTTCTTTAAATAGAGGGAAATATCATCTAAAAGTCACCTGTGTTTTGCCAGAGAGTTATGAAAGTTTGACATCGTGTACTCTCCAAGTTCTACACAAATGATGCCTTGCTCTCCCAGATGAAAGATTCTGGCAGGGAGAACATGGTTTGTTACATACTGTTTACACTCCAAATGTGCCTGGGAGGACAGAGCTTTAAAATTCTTTTCTTTTTTGTTGATTTCTAAAATGATTATTTAAGTTCTGTGCTTTTACGCGTTCTAAGAAAGTTGTACTAGAAGATAGCACAAAAAGACTCATAGACGTCTCTTACAGGTTGAAACCTATCTTGAACTTAATAAGCAATTGCAGTGGCAGGACTTTGCATTTCTCAGTCTGTGCATTTCTTTAAGCTTTTTTCAATAACAAAAAGCAAAGCACTTGACCCCGTGAAACTTACAGAAATGATGTCCTCTGGAGGTTTATAATTTTTCTTACACTTAATTGCTTGTACTTATTCACCGATACACATCTTTTATTATTTTTTGGATTAATGAGAGACATTGGGCTCTTGTACATGCCTTTATACATTGGTAATGAAATCCTTGGTGCCTTTGTGAGATCCATGCTCCTGATGTCATTGGAATATGTAAGAGACAATTGCTGCTGTCTAAAAAAAATTGTAAGTGCACACATTTCAGTTGCATTCTTTCTTGTTAAAGAAGAGAGAATTACTGTAGTGACACACCTCCATCTGTGTAACACAGCTGAGGTTATATGATTTGATGTAAGGCTTTGTCTATAATGAAGCAGAAGCAGCTGGAGCAATAACTTTGTCACATCAGATCCTTACAAAAGCAAAGTTTCCTCTGGTTTAGCTGTCTTAAATTTTGGGGTACAAATAAAAATTTTCCTCTAAATTACATTTTTTGCTCTCAGCATGATCCTGATGCAGTTCAAACAATATATATAAGATTTTTCTTTGAGATTACATGCTTTCAGATTTTCTTCACACATAACTCTATGTCCAGAATGAGGCTAAAAACCTCTGATTTTTGATGGATATGGTTGTTCATTGTGCCAACAAAAAGAAACATGTAGAGATGATTTAAATAACAATATTATAGTTTTCATTCAACTCTGGATATAACAAAGAGAAGAGATCCGTTATCTGTATCTCTGTCACAGAAGAATTGTCTCCTGCAGAGTGCATGTGTCTTGTTTGAATGTTTGCTAAGCTTCTGTTTGAAGATATTTTTCCACATAAGTGATGGTTGTGTTTGTCAGAGGGACGTAGAGCATATGAGAAAGGAGGTGGTATGTGTGTAAATTAAAGTTGCTTACACTCATAGAGAAAACAAGATCTTACTTTAAAGCAATGAGCGTCAAACTTTTTCTTAATAAGGGTCATTAATAAAGGGGGAAACTGCTACATGGACAGTTCCTTTCCATTCAGGATTGTAAGATCCACTTTTCTTCCTGTTTACATCGACAAAACAAACCTCTGATAAATGCTTCAATGTTAAATAAATTTTGCATGAGACAGCCTTTATTTTTAATCTTTTGCTCATATAAAACAGTTGAGATCAGTCAACAGTCAGAGTCATGTACTAGCCAGCTCAAGAATCCCCACCAAGCAGAACACTTTATTATGTTACAAACCCTAATTTTTTAATTGATTTTTCACAGTGCCACACAATATTTTGATTGAAGTTTTACCACTGCTTGGAATTTAGAGGTCCACAGCATGTAATTTGAAAACTGTCTTTCCAAATAATCTTAAATGTAATTCTTAATGGATGCATTTGCACTGTCAAATAATTCAATTCCCCTCATAGCTGACATATCTAGTCTTCTGATTGTACTGCACAGATATTATTTAAACTTCCTTTCGAAGACAGCAAAACAGCTTCTTCTGAAATACAACCTGAAAGTGGTTCTGTGAATAGCTTCCTTGACAGATAGCTTCCAAAAGGCCAAAGGGTTAAGAGACAACAGTAGACTCGTTACCACATACTCTACACAATTCTCCAATACTTTCTGAATGTGCCCTTGATCCACAAGTTCCTGAACATTCCATGATGCCAGGGCATGCAACACATTTCAAGCTATAAGAATACGGCTCTGACAGGCTGCAATAAAGCCTTCACTTCATTAGTTACATTTTCAACAGAAAAAAACAAACCTCAAAAATAAAAACAATAATCATGTCTTTTGTTCGAAGGATCATCATGTGGGACTAAAAGCAAAGTCAGTGTCAAGCTCTGCTTAGTGTGGATGCAGCTAGTTTGCCCCAGGCTAACCTTGAAGAACATGGATGTGAACCACCCTGCAAAACTTGATCTGGAGACCAAAGCTAACTGCATGGGGTAAATATATCAAGCAGCTGATAAGTGCAAGCAGCGCATAGGTATCAGTGGAGCAGTAGGGAGAGTTCCCTTAGGATCACATCTCAGTCCATTCCTGTGTCTATGATAACCACGTAAAAATATTTATTAGCAAGTTTTGCAGATGACAGGCTTTGGTGGGATAATAAATGAGGAAAAGGAGAGGTTATTTCTGTGCAATTGGCATAATCTGGGTGAATGACCAGAGTGGGAGCCATTCACCAAGTTGACTGTAGCCTAGTGTGGTTAATCTCCCCCTCTGAGATTAATTAGTCTCCCACTCTGAACTGCTCTCTGGAGGCTACTGTCATACTATCTTCCTCTACGGCCTATAAGGGACTCTAGGGAAATTAACCTTTATAGACAAAAATTAGCCTTTGGAAATACATTCCCCTTCCCTGGTCTGACAAATATCTACATATCTAGTATATGAATAATGCATACACTTGTAAAGCTTCTTGCAAAATACAACTTGGGGGGAAAAAAAAAAAGGACTCTGTTGACTACTGTTGCACATAAAATATGTCTGTTTTGGAATTAGTGAGAAGCACAGCTACTCTTCAGTCTAAGGCATTACTGTGAAACCCTCTAAAAAGGGAAACCAATAGGGTGAATAAGAGCCAAGGAAAACTGTATCACAAGAAATTGCTGGTCATTGATGGTTCCTTACTACCTGTACTCTCCACACATAAAATTAGTGTTACTTCAGTTTTTCCTGCCTATCAAATAAGCAAACCATGTCATCTAATAGTACATAGTCACAACCTGTATAAACTTTTTTACTATAAAATCCCTTTGTCAGAGATCCTTTCTCTAACATAATAAAAAAACATTGTTTTTCTAGAAAAAAACCAAGAGCCCTCATCTTTTGGATCTGTGGCTAATAGATGCAGTGTTTCCAGACTATTCCATAGAACAAAGAACAAGTGTTCTCTTCTTTTACATAAAGCATCCTACAGTCATTTTAGAATTTACTTTTTTCCTAACAGACCTAAGACCATCAAATTCTGAATCTTTTTGAAAAAAGGCAATGCAGTTTCCAATATAATTCCCTACCAAAGACTGATTCTTTGTGTTTGGAGCATGGAAGAATCTTTTATCATTGATTTTCACAGAATCACAGAATCACAGAATGGTAGGGGTTGGAAGGAACCTCCGGAGATCATATAGTCCAACCCCCCTGCCAGAGGAGGGTCACCTGAGCAGGTTGCACAGGAACGCGTCCAGGCGGGTTTGGAATGTCTCCAGAGATGGAGACTCCACCACCTCTCCGGGCAGCCTGTTCCAGTGCTCTGCCACCCTCAGGGTAAAGAAGTTCCTCCTCATGTTTAGGTGGAACTTCCTATGCTCAAGTTTGTACCTGTTACCTCTTGTCCTGTTGCCGGGCACCACTGAAAAGAGCCTGGCCCCATCCTCCAGATACCCACCCTTTAAATATTTTTAAGCATTGATAACGTCCCCCCTCAGTCGTCTTTTTTCCAGACTGAAGAGACACAAGTCCCTCAGCCTTTCTTCATAAGAGAGGTGTTCCAATCCCCTAATCATCTTGGTAGCCCTTTGCTGTACCCTTTCCAGCACTTCCCTGTCCTTCTTGAACTGTGGAACCCAGAACTGGACATAGTACTCCAGATGCTGCCTCACCAAGGCAGAGTAGAGGGGGAGGATGACCTCCCTCGACCTTCTTGCCACACTCTTCTTGATGTAGCCCAGGATGCCATTGGCCTTTTTGGCCCCAAGCCTCATTGCTGGCTTGTGGTCATCCTATTGTCCACCAGGATTCCCAGGCCTCTTTCCACAGAGCTGCTCTCTAGCAGGTCAGCCCCCAACCTGTACTGGTGCATGGGGTTATTCCTCCCCAGGTGCAGCACCCTACACTTGCCCTTGTTGAATTTCATAAGGTTTCTCTCCACCCAACTCTCCAGCCTGTCCAGGTCTTGCTGTATGGCAGCAGAGCTTTCTGGTGTGTCAGCCACCCCTCCCAGCTTTGCGTCATCAGCAAACTTGCTGAGGGTGCACTCTATCCCCTCATCCAGGTCACTGATGAATATATTGAAGAGGACTGGACCCAGTACTGACCCCTGGGGAACACCACTTGTCACTGACCTCCAACTACACTCTGTACCCCTAATCATGACCCTCTGAGCTCTGTCTTTCAATCTGTTTTCAATCCACCCCACTGTCCATGCATCTAACCCACACTTCCTAAGCTTCCCTATGAGGATGCTGTGGGAGACCGTGTCGAAAGCCTTCCTGAAGTCAAGGCAGAAAACATCCACTGCCGTCCCGTCATCTATCCGTCTAGTCATGCCATCACAGAAGGCTATCAGATTAGTCAGACATGATTTCCCCTTGGTGAATCCATGTTGAGTACTTCTGACAGCTTTCTTTTCCTCCACGTGCCTTGAGATGACGCCCAGAATGAGCTGTTCCATCATCTTTCCAGGGATGGGGGTGAGGCTGACCGGCCTGTCGTTTCCCGGCTCCTCCTTTTTACCCTTTTTGAAGACTGGAGTGGCATTGGCTTTCCTCCGGTCCTCAGGCACCTCGCCTGTTCTCCAGGATTTTCAAAGATGATGGAGAGTGGCCCAGCAATGATTTCAGCCAGCTCCCTCAGTACTCTCGGGTGCATCCCATCGGGACCCGTAGACTTGTGGATATGTAATTGACCTAATTGATCTCTCACGTGATCCTCCTCAACCAAGGGGTAGTTCTCCTCTTTCCCTTTTACTTTCTCCAAAGGCTGGGACTCCTGAGGGCTGGGCTGAGCAGTGAAGACCGAAGCAAAGAAGGCATTCAGTAACTCCGCCTTCTCTGCCTCCTCCTTCACCATGGCTCCTGTCTCATTCAACAGCAGGCCCACAACTCCTCTAGTTTTCCTTTTGCCTCCAATATACTTGAAGAAGCCCTTCCTGTTGAGCTTGACATCCCTTGCCATGTTTAATTCCAAGGAGGCTTTGGCTTTCCTCGTTTCATCCCTGCACACTCTGGCAGCATTTTTGTAATCTTCCCAAGTGGTCAGTCCCTTCTTCCACTTAATGTAAACTTCCTTCTTCCTTAAAACCTTTGTAGTGACTAAACACTACATAGGGTGACGTCAATGTCAAAATGTGAGGAAGTGAAGTCCTTTTTATTCACTGATATATTTGGGTAAGTTGAAGCTTTCCTAAACCAAACATGTAGGTCCTGAACTGAAATAAAAGAAATCAAATATTTCAAAATTAGTGTGGTCAGTTAGTGCATAGAGTAGCATAACATATTGCTTGCAAATGACTTCACTTTCCTTTAAGCTCATTCCTCAAAGGTATATCTCTTGAAATAATATCTGTCTAGAATTTTTTATATACAGGCATCACTAATTTATTGGCTTCACAAACACAGGGATTTCCCAAGACAAAAAAGGATAGGACAATGTACGTGCAAACACACAAAAATTCCTTCTTATTATTTTATTACTTATAAAAAGAATTATGCAAATAGCCTTATTTTACTTTAAGATAAAATTTCCAAACATATTGTAAATATTTAGTAGAACTGTGACATACTTTTTTCTTCTCAAAAGGAAATGGCATACACAGGAATTAATTAAGGAGGAGTATCTTTGTTCTCTACGTCATAGCCTGCTCCAGACATATGATCTCCAGACGTCTGTTTCTCCAGAAACTGTCCTCTGCAGATTACAAGGCATTTCTGAAAAGTTCATAGAAAGAACAGATTTAATTCACTGAGCTTTCTGAACATAAGTAGTAATGTAGTTTTATATTATTTAAACATAATGCCGGAAATAAAAAAGAGCATGTCTGTAGATAGATAACAATAGTTATAATTCCAGAGAAAGGCTGTCGGCTGGAGTAATAAGTATGTTTAATTTTATGATCATCTTGCCTAGACTCTGAATTGCCACTATAGGAATTCTTTGATGCACAGTAAGCTTTAAAGCTATAAAAGAATTTAGTTGCCTAAGCTTGGGCTTCTGACTTTTAAAAATGTTGTTCCTAGATATTTGAGTAAAACTTTCTGATATGACATCATAAGGTAAATGTTGACTGAAAGTTTTGAATCCTATTGTCTAATGTTTGTCAAAAGTGCTAATAATTGTCTTTTCCCTCCATAGATTTTTTTTTCCCCATTGAATCAGGGTACATAATTAAGAGACTCAATGTAGAAGTTACAGATTTGATACCTGTGTTAATTGGTCTAATTATGCAGCCCTTGATTTCACCAGCATATGAAAATGCATAGGAAGAAGACAGCATCATATTCTCTCTGCTAATCTACACTCTACAACTAGAGGTTTCACATGGTTATAAACAAAGAGGTCAGAAGAGCTGACAGGAAATGCCTTATATGGAAGCCTCATGGTTTTATTCTATATCTTTGTTATTCTTGAAAACCATATCTCCTCAAAGGCATCTAATTTAAGGCTTCTCTTTTTACAGTTTAAATTGTTACATTTTAGTGGCTCTTCCTCCAGCGTGCCTAATTAGAAGTAGGACAAGAAATTTGGATCCTCTGTAGTGCTGCTTTGCTAGTGTTAGACAGGAGATGGGCAGTTACTTTACAACATGAAAAGACAAGGAACTGTAAATTCAGACTCATTTTTGTGATAGTTCTGTTATGTATTGCCATGGAGACTCATTCCTGTCTATCTTAAAGTTCAATCTTGTAAACAGTTAAGCTATTCTCTTCAATAAGAACTGAGGGCATTCATCAGCTCACAGGTTCCTATAAGGCATCTCTGTCTGATATTTTTTTCTCTGCTAGCTTCTGTGTCAGTCAAACAAAGCAAAATTGAATTTTGAAGAGGAAAAATAAAATCTATGGATCAGAAAACAAAATGGCTATCCACTGTAATCTTCAGTGTATAAAACAGGTTCATGTAACTTGCAATCAGTGTAGTGCCATGGCTTAATGTACCATTAAAAAAATAATTCTCATCTAACACAAATCACCTCTGTACAACTCTGCATTCGATTTCATAAAGCAAGCCAGAGACACAGCATGAGGTTAAACATATCTAAATATTAGTAAATTACACACATAATTAAACACAGATTTGACTTCAATTACCCTTATTTTTTAAGACATACAATACTCAAGAGAAAGTAATATTCAGGAATAGGGAAAACAGGAAAAAAAAAACCACTTCACAATCAAAAGATGAGGTTTTCTGATTTCAAGACCGTCCCCTTCAGAAACAACCATCTTAGTTGTATCATTTAGCCTTTTTGTGACATTGTCTATTTAAAGAGACTCAAACTCATAAAATAATCTAAGTGAAATGTATCAGGAACAGCCTTCAATAAATCATGGTGCTCCCTCTCTATAGCCTTCCTATTCTTCAGATGGTTATAGACTCTTCTCAATTTACTAATACATGTTAAGAGGATTATGGAAATGACAAGGAAAAAGGACTATCTCTTTGTCTTTTATGAGCTGATTGACTTGCCTTAAGAAAGTTTTATTTTGTGCAAAACCAGAGAAGGACTGCATTGAGGATGTAAAGTATTTTGGAGAATATTGAGACACTATTAACCAAGCTTCCCCTTACTCACATAGTCTTAGTATATTTCCACTTTGCAATGTGCTTTACTGTCACTGTTTTTACACTGACATACATGGATGTTTTAACATCCTATATTGGTCAATCCATAGAGAAAGACATTAACTTTTTTCAGGTCTCAATTTCAAGACTTCACCTATTCAGTTCTGTACGCTGATGTCATATGAATTTTCTTACCTTTCTACTTTTCTGTATATATTTTCTGTATATAGCTGTATGTTCATCTGTGGTTTTGCTGTTTTTTAAACATTAGGAAGCGATAATATCCCCTTAAGAAGAGCTTTAAAGCCTGTTTATGACAGCATAATTAAAACTAAAGACTTAATCACAAATGCAATGTGTTTGATTTTAATGGGACTGCTTACAGAGTAGTACCACTTCCTAAGTTGAGTGGTATGTTACGCCATATATTGTTGGACTGAAATTGATGAAGTTATACAGGAAGTAAAGGACTACTTCTAAATGAAGGTAATCACATTTTTACTCTTATTAAGAGAACATGGCATCTGACAAGGCCAGTATTCTTACTCAGTCAAAGTCCTGACAAAGAGAGACTTGAAAAGGCTCAACAGGATGCTTTGAAGTGTAATATTATGCCATCCACATGTGTTAACTCATTTTTGAAATCCCTGGTTTAGTTTTTCTGCTGAAGTAAAATTTATCTGCACCATTTGGCAGGACGAAGATGATGCTTGGACTGTAACTTCCAGAATTTGTCATTGAAGCAAACAGTTTCAGAAGATGTGTAAGAAGTACACACAGAATCGTGGTGCAAGCTTTCCAGTCAGTAAGTACTTCACTCTTTCTGCAAAAAGTCTTAACCTTCCAGAGTACGCTTTCTCTTCCACAAATACAGCTGACACAGCAGAAAACAGCTGGGATTTTCTGTAAATATAAAACTCAGACAATTAACTCATGTACAACACACACGTCATCATATTCATTTGCCATTTTCATGGTGGCTTGTCCTTTCTACATTTTATTATTCATTTATGATAGCTATTATATGCCTTTCAGAGTCTATCTGGCTCTCCTGAGGAATATTTATGACTATTATAGAGCTCTTATGAGAAGACCCAACGATAGTTATTGCGGAAACTCTGTGAAATGCTACATTAGTGCAGAGATATGCTGGTAGTAAAATACCTGAACTTGTTTCAAAGTATCCCTTGATGGAAATTAAAAGACAGGCGGCTTCTGGTGAGGTTCTGTATCTCCTCTAACCCCGTCACCTCAGAGAACTGAGTAGTTCTGATTGGGAGTTTAGTATTCAGTGGCTGCAGCTGGTGCCTGAAAGCAAGAGATTTTGGAAAAGCTTCCAATGGAAAGAAAGAAGGAAAAAAAAAAAAAAAGATTTTTAAAGGTATTTGCTGTAGCAGTAACACGGCAGAAATAAAAATGTAAAGAATATAGGAGAAAATAGAAGGCCTAAAGATGTGCCTTATGACACTCAGGGACACCTTTATTATCCTTTACCTCTCTACCTCCTTCTATTTCAAAGAAGGAAGGGTGGTGTCTTGAAGTGAATCTGAGTATTGCAGTACTGCATCACCTTCTGGGAGGGAGAGAATCTGGAAGGAAAAGAAAGAAACTGGGGGAGGAAGGAGAAGGGCATAGCTTTCACTGTTTTTTTTTAATCAGTGTCTAATTTCACCCCTGTTTCAATAAATAACCATGAAGCAAACTGCTGAATCATTTTTGTTTAATCCATGGACATTGAAATCTTTGCTATGTCTCTAACCTATTTTTTAGCCTCTCTGTGTAAAGAACAAGTGGCCATTTCAATTTAGAACTAGGAGATTTTCTGGCATATAAGTGGTTGTTATAGGAGCAAATATGCTATGCTGCCAGGGAATTAACCTGGGGGAATATCTTGGATGGAAGGTGAAAGAAAAGAATTTATCAGGACAGAAAAATTAAAGAAAGAAAATCAACAAAGTGAGAAAATTAAAATAAATGTGAAATCAAAGGCTTGATAATACATAAATACAATATAAATATAAAACTTCCCAATCTGGGTGCAAATATTAACTGTACCTTATATAGAACATAAATTCCTGTGATGGGTTCACGTCCTGTGAATGCAAGTACGTTCCATTATGCAGGTGCCTTATGCTCAATACATTTGTTCCCGTGAAATCTGTGCTATGTGTTACACAATATCCTTATTATCTTTTCAGAACACAATCAGAACTTAGTTTTTGTTCAGTGCCTGAAAATTTTTATTTATTTATGTTGGCTGGGCTTTAAGCAGTTTAGGGAAGAAAGCTGTGTATTGTCTTTGAATGCAGTTTAATGCCATCTTGGACCATGCCAGCAATTATCTTGTGTAGGAATTCCTTTGTCTATTTGAGGAAAGCTAAAGAGAGGCATTTGCAAAGACAGCAATTTACAACAGGAAAGCTAGTCTCCACAGGTATCTTCCTTAATCAAAGAAGAGGAGCAGGTTCCACAAAAGAGATGTTTCATAACAAGAGGCTCTTAATTATCACCAAAGGTGTCCTCCTCCACTGAGGGTGCCTAAGAAGATTCTCCTTCATAGGTAGAAGTCAGTTTTTTTGACTGACCCTTCAAAGGCTTATCACATTTCATTACAAGAAGTTCCTCTTAAAATATTTCTTGACATGGAGTGTGTTTTAGTTTTTAGTGCTCTAGATTTCTATTTCTTTCTCCTTAGTGGGATATTTTCCTATACCTCTTACTGCCAGTTATAGGACATTGCTTTTATTCAAAGTATTAGTAAAAAGTGTTCTTTTAATACCAGAGTGAGCATCTCATCACAGGAACAAAATATTAACCCCACTTTCCTGTACCCCTGACTGTTAGCTGCCTGCAAGAGGGATTACTTTTTGCTTCTGATTCTTAGGCAAAACCCAGCAGATTGCCCATATTTAGCCAACATCAAAGAAAAAAAACCACAACCAACAAAACAAAACAAAACAAAAACCAAACGAAAACACATAATGATTTATCAAATAAATTATTTGAAGTCAATATTGTCAGTTTACTCTAGCTGAGGATCTGGCCCTGAGTGTTTGTTAAGTGCGGGATTAAGTGTAAATAAATCACATTGCACCGTTGGAGTGTATGGTAATTGGGTTATTTTGTTTTCTGAATTCCCTGTCTTTTGCTCTTCTGGTTTACTTTAATTAACAAACAGCATGAAGCTTTTCAAACCTGTCCTTGATGTTCATTGAGGAAGAGGGAGAGCAAATGCCAAACTTTAACCTACAATTCATCACAAATAGTGAGATACCTTATAGGAGGTAGCAGAAAATATATTAATTCACATTTAAATTAAGTGTTTCAAATAATGATTTAATTGAGAATTAATAAGCCAGTTATTGCAGGTTAATTAAATGCCACTTGATGATTAAAAACATATTATTTATTCAGATTAACAACTATTAGGCAGTAGTGTAGCCCCACACCCTGCTGTGACTTATTACTTTAAAAGATTCTGTCAATGTATTTCTCATTTTCAGGCTTGGGTTTTTTTTTTAGTCTGTTGCTGTTTATAACACCTTGAAAACACTATGAGAGCACAACCCAAAATTCTTAGCATAAGATTGTTTTCCCCTAACATAGACTGTTTGTTTATTTTTGGTATAAGTGCTTCTAAAAGTTCAGCTATAGTAATTGTAAGGAAATCACCACTGAAATATTGCAAGTGCTACACATATGCATATTTATATAAAACAAAGAGGAAATTTGCAAAGGGATGAAAAAACAGAAATGAAATAAATCAAATATTTAATCGGTAGGCTTCCAAAGAACTCTTTTGATTTACCTCATGGGCCATACCCAGTTAATTTTCAGTAGAGCTGTACAACCATACGTTCAGATGTGATGTGTGAATACTGCCTTGTGGTGGTCAGAAGTGGGTGTTGGAAAAACAAGGAGCAGTAACTTTTGTTTGTCACCTATGTTGCAATCTTTCTTTCTCTTCCACATATTCTTTTGTGAAAACCTTTTTAACAGTGCATTAATGCTTATGTTGTGCTGTGTTGATAGGTTATTTAGAATTCCTGTAGATGAAAGATTACCATAATAGAGCAAACTTTTCATCCATACTAATGCACAGTATGAGCACCATCTTTTCCTGTCGTAAATCCAAAACAACATTAAAGCTAAGCAACAGTACAAATCAGTTTTGCATGCACGACAGGACAGCAGGGTTCACCCACCTTCCGTTTGGACAAGAAACTGCAGCCTGGCAGGTAGATTGTTACAACTATTTAGTTTTGGAAAGATTGCACAACTTCCATGAGGTGAGGAAAGTGGCAGAGTCATGTATGCGTGTATCGGTTCTTTCCCACTTTTGCTGAAGTGATTCTCATCTTGCTCAATAAACTACCGTTGAACAAAAAGATTTTATACCACAGAACACAGGCACCAAGTTTCCTCCTGCCTCTTCACAACACCTCTTAGTGTTTTTACAACACCTTTTTGCTTGCAGTAAAAAGGTTTGCTTCTGTTTTTCGATAGAAAACACTGATGAGAGATTCCAGTACCAATACATGCATATTTATTTAAATGATTTCGGGATCCAAATTTGATGTTAGGAATTTAGAAACTAGAAAAGTAAGTATTTGTATTACCTTTAGAAAGCTAAAGGATATTATATGTATTTTTTTTTTCGGGGTAGCTTCACTGAGATCTAGAATTTACATGCAGCAGCCTGTAAGTGAGCTTGAGAAATACTGGGCAGTGTCTCCCTTATCGTCAGCTATCTTAACATGCAATTTGTTTATCCTGTTTTGACATGGAACACAGTTGTTCAGCCCAGCTTAAATTAAAAAGTTAGTAAAGACAGGAACCAATCAAAAGATGAATTTACTGTGATTTATATCAAAGTTCTTCACCCAAAGTGAGGCAGAGAAAATAATTCTATGAGCTTGTTTACAACTACTGTGTAGAGTCGCATGCCAAAAGCATAAAACACAGTTTCTTTTCACTGCCATGAACTGCATTGCCATTCCTATTCTATAAAATAAATAAACAAGTATGTAAACCCACACCATCAAAGACAGTAGGAATGGTGTCACGTTGACTGGAAAACATTTTACACCAGCATACACAGCTGTTATGACTTCTGAGCCAACAATGAAACAAAGAACCAAGTCCCCTTCCAGCCTTCTCTAAAGTCAAGGATGGCTTAATGAATAGCATTTTGCTATTACATTTATAAACCATCCTGTTAACAGTACAGTAGTTGAGTTTAAAGTTATTTTACAGAAACAAAATCTTTGTAATCTATCTCAGGCATTAAGGAAAAGACAAACTTAAAAAGGAAAGAGTCTTGAGAAAAGAATCAATTACACTAGCTTATGTTCCCTCAAACTCACTGACTCTTAAGCTCGAGGAGGAGACTGTTAATAGGTTTGTTTTCACAGCAGTTGGGTGTGTAAGTGCTTTCTCCAGGGGTCAGGAAGGCCAGTCTTTCCTAAGCGTAACAGGCAATAGAGAAAATGCGAGCTACCATGCTGAACAAGACAAAGGACCTTTTCTTGATGAAAAAGTCAGCAAGAAGAGAGGAGAATGTAGTGTCACTTGTTTTACTTTTCCTTCAGATTGCTCTAGCAGACAGTTTCAGTAACTTCTCAGGTCTCTGGAGTACTCATGAAAGACTATGAAAGGATGCAAATGCTATATGTCAATAGATCTCAGGATCTTCATATTTCTTGGGTTAAACAGCTGAAACTATTTTAATATAAGGGTATTTAAACACTTAAGGTATGTCCATTTCTAAACATATAAGACTGGATACTCTTACAGTGCCATTTTGTGTAGCTGTATGTGCCATACAGCTGTTGTGGATATGACTCTCATGTACTTCTTCAACTTTCCAAGACTCACTGAAAACTATAAATTGCAATCAGGTTTCCAGCAGGTTGGTATACCTCAGAGCATGCTCTGCAAACCTCAGCTTGTCCTAAAACTACCGCAACAGACACTAAAATGAAGGAGCAATTAGTTCACAGATCACTTGTAAAATGAATTGTCTCAGTTTTATTAAAAAGTCAGTGGATAAGGGTGCAGGTGGTGGTGGAAATAGAGAACAGAAGTATTCAAATAGTTGAAAATAGATTGTCATATATTTTTTCTGTACCACTTTGTATCCATACCATTAATGACTGAAATCAATGCTGTTTGAAAGCTGTGCAATGGTGTAAAGCCAAAAATAAGTTTCAGCCTTAAAGAAGCACATATTAAAATACTAAGACATCCATACCTTTTACTATTATTTAATTCAAATAATATGGTTGAATTCTACACATATTATTCACTTTATTTATGTTTCCTTACCATTTTACATTTCCCTGAATACAAAGGATAATTACCAATCAGTCATTTAGATTTTAATAATTCCAATTTTGTTGTTCTCATATATTTAAAAGATATTCTAATATATTCACTTAAGCAAAATACTGAAATTCAAAGGAAACAATTCATGTGGGTTTAGAATTTTTTTAAATAACATGTACGTATTGCTGACAGATAATAAATAGAAGAGCAATTTTGCAGACTTCTGTAATTTCAGAAGTACCCCATTACACAGTATTCATAGGGTCTTTTTGCCTTCCTTTCTTCTGTTTTTTGTTTGTTTGTTTGTTTGTTTTTTACTGTGTTTCTACAGCTTTGTCCCAAATTTTCTCAAATTGTGCTACAATATTGCAAAAACAACCTGTTTTATTTATTTTTAAGAATTCTGTAACTCTTTCTTGATACTGTTTTAAAAAGTACTCAGATGAAAACAAGAAGGGTGAAAATGAGAAAGAACTTCATGAGATACAGAACTAAAGAATTCCAGTCCCTGATTGATAGATATTTAACGCTTGGCCATTTAAGAAACCAAGATAAAGAGGAAAGGATGAACACCCAGCCCCCAGAGTAAATGCCATTCTTTTTTATTATTATTATTATTTTCAACAATAAGAAATGCTATGAGAGAAAATGACAGTAAAAATATTTTTTTTTAAATTGGAAAAATAAATTAAAATTTCAATATGCAACAAAAAAAAATTTCTTTTTAAAATCATTCCATCAAAATGTGTTATATACAATGATATTTTATTGAAAAAATGTTTATTGGAAGGCACATTCTTCAGGGAGGACGTCACCATTCAAGACATCTTTGTCAGCTCTAGTGGAAGTATTTTTTTTTGACATTTTGTGTAATCAATTTTTATGTAGAATTTTGTTTACACTTCGAACAATTTGAATATTGTTATTTGCAAATGATTAGTTAGAAAGGCTTAGATTCTCCCCTAAGAACACTAGAACTGCATGTCAGTATTAAATCCCTATTCATTGTTTTTCAGCCTAAAGATTTAAAATTGTTCCTGTCCTCCCATAATCATTAAGGTAGATTGGTAAACTGCCCAATAGACCTACCTATCTGGAGTATAGCTCACAGGGAGGCTACATGGTCAAAAAAGGACGTGGCAATTAAAAAACGATTGTTCAAAGTGTTACTGTATTGCTACAAAAAGATCTGCTGCCAGCAAAATACTCTGACCCAGAGCAACAGATAGTTTGCGTATGTAGGCAAGAATACATTTTCTGTGTGAAGCAAATCCTGTGACCTGACTGACATCTTCCCGTACAAATCTGTCCTCTCATTTTCCTACTGACACAGTTTTATTCTTGAGCTTAATTGAATCTCATGTCTGCAGCCTTGGCTGCTCTTCTTCTCCTTCAGACCTTTTTCTTCTGGCTCTAATTTTTCTCTGCATACATTTTCTCGCAACTGTCTGCACTTTCTCCTTTCCTGTGGCTCACCCTTTTCTCTCTGTAATTCTCCTGCTGCTTCTCCATCAGAGGAGAAGTTCCTTAGCTGTTGTCCTTGAGTGCAGCAGCACATTGTGGTGACCCCCTCTCACCGTAGCAGCACTTGACCATACTCATCTTCCTTGAAGTAACATTTCCATCCACAGAAGAGCAGTTACAAAACCACCAAATTATTACTGTATATTTCAATGAACTCTCCTTTCATGATGAAAAAAAATCACTGTACAATAGTACTTTCCAGATGAAACATTTTCATCTTTTAAAGCATTCTTCTTTAAAGATTTCCTTTGATTTCACTTCAGACTTACAAACTGAAAATAAATTAAAATTTTAAATTTTTGTTCTTTGTTTAATTCTTTAGTTTTACGCTGACAATAATGCTCAACTTCCTACTTTTTAGCATATTTTTGAATAGTAACAACTAATAGTTGTGGATTAAAAGCAAAAGTTTACTTCTCATTTTTTGTCACAATGGACAGAAACCTGAACACTCCTATGATGGATTTATGAGGGGAAGAAGGGAGGAAAAAAGGGGTCATTAAGTTTTTTAGCAGTCTGTTTGCCATTCCTTTTCTGTGGCCGAGAAAAGCATAACTTGCTGGTATAGCTCCTGCCATATTTTTGCTAATCTTAGCTGCCAGACTGAAGCTGACAGAAAGGATCTGTGCTGCTGTGCTATGAACATCAGTAACTCTAGTGCTACGGCAGGGTCTGGGAAATTAATTAAAAAAGAACCCTCCCACCTGGAAGGTTATATGATGCGGGAGGGTCCTTAACTTACATGGGTAGAGGAATAAGGGGTAGAAAAGGGGGAATGCCTCATTAACATAGGCCGGCCACCAGAAGAGAATAATTTGCCTCCCTCTGTTGAACATTCATTGAGACTTTCATGTCAAAACTAAGGCTATATTTTGCAGATTCTTTTGATTTATTTAAGGTCTTATTTATGGTTTTTCCCATATATGTGCATGGCTGAGTTTGTTGTTCAGATGCACAGATGTGTTTATCATCACAAAATCCCTTGCTTTAGCCTTTACAATTACAGTCTTTCCCTGCTTATACTTGGAATGGTATCTCAGACATCATTTTTGTGTCCTGTTCCTTTGTCCATGAAACTAAGTTCTTTCTGTCATGGTTTTCCTGTATTTCCTTTATATCTGTTTCACAGAATCACAGAATTGTAGGGGCTGGAAGGGACCTTCAGAGATCATCTAGTCCAATCCCTCTGCCAAAGCAGGTTCATGTAGAGCAGGCTGGACAGGAACGCGTCCGGGCAGGTTTTAAATATCTCTGGGGAAGGAGACTCCACAACCTCTCTGGGCAGCCTGTTCCAGTGCTCTGTTACCCTCAAAGAAGTTTTTCCTCATGTTAAGATGGAATTTCCTGTTTTCTAACTTGTGCCCATTGCCCCTTGTCCTGTCACTGGGCACCACTGAGAAAAGTCTGACCCCATTCACTTGACACCCTCCCTTTAGATATTTATAAGCATTGACGAGATGCCCTCTCAGCCTTCTCTTCTTCAGAATAAACAGACCCAGGTCTCTCAGCCTTTCCTCATAAGACAGGTGCTCCAGTCCCTTGATTATCTTTGTAGTCTTCTGCTGGACTCTCTCCAGTAGTTCCTGGTCCTTCTTCAATGGGGGACCCAGAACTGGACACAGTACTCCAGATGTGGCCTTACCAGGGCAGAGTAAAGGGGAAGGATGATGTCCCTCGACTTGCGGGCTACAATCTTTTCAATGCACCCCAGAGAGACCATCGGCCTTCTTGGACACGAGGACACATTGCTGGCTTATGGTCAACCTTTTGTCCATCAGGACTCCCAGGTCTCTTTCTACAGAGCTGCTTTCCAGCAGGTCAACCCCTAACCTGTACTGGTGTATGGGCATTTTCCTACCTAGGTGTAGGACCCTACAGTTTCCCTTGTTGAATTTCATTTTAATGTTCTTTGTCTTAGCCTTTGGTTTTGAGCTTTCAGGGAAACAATCCATCTATTCTGACTGAACAGTACCAAGAAGCATAAATTCCTCAAAGGGGCTGCCAATTTGTAAACTAGGACTGCTAGCAAAGCAACAACTTCAAGTCAGAATGAATAAATCTAGCAAGTGAGAGATTCTCCAAGGTATCTACTCTTAATACTGCCATTTAATTAGTATTTTATAAAAAATTAGACTTACATTGTGCTGGGCTAAAGACATCTGTATAACATCTTTGACCTAATGTGTCATCAAGTTCTTGATTAAGTTTCTTTCTATGCAAGGATGAATTTTTCATCATGTCCAACCATTTGAATGACTGTGGTTCAAATAACTGACCAATTGTCTTATACCAAACTTCCTTGACATATTTCTCTCTCTTCTGTTAGGTTCTCAATAACTTTTCTTCAAATTCTCCTTGAAGGAACAGGGTACAAAGTATTTTAATGTCTCTATATAAATACAGATACTGTTGGCAAATCATAACACTAATAATATTGTTGGAAGTTTAGAGATTCCATCATTGTCTGAGGAAGGCAGTATCCCTGAGCAACATAAAAGTTCAAATAGAGAATCCCTTTACTTATGTATGCCTCTTAAATATCCTTAAGGAAAAACAGGTTGCAAAAAGGCCTGTTTGGCAGCCTGCACAAAACAGAAGATGTTCTCCTATTTGTGAGATGTCTACCTATATTTTTTTCCTCCTCCTTTCACTATTTATTACATCTTTTTTAGTGTCATAGGCTCTTTTAGCCCATCTTCTAGCTAAGGGAACTACTAGACAATTGTAATCTTTTAGTTTTGCCCCATGCAGGTCTGAACTGTTTTACCCTGTTATGGTGATGGAGGGTTTCCACGTGGCTAAACTTCAGCTTCCAAGAGTTCTGGATTAGAAACAGTGTGGATGTTTCCCCTTCATGCTCCCTGTACACATAGGTGTAAGTCAGAATGTTATCTTGCAATCAGAGAAACCATTCAACAGTTCTAGTCAGTTTATTTTCTGTTTAGTGTTTGTTTAAAATTAAAATGATCTATTCTATATCTATATGATGAAAAATATCTTCTGGCAAAATATTCACAAGCTTATAGACAGATGAGTTCTTAGTTTATATCTTCCCTTTCAACATTCCCTGCCTCAGAAAAAAATATTCTTATCTAAGGAGGCTATGTTCTCTTTGTGGTGGTATTTTTTTTTTTTCCTCCCAAGTACCTGTAATTACCGAATGTTGGCCAATATACTCACTTAATCTTTTCAATGTGTTAACTGTTGCTTTATCTATCCACACAGATAGAAGCTGATTTTGCACTACTTGAATTTTGTAAATTGATGCTGCCAGGAACTGCTTTACAAGTGCTATTGAACTTTCACTGGATGAGATAACTTAGATCTTTGTTAATTCCATAGAATAATTAAGATTCCCCGTAAGTGGAAACCTTGGACAGGTATACGATGCTTAGAAGTACAAAAGCTGTTCAAGAATCATTATCATATCAATGCAGTACATTGATATAATTGTAAAATAGAAATATGCCAGTTAACAGAGCAGTTATAAAACAGTTTGAGCTGTTTCAGCAAGATGCATGCTGACCTCGGACTATAGCAAATAATCTCCTGTTACTTACATGACATTTTCTTTCAGAGCCCATGTTCCACTCTGTGACCCACTTTTCCTACTTTATTAATTCAAAAAATACAATATAGTATGTGAGAAAGAGCCAGTTTTGATGAATGTCACTGGCCCATTGCTTAGGTTACCAGGGAAATTTTCCCTTTGGTGAGCACATGTTCTGAAAACATTTTATGTTTCCATTTTATAATTGCATCCATTTGCTTTGTTTCTATGCGATAAGATACATTCCACCAAAATCTGGCCTTAATTTGCCTACCCTTGCCTAGCCTTTAACCACCTGAAACTCATCTGTCCCGTACAGTCATAAAACCTACTTAATTAGTCTGACTATCTGGACATGTAGGTGCTTAGGTTTATTAGGCGTCTCCTTCTTTCCTAGGCAGTCATTTCAGCAATGCCCATACATGATCACAGGTGGGAATGGGATCCTGTCTCCTGTCTACTAATCCACTAATCCTAATTTTTTCCTCCGTCTCTAGAGCTGTCTGAAAAGTCATTGTATAGTCATGTCTAATATTAGCTTTCTTTGAGAGACTAGACAGTTGATTCTGTTCACTCTTTGTATAATACTTCAGTTGGTTATAGTAGGGGAGACAGAACTGGAGTTCCAGAGAAACTTTTTGAGGGATCTGGATGATCAATTTATGCTTAAAGTTATAAATCAGAGTAGATGAATACTGATAATCTTCCTCCTTACTTCTTTCTTTACATTTCCACCAATGAAAAGGGATTAATATTATTTTGTTTTCTTTATCTCTTCATAGTTTACACATTTTTGTAAGATTATATTTTTTAATCACAGGACATAGAATTTGAAGTAGAGCTATAACGCAAATATTAAATGATGACAATGGCATATTACTATTCATTTTTTATTTCCAAATTCGAAGGAAACTCCTATAAGCATACTGCTACTTATGGAATTTAAATGAGAGCAAGAGATAGATTACTGTGAAAATATAGATATATATAAGTCTTTCCCCAGAAGTAGGCCATGTAGTAGCTTGATTTTTATGGTATGCTTAGTTGTCATAGGCTGCTTTGAAACCAGGTTAGACACACTCTACATGCTCTGGCTTTAGCCTATGTAATCTTAGCACAGGCTAATGTGTATGATACAGTGCATGCTGTAAGTCAGTGCAAAACACCATGGAGAAGATAGATCTCTGTTATAGGAGCTCTTACTGTATTCATATGATTCTGAAATTTATACTCAAAAGAGAGAATATTCTCATTAAAATAAAATGGCAAAATATGGTACTGGTAAAACAATGATTTGGTGTGTATGTTTAAATGTGTATATAGGCGAGACTAAGAAAAATTGGTAGATATAAATTTAGGTCATAGTATTAAAAAATTACAAAGGGGTTTTAAATACTTTGAATTGTAATGACATCCACACCTGGGATTCAATCCTGAAATGTTGTTTCAATTAAGTTAAAATCAGTAGCCTTAACATTTTAGCTTTTAACTTTTCAACAGCCAGAGAACTGGCAGACAATTAATTTAGTTCTTTAGTTAGTAGGGAGTTAAATTCCAAAACATAACCACACAACATATGGGATATATAATTCCAAGCATAATAAATGTAAAAAAGCCATTGCAAATAAAAAGTAAAATGCATTTCTAATATTCCATAGCAAGGAGTTTTATTGAGACAGCAACACGCTGAAAAGCAGCTTCCTAAAGCAAGTGTCACGAAAACTTTCTTTATTTCAGCTAGAATTCTGGAATGCAAAGGGTCAAAGAATCCAAGAGATTTCATAACTTCTCATACATCAGTGAGAAAACCTTAGGGCTGACGCAAGCTGATGAACCAAAATTTAATGTAATATGGTCACTCCATTTTGTACTGATTACAGTCCAAGCAGCTGCATCCTGCCCTATCAGTTATTCTTCTCAGAATGCTGCACTATTTCTAGTGACAAGAGGCATACTATCAAACGGATGAAAATATATCCGTTAGGACAGGCAAAAAACAAGGACAAACTGGAAATATTAAAAAGAAATAAAATGAAGAAACCCCCTTGTCTAGCTGCTTACATTTACTAACAAAGAAAATGTTTTCAAAGACTTTTAGAAGCTTGATCTACATTGAATACAACATTGTAGCTGTAAGAACATTTTTTAAAATTTAGCAAGCTTTTAGTTTTTTATATGTAAGACCTATAATATCAATAATGAATAATACAGCATACTTTTAGAAATGTATAGATGTGGCCTAACTCTGCTGCCAGTAGTCCAATGCTGAACTATTATATTTTTTAAACCTTCTAAATACATTTAAACAATGTATTTGGTGCTCATTCATCAAAATTCTGCTGTTCTCTGAAAAGGGAATGAGTTTTGTAAAAGCTAGCTATTTTATGATATTTTATCCAATCCATTATCTATTCAAAGGAATAGGAAAGCAAAACAGGGATTAATTCTCAGCAATGAAAATGTAAAGAAGTGGAGCGGAACCCTGAGGAGCAGGTAGGTTAGAATGCTTTCAAATTATTTAACCTGAGTCTTATGATCGTCTCCATGCAAATCTCCCCAACTGGTATCTGTTGGACTTAGATTGATAACAATACACATAACCCTTGAGTTATGGGTTCCATGCAGTGCAGATAAGGTGATACCTTCTATCAAAATAACAAGTAGATTTTTGTTAGAACAGTAAATAATAGGGAATCTTTGGACTCAAGAGTCATTTTCTCGTACGGAAACACAGAACAATAAACACAGACTTGGGATAGTAAATGGACTGAATTTGTATTCCTGATTAAAAAAAAAATTCTACTGTATTCACTAACATTATTCCCTCAAACACAAATTCAATATCAGGACATTTTCTAGTCTGTTCTTACTTTTTGCAAGACTGCAATGTCACTGAATAAGGGCAATCATTTAAGGAAAAAAAAATCAGCAAATTATAAGGTCCCATGAGAAAACTCAGCAATTTTTTTTTTTTCCTTTAGAACAGAATGCTCTGGTCAGGTCTCAGATAAACCTCGTCTAACTTTTAAATCTGTTGCCATTCTGAAAACAGCCCTTGTAAACTGTCAAGTGCATGTTTTCCAAATTCAAATGAGAAAAATAATTTTCTCTTATCACTTGACTGGGCTCTGGGTGTTCTCTGCTTGCAGAAGTAGTCAATAAAGAAGGCATACCATAAATCACTTTTTATTTTATGTGATACCCTCTGTTATTTTGTGGTTAAGTCCAGGCTGTACAATCAGAGGGAATTAACATAACTTTCAAAGGCATTCATTAAATTTGACAACTTCTTTTATATTGATACATGTCAACTGCTCACTGGTCAAGTCAACTTGTTTCCATATGGGATCAGTTGCAGTTGTTTTAAGTTTTATTGAAGAAAATCCTTTCCTTACAATATGAATCACAAAGTTCAACTAATGTACATTAGAGAACTAAGATCAAATTAGATATTTTAATTTATGCCAGCTGGGCCACATAAGGTTCACTTCCTTTTCCAACGGTGACAATCTAACATGGCTGTCACTCTACACAGGTGAGGTATTATGACAGCTTTAAACTCATCAGGTACAGTATCATGCAGAGGATTTACATCATTTGTCCTACTTCTTCATTTACTACTTTAATAAATTGGATATGCTTAGTTTACCATTTTAACATAGCTAGTTTTCAGTTAAGTCTCAGTAAACATTTATTATAAAATACCATCTTCTGAAGACAGGACAATTTTATGGTCTTGACTGTGTGTGAATACAGATACACAATTTTTGTCCAGTTGACTGTGTCATAATAATACATTGTACATGTCTTCTTTAATCTAGTATAGGAACTAATACTTTCACATTTCTCAAGAAATGTATATAGATATTTTTCTTTCTTTCTTTCCTACAGCCTTGTTCAATGTCCTTATGCAAGATAACATCCTGGTACTGTCTTCATTTCCACTGTAACTTATCACTACATGAAATTATTTGTTTACATGCTAAGAACAGGCTATCATACAGAAGAAACATGATCAAAACTGAGAATGAGAAGGTTAATTTTTTTAATTTGGCAAAATTTTTAAGAAGGTAGAAATTTACAAAAAATAATTTATATTAACATATCTTCTAACATGTGCTATTGGAAGGCAGCTGTTCTGCATTGTCACAGGGTGGCACAGACCTTAACTATGTCAAAAGACTTAAATATTGAGACTGGAGCAAACCATCTCACAGTATCTATCCATTGATAACATCAGGATTGTATCCAGCTTCAATATGGTCAGCACAACTGCTCAACTGTAAGGTTACTGCCATGTCACATTTCTACACGCTGCCTAAAGACATGTTGATGGGTTGGCTACAGCCCCAGAATCTTACCTTCACCTCAGCAAAACTGTCCTGAAGTGTCACTGAGAGTTGTACATCAATATGTTCTGCTCTTCCTAATGACCAGTCTTCTGGCCAGATCTTTACAGTGATTTTATTAAGCAATCATGGTGTGTTTTGTAAGCAGTATTGAACTTTCCCTGGCTGAAATTGGTTTTTTCCTTTGTTAATTCCACAGAAATTATTTATATTATTGCAATCCTTGAGCAGGTGGAGTGGATGAAGTTAGCAAATAAAGTTCTTGAGTCATTAGTCAGCTAAATGCAGCATAACAATACAAGTAAATGTAGAAATATACTGTGTAACTAACCAAGCATAAAATAATTTGGTTTGCATCTAGGAAACTATCCACCTGACAAAGTATTCTGGCTGTACCTGCAGTGGTCTGTTGATGACTTATTCACATTGTGAACAGGCTTCCCTGAGCCCACTAGGAAAAGCTGTAATGTTAATTGCTATTCCATCCTAGAATAGAAAATGGCTGAAAACTAGTCAATAATTATTAAAGTGCTGCACTTCAGGATACTATGATGAAAACTGTGCAAAAACAAATAAAGACGTAGCTATGCACTGAAAAGCTTAAACAAATTAGTTGAATACTCCTATACTCATATGTCATTCTGCTTTCTCCCCCTTAATTCTGACATGTTGGAGACATAAATACTGTGGAAGAGGAGTGGATAAAGAAAAGCTGGATGAGGTGCAGAATATATCCAGACAGATTTCAGAAGAAAAAGAAAAAACTTAAAAGTGAGATGACGAAGAGAGATGAGTATTCTAAATCACGAGTCGAGACCAAATTTTTGTGCCAAGAAAAATGGGTTTAATCTAGCAGCCTGATCAAGATGTTGATAGATATTTCAGAAAAAAAATATACTAAACAAATATGCCTGTACCATAAACTCTACCTTTTTTCTTTTTTTTTCTTTCTTTTTTTTTCTTTCTTTTTTTTTCTTTCTTTTTTTTTTCTTTCTTTTTTTTTTTTTTCCTTCCTCTGGTCTGTTAGAGGGGAAAAAAGTGAATTCTTTGGTCATGAAAATAGCAAAATTGGTAGAGTCAAAATTTAGAACCAGAAATATATAACCACATTTTGCGCAAACCCACACTTAAGCTGCATATGATCCCACAGCTACCATGTCTTCAAGTCAGAAGCCAGCCTTCATTCCTTTCTATTCATCAGCATCTGAGCTGGGATGGTCAACACAGGATTTCAAACTGTGGAAGTTGTGGAAACTGCTTTACGATGCTGGCATCCCACGCATTCCCTCAATCCACAAATCATTGTTGAAAATAACTTCTTGAAAAAGAAAATGAGCCTAGACTCGACTTCTTTTCATTGCTGGATACTTTATGCTTATGACTATCAAACTATAACAGTTTCTACCATGCAAAAGATAAAACTAGCTTTATTAAGTAAGGTCAATGAAGTTGTAGCGATGACATGACATGATTTAACAATAAAATTAGCTGAACATTTTTAGAGAAAAAAAAATCTTTTGCAGAAAATGTTGATTCATCAAGCCCAAAATCTTAAGCAACTGGGTTATATTCAGTAGAAACCTCTCTGGTTTCCTCACAGATATTCTTCTAAGCTTTCAGGTGAAAACGATTCTCTAGAGCTGCAAGGCAATTTCACAATGTGGACTTTAGGCAGATGCTTAAATCTTTTGCTATTCTGAAAAACACAGAATGAGTCATTTCCATGTAGCAGAGGGGAAAAATCTTTATAAAATTCCCCCTACACTCTAACATAGTCTGGGATAAAAATAGTGAAAGAGAAAAAAATCATACAGATTTCATTTTGACATTTCCAAAATGGACTGCTTCAAATCAATAGCATTAAAAATCTCAACATTTTCAACTTTTCAGTCTCATACTTTTTAACTTTTTGTTTCAAAGTATCATTACTTTGTTTTAAAATTGCACCAGATAAAGAGGAAAATAGGTAAAAGTCTAAAAAACACAAATGAAAATGTTTTGTTGCAGATCAAACAAAATGTCTCTATTTGACAAATGTGACATTAGTGATCTTTAGTATCTCTGTGAAAACTTGTCAAAATTCTCTTTTTCAACCCAAGTCAAGCATTTTTATGACTCTTTTCTCCCAGTTTTCATAAATAATAATAAAAAATAATAATCCAGTACTTGCTTAGTATATTGGGTATACATGGCAAGATTCGAGGGGTGTATGAGTGGAGCTGCAGGGGCAGCCTCTGTAAGGAGAGGCTGGGGCTACCCTACGCCAGGCACAGCCATTTCCAGACAGCTCCAGTGGACCCACTGCAGGGCACAGCTGAGCCCCTCGGCCAAGATTGTGCCACCTCTGAGAATATTGAATAAAGAGTAAAACACCAGACAAGTAGAGGAGCAGGGGGATGGGGGGAATGGGGGGAAGCGAAGAGTGAGAAACAATGGAGGAAACAGTAGATCAGAGAAGGAAGAGGGGGAGGACATGCTCCAGGCACCAGAACAGAGATTCCCTGCAGTCCCTGGAAGATTCACGCAGGAGCAGGGGAAAAATGTGAGAAGGAAGCAGCGGCAGAGAGGAGCCGTTGTGGTCTGACTCAACCCCCCAGTCCCCAACCCAAGTGTACCAGATAGATGAGTCTGCCACAAAGGGGGGCGGTTGAGCCTGACAAAGCAAGCAGGAAAGGTATGGTTTAGTGTTTGTTTTTGTCACTCCCCAAATCTATTTTATTTGGCAACATTTTTTATTTTTTTTCCCCAAGACAAGTCTGTTTCGCCCATGACAGTAACTGGTAAGCAATCTCCCTGTCTTTATTTTGACTCAGAATCCTTCTGTTCCTGTTTTCTCCCCATGTCCTATAGAGGGTGGGGAGTAAGTGAGCAGCTGGGTGGGCATTTATCTGATAGCTAAGGATATCTCATCACACTCAGGTCTATTTAAAGGGTTCATTACCCTTCAAGGAAGAAAAAACAAAATAATATTTTTGAAATATTACTCAGAGAAGGGAAAATGTACTAAAATTTTTGTTTGTGTCGATGTATTTAACCAAATTGGAGAATAAAGTTCAGCTATTATGCAGATTACCTTTCCAACATAGGGAGCAGAGTGGAGGTACTTTACATCCTAAGGAGTCTGGGCTTTTTGTCACTTCTCTGGAGCTGTCCTGTAAAAGACGTGTTCACACTATGTACTGGTACTCAGGACCAGGCTGTGTACTATGTGGCATTTTCAGTCAATGCCATTAGCACAAAGAACTAACTTTCCTTTTTTTTTTCCCTTCAGTACATGAATCTGACAGCCACTTTAACAGGTATCCTTCCTTTTTTTTTTTTTTTTTTTTCCATAGACAAAGTCTTAAAAGCAGGGGAGGATAACGACAAAGAAGATTTGGTGCTCAAACAGTATAGTATCAGCATCCCTGACTCTGAACAAGAGGGTCAGAAAAGCAATAAAGAACTACATATCCTCTGCCTTTCTTTCACATTCCTTTGATTAGAAAATATGGCCAGAAATTTCCATAATTACTTGATACATAAATAAATAGCTTATGCCCTCTACTGTGAAAATCCAAGGTCTATCTTTTGAACCAGCTCACATCTCTTCTTTGTGGGCCAGCTTCAGTGTTTGCACGCAGTAACACAGTATAAATTATGCAGGGGTAATGATTCAAGAACTCAGGAAGGACTTTAAAAAACTTACTGTCTGCAAGGCACACCTGTGCTTCTTTACTTATTAATATGCATTTTTTTGTTTCTACATTTATATTTAGAACACTGGAAAGGGCAGGATGGGAGAGGATAGTTTTTGAAGATGTTACCAATAAAAGTTACAAAAATAAGGGGGGAAAGGTTTTAAAATAAGCATAAAACAAAATCTTCAAACAAAGCAATGAGAACTCAGAATTGAAAGTGGAAGTCTCTACAGTTATGTGGACTTTGGACTCTGCTAAACAGCTATGAGTGCATCTTCCAAGGGAAAGTGTGTTTGCAAAAGGGAATGATGAGATTTCTGCATCTGAAATACTTTAAGCCTGACATGCATTTTTACGCTGCAGCAAAGGAATAGTGATTGTCGTAATCTGTAAGGAGAGATTCCTGCTCCTATACTTGAGTGGTTAGCAACAACTTGGCAAATAGTTTATAGATGTTACTGATATGGGAGGTTAAAGTCGTCTTGCCTTAGAGCTTAGGAGCTTTTGTTAGTTTTTGATAACAGTTAAGTCTGTTCACAGTGAGGAATTATGGAAATAAGGGGCAGGAAATGTTTAAAAAGGGAACACATTTCCTTTTGTACATAAAAGCATTCATCCTGCCCAAAGAACTGCAGAGTGTTGCAAGTGCAAGGCAAAATGTGTTGAACACAAGAGCCTGACTCTGCACTAATGAAACTGTCGGGCTGCTGAATTACTCCTGCCTAAGAATACTCTTTTGGGCACTGTAAAAATTATAAATGATAACGACGGCAGAAGCGATACATATAAGGGTAACTTTGAGCTATGCACCTCATTTGACATGCTGAGGATGGCATATTATCGTGACTTGATAAACACTCTGCCTACAGCTCTGCTTAGCTGCTGGCCACATAAAGAAGCAGCAACCTGGGGAATCTGAGTGCGCAGGGTGCACAGAATGGTACCCAGGTCTTCGCCTTGTCAACACACGTCACACTGAAATGGCACAGACCAATACATCAATCCTTGTGAAATTAAAGTAATTCCAGGAAAGAGTATGATGATAATATGTATTTAGGTCTCCTTTATTCCAATACAGGTCAACGCCAGACAGGCAAGTATACTTTCCTCTGGTAATGACCTTCAAATTTTGTTTCCTAAAAACCCTGATTTCCCAAATTTTCTTCACCTTATTTAATTGTAAGTTTCTACTAAAAAAAAAAAATAAAAAAAAGATACATATAAGGCAGAAAAGCTCTAACACATCTTCACATCAGAAATGAGAATATATAGCCTAAAAATCTTAAATGATAGTTGAAGAACCACAGACTATGCATTCAAAACCTATTGCCTAACACTAGAAATCCCTAAATTTACATTTTAAAGCTGCTTAAGAACCTTGAATGTCTACTTAAAACTGCCTAGATCCAGGGGGTACTGAACAGATAAGGCCTTGGTTTATATCTCAGCTCTGTCAGTATGTAACAACCAGATAGCTCACTCTCTGAACTGTCCATTTGAGACTGATTCATCTGACTTCTCAAATCATGTCTATTGGCTTGAACCTCATAGAAACTACTGGCAGAAGAGGTTGTACTCCCTTTTGCCCTCACCGATTTTTACATAGGCAGGTACTGGTCAGAGCATGCACCTATGCCCCTGGAAGACCCTGTCTGAGTTTTCACGCTACTGTAGGGACCTGTACCTCTATTACTAGAAACATCTGTTAACCAATACACTATTTGGTATTCAGACCAGGTCTTCTCGAGTTCATCTGTTTAAAAATGTTTTGCTTATATAAAACTTTTGCAATATTTATGGAACAAGGATTGGAATTTCGTTCTCTCACACTCTGGCTTACTAATTACCACCAGCCTATGACTAAATACAGCATTTCATACTGAAGAGGCAGTTCTGCTTGCTCGGCATGTCTTAACACATCAAGCTTATTGTCTTTATTAAGCATCCAAATATCTAGAAATCTGATCATATATCACCTAAGGTGGAATTTATGTGACCAAACATAGGCAGCTAAGCTATGTTTATTGTCAGAGAGAAATAAATACTTTTAGTGGAAGAAGCCTACCTTTAGATGTCCATCTATACTTGGTCAGAAGAATTTTATCCTAAAAGAACCTCTCTCTCCATCCTTGAATTCTAAAGAGTATCCAGAGTGATCAGCTCAGCTGTAGGTGACTGGTCTGCAGATGTCTAAAGTTTGATGAGGTAAATTACATCACTTTCAGTATCCATATTTTTTCTGGATCTAATATTAACCCCTGTATGTAAAGCTTTTTCCTGAATTATTTGAACAGCTATAAAAATTGGTCAAACAATTGTTTTGTGGAGCAGAGTTTCTTTTACCAAGCAGATACAAGTTTCTTCATTAATTTTGTCTTACACGAGAAGGAAGGACAGCTGTTACTCTTCCTTATCAAGATTAATGTATTAGTGCCTGAAATGTAAGGTTTCCCTCTGTAGCAGGTTTATGTGCCCTTGTTTTAGTACCAGGGCTGGGGGGGGGGGTGGTGGCTGGGGTGGTCTATGTGAAGAGAGGCCAGGAGCTGCCCCATGTCAGTTCCAGATGGCTCAGTGCACCCACCGCAGGGCACAGCTGAGCACTTCAGTCAAGATGGTAGCACCTCAGGGAAAACATATTTAAGAAAGGGCGAAATGTTGCACAGTAGTGTGAGAGGTGTGAAAAAAATGCGTAAAACAGCCCTGCAGATACCGAAGTGAAAGAAGGAGAAGGTGCTCCAGGCACCAGAGCAGAGATTCCTGTGCAGCCTGTGGAGAAGACCATGGTGGAGTAGGTTGTCCCTCTGCAGACCATGGAGGACCATGGTGGAGCAGACATCCACACTGCAGCCTACAGAGGATCGCAAGCCAGCACAGGTGGATATGTCCTGAAGGAAGCTGCAGCCTGTGGAGAGGATCCCAGGCTGGAGCAGGTTTTCTGGCAGGAGCTGCAGCCCATGGGGGACTCACAGATCAGTCTGTTCCTGATGGGCCATACCCTGTGGAGAGGACCCATGCTGGAGTAGTTCTTGAAGAGCTGCATCCTGCGCTAACTCATGCTGGAGCAGCTTATGAAGGACTGTATCCTATGGGAGGGACCCTGTGCTGAAGCAGGGACAGATTGTGATGAGGAAGGAAAGGCAGGGGCGAAGTGTCATGAACTGACCACAACCCACATTCCTCATCCCCCTGCACTGCTCAGGTTAGGGAGGAAGGGGTAGAGGACCTGAGAATGAAGGAGTGAGGTTGAGCCTGGGAAGAAGGTGTAAGTTGTTTTAGTTTTTGTCTTCGCTCCTCACCATCCTACTCTATTTTTGATTGTCAATAAGTTAAATTAATTTTCCCAAAGTTGAGCAGCTGGGTGGCTGTCTAGCAGTCAGCTAAGGTCAACTCACCACACCGTCAAAAAATGCAAGGGGAGGGAGTATCTTCCTGTATTGTCCCAGACAAGGTAATGAAATGTTTTTGTTTGAAAGGTGGAGTAGGGAGAGATGCATGGAAACATGCACATTGTCTGTTGAGCACTGCTTGGAATCTCTTTGCTGCTAGGACAGAGTTGTCTTTGCTGTTGTAGATTGCCAGATGTTCAGAGGGGAGGCAGGTCAACCATGAGCTACTGTTCAAGAGCAGTGTAGACTTAGAAAGATATAGACCCAAATTATCAAAGTATTTAGGGCAGAGATGTGCCTTTTTTTTTTTTTCAGAGGAACATTAATAGCTTTCCACTAACTGCAATATCATGACAATGCCTTATAGGCATGATTGGATTCTGTGGTTGTAAGCAATCTTCCAAATGTGCATTGACAGCACTGATGAATATTTATAAGGAATGATAATCAAAATAATAGTAAGGCAGACACTAGAATCTGATATAATGCTTTTATTCAGAATTTGTGTTCATTGCTGGGTTTCCCCATTCTTTTTGATTTCTGAATTTAAAAAAAAAAAGAAGTAAGAAAGAAATTGTAACTGAATGTGGTTTCCCTTCTTTACCTTTCTTCTTTGCTTGTTGAGAGCTGAGCTAACAGAAAAATCCTGCCTAAAGGTGGTTGCTTCTTCACAGGACTGAACTCCCAAAGAATTGATAAATTAGCTATTTAAATACTATTTATAGGACTGCACACTTAAGTATAAAGCTTAATGACTTAACACAATTGTAGAAGAGGCCTGGCTTAGTGTCAAAATACTTACAGCCAGATCTTCAGCTGGTGGAAATCAACAGTGCTGTGTTGGGTTCAGTGGAGCAATGCCAATTTTCACCAGCTGAAGCTCTAGTTCTTTATATTTACCTACAGATTTACTTTAATATAGTTCCTTTGTCATGCTCACTGGCATGCGCACTCATGCCTAATGTGGGCACTGCCGCGTAAAGAATGTGTCGCGCCATTCAATGAAATGTTTAAACGAACCACCTGCAGCCCGTTGCTAGTTAGCAATGCAGGTGGAAGTGCAGAATCCCACAAGGAATGCTGCCCAGCTTTTCCATCCCTCAGCAAAACAGGTTCTAATACGTAGGTTTCTGTGTAACCACTGTTGAGCTGCTGCTTACACACTCGCTGCACAGTCAGTGCTTCCAATAATTCAAAATTGCAAACTGCTTTGGGGGTACTTGGAGCAGATGAAGGGTGCAATGTAAAACCAAATTCTCTTATATTCAGTTTGCTAAACTATGAGTTATACTTGACAGTGTGGTAGAAAATATTTTTGTATGTCTTCAGACTAACTCCTGTGAGCAGTTTTTGTACTGTTTCAAAGTAATTTAGCTCTGGGGAGGGAACAGAAGCAATGATCATCCGTCCAGGATAAGAATTAATAGGGCCAGTATTGATCAGCCACAGCTCTTTACACAGAGCTCTGGCCAGAGTCAAATGTAGCATTTCTTCACATCTCCCTTTGATTTTTCTCTAGAGAATTTCATCTAAAGATGTGTCAGTTGTAGGATGCTAGTTATCTAATTCTATCCATCACTATCAGAAAAAAGAGGGGGATAAAAAAAACCCAAAAAAACCCAAACCCAACCAAAATCTGATAGATAACTAAAATTACTCTGGGTAAAAAGAAAACATCTGTTTACATGTAAAAGTCAAAAAGGGAAGGTCTGGTACTCTCCAATCATAAAGAAACACATACTCCATCCTTGGCACCCTTTCTAAAAATAAAAAAATTGAAGTGTAAAGTACAAATTCCAAATCTATCCATTTATCATTATGGTCACAGGAAATGTTTCATAATCACGCCAATGTTACCGAACAAGGATTTACTTATTTATTTTTATTATATGAATAAGCGGGAAGTAGTTGTTACAAGTTACTCCTGATGTCCTGGAAATGATCTTGCATGTGCAGCATTGGAATTAATAGCCACTTAAAAGTGTATTCCCATTTCCCAGAGGTCAAATTGAGTTTTGATGATGGTTTCGCTGGAGTCAGGACCAGCTCCTGAATAAACCATAAGGGAACAGAATAAAATAAGCAGGATATATGGGGTTACACTGTCACTCTGTCTAGCCCAATATTTTGTTTTAAATGGTGAGTAATAAAAGATATTCATAGAAGGCAAAAAACCATGGTCTTTTTATAGTGAAATTATTCAAAAATCCTCTCACAGAATCTAGCAACTAGAAAGTCAGGAAGTCCTTATTTGAGCCAGAATTAATTTCATGGACATATTTAAAAGTGGAAACAGAGATAGACTAGACTGTGCAGAGGTCTGGAGCTGTTATTCATCTCTGATTTCAACTGAAGGATCAAGCAACTGAAATAGATGTTGTAGCCTCATTTCAAATTTCCTTGAAGTCTGCTAGTTGAAGTGCTGCTCTTCAGAACAGGTTTAATCTGGAGTTATCAGTAGACCAGGACAGGGATAGCAGGACTGTGGTCTTGTCCGGATAAGAAGCCATTGGTACAGTTTGTTTAGAGGAAGACTTCATAGCAGACTTTTGTTTGGTTAGCACTATATTCAATTGCATGGGAAGATAAGGGAAAACAGGCTCAACTCAGCTCAAGCTGAAGATTTTAACTATAAAATACAAGTGTAAAGATTAAAAAATATTTTGCTCAGTGTTTTACTTTGCTAGGACTCAAGGAGGCAAGACTGGTTCTCAAGAGAAAAAAAAAAGGGGTCATCACACCAGCTTCAAGGGGCGAATGCTACAGCTGTGTTTTGGCACTGTATGTTGTGCAGTGAAATGGGCCAACAGCACCTGACCCCCAGTCTAGACGTATATCGACAATGACAATCCTGCCTGCTGCAGAACGTAGGGAATCACGCTGCTGTTAGAGATGTAAGCTTTTTAGCTAGAATCCACTAGCAGTTGAACAAAAAAACATGTGTACCCTTGAGAACCTGACTTTGAACATTCAATGTGAACAACGCTGTCAGTCAGCAGAGAGATATCAATAGACATAAGTTTGCCAATGACCTCACATATGTAACTGTTTACAGTAAATGGTGTCAATAACTCCATAAACATAAATCCAAGAAACACTAATTATTATTGCAAGGTCAGTTAAGAGGAGATCACCAAGTAACTAAGAAAAAACCAAACATCTCTATTTTACTATTGAAAAAACCAAAACAACAAACCAAAACCACGCTACTGGCATAATGGTAAGTAAGAGTGTTGGTACAGAAAGTTGGTATTTTATATGAAACACTGGTAAATATGTGTTAATATGTCTTGTAAAATAAAGCAAGTAAATTCTATTTACCTACTTCTATCCAGGATTGTACTAATTGAAAAGCATTGATAAGTTTGAGTTAGATACTGTGTGATCCAAAACTTCAAGGCATGTTAATACTTCTTAATTCCATTTAATTTCAGGTGCTCAGCTGAAATCAGAGTCCAGTCTCTCTGGGCTTCCTCTCAATCAAAGGATAGACAATCCTAGATTGGACAATATTTCCTCACGGGAATATAAGTAACATTAGATATGGGAGGGTTCCTGCCTTCTTACAGACATGAATTTATGTTGGTCAGAGTAGGTTAGAGCAGAGTATTGGCCTTAAAGGTGGAAGCAGTGCTGTCATGTTAGGCTTAAGGTATTGGAAGAGGTAGACGGATCCTTTAAAGGATCTGGGCACTGGGTGTTATTTAAAACTCTATGTGAAATGCAGTTCTCACGCATCAGCAGATACCCAAACATGCAGGAAAACTGCATACTGCCGGAGAGGGTGAGGGGGGGTGGTATGGGAATTGCTCTTTTAGCAATTTTCTGGTTATCAAAATCAAACAATTCTAGGCAGAAAGAATCGTTTCCCCCCGCTGCTTTCTTCTGAGAAAGAAGGTGATTGTAATATCTTTATCTCCATTATGGCTTGTTTCTGATTGAGAATTTTCTTAGCTGAATTCCAAATGTCTAGTGAAATACACCCAGGCCTACTAATAACAGTCACCAAGGATACACAGAGATTTAATGCAGTGTTTGCAGAGCTGGGAGTAATGGCTGTCAGACTGAGCTAGTGGAGTTACAGTACTTCATTAGCTTATTTGGAAGAGCCATGATTTTAGAGCAGAAGGTATCTAAACTGTAAACACCTCCCAAATCTTTCCACCACTCCACTCCCCTTTTTTTTTAGGTATGATGAGGCTTATTAAAGAAACAAAAGTAAAATAGATAACATTTGCAATCAAATGAATATTTATTATGGGTAAAAGGAAAACATTCATCTTCAAATCCCTTTGAAAGAATGTATCTGTATATACCAGGAATCTGATTGGTTTTGTATTTTACTGGTGCTTAGCAGTTATGGTAACATTAAGGAAGATCAGTGGTATTCTTTGCATGGTAGTAGTGAAAAAAAAAGGAATAAAGGGAAAGCAATGCAATTTTGTGAAGTACTTTGGCTTTCTTTCACTGAGATTTACACATTTCTTTCCCCTTGCTTACAAAACTGTTTTTTGGGGCATTTGTCTGCTTGCACTGTACTAGTCATTTGGTGAAACCTGTGTGGCCACAGAGGGTAATTTGTTGGAATGCACTGACGCAGCACTGTGTAGCTCAGACGCTCTTTCTAACAGAACAGGTATTTGCCACTTGGGCTTTTACAGGTAGTAAGTAGAAAAGCCTACAGCAGGTTGTTTTACGTAGCTTTCCATTCTTATTTGTAGCATTTTGCTTTTCAAAGGAGACAGAAAGGTACAGAAGCAAATTAAAAATACCAGTCTTGATAATCGCGAGGATGGGACTGCCTATTTTATATCTCCTAGCTGACAGCGCAGAAGTGGGTTTGTTTTTTGTGTGTGGTGCGGCAGTACCACGGACTCGTGACTGGCGTGATTTAAGCTACCCCACCCTGGCCGTGAGCTCTCATTCTGGGTGACAGGCAGAAGCCACCCTAACACCAGGGGCTGCTGGGGAATCAGAGCTTGCTGGGAGCAAACTGGATGATAAGACATAGAAAGAAAAATAGAAGGGAGTTTCAGGGTCTCAGTATAGGGTTTCCTGCATAAGGAAGATTTATGGGAAACAGCTTTCCCACCCACCTCACAGGTCCCAATCTAAGTGCCCCCAGCCACATATGAGGATACAATGGACCATATATTTTCTGGAGTGGAGGAGAGAAAATTGGAATAATGAATTGGTCGCTTATAAAAGTTGCTGTTATATCCTTTCACTTACTTTCACTAATTAGTGTTGGGCAAAACTCAAAAGACTTGGTTGGATGCTTCCACCCATTCCCCAAGCCCTGACAAGCCCTTTAGTATTCCCTCATCTGTTCTCATGTCCTGAACATCTCTTTTTTGCTTTTCAGTGCTTGATCTCCCCAAAAGACACTATAACTAAGGAGTATATCACTTCTGCATTTACTTTGATGGTGATACAGCTCCTAAAGCACAGAGTAAGTGGGACTGAGGTCAGAGAAAAACTTGTGTTTGCGTGATTTCAGGATATCGAGACATGGGCTTATGCACAAATATTCTCACTGCCCTGTTGTTCTTCCTGTCACTGGCTGCTAGCATCACTGTACTTTATTTACGGTACAATAAAACTGGGAATCACGCAGATTAAAAACTATTGCTTTCAAGTCTTGATATCCCACTCATTTCCTGTCAGCCTGCTGATATAACTGATCCAGAAGGCGCTTTTCATTAAGAGCTACAGTAAGAAAATCTCTTAACACTGGATTTGAGCTTTCATGGTAAACATTGGATTGGGTAACCTCCATTACATGCCACCCAGCAGGGAAAATACACTGTGGTTGTGTTTTAGCAGATGTCTGGTGACAAATATCACTCATCTCTCTGGCAATCGTCTTGTGTCAGGCTTCTTGAGAGCACAGAAGAGATTAGGATTTAGAATAAAACACTTTTTCAATCTACTTTGTAGAGAGACTTTCACATAGGTCCTTCTAGACATTCCTTTATTCAGCTGTCGGTTGCTTTTAAGTCATTTTAAAAAGTAATGATGAGGATTTGTCTCTCCCCTCCCCTTCTTATAGTGACTTAAAGCAAAGCTTGAAAAGCCTTGATTTGAGTAAACAGATCAGGTTTTAAAATGCATAGCTAGAACAGACATTTTAACTGTGATCTTGAAGTTATTTGTACAAAGAATATACAGATTATCAGAGAAACCTCTACCAATGGCTTCTTGAGGACTTTTCAATCTAGGTCCCCATTTCTGCTGCAGTTAATTGAAAAGAGTTTTCAGGACTTTACTCCTATCTTTTCATTAGACGCTACTAAATTTGGCATCCCTAGCTTGAGGGCCTTTCTCCATTATTTATAGATCTGGTAGACTTGCAGAGACTGGATGGATGAATGGTCTTCCATAAGCATAACTCTTTCATTCCCACCATCCCCTTTTCAAGCTACATTATAAAATTTTATATTTCAGAAAGGACATTTAAATGTACAGTGCCAGAATCTCAGTAGGGGAAAAGGAAAGTAATTCTGTATTGTGTTCATAGGCCTTATTAACAATGTCATGAATCTTGTGTTTATTCCGTGTATATTAAGCACAAAGAAAACGCACAGTGTTACAAAACCTAAATGGTCATGTTTTACAGTTTAGCATTCACCAATGTGAAAACCTGTTTATCGTATGAAGTTGTGGAAAATGAGGTTCTTCTTATTTTCAAAGATTTTTGGCTTCATTCTTAACCAGTGCAAATTGCTACAGTTCTTTTGAATTTAGTGAATCTTTTCCATGTTCTTTTTTTTTTTTTTCATCTACCACTTCTGAGATACTGGTAAGACAAAATGAACTTGCTTGATTTCAAATATACTTCTTATTGTATAGGACACATCTGATAATGTGCTGCCTGTCTCATTTAGCAAAGTAAATCTTACAACTCTTTATAATGCATTACAAATAATTAAAATATCACTAGTGAGCTTTAGTAACATAGCCTATTTTTTATGAAAGTGAAAACCTAATGTAATACTGGTGGTGCTCATATAACATCACAGAATTTCTTTTTTTTTTTTTCTTTCTTTTTTTCTTTTTCTTCCAGTAATCCTCTTTATGGGCTTAAAGAAAAAAAGATAATATCAAGGTCTTTGGTGGCTCTAGGACATTGATTGCCAAACCTAACCGTTCTTCCAAATATCAGTAAACTAGGAGCAGCAGACTGCTGTGAGCTATTTTTCAGCCAAAAGGATTAGATTTGTCTCTTAGACGGGTCTGACATCTAATATAGATTTCCAATGGGTTGAGTTTCGCCAGTCATAGTTGTGACTTTGTGAGAAGACTTGCAGCTTTCTGAGGGTGGAGTATGTCCCCTGCTGGGGAACTGAAGCATGCATCTCAAGCCCTGGCACAGCAAATCTTCCGTATTACCTGTTTTTAAGAAAGCTTCAGTTGAGCTGTGGGGATGTACCCATGTGGTCAAATCTTCAGGGACAACTTCTGTTACTGCTACACAGCACAGTGGCTTCTGGATTCAAATAATGAGGCAGCTATGGTTATTTAGGGTCGGCAAAGAAGTAGGAAGAAAAAAAAAAAGGAGGAAAAAAAATTAAGCATTGCGTCTTAGACAGTTAACATGTTTTTAGCCTTTGTTCCAGGGACACACTATAAAGACATATTGTCTCAGACTCGCACCGCTGTTTGTATGCAGAAGCACAGAAAGAGGACTGTAAAATAATTAAGGGAAAGTAACAAGCTGCACTTGTTAATGAAATTCAATTTTGATTTATTTTCATAAAAGTACCAGCATTATTTATGTAAACAATACAAACTGCATCTGCTATTTAGCTTTGTGTGAGATTTTCCATATCACTGAGGTTTAGGGAATATCACTTAGGGAGAAAAGCAATTTTAAGGTTATCATGTGAGTGACAAAGACATTAATCTGACAAGATATGCTCAAGAGACTCAAGATGCAATTGTAGAATTCTTTTTGGCGCTCTCACCCATAATTTCATGGAGCTCAGTGTAATTAACACACTTCATGGGATTTAAGTAACATTTGTTACTTCTCCATCAGAATGCAAATTTGAGTATGATATGGATCTGTACAGAAGACAGCAACAACTGTTCCCTAGGTAATAACTTGTGTACTGTTTCCCACTGCAAAAAATAAGGTGTGGGGGGGGAAGGTGACAGAATGCATTACTCAGGTTTTATTAGGAAGTTAACATATGTTTTATAGCTGCTGCAAATGCAGAAACCAGACATGTCATAAAATTAACAAAAATTAAATGGTTTATTGTCAGCTTGAAAATTTTAGGCCTCATTTTCTTAAAAGTTGTATGAAATAATTAAATCTGCAGGCTCTGTGCGTGTCTCTGTGTGTGTGTACAAGTGGGTGTGCAATCAGCTAGGACAAACATCAGTAGGTCAGAAACATCTGTTAATTCTTAAACAGGAAGAAAGCATTATAACAAAAGAGAGTCAGTAATTATAGATGTGCATGTGTGTGCGTGTGTGCATGTATTTACAGTACAGCAATACATATGAGCATTCAAAGGAGAGGTGGCAGATGCACCATCCCAGGAGACATTCAAGGTCAGGTTGGATGGGGCTCTGAGCATCCTGATCTAGTTGAAGATTTCCTTGCTTATTGCAGGGGGATTTGGACTGGATGACCTTTAAAGGTCCCTTCTAACCCAAACTATCCTATGATTCTATGATTCTAAATCAAGAATCTTATTTCTTCTGTAATAGGTCAATGTACAATAAAAGAACAGATTAGAAGACTGTTTACTTCCCTGTCCTACATTCCATGTAGGAAGACAAAAGACTAACCCAAGTCTATACCATGTAAGGAGAGATCAAGTGGTCCTGATTATCTATGTTTTTCATCATGAAATTGAAAAAATAAAAATAAATTTCATGCTGCAAACAGCCTATTAGAAAAGAAAGAACAAA
Source organism: Chroicocephalus ridibundus (assembly GCF_963924245.1). Lineage (NCBI taxonomy): Eukaryota > Metazoa > Chordata > Aves > Charadriiformes > Laridae > Chroicocephalus > Chroicocephalus ridibundus. The sequence goes on from NC_086284.1 coordinate 39,622,220, forward strand.
TTATGCAAATAATTAATTAGTCACCACTACATTTCTCTAGAAATAACCCTCTGAGACAGGAAAGATCTAGATTTTAGACTTCTTAATCATACTTGAGTACAAAGTGAATAAATGCACAAATGCATAATGCATACAGAACATATAAGTTGAATAAATGAAGTGGGGCGTACAGTACACATTAGTTTATTAATGCTTCAGATTTTCCTTGATGTCCTTCAGGCACATTATTAGCTGCCTTAAGGATGATCAGATTTATCCTCATCTGCTCTTTTTTTTTTCCCTGCAGATGAAATAAATAAATAAATAAACAAACCTGTACAATGAAGTTTTCCTTAATGCATTTGGCATTGGCAGAACACTAATCTGAGAGAACTCTTAAGCTGTCAACATCACAGAATGGGAGATTCAACTAATTTATCCCATAAGTCTCTTATTTTTATTCAACTAGAACTGAAATGTTTTTGGTTTTTAGGATGAATTTGAGGTATTACTACTCCTTTATATTTTTAATTCAAAACAAATTTTAAGAAAAACCGAATTGCTAAACTGGCTAAAACTGCATGTGAAATCAAATCAAAGTCCTATTATCATACAAGGCAAGAGAAAAAATTTGTAGATTCCAGAGTGTCATTCGTGCTTTTGATTTTGAAGCTCTACCATATATTTATTTCTGCAGAAAACTTGATATACCTCCTAAAAGAATGAGAAATGAACTTTAAATGTTTTAAGAAAGATTTCTTGTTCGTAGGCATATGGAGGCACTCAGATGAGCAGTGAAGCATCACCACTGACATGAGCCCACAAATAAACAGGAGAGGCAGACTAAAAGAGACTCGAGATACGGGTTTATCCCAATGGGAGACATATGAGACATATGTGCTGTAAATAAAAATACTCTGTTCTCAGTCCAGCCTGATTTTCATGCTATCAAACTAAGAAGGAATTCTTCTTAGTGCCTCTTTACTGATGGTCTATTTATGCCTGGGAAGATTTTTCCTCACAACCTTTTCCTGGTCCTTGTGATTGTCTGCCTCTAACCTCTTCCCTGCCCTGCCCTGAATCTTATCTAAAAGTGAAATTATAATAATTAATTTATCACACATGCAGTTCAGCTTCTTGGCAACAGCTAGATTTGTGCTGCGTGTTCCTAGTGCAATACTAAATGCCTCATGTCAGTAGATCTTCAGGCCACGGGTTGTATCGTGCATCTATTTTGTGTATTAGTGGTCTGCTATATCATGTGAAATCACCTATTGCTAGGCACTTAGTGCAGATAATTCTGAGAAATGTAATTTAATTGTGAGACACTTATAAGATGGTATCTAGGATTTAAAGCCAAGCCATATCTTTATAACCTTCTGCAACCCACTCCTGAAGCTCTAAGCGGCTCAATTTTCATTTGCACATTTATATGGCTTTCTGACACCTGCTGCCCAATAACTGGTGCCATAAGCAATTCATTCTTAATCTATGTAACTAAAACAGTGATTTCAACATCCCTAGTTTAATGTGCTGTTTTGTCAAAACACCAATGTTCTGTCTTTTTTGAAGAGCCTAAGAAATGGCAATGAACTTGTTCATATGAAACAAATGTTGTGCAGCTAGGTATTCTGGTAGTCGAGGTAGAAAAATCTTCATGAAATACGCAATGTAAGTGTTTTTAAATGTATGATGTAGTTTAAAATAGGTGATGTTTTAAATTATTTTCTTCATAAAAGATCTATTCTAAGAGGCTCAGTTTGTCACTTATTTTCTGAAATAGAATATATATATTTTTAAGTTCTTATTCTGCAGAAACTGTATTTTTCTGGTAGACAACCTGTTTTATTCTTCCTAAAATTTATGCACAGTAAGTTTCTGTATCTTCTTGCCCTAGAATTAAAATGGCACAACTGCTACTTTAAAAAGTTATAAATAAGAAGCTTTATCAAAACAAAACCCAGATCCCCCAGAAATATTAAAACGTTTTCTCTTGTTTATACTAGAAAAAGTTAAGGCAAGGTATATAGCCTTACTCTGTGCTTCAAGCTAAAATCAGTGGTTCTTGTACAAATGGAGAACCAAATTCCAGTATCAGCAGCCCTTAGTCCTGGGTCAATAGTCATTCTCTAAGCCCCAACACCATTTCCTAGATTCACAAATATGCTGCCAGGCATGAACTTGCTGATTTCAACTCTTTTAGTTGTGTTCATGAACAGAAGTGATGTCTAAGCTATCCAGGACTCAAATTACACAGAACTTTAAAGGTCAGTATTACTACCTCCAACTATGGCCGGAAATTAATAGGAAGTTCATGGGACTGCAACTGTTTCTTTTTTCTGTCCCTGTCAAGACAATGTGTTGGTAAATTTTGTATCTAATAAGGGCAGTCTTCATGCCAGTCCTAAAAATCCATTAGTGGGAATACTGCACGTTGTACAGTTTGCACAGTGGGAATTCTAGGTGCATTCAAGACTGCTCTAAATCCAAGCTTTTCAAATCTGACAGATGTTTTATTACCCCCTGAAATGCTTTAGAAGATTCTTCCTGGTATTTCCTGTGCTGTGGTCTTTTAAATTCCATGCAAAGTGGTCAGTTTCCCTGGTATATGAAAATATGACACTGTAGTAAGTATAAATCAGTTTGAGATGATTTATGCATAAGTGACAAGGGCAAATCCCTTGTATGAAAAGCCATGGATTTTCCCATTCAGGAAAGCTGGCATCCCATTAACTGAAGCTGCAAGTATTGCAGCAAGAAAATCTGCGTAACTCAGAACCTAATCACCATTTCAGTGTTTGGGAATTGGGCACACGTGATTCATAACAAGGCCCGTGTACTGTTCAGGTCCCTGGAATGCTCTTACTTTGCATATGCCCCTTGAAGAGTTGAAATACTCCCCTTGAGTATACCACCGGAAAGAATGAAAACACTTCTCCCAACACATGAAACTGACTTTGAACTAACTCAGCCCCACACCAGAACTTCCCAGTTCTTTTTTCATGGTTGTTTTATCTCCAGAAAATGAAATCTGCTTTGGACTTCCATTCAGCGGAGACCAGCATGAGGAGTTGCAGCATATGAACTCACTGGAAGTTTTTCACTACTCATGAAATTCTCTCAGAAGCAAAAAATAAGCTGCTAAAAATAAATATTAACATCCTATCATCATCTCATTTCCCATGGCCCACCTTTGTACCGTGCTTCCGCGGACATTCTTCTCTAGCAGTCTAAGATTATTATTTTTTTGTCAGACAAGAATGTCTTGAAAATGAGCTGGATCACAAAGAGTTCAGGTTTTGCTCAATATATTTGATTCCACAAAGTAAATCAAAGGATCCCTCATCTCATAAAAATGCATGATAAATTTCATCCAATTGGATGTACTTATTTCTGCCTAGTTGACGTTAGTCATTGTGTTAAGCTTGCATTTACCTTCTAATTGTGCTTATGTTGCCTACAGCAACTAAAGCTTTAAAACAGGTTTCATCAGCCAAGAAAACTAAAGCAAGTAATTGTTTCTAAAATTTCTTCTGTTTAATTCTGGTTAAAACTTGATTTTTTCCTAGCTCAGTGGCCTAAGAAGTAGTAGTAATTGGCTTATTACTATGTAGTATTTGTAAGCATCAACAGTAAACCTGCTTATGCACAGTTATTCTATGCCTACAGGGCAGAAGCATGGTTTATGTGAGTTGTGTGTGGTTTCATAATGATTATTGAATTGTTCCTTAGGTTCTTCATATGCTTGTTGAAGTCATGCTGGGAAGCATACAAGAACTGATTATATGTATGTTTATATTTATATTTATGCTTATATTTGTTTTTCTGTTTATATTATTTACATTTACATTAATATTGAAATCTGTATTAATATTTATATCTGTATTTATATACATCTACATACTGTCTGAAGTCCAAATCAAAAGCTTTGCTGTAGAAAAGTATATGCCTCAAATAACTCCAGTCAGATCTGTACATAGCTTAAACCAAGATAACACACTGACTTCTTCAGTACATTACTGATTTACGCCACCTGAACAGCTGAGTCCACGTGTTGAAAGAATGACTGTTTTTTAACATTCTGGTGTCACAGAAGCAGAAGATTGGCTCTTCTGGATTCAGCCAGAGGTCCAAACCCAGTGACAAATGGCAGCTACTTAAGGTAATAATAAAATGTTTAAAATTATGTAAAAATAGAGCAAGAACAGAGTAGCATACTACTCAGGATACTTTTCCAGCTTTGTGTGTATTAGGGGAATTCCTAAACTAGAGATTGTATCTCAGTGTTTAACAGCCCTTCATAAGTTTCCATTTATTTGTCTAATTGATTTTTGAATTCACTTAAAATTTTGGCCTACAAACTATTCTGTAACAATGACTTCCAAAGTTTAGTCATATGCTAAATGAAAAAAAAAAAAAAGTTTTAAATCTATTACCTTACAATTTCATCTAATGGCTCTGATAATTATTTAGTTATGTAAAAGATTGTCATGTTCTGGTTTTCTTCCCCAATAACCCTTAGGGGTTTAAGTTTGGTTGGTTGGTTTGGGTTTGATTGTCAGGGAACACTGACCTAACATTTCCATAGGTGTATCCAAAGTAGCTGAAAATATATTTTCTGGGTTAACAATGTCTAGTTTAAAGCCTTTCACTGTTTATAGACAGTGAGAATTTCCATGTCTTTTTCCCATGTGCATAGCTCTGTATGCGTTGCCTCTGCCTCTTTATCACCCAGTTGGTACTACCAGGAGCTTTTGCAACCTTTCACAGAGTGGGATTTTCATTGTTAAAACTGATCATTTACTCTTGCTATTGTTTTCTGTCCTTTAGTTATTTATTAATCTCCTGTCCTTCAGTTATCTATAAGTCCATAGGTGGAGGTTCCTTTTTATAATCCATGACAGTTTTGCTTATTTGAGGGCTTTTATAGAGGACCTTGTCAGAAGTTTTTTGAAAATCCAAGCACAGTGTGTCAACTAGATACAGATCACCCTTGCCTCTATGTTCATTTATTCTTTCTAAGAAATTTAAAAAAACCACATAATTTTCTCTACAAAATTTATTTTTATTCCTCCCCATTTTACTGCATTTATCTATGTGTCTATGAATCCTATTCTACCAATCTACCTGTAAAGAATTAGACATACAACTTCCTAGTTTTCTGCATCTTCCCCACATCTCCCCTGCCAAATTTCTCTAAGGATCCTTTAAAAAAAAGGACATAAAAATTGCTAACTTCTATTCTTCTCATACAGAAGCTGACGTAAGCAATAGTATAAGATCTATGATCAAATGACAAGGTCATATTTGAGTTATTGAAGAACCCCTGGGCGTATATCATCTTGGCAATTTGTTACTATTCATTTATCGATTTGGTCTAAAATAACTTCTATTGACATTAAATTTAAGATAGTTCCTACAGTTCATCCTTTGCAAAGAAAACAGCCATTGTGGGAACCTTCCTAAACTCTTCTGTGGTGAGTATCAATGTAAAGAACTCATTTAATTTTTCTACCGTGGTCTTATCTCCTTTGAGTTCTCCTATTACACCTCCATCATCTATCAGCTCTGCGGACTCTCTGGGAGACATTATGCTTCTGATGGGTTAGAAAGAAGGTTTATTATGAGTTTTCATGCCTTTCACAAGCTTGTCCTCTAAATCTTTTTTTTGGTCTTAGCCTGATTCTACATTGAACTTTTCACAGCTCATGATATTCGTATCTTCCTTACATGGCTATAAATTCCACTTTTGAGAGTAAGATTTTAAAGAGTTTCTTTATTCTGCTGTTTATCAATACCATAATTTTGTTGATCACCATGAACCTTACAGAATTTCCATTACACATTCAATAATTTTATCCTTTAATGTTCTCCTTTAAATTTTTTGGGTGTTTTTCTAGTCTTGCTAGTTTTTATAGAGTTACCCTCGTTTATATGTATATGTGCGTGTATGTGTGTAATTTTTTTTTTTTCATTCCTATAGGGAAGAGGAATTTAAATGTACTATAGTCAGGATTTCAGAATGGCTCTTCAGTAGTAAAAATTTCAGTAAGTTCTTATGCTCTGTTCAGAATTCTATAAAAAATAGCTGCTCCAAGAGGCAATCATTATAGCATCTAAAATTAGTTTTTAGAACATGTCCCAAAATTACTTTTTACCAATCTTCATGGGAATAATTGAGTTGTTCATTATTACTGAGTTTTCTGCCATTGTAATCTCTCTCATCTCCCTTTGCATGTCCCAGTCAATATACCTATCCTATTCAGGTGATTAATAACACAACCTTCCTACCATATTCTCTCTATTTAGACAAGAAATATTCAAATCAGAGGGAATGTTTCTTGTTGATACAATTGATTTGTTTACCTTGTTTGACTTTATCTTCACCTTTACCACTAAACAACCTTAGGCTTCAAGTCAGGATATGCAGAGACGACTGTGACCACACTGCTTAAAGTTAGTCCTCTTTAGAGAAAAATGCATATGTTCACAAGGTTTACAACTTGACCACGGTTTCTTCTGGTCCCTGTGTTCCGGTCTTAAGATGTAATTTTTATTTTTGTGCATGATTTTTCAGTTCAAAGTACCTGAGAAAGATAGTGTGACGGCTATACTCCAATACATCAGAATGGGGGCTGGGAGAAAACATAGTGGGGGTGGATGCATCAGGGTATGCCTGGAGAGCAAATGTGTTCTCATACACTTGGATTTAATCTAAATCCAAATGCTACAATTCATTTCACCTGAAAAAACAGCTGGGTAGTCGACACTGTACACGAAGAGCACATAAACCCTTCAGCGAACCTCAGAGCTACGAGGTTGTATATAGCAGATACATCTCCGTACCTCTGTAACTTAAAGGTGTAGTAAAACCCACTTGCCAGTACAGTCTGACCTATCACTCCCATTGAATTTGTAACGTGATACTGCAGTATTTCACATAGTATCTTCACTTCTATCAGGCTTTTTATATGCTTGTTAATTCTGAATTTGAGAGAATGTATGTATTTGGGTACGACATGACTGGTCATTTTTAAGGTGTTCTGACTAGGTATGACTTCGTTTAATTGGAGTTCTTCACTATTTCTTACCTATATCTTAGGTATAAATAGCCTCGCCTCAAATACTGTCCCCCACTCCACATTTTATTGTAAAAAATTAGGCTAATTTAATTTACATTGGGGTAAATGTTCAAGAACTAATTTCAAACTTGTCAGATTTTTCCACATAGATCTACCAGAAGCCACCATACAATTTGTGGTAAATGACCACAACTTGAACCCTGTGTTTCCAAGTGTTCTTGCAGCAGGTCTAAATGTGCTCTTTGTTATTTGTTATTTGTCTTTTCTTTCCAGCATAGTTTGCCATACTAGTACTAGAATATGAATTTTCAGTGTAAAGATGATCTTTGCTACGTGTCTAAGAATAGGATAGTTCCAATGGGAAACTGCAGCTCCTCATTAACAATTGGAGTTTCTCCCAGAGACATGAATAGCTACTTCACTGACACGCAGAAGCAGCTAAAAGAGTTTCAGGTAACAGGTAGGTGTTGATTCTGACCTAGAAATCCTTAAATGATTTTATGCCTTGTTACCTGAGAAACCAACTTTCTCCCGTTGTGTTTTCACCATTAGAAACAGCTTAAGAGCTCTGCTTCGCACATGCTAAGTTCACAGGGTGATAAGGCATTAGTATTAGTGTCCAGTCTTCAGACATACATACTGAAGCATATTTTCTAAGTGTTTCACTAACACCTAGATTTCCATTCTGGATATTCAAGGAATACCCAGAAAATTAATTTAATTTCCAGCCTTTCTTGAGGCTGATGGGATTCACTAGGAGAGGTGTAGGAAGGCTGTATGTAAAGATCACTGTTCAATTTTGTTTCAAAAGATCATCTTCTCTTCTGGAATGTCTTTTTTTTTCTCTTTTTCTTTTTTCCTTTTTCCTTTTTGGTGTAGTATCTGAGATGTGGGAAGTATATATAAAAAAAAATTATTGAGATAAAGTTTGAAAATGTATGTGAATCTGGTTTCTCCTATTGGCCAGGAAATTTAGGTTAAGAGAGATCTGAATTTTGTTACTATGTGGCATTGGATAGCAGTAAATAAGACAAACTGGTCTTGGTTTTAAGTTGAATTTTTTTTTTTCCTCATGTTGGCAGCCAGCACTGTCAAAGCAATTTTTGTTTGGGAGAAATGCTTTTGCTCTACAGCATCCAATGAGAGTGGACATAGTAGCAAGGATGTGGCAGCAGGTAACACATACTTGCACACATTTCCTTTGCCTCTATGAAAGTTAGAGTGTTTACAGGATCTGCATGTGTCCCCGTATGCTTTTCTTCAGTGGACGTTTTCCTTTTTTTTGCTTTTCAGAGCTTTGTTCTATATCTGTAACCAGTAGTGCGTATGCACGACAAATGAGTCTTTAATGGAATAAAACCACATGCACACAGAAAAAGCAGCCATCCTTACATTAGCCTGCTTGAGAAAAGATAAACTTTTCACTTAAATTAACGCACTTATTTCTGCAGCCATGTACACTAAAGAGACAATATTGTAACCTGAACAACAACTAGCAGAAAAGCCCAGAACTGCTTCACCTACACCTGACTTCTGCACATCTCATTTACTGACTTCATAACAAAGACACTTCACACGGAAGACTGTGAAAATGTTTCTACGTGAGTTATCATTAGAAGATTACACTGTCATCTTCCTCTTACTAAAACTGCATGATTGAGAACAGAGAGGAACTTTCCTGCACTCTTTTATATAGCTGGTAAAAGATGGTTCTGAAGACATATTGCTGGAGAGCTAAATAATTTAAAATAAAATTAATGACTAAAGTGAATATAGCCAGGAAAGTAAACTGTAAATGTAGACTTACTGAAAAACACATGTTAAAAAGCAAAAAAATGTGTCACATAAAATTATATTAAAAGAGGCCAATTCTATTCAAACTAGAAGGTTTGTGGGGGGTTTGTTTGTTTGTATTTAAATGAACTAACTCCGGACTAGTTCTTCAGTATTAGAAATTCTGGCGGATAGCTACTTAGAATTTTAAGTTTTGTATCTGACAGACTTTTTCTTGTTAATATATCTGCCTGTTGCCATACTGCATCTCCTCAAATGGCCAGTGCTTTAATAAAATTTGATGGAGAGGAGCATCAGAAGGAATCTAGTGCAGTTTATAGGTTTCAAAAGCAGATTTTGGAACATGTTGGTGTAAATATTTATCTTCTGTGAGGCCCCAGGACAACCCATGGTAAACATAAACTCTGTTTCTCATCCAGCTGACAAAAGAACTGTCTGATTCACATCAAGGCTATCCCAGCCATGCTAGACATCAGTGAAAAGGAAATAGCAGAAAGAGCTGTAATTAGTCTTTGCTAATTTAACAGCATTTATCACTAACTTATCAGAACTATATGAACACATGCAGTTATTATCTATATGAATAAATTTGTGCTTCTTTGCAGCATTTAAATTTTGATATTTTTCCATTCTTTACAGTCCCTTTTCCTTATTTCTAATAAACTATTTCCTTTACCCCTTTATTCTTTCCTTGCTGCCTTCTACTCCTTTTTTGATTTTTTTTTCTCTTTTTTCTTCTTTCTTCATTTCAAGGCCTGCTTCTGTGTCTTTCCCAGAGCATTTAATCTTCTCTCATACCTCTTTCCTAGCTCAGAATAACATTGTCACTTCATCACCTGCACACAAGTACATACATTCACAGTTTTTGCTCTCTCTTTCCTCCTTTTCCACCAACACTGTCTCTAAAAAAATATAGTTAAAAGGACTCTGTGAAAGTTAAAATGTCTACACCTTCCTTATCTGCTTTGCAAAAGAGGGGAAACATTATGACTTATTGCTTTGTCTTTCCTCACAAAATGTTTGCAAAGACCTATGTTGTCTATAAGGAGAGAACACAAGGTTTAAGCACCCAAGTTAGATGTCTCAGGTAGCTGAAGATGGGTGAACATTATCTGGCCTACATATGCCAACATTTGCACTGTAGCAGAAATACCCACAAATCACTTGTTAATTCAGAAATGATTAACTCTTAACATCAACGGGGCTCTAATTCTCCATCCTGCAAGAGAAAGATGATGATATTACTTCCTTAACCTAACATGTCTGTTCAGACATCTGCTGCTTAGGTGGCAAATCATACTAGATCCTATCAGTATTTATTCAGGAAAGAAACCTTCTGAAATCACTACTGCTCCTCAGGGGGCAATTACTGTCTGGTGTTTAAAAATCCTGTGTATCTGTGCAGCCCTTTGAAGGTGTATGGAACTGATAAAAGCATACTGTGGTTGGCCTTCCACAAACTTAGTGTTACTTGTTTTTTGCAGCTCTGCACTGTACCTATAGGCTAAATCTTTTCCCATGATGCCCTTCTAGACCATTGAGACCGTTCCATTAGTAAAGTTTCATGTATACAAATGAATACCACAAATGTAATTGTATGTGTAATTAGAGTAAATTTATATATTTGAAGAGCTGGAGAATTGAAGAACTGACTTGTAAGAATTGATAAATTTATATAATTGAAGCAAGTGACACATTTATATAATTGAAGCTTTGTATATTCTATTTTGTCTAATATTTATTCTAATTTTTCCTTGTTGATTTAGCCCATTACTTTTTATTTTATCTTTATTAATTAATAAGAATAAATGTCCCCATCATCCTAATATTTCTTTATATTGTTTTAGATAATAATTGGTTTCCCTTCTGATTTTTTTCCTTTTTTTAAAAAAAAAAGTGTAGCCTAAATGCATTACTTTTTCTGAAGCTTCATCAGTATGAAGCAGTTAATTGTCTAATTACTTGCTTATTGTACATACAGTACTACCTTGCAATATTTATGGGTTTGCAATGTTATCAGGCAGTTTATTTATATTTACTTAGTAATGGTGTGGTCCTTTCTTTGTGCTGGTACTGTTGACCAAATATATAATTTTTACTTTTTTCTGGGGAACCCATCCCCATTCCTATCAGCATTAATTATATACTACAAACTCATTAGGTCAGAAAAACAAGTGGATCTGTACCGTGCATTCTTCCCCAGCGAAGACTCTCAGAAGGGTAAGAATTAAAGGAGTAGATCCCAGTCTGGTTAAAAAAAAATTCCAGGATCTGCTTCAGGGTGCAGCTTATTGCTTCCCAAAAAGCCCTTTGAGTTGCTGATCCAACCCAAATTTTGTATGTTAAATATTCTTGAGTAGTATGGGAGATTCTCATGTGGAGAAGTGAACCCTCCCGACTGAACCAATCCAGGGAAAATCACCTTTCCTTCTTATGACATTGCTGACAATTTGGAGCGGACAAAGCTTTTGCAGCGATTTGTGTTGTCTGTTTTCTGTTTTGTTTTAAAAGTTTTGTGGCACTATTTATAAATATCTAAGGAAATATAACTTGTTGTGGTTTATATCTTCTACTTTTTTTTTTTTATTAGCATGCTTTCTACTTTGTTTTCCAAGCACACAGTGAAAATATTAAGTAGAATTGGACTCATGACCCAGAGCAGACCTCTGTAGGCCACACTTGATACTTCTTCCTAACCTGACACTGAACCATTAATAATTGCTCTGTGGGTTGAGTTTTTTCTTGTTGTTGTTGCTTTTTTTTTTCTTCTCTTCAGCATTGTATTTATTTACCAGTGATTGCATTTAATCAAAATTTCTCTAGTTTCCTTACGAGAATGTCATGTGGAACTGTATCAAATTCTTTATTAAAATCAAGACGTAGTAAGTCCACAGCATTTCCTTTATCCACTAAGCTTGTTATCCTATCAGTGAAAGAAATGAGGTTAGTTCAGCATGATTCGTTTTTGATGAGCCCATGTTGCCTACTATTTACAAGATATTTTCCTCCAGGTGCTTACAAATTATCTGCTTTATTAATTGTTCTAGCATTTTATCAAGTATTGAGTTTATACTTATCAGTCAGTGTGGTTTTATCAAATACCATGAAGATAACTGCCCATCTTGAACATATTGTAAATAGGGATTTATAAAAATGCTCTGCTGTTTAATTCTTTATCTAGATTAAGAGGGTTTTCTTTACTTTCAATGTTCAGGATGATTTTAGACTAAAAGGATGTTTTTTAACAATATGTAATAATGTAATAAAAGAACATCTGTCACAGAAAAGAACACTAAGTTAAATCTTACTGTAATACCTTGACCCCACCACACACCGTCCACGCGAGGACCTGTCTGTATGTCAGCTACTATTTCATTGCCCTACCTGTTTGCTGAAGTTTTCTGCAACACCTGAGCTATGACCCATGGAAATTGCTATCAGACATCAGAGTATTCATCAGGGAAATCACCGATGCTTAAGGCCTATAGTAGATACCGACTTCAGCCTGAGATGAATTGTGCCCTAGAACGCTCTACATCGATTATGAAGGGACCCAGCCTAACCTAGTCAGATATGAACATACACCTTTGTCCTCATTCTGAATTTCTAGTCTCTCCACTCAAAAGTTGAATGAACTTTCACATGGGGAGATTTCTCCTGTGCAACTCCAACATGAGACAGAGAGTAAGCTTCGCAGCTGTGTTTTTCTCCTTCACTGATTCCAGAATATTGGGAACCCAGATGTGTAATAGATGCACCCCTTGTTGGCAGTCAGATGGAATGCTGCAGTTTCTGTCAGTAATCAAAAATCCATTATTAAAGGGAACTGGGATTATTTCCTTAATTCCACTGTTATCAACTGCTTGATGAGAACTCTAGGTCCTGATTTAAGTAACATTTAATTAGCACAGTTGCAGAGAGGTAAAACATTTCTGAAGTAAATTAAATTGCATCTGTTCAAGCTACCAGTGATTTTTTCTTTGTCTAGATTTTCTTAGTATAATCAGTCAAATCTGGTTTTAACCATCAGAATTACAAGAAGTGCTTCTGTAGCATTGGTAAAATAGAGTAAGTGACTTTTTCACTCCTCCCACTAGTTATTTAGCAAGATTTGACAAACGAAACCTTACTCTCTCTTTATCCAAAGAATCCTTTGCAAGAACTGCATAATAGTTAAGTGCTCAAAGCAAGAGATCTTCAATCTATTGCCCTACAAAGGCTTTAGGAAGAAATACGAAAAAAGTATGGTACTGTGCCCATTAGAAACCCAAGGCATTGATTTAGTGTAGTAAAAAGAGCCTTAGCATTCTGGAAGCAAGACCTGACAAGGTGGAGAAAAATCTAGGGACTAAGGATTAAATATTCACAGAAAATGATATTTATTTCCTCTTTTTCAGGCAAAAAAAATAAAACAAAACACCTTTTCTTTTTTTTTTCTTTAATTTCTTTCCCCTCTGCCTCAGAATCAGCAGACAAGAGAAATGGTAAGAAACACCTCTGTTAGATTATAAGGCAGCTAACCTCAGGTAATAAGACCAGGCTGTCATATTCCTCATACAGTGAGAGAACATATTCTTCATGTGGTGATGCCCTTGTGTCGCAGTTTGGGCTAGACTGGCCAGTGAGATGAGCAAGAGATGGGATGGAAAAACCTCAAACCAGGACACCTTGCTAAGAAATTTTAGTCATTGTTTTTATGATGACGTACATGTACAGTACATAGAAATATTTGGAAAAGTGTCTAACAATACTTTGTTGAACAAGTGGGAAGCAAACATGCATACTTAACAGAAATGTAAACACCTCTTCCTGGTAAACACAAAACAGCACACTACTCTTCACCTTCCAAACACATAATCCCCTTTCCAAAACAAGGAATACCTTCTCAAGTAACTCGTTTATAAAGACGTTATAATTTTGGAGGTTTTCCTGTGGGTTTGGGGGGTTTTTGGTTTGTTTTTTGACTTTTTTTTTGGCATTGTCATAAAATTTAGTAAAAGGTTTTACAGACCTTTTGCAGTATTTTTCCAATTCATTTCTTGGAAGAATTTAAAGCATTTTTGGTAATGGTTTCCAAAATTATCCTGAAGCTTACCAGGAAAATGTCGATTTGAACCCTTGAAAGTTTAGTAAAATGACAGAAAAAGGTTTTAAAAGAGAAAATGTGGTCAAAAAATTGGACCACTAGTTTTGCTTCAAACATTGAGAGAAGAAACTTGGCTTTTATCCAGGAAAAATGCCTGAAGTAGAACGTAGTTGGAATATAGGTCCTTAATTTCAGGAATATAATGCTTATAGCCTACAGGGAACATCATTTCAGCAATAAAGTTCCCTAGGTTCCTTTATCTTGAATATCCCCTGAACTGCAGGTACAATGGAAAAGCAGGCAGACTTGGTGCCTGTCTCAAGTCTAAGTATGTTCAAATATTCAAACTAGACTTTCATCTGACAAAATGGTCTTCTCACTGGTCTGATCACAAAGTCAAAATGGGGCATCTCAGATCACACTGAGCCTAGAGGATTGAACGGTACACTAAAAGCAAAGAAAAAAAAAGCCACAAGTTTTCTGTGCTTTCTCAGGGAAATCCAAATGCATGGTACCCTTTCATCTTCAAGTTCCAGCTTACAGTGTCATTTTTAGTGTAAGAGGACCATTCCGAATTGTTATCTCCTTCAGTAGGAACAGCTAGTAAAATACAAGTGGTGAAAAGTGGGGTTTGAATGCAAATCTAGCATGAATATTTTACTTCAGATTTTTTCATCAGCAGAGGTGCAAGTAAACTCTTCCCAGCGTTTTCTTCTCCCTTGTTTTACTTTCTGCCTTTTGATTTGCTCCTGAGGGCAAAAGAGAGGGAGGAAAAGGTCATGGCAGCTCTGTGTACATTCCCAATCAATCTGTTTCTGACATGCATCAAAGACCAGACACGAATCCAGACACAAAGGTGTCATAAAGCTACCTTCACTTTCCATACGGTCTTTTACCAAGACAAGCTCCATCCAAGAGCTGAGCTCGGCTTGTGGAATGGCTTTTTCTCTTTTGTTTTTACTCCTGTATCCATCTTGTATTTGTTAGATTTCCTCTCCTTCCACTAGTAAGCATTGATATTGTCCCTTACTTAAAGATCAAAAGATTTCTAACCTGTTTCTTAAAAGACTTGATTCTCCTCTCTTCTGAATCACAGTTGGTAGTTTCCATTGCCACAAAAAGCATTTAAAATGCTACCAAGTGAAATTTAAGTTACTGGCAGAGCATTATCTATGACAGTTAGCATTGCAGCTCTCCAAAGATGAAGTAATTATTTGGCAAGACTGCTTTCTCAAAAAAGAAAGAAAAAGTAGTATAGCAAGAAACAAACTAAGGAAGAAGAAATAAAATATGAAAACCAAAAGAATATATTAATCTAATATGCAGGAACTAAGGATGACTTAAATTTTACCTGTAATCTGCAAGGTTTCACTCCCTATTACCTACTTCAGATCTACCATTAGAGATGTGATCTTTTTTTCAGTTTGATGAGTAGTCTCATAACCTCACCCAATTTACGACTTCTTCTCAAGTTGATAGATGTCTAGATACTTAAAGTCAGCAATGCATAAAATTTACCTATAGATGTTGATTCATCATAAATCCTTTAACGTATACATTTTTCTGTAACCAATTTGAGGCTGTAAAAAAGAAGATATTAGCATATCTTTTAGCAGACAAAAACTTGTTGGGATGAAGAGTTGTTTACTGCTGGATACAAAAGAAATAAAACACAACCTGGTTTTGGCTCTAGAAACCTTACAATACTCTGGAATGGAGAGAAGGGTGCACACGCTTTATTCAGAGAAAAAATTAATCGGCTTCCATTGCACAGTAAACTTTAAACTTGAATTACTGTTATGTCAGTCTCTAAAATGGGAAGATTAATTTGACAAAATACAGACATATACAGTGAGATCACTTCATGAAGCCTTTACAATCAATGCAGAGAACTGGTAAGTTTTAAATCAATCAGTAGAATCACAGAACAGACCAAGTAGGAAGGGACCTCAAAAGATCATTTGGTCCAACCTTTGAAATGCAATTTCTTTCATCTTAAACCAGTTGCCCAAAATAAATCAGGTGAATTACACCCTAAAAATGCCTCTTGTTCTCCACTGCAGCACTGGATACCAGCACAACTGGTACCTACGTGCTCTGAGACCAACATAGTTTTAGTACTTCCAAATAAAGATTTTAACTGTAGAAACTTATAGTCTATTTATATTACCTTAAATTTCCATAATTAATGCCTCTCCCAATTTAACTGAAAAAGCAATTTGTTATTTTTCAATTAAATGTTCATTTAATGTTTAGAAAAAACTTTTTTAAAGCAACATTGGGTAGCTGTGTTGGAATTTCTTCTCAAAACAGGAAGTTCCCATGGCAATTTTTGAGGCATTAAAGCTTCATTTTCCCTGTGAAAAGCCTATTTGGGTATTTTTTAATGCTATAATAAGTTTTCCCAACAGAAGATGAAGCTTTTAAGCCTTACTAAAACATTAATGGGGACTTTCTACTCAGAGATATGGAGTCCAAACTTTAGATGGAAGTGTTTGATTCTCCATGGCCTTGTATGTTAAGCCTCACTTACAGTTCCAGTGGAGTACCTTTACACTTTACAGAAAGTGCAATTCTGTTTCATATATTCTTCAAGGCCACTTCTCACGGACGTTAAAAAAAAAAAAAAAGAAAAAAAAAGTTATTTTTATGTAGCTGAGACCCAAGCTTTTTGCTGTAATCACTTCTTATTGTGTAACTCACTATAAGATATTACCAAGGACAAATGTACCATTTCATTCAGTGTCTCTTAATTTCTTTGAAAAACTACAGAATATGCAGAGTAGAACACAATGAGGCCCTAAGCCAGTAAATTTGAATCTCACTTCACTTATACCTCTGGTCTCAGCCTGGCCCAAACCACAACAAGCAGAAATACTCTTTCCTACATAAGTGAAATTCACACCTTTTAAGACGAACTAGAAAAGCACCAGATCTGTGAAGGTATTGACTACTGCAGATGCACAGCCAGCCTTCTAATTATGCAAGATTAGCTAAAGAACTGTTCCAGGAAGATGAAAAAAATTATTTCACTGGTCTTCCCATTCCCATTGCTGGCCTACACTAGAATCTGTGTAGGAGGAAGACACGTTTTCAACTGTGTGAATGAATGTTTTCTACTTGTGGTCCATTATTTACGGTGGTCCTGGAGATGCTCCTAAGGGCTTTAACATCTGGGAAGACCAATTCCACATATCCTGTACAGCAGATAAAATATATTCCTAAAGTGATCCATGCTACACAGAAATCACAAAAGCTTGAAAATTCCTGACATATGATCGTGTTCAACATGGTTGTGTTCATTGGTGACGCTGTGTGTGTGCCTGCAGTTTATGTGGTATGCTTTTTCCTGAATTTGAGTCCTAATCAGTCAGAATGTCTAATAATGGTGCATCCTCAGGCTCTATTTGCATACTGTGTCTATTAATAAAGCAAAATTAAATGTAGAGGGCATGCTAAGTAGCACATACCATGTCCCTAGGAGATGTGGCTCCAACTGCAGTGGCCCAAAGGGTCAGCACTGCAGCACTGAGATTGAAAACGGTGCACAGTAGCTTGCTGAGGAACTCAAGTCTTCACAGTGCTGGTGTATGGCACCAGCAACAAGTGTGATTTAATGTATAACTCCAAAACTGGATTAACATAATGTTGAAAAAGACTTGAGCCTTTTGTATGTGGGTGTCCATTTCATTCTGAATTATTTATGCAGCTAGTACTACTATAACCAGCTAGGTTTTCTAGATAGAAGTCAGAATGTATAAGCTTAGTGTCTAGTTAAATCATTATTTGTCTGGTGCACCACCTAGGTTTTGGAACACTGAGTTTCAAAACAGACTAATACTGCCTTCAAAATTGCATTTATCACATTGCACAAACAGAATGACAGGCTAGCATCATTAAAAGGCAAAAGAAAACCAGCAAGACTGTAGCCTGCCACTAGGTCAAGTAGATCTTTTTTTTTTGAACAATTCCCTTCTAAGTAATTTATCTTTCTGACCCAAAGATGTGAAGCTCCTTATGAAGACTGAGAAAAGCCAATAGGGAGTAAGCAACTGATCAGTAAAATGAAACAAAACCCTTTTAAAAAAAGGACTTTTGTGTTGCTTTTCATATTAAGAAACTACGCAAACTACTTCAGAGCCCATTTTTCTCTCACTGTAGTAAACAGGAGAATTCACATTGACTTTGGAAAGCATAACTTTGTCTCTGCTCCTTTTTTTTAAGAATAAAAGAATTAATTTCTTTGCATATCTGTTGTTTTCCAGTGGGATAAGACTGTACTATGGGAAGTTTTGAAATTAGCTTCTTTCCATAAGACTGGTGATGAATATACATATCTGTGTGCCTAACAGCTAACTCTACTCTTTTCTTCACTGTTTTACGCCAAATGGTAGGAATAAGAAAAATTGTTGAATTAAACAGCATTGTGCCAACATAAAACTGACATAGTAGAGAATTATAATCTCTCAGACTTTAATGGGTAGACACTCTACTAAGGAACTGTAAAATGTTGCTATTATGATTTATGAGCCCTTTCCACCTTGTTTTGTACTGGTGCAAATAGCAAACGAGAGTGAAGGGCAAAGCAGAATAAGGACATGGTCTAGTGAGCAGCTCTCCTGTGTTCACCGCCCCAGTCCCCTTAGTACCCTCATCTGGACTCTAGTTTGTCACTTTCTCTTTTACTCTGGTGAGCCAAAATTGGACACAATATTCCAGATATGGCCTCAAAAGGGTTGAGAAGAGAAGAATAATCAAATCCTTCAACCTGTTTGCTGCACTAACCAGAGTGTAGTTAGCCTTTATTACTACAAGAACACATTGCTGGTTCTTGTCCAGTGGACATTTTTCAGTCTGTTGTCCACCAGACCTGCAGATTCCCATCTTTTACTCCAAATATGCTTTCTAGCTAATTAATCCCAGATTGTTCAGTTGCAAGGTTTTGTTCTGTCACAAATGCAGGAATTTGTATTTGCTTTAGACGAACTTCATGAGGCTTCTGTCAGCACATTTTTACAGCCTGTCAAGATCTCTTTGAGTGTTGGACCCTGACCAACTAACTGCTTGCTGTCTGCTTCCTGCAGTTCGGAGTCTTTGGAGAATTCACTGAGATTCATGGTTTTCTGTTGCAGAGGTCCTCAGTGAAGTTGTTAGTACCAAGCCCACAACTGACCCCAGAGAACACCACTCACAACTGGCTGCCAGTTAGGCTTGGAACAGTTGACTGCTACACTTTGTGAACAGTTAGTTTTTCCCACACTTTGGGTGCAAGTCCATCTTGTCTCATCTTGGCTACCAAACCGCAATAGCAAGATGCAAAATGTCTCACTATAGTCAAGGTAAATAACTATTCTCTCCTTGTCCAGCCATTTCATCACCATTCAAGCTGGTCAGGAATGATTTTTCCCTTGATAACTACATACTGGTTGTTCCAAGCCATCTTCTTGCACTTCATATGCCTGGAATGGCTTCCAGAAGGATTTGGTCCTTAAATATATTAGGCTGACCAGCCTTTAGTGCTCTAAATCCTCCTAGTGCCCTTCCTGAAGATGGTGATGATGTATACTTTTGCAGGCATCAAGGCCTCTCCTCAGTTACCGCAATTATGTATGTCTGCTTCTTCAGAATCCTTGAATGTACATGCTATCCATCCCCATGGCCTTGTGCATGTCCAGTTTGCTTAAGAATTCATCATCTGATATTCTTCTTCTATTGACGCTACTAATTCTCTTCTTTAAACTGACCAGCCAAGCACAGCAACCTGGGAGGCCTGAGACAGACCTTGCCAGCAAAAACTGAGGAAAAGAAAATATCTCAAGTTTTTCAATGACCCTCATTATTAAGTTGTCCCATCCATTCAGGAGAAGGCCCACAATATACCTGGTCTCTCTTTTTCCTGATGGTGTACTTACATAATCATAGAACAATAGAATGTGTTGGGTTGGAAGGAACCTTTAAAGGTCATCTAGTCCAACCTCCCTGCAGTAAGCAGGGACATCTTTCACTAGATCAGGTTGCTCAGAGCCTCATCAAGCCTGGCCTTGAATGCCTCCAGGGATGGGGCCTCCACCACCTCTCTGGCCAACCTGTTCCAGTGTCTCACCACCCTCACAGTAAAGAACTTCTTCCTAATGCCTAATCTAAACCTACCCTGCTCTAGTTTAAAACCATTGACCCTCATCCTATCGCTACATGCCGTTGCAAACAGTCCCTCCCCAGCTTTCCTGTAGGCCACCTTCAGGTACTGGCAGGCTGCTATAAGGTCTCCCCAGAGCCTTCTCTTCTCCAGGCTGAACAATCCCAACTCTCTCATCCTGTCTTCATAGGAGAGGTGCTCCAGCCCTTTGATCATCTTCGTGGCCTTCCTCTGGACCCGCTCCAATAGGTCCATGTCCTTCTTGTGATGAGGGCTCCAGAGCTGGACACAGTACTCCAGGTGGGGTCTCACGAGAGCAGAGTAGAGGGGGAGAATCACCTCTCGATCTGCTGCCCACGGTTCTTTTGATGCAGCCCAGGATGCAATTTGCCTTCTGGGCTGTGAGTGCACATTGTTGGCTCATGTCCAACTTTTCAGCCATGAGTATTCCAAAGTCCTTTTCTGCAGGGCTGCGCTCTATCATGTCACCCGCCAGCCTCTATTGATAATGAGGATTGTCTCGACCTTGCAGGACCGTGCACTTGGGTCGGTTGTGCGCATGGGCCCACCTCTCTAGCTCATCCAGGTCCCTCTGGATGACATCCTGTCCCTCTGGCATGTCAACTGCACCACTCAGCTTGGTGTCATCTGCAAACCTGCTGAGGGTGCACTTTATCCCACTGTCTAAATAATTGATGAAGATATTGAACAGCACCAGTCCCTGTACGGGTCCCTGAGGGACACCACTTGCCACCCCTCTCCATCTGGACCACTGACCATTGACCACTACCCTCTGGATGAGAATATGCAGCCACTTTCTTATCCACCAAACAGTCCACCCATCAAATCCATATCTCTCCAAATTAGAGAGAAGAATGTTGTGGGGGGCCGTGTCAAAGGCCTTGCAGAAGTCCAGATAGAGCATATCCATTGCTCTTCCCTTGTCCACTGATACAATCACTTGATGTCCTTCACAGACCCTTTCCACCTTCAGCTGCAGTTGAAATTTGGCTTTTCCTACTGCCTGCACGGGCAATGATTCCATATTCCTCTGAGGTACCCTGTCCCCACTTTCGTTTTTCGTAAGCTTCCTTTCTTGTGTCTGAACCCAGCCTGGAATTCCCCATTCAGCAAAGCTGGCCTTTTGTCATACCTGCTTAGTTTCATATACATTGAGATGAACCATTCCTGTGCTTTGAGGAAGTTAGCTATTCCGAAGACCCTTACAGTTCTGAAAATGAGAATTTGAATTTCTGTAAGAGCCATTCAAAAAGGACAACTTACAGAATTGGAGACAGTTGGCATTATCACTACACTATCACACTGAGGGTTACCAGCTACTCTCATTTAAAAGATAAAGCAGGAAAAGAAAACCAAAACATAAGGTATTCATAAAACATGGAGGAAAAAATTGTGTGTAACTCAGTTTGTGATCTAAATCGGGAAAGAATTCTTAATCAAGATGTTCCAGGAATCTTTCTGGTTTGGAATAATTCCATGTAGGAAAACCTAAATCCTGTTCTATTCGTAACTCTTGAGCCATTTGAAATATCAGTGCACTGACATTTGAAATATCAGTGCACTGAATTCATGTTTGCGATCCAGATCTCCAAGTCCTTTCTCTAACCAATCTTTCTTTTTGTTGGACCTTATCTCTGATTGTCTCTCACCTGCCACCATTGATATCAAGCTCACTAGATCACATGCCAACGTCAGCAGAATGCCTGTAGACCTCTTTCGGTGGAGTATGAGTTCTCTTTCAAGACCTGGAAATCCCTTTTTTTCTGCAGCAGTGTAAGGTAGTAGCTAAGTAGCTACTGAGCTCAGTAGTAGCTCAGCAATTGCTGTGATTATTTTTTTTTTTTTAAATTTTTATGATGTTACATCAGAGTTCTAGCTCTAGATGAGTAACCAAATTACATCACTGTGATATCCTACCCATTTTGTGGCCTTTGCCACTTGCCTTGTTTACTATTCAGGAAGTCACATTTCAAATCTCTGTGCAAACTCCTCAGTTCAGGGATCACCTCTATTACTTTTTATGGTGCTTTCAATAAAAAAAAAAAAAACAGAGGGATTATTCCAAAGGAAAAGCTGTGGCAGCGCAAGTATATTGACAGATAATCTGTCAACAGGATTCCTGGGAGCCCTCAAATTCCTTATAGGATGGTTAGATGAATATTCACTATGGGTGTTTTTCTCACACTTCACTTTGACATTTCCTTGCCTGAAAAGTAGGCATCTGACCCAAGTGAGATGACTCAGTGTGACACTGTCTTATAGACAATTTGGCTTTTCATAACAATACCCAAAGGAATAAAAATGGGCTGTCTGGGTAAATTGCTTGGGCTTGAGGAAAAAAGGCTTATCCCACCCCCCCCAGTTTCTAGGACAGTGGCAGAAATTACGAGATATTCCTTTGAAAAAGCTTATCTATTAGATTTAACATTTTTCAGTTTAAAAAAAAATGTTTGTGTAAATGGGATTTCAAAGTAAGGGATCTATGTAAAAATTACATGATGCATGCATCCCACAATGGGATGCTAAGAAATGAGAAGAAAGAATACCTTAAGGTACTCTGTACCAGCTAGATGCAGCCAAAGTACCAATATGTATTACTGACCACAGCAAGGCCAGTGGAGGTATTGTCATCATGATCATTACTGCGATCTTTGGTATTTAATCACTTACAGGTGGTTACGTGTGTACAGGTAAATGACGGTCTAGTGCATTTGTTCAGAAAATATAAAAAGAAATCTGTTTGGATGCTGAGATCCAGCTCTCAAAATAGCATTAGTAAGACAGCTGATTAGTGACTTTTCTCCTAGATGTAGCATGCAATTAAAAAAAAACCAAAACAACCCACATGAAGTTTCCCCTTTGCCAAGTAAAATAGGAACTGTAACAGATGAAATACAATGTGTAGGAACTTCTACATAACCTCTTAGATATGTTAACAAAACCTGAAGACTTCAAAATGGGCTACAGGAGACACACTGATGTAGTTTATGTGACAGCCTACGTTGCATTCTAGGCTCTTTCAGTACCCAACAGCAGAGAGAGGAATAGGGGTACCTTTTCTTTGTAGCTAACAGTTTGAAGAATGCATTGTAGGAACAAGAAATGCCTCAGTTCCGCAATCATCAGTTGCAGAGAATAAGAAAACAGTAAATCATTGAAGGGGGAGAGAAATGAAGAACACAGTAAAAGTGACCTCTTCATTAGAAAATATTGACAAAAATACTGAGATTTAGAGAGTGTTGCTTCTATTATATATTGGTCAGTGCATTAAAAATAAATGAAAAACCTGAACTACTCAAGACATTTCCTATATTTGACTGCTTATTATCAGCCTTGTCTTATTACCTCTCATTTATAGTTGTTTTTTTTTCATCTTAAAATAACTCAGTGGGAATATCTTGCACAAAATGTCCTTGCAGGTTTCCTCTTTTTTCTTTTTAGTTTTCTAGAGTGTTTTAATTTGAAGTTTTACTTTTTGTTTGTTCCTTAGGTTGATGACACAATTATTGCTACATTTACTTTTTAAACAGGAAATACATTGACTTCTCAATCTTTTAGAAAAATTTAAGGGATAACACAGGACAATGTATCTCTATTCCAATGGTTTCTAAGACATAATCACTTATGACAAATTAGTGTAATTGTACATCCTAATAATAGATCATCTTTTTTTCACAAAACAATAGAGGACCCAAAGTGTATGAAGAAAAATTCCCGTTTAAAAATCACAGTTCCATTTAAAGTAGGGCAGCAATTCTACAGCATGATAGAGCTATTTTATAGTGCACCTTGTCTTCAAGACCAATTCCTTTGAGAGCTTGTAGCTACAGAGGACAAATTTTGCCTTCAGACACCCACATGCTTTTCCCTCTGAGTTAAATGTAAAAAATCATGTTCAATTTTGAGGGCTCTCTTGGGCCAAATAAATGAATCTTTACAATTTCTTTTTGACAATGTTTCAACATGAACCCAAAATATGATATTGAACTCTCTCAGGTTACCTGTTGTTACTTTTGGAAAGTCTTCAGAGCTTATTCCTAAATCTGCTCATTGAAAAAAGAAATCCTGATGACCAGACAAAAAATGAGGGGAAATGACCTTAAGAGTAAACTATATCTAATTGCTATACCTATTTTTGTAGTGTGATGGAAAACAAAATCCTATATGTTTGTGTGGTCATGTCACTTATTTTCCCTTTCCTCCTCCTTTTTTCCACTTTACTAAAATATTCTGAAAAGAATTATCATGAGAGGAGTCTTAAAGTTACATTATAATCCCCCCTGAGACCAAATTTCCCCTGAATATAATGGGCAAGTATCTGTTTACATGACTGATAGAATCTACAGAATCTGGGGTTTTTATAAAACAAACCTTTCAGCATACTGATATAAGTGAAGCTGTTACTTATAACAAGACAAGACATTTAACAAAGGAAAGATAACAATAGGATTTTAATTGGTCTGATTAAAAAAGAAATCAGGTACCTTTTACTTCTATCTGTACTTAACCTTCTGCAATTTTCAAGTGTATGGATAAATTCTCCTTATCTTATTTTGATTATCATTATTGATATGGGAATTTCAGCTTCAGAGGTTTTTTTTTCCCTTCCCTTTGTTCTGCTGGTTGTTGTTGGTACACAGTATTCCTCGTGAACCTCATCACTTTGCTCCATCTTTTCTCAAAGTAAGATAATTTTAAGGCATGACATATTCTACTTCAATACATGCACTTACTTTCTGCCATGACATTGTACGAGTAGCTGATGGCTGAATTATTTGGTGGTTTGACATGTTTCTGATCATCTCTATATGTGGCTTTGCAGTAGCTCAACTTGATGACTTCTGCTTAACACTCATTTTTTCTGTTAAGTATGACAGATATTTCTGTATGTTAACTGCTATAAATTTGATGCAATAATATTTCTTCTTTCTTACCTGTTGCCTACATTTCCTTATATTGCCTTCACAATGGTTTTATTGTACATCATTAATGCTTATTTACATTCTTCCAATCTAATATTGTTGCTTGGCAGCACAGCTGGGGTTATAATGAAATCATAGAATCATAGAATCATAGGGTTGGAAGGGACCTCTGGAGATCATCTAGTCCAACCCCCCTGCCAGAGCAGGGTCACCTAGAGCAGGTTACACAGGAACACGTCCAGGTGGGTTTTGAATGTCTCCAGAGATGGAGACTCCACCACCTCTCTGGGCAGCCTGTTCCAGTGCTCTGCCACCCTCAGGGTAAAGAAGTTCCTCCTCATGTTTAGGTGGAACTTCCTATGTTCCAGTTTGTGCCCATTGCCTCTTGTCCTGTCCCCGGGCACCACTGAAAAGAGCCTCGCCCCATCGTCCTGACACCCACCCTTTAAGTATTTATAAGCGTTGATAAGGTCCCCCCTCAGCCGTCTTTTTTCCAGACTGAAGAGACCCAAATCCCTCAGCCTTTCCTCATAAGAGAGGTGTTCCAGTCCCCTAATCATCTTTGTAGCCCTCCTCTGCACCCTTTCCAGCAGTTCCCTGTCCCTCTTGAACCGGGGAGCCCAGAACTGGACACAGTACTCCAGGTGCGGCCTCACCAAGGCAGAGTAGAGGGGGAGGATGACCTCCCTTGACCTGCTGGCCACGCTCTTCTTGATGCACCCCAGGATGCCATTGGCCTTCTTGGCCACAAGGGCACATTGCTGGCTCATGGTCATCCTGTTATCCACCAGGACTCCCAGGTCTCTTTCCGCAGAGCTGCTCTCCAGCAGGTCAGCACCCAACCTGTACTGGTGCATGGGGTTGTTCCTCCCCAGGTGCAGCACCCTACACTTGCCCTTGTTGAACTTCATAAGGTTTCTCTCTGCCCAGATCTCCAACCTGTCCAGGTCTCTCTGTATGGCGGCACAGCCTTCCAGCGTGTCAGCCACCCCACCCAGCTTGGTGTCATCAGCAAACTTGCTGAGGGTGCAAGAAATTGGCTCCACAATTTAGTTACAATCTAACCGACTAATTCTCCGAAAACATAGCTGCAAGTATGGTTGTTGAAAGGCTGGAAGTGTTCTGTAGTTAAGTGGTTTTGGATCTACTGAAGTCATGCTGCAGATGCCCTCTTCTCTGGAAGTTTCTCAGTCCCCAAATGTACTTCTGATTTTCAAATAAGTTTCTTCAAATGTTTATGAATGTGTACTAGGTACTTGTAGTATTTGAACACACAGCAGCTGTATTCCTCACTGTTCTCAAGAGAGAAAAAAAAATTACTTGTATTTCTGTCCACAACTTCAATTTATTCTTAATTCATGCTTAATTCACAGTAAACTCTGGATGACGTTTTCTGCTTTCCTGTATTTTCTATCTTTTTGGTCCTGATTTTCATGTTATCAGTCTGTATGTTTGTCTGCATTAGAGTTCCTTTATTGTCCTTTTACCACTTTGGTTTAGATGCCCTTGATATCTGTATGTTTTATTTAGTATTACTTTGTTGTGAGAAACAGATACCCCTGTCACAGCGGCATCAGATGTCCCACCATTAATTCTTTCTTCAGAATATAGTTAAATCCTAGAATTCTAAGCTGGAAAATTGAGTATCTAATTCTGGTTTGCTCCTTCATTTGAATTAAAAAACCAACCAACCAACCAACCAACCAAACAAACAAAACCACACCAAAATCTAAAAAACACAAAGCAGCATTCGAATCTCAAGGAGAGAAAAAAATCTTTAAATGCCTTTATTGGCTGCTTGAATGTTTCAGAGCTTTAGTCTCACTCAATTCTTCTCTACCCTACTCTCTTCCCATTAACAGTTCTATTAAGAGATTGAATTCTTACATTCATTGCTTCCAGGCATAGGTACAGTTTCTTGTATGGAAAGTCAACTTTTTTATTGGTATGGGTCCCTCGGTCTAGTTTTGCCCACTGTTTTTTTCTATCTTCTGGGTTGGAAAGGATCTCACCAGTTTGACTACTGTCACCATGTTTCATCTACCAACTGCTGTGCTACAAAATGAAAAGCATCCATGCTTGTAAAAATAACCTTGTTTCCTTATTAAGGGATGTTGTGCATTGTATTCTGCTATGACAATCTAGCTAATTCCATGACCCATTTTAGAGTTCCCATGAGGTGTATATTTGGATATTTGAGAAGTGTCAATGTATAAAAACTTCCAGCCAAGAGCCCTCATGAAATATAGTTGTCCTAATAAATTGATACAGACATTTCTCTGTCTATGCTCAAGTTGTGGGTTTTGTACCCGTTTCCAAAAATTATGCTCTGTCCTTACTGAGAAATCAGTTTATAAATGCTTCTAGAGACAAGCAATTTCTTACCTTTTTTTTTGCCCACATGCTTCTGACCATCTCAGTTTGACCCTTTTGTTTCTCTTATAAAGAAAGAAAGAATTTTTTAATCTTTTTTTCTTCACCATCTTCTATTTTTTCCACACTCTAAGCTTGAGATCAGAAGTTTTTAAGTTAATTGGACTGGAACACACACCTCGCTGTGGATGACCCTATCTCAGAATGTGTTCATGTATGTTGAAGTATAAACAGAAAAAAACATAAGACCACAGATGGGGAAGTTAAAGAAAAAATCATTCAGGAAAATGACTGTGTGTTCTTGAACTGAAATGATAATGCTACTGTTTAGTTCATACAACTCATACATGCACTGTATGGATTAATTTGAATTCTCTTGCTCAGCTGTGCTTTGTAATGGAGAAACTTCTTTGGGAAAAAAAAAAACCTCCAAACCCCTAAAACATTAAACAAATACAAAAAAAAAAAAACCAAACCATGTTCTTCTTCCTTTTGAATAAGCCAAAGTTATAAGAGTTGTGTTGCTGAAGACAAATAGTGTATTATCCCTTCAGTAAATAAGGTTAAGAGATATGAAATTAAAAAAAAATAAATGTAAAGAAATATAGAAGATCATAAACATTCATTATTGAGAGGTCCTCTAGTTTTATTTTATGCAGCAAACACCAAACAGTTTTCAAAATTATCTATTTTCAAATCTCCAGTTTTCTGCTCCAAAGTGATACAAGAATTCTGGGAAGTAGGATGTCTTTTAAATTTCACATGCAGTGTGAGCAGCTTCATCTTTTCTGTTCTGCAGTAGGAAAACAGGCTAATTATCTTTCTTTACCTTGTAATTCTTTGCCATAATTAAGAACTAGAACTATTAACCCATCTTTCAAAAGGTTAGCTGTTCCTCAAAATGAAAGGTAAAAAAATGAAATTAACATATGGTTATTAGGTATATAATGAGTAATACATATTTTTGTGCCTCCTTTTGCAGCTTCATGGTAAAAGGTTTCTAAGGATTAGTGGTGGATTAGCCATGCTGAAAGTTAGAACATTTTTCAGTTGAAAAATCCAAATAGACATACAAAGAATGGATTATCCCTGCAGTCTAGATGGGAGAATCTGGTTGCTGGTGGTTTTCCTTAGAGGTCTAAGCATATTCCATAAGGAAAATAAACATTGTGAAGCAGTCTATTAAAAAATAAAATAAAAAACAAACAAACAAACAAAAAAACCTATAGAAGCATTTAACCATAAAGATATTTCTGCACTTTATCCCAGAAATACCAAAGAAAGTATCAGTAATTCAGTGTCAGGGAAGTCAAGAGTGTAAAAAATAACTATAGAAACCTTTATTCTCTTTTTTTTATTTTTTAAACCAACGAACAATAGTCTTTATTTTCTAACCCTGTGAGAAAAAATTGATAAAATCTGAGCATATTACGCTCCATTGTGTAGTAGTAGGTAACCAAACAGAAGTGCTCATCCCCTATTCTTTAAAAACTAAATTGAGTGGAGCCTGTTCCAGGATGTCACTGAAGTTATCAAGATTCCTACTGATTTCCACAGCGATAGGACAAAACCCTTTCTCAGTTCACAACAGACAGAAGCTCACTATCATACTCCTACAGCAAGTTCAAGTGTGGAGCTAACAAACAAAATTTTACCTCTTTATGACTTGCCGCAGTCCTGTCACTACTGAGAATACGCACTGTACCAATGACTAGTTTTCTGACTCTTCTCTTTGGAAGGGAAGTGTTCTTTTGAATTTCTCATCTACAGGTTTAAGCTTTACACATATA
Source organism: Chroicocephalus ridibundus (assembly GCF_963924245.1). Classification (NCBI taxonomy): domain Eukaryota; kingdom Metazoa; phylum Chordata; class Aves; order Charadriiformes; family Laridae; genus Chroicocephalus; species Chroicocephalus ridibundus. The sequence goes on from NC_086284.1 coordinate 39,651,403, forward strand.
AAAGAGATTTCCCTGTAGCACTGTGAAAAGCAGCCCTCTGCATCCTAGCTGTAGGTCAGTGTTTTAACAGTCCTTCATTCCTCTGTATCCGACAGGCCAGGATGCAAGCTCTAGCAGTCAGAGGGACAACATAAAGATTGGCCAAGGAGCTCATCACTGAGAGAAGAATAAAAAGCATCCGATTAGTGCATCACTTTAAGTAATAGTGTAAGCGTTTTTTAGGCTGCCTACAAATGATACAGCTTTGCTGTTCAAATGGGACAGAGGATTATAAAATGTCTTTAGACATAGAGCTGTATTTTAGTTTAAATATATCTCAGTGGTGAGCACAGTCAAAAACCATATGCAAAACTAACTTCGATAGTCATTGACCTTTGAAAAGCAGTTTATGCAAGTAACAGCTTCCAAAACTTAAAAAATCTGCATTATTCCCATTTTTCCAGTAATGCCCTGGGGGACTGGAAAGAACCCTGTTTTAACTGGTCTTTTACTAGAAACCTGTCCTATCTAAGGAGAAAGAAAACATCTTAAATAGATCTGTAAAGAACATTTTCTCCCCTGAATTTACAATCATTTTTGTGACAACAGTGTTTATGCATTTGAAAAGAGGCCAGTGTATGTAACAAGTAAATAAAAAAAACCTGGTTTTATTCAAGAAATAGTGCAAAGCGTCCACTGCCTTTCCTTTGAGTAATGAGATTTAGTGAGTACCAGGTTAAAAAAAACAATCAGCATTGATGAGTGATTCTAGCTGTCTCTATTTTAGGAACTCAATCCACAGGCAGTAACAGGTAAAATAGATGACTAGCTATCTAGTTTGGGTACATGGCCAGGCTCTTGACATGGATTTAAGATGCAACCAGATCACATTCTGCACTTCTGTTTCCAGGAAAAGGAAACCGTGTGGGCTGAAAGGCAGAAGGCAGCTGCACAATTCTCTGAACCAGGACTGCAGGATACACAATGCAGTATCTCTGCAGTGTAGTCAGGACATAACCCCTCATATGCCATGGGAATATTAAGTCAGCTTTAAAAGATAGAGATTTTTAGTGCATCTGATGAATAATTTTATTTATGACATGCCAAGATTGGGCAAAAGCCAACATCTTTCTTTTTTTCAGAAAGAGAGACAGAAGATAACCCAAACTGCCAAAGTTAGTTACAGGAAGATCTAAAAAATAGGCTATTAGATAAAGAAGGAAAATTGAGATCATATTGTTTAGGTACCTACGCATAATAGAAAAATGAATATTTATGGTGAACCTAGGAAGTCTAATTTCAGCCATAGTTCAAATAAGAAAAATCTTCCCTGAAAAATTCATCCTGAACTAAAAAAAAATTCTTGAGCAAAAAAGATTTTCTCTAATAAACCTCAAACTCAACAGTACATTCTGTCCCTTTAGACTGAAAACATTTCAATTACTATATTCATTACTTATAATAATATAATAATCTTTCCTTCTGTTAAGTTTTCTACTGTAAAAATTTCCTTGACTTTTGTACATGTACTCTAGACTTTATTTATCATTTCACCCGGACACTGGTACGGTCTCAGAAATGAAGAGAAAGAAACAAAACAAAATAAAAAAAAAAAGAAATAAAAAAAATAAAGAGTAGAAATATAAAGATGCAAAGCCAGCAAACACGTGAAATTGTAGCTTTCTAACTTTAAAGACGTAAAAAAGAAAGGCTGAAAGAATTATAATAACGCTGAAAGTTAAAAAGATCAAAGATGTGGGAGTGGAATCTCGAAATGAGACAAAAGAAAGAAAAAGAAAGGCCAAACAAGAAAAGTAAATTATCATAATGAAAACTAAAAGCCTCCCTTCATCTGTCTTAAAAATAGATACTAATGTTTTGCAGATTAACTTTGCTTTTGTAATTATGGACTTATGGAGAAATGAATGTTAGTGAACTAAACTACTCACTTAGGGAGTGTATCTAAATCCATGGCATAGCAGAAACAGCTGTTGCCCATTATGCTTTGCTTTTTGATGATAAGTGGTAAGAAAGGTTGGGAAAAGGTGACCATTCAGCACTTTTTATTATGAGGTAATGACTCCAGTGATGGTAGCAAAATAATTAAAACCACCATCAGTCCTATTCTCTGTGAAGATACTTAATGTTGTTTCCATCTCTCCCTGCTGTCCTAAAATGTATTCACATAGAGAGTAATATTGCAGAGTAGGGTAAAAATGGAGTAAATCAGAATTAAAGAAGATTTTGTTCATTACATACAAAGTCTTAGTCCAGACTGGGTTAGTCAGTGTTCTTATACTGCATATTTAAATCAAAACTATTACTTTTGTTCTCCTAAAAGGAACAGTAAACTTTCCTCTCTGTAATGTCATTGACTGGAAAGCTTTTTCCGTACGTTATTTATGAAAGATATATTAATTTTCACATGAATGTCTTCAACATTATTTGTCTTTTTAGTCATCCCATATGCAAGGATAACCTAATATGCCACCCTAATAACAAATATCCTAATATTTTTGTGTTTTGTGGTGGTTTACCTTTGACTACCAGCCTAACTCCCACAGGTCCCACCCAGCTGCTCGCTCATTCTCCCACACACCCCCCTTCAGCCAGGACCAGGAGAGAAAATTAGAAAAACAGGAATGGGAAAGCTCATGAGTCTAGATAAAGATAGGGAGATTGTTTACCAATTACTATCATGGGCAAAATAGGCTTGACCTGGGGAAAATTAATTTAATTTATTGCCAAGTGGAATAAATATTTTTGGGTAGTGAGAAACAAAAAGACACACAGCAAATCAACACTGTTCCTCCCCCTTCCCCAGGCTCAACCTTACCCCTTCACTCACAACTACTCTACCTCTTCTTCCTCTGAGCAGTGCAAGGGAAGGGGAATGGGAGTTGCAGTCAGTCCATAACAGTTTCTCTCTGACACTCCTTCCTCCACATACTTTTCCTCTCTTCCAGTATGGGTTCTTTGGGAAAATCTGCTCTGGTGTGGGCTCTTCAGAGGCTGCAAGGATTATCTCTTCCTCCATAGAGCACTTCCTCCTCCTCCTCCTCCTTCTCTGACCATGGTATTCCCTCTGCTGTTTCTCACTTTCTCCCCGCCCTCCCCCTTCTCTGCCCATCCAACATTTTCTCCCCTTTCTTAAATATGCTTTCCCTGAGACACTACTATCTTGGATAATGGGTCAGCTGTATCCTGTCATGGATCCTTTGGAGCTGGCTGGAACTGGCTGAGTCCAGCACAGCCTCTCCTCGCAGAGGCCACCCCTGCAGTCCCCCCACTGCCAATACGTTGACACCTGCACCCAGTACAAGCTTGCATAGGCCCCACTGCTATACAGGGTCTGGGACAGTGTAAACCTTAAAAAGGAAAGCCTGCAAGCAAAGAGCTGATTTACCTAAGGTTTTTAGTACCACAGCCATTGACCAAATGACTTGAAGAACAGCACGGAGCTCTATCTGGAATCAACAGATAGTCTGGTTTCAACATAGGGTCAGTTATTTGTGTTAAATTAACTGAATTAGTTCAAGAAACTTTTTTTTTTTTTCCATACAGCTAGCTGAGTTGCTTCATTCAACTTTATAATCTAGGTGACAATGTTTATTTTTCTCATTTGGAATCAGCCATTTTCAAGGACCCCAACAATTTATGCTGGCATTCAAGAAAAGCCTAGAAATAAATCAAAGCTTATTTCTAGGGCTAGCTGTTCAGATATGTCCCTATGTTTGATATTTTGCACATAGCACATACAGGTGCTGAACTCATGAGAAAAATTAGAGTTTTTCTCTAAAAAAGAGAGAATTAGACTTTTCCAAACCTCCAGGGTGTTCCCGAAAACAAGCGAAGCATCTTGTAGCAATAATTCCCTTTAGATTCGTTTCTGCAGGTGGCACATTAGCAAAGAGGTATTATGACCAGAGAGGAAATTTCCTCCTTCTTAATTTAACTTCAGAATAAGATAAATAAGCATTTATGGGCTTCACTAATACTTCAGAAAAGAATGTACTTTTTGCATCTAAAAGCAGACTCATATCTCATCAAAAAGGCTTTAATTGGAACACACCATACGATTCACGGCGTAAGACGTAAGACAGAAGACAGAAGAACTTCCACCCCTAGGCCAGAAGGCTTCACAAATCCTAAATGTATGAGATTTTAGAACTGAGTTTTTGGTGATAATAAAAAGTGTTTTGCTTTTATTTGAGACTGTGGACTGTCGAATCACTTTCTAGGTTTTAATGTATAGTAAAAACGTTGTTACTTCCTTGGGCAGGTGGAAGAGAGAAAAACAAGGCATATGCTCATTCAACCACCAGTCCTTAAAAATCCTTTAAAATTTCAGTTTGCCTTATCTCTTTTCTCTGATGGGTGGTTAGTATAAATGTCCCTCCTTTCTATTGAATATATCCTAGATCTAGGACAAAAAAAACAGGCCAAACTAAACCAAAAAACTCACCCCAACAGACTCACTAAATAAATAAGTAAATAAATATTCAGTATGAAATAAGAAAATTGCATAAACTATTTTCAAAATCATTGGGTGGAAATGCAGCTTCGTGTACATTGGCTAAAATGAAGAACTAAACATACTGAGCAGATAGTGTCCCAGCTCCCTGAACTCCAATGCGGGTGACCCAAACAACCTAGAAACATCAGTTAAGAGAGAAGTGGGATATTTACCTCTCAGAATTGATTAAGTTTTTGTCACTGGCATATGTGGGCTAATTTAACAGCTAGAAGTAAAGAAGATCCCTAGATGATCAATATGAACAGGGAGGCAAATAACTGGGATATACTGGATCTACCTCCTCAGGTCCTCAAAGGTTTCCATAGATATTGAGCATACAGGGAATACAGGCAGTTATTTTAGACCTACTGGATTGCATTGTCTCCTTATCATGAGGCCAGTCATAAGCCTCAGGTATCAGTGAAGTGGTTCCTGAAATCAATAGATTATATTCCAGCCAGCACTGCAATGCAAACCGACAAATCTTAACTCGCTTGTCACATTAAAATGTATGCATGATAAATCAATAAATATAAATGTGCTTAGTGAGAAATAGTTGTTCTAGACTCATTTTACAACTTATAACAGTATTAGATTGCTTATTCCCCATAGGGAAGGAATTCTATTATCTTACTGTAGCCTGAAAGAAGACAGGTAGTTTTCAAGTAAACAATTTGGATGGGAAATAGCTATTTTTCATATATTAAATTTATAGCTTAAAAATGTTTGAAGCAATGAACAAACTAGGCTTCTCTAAAAAAAAAAAAAAAAGTAATCATGAAAAACTAGACTATGGCTGTGTAGCTAGACCAAAATACTTTAATGCTTTATACCTGAACAACCGACTAACTACTATTTGAAAGGTCACTATGAAAGCATTAGCATTTAATCAAAAGTAAGAACATAGTTTTATTTCTATTTAAATTAAAAGTAACTAGGCAAATTAGATGTTATTCCCAAAAATCTTGTTTTGAGTAAGAAGGAAAACACCATATATGTATAACCAAGAATTTACTATTAGTATAGATGAGGTCTTAACCTTGCAACCAAAATACAAGTGGTAATTATTAGTCCAATTACAATAGATGCTAACAATTCTAGACCAAATTATCTACCCTTCCTCAAGAATGGTCCAGTGAAAGTGTTATACATTAAATTCTTGTTATCTACCTCCTTTCCCTTTCCAGTGTTTCTCTGGGTCAACAGTGCTAGGTTTTGCTAATAAAATGTAAGGGAGCATTATGAGAGGTCACCACCACAGTGTCCAGGATGCATTAACAGTGATAGTTGGGAACCCTTCTTTCTCAGTCTTGGGGTCTGCTTAGGCTTCTTTTTATATGTTTTCTTCATGCTGATATTGGCTTACAGATGACGTTTGAAAATTACACACTGAGTTATAAATGCTACTAGTGACCTCAAAAAGGATATGGGTACAGTTAACGATAAAGGATTAAAATAAAGTCATTGCTTGTTGTATAGTGACTGCCTGGCTTTGTCAGATCTCTACAATATGTGGCACTTAAAAAGTTATGCAAAAATATGTTAGCCAATAGTCAAGTTATCACTTGACCATTAGACAATTGTTATAACAGCTAAAACCAGCTTAGGTCAAGACAAGCCCAGATAACTGCTGAGACCCCAAAATGACAGGTCAATACAGCTTTCGTGGCCTTTTATTAGTAATTTCACAAGTCATATTTACTGGGCTACAGGTATACCCACAAAAAGGAGAGAGAATGCCATCCCTTTTATTGAAATAATTGTTATGCAGCCAAGAAAATTTACTTACTCATGAAAGTTTCTGTATTTTCCATCCCTACATAAATCTTTTATCTCACCACCTGCTCACAAAAATCAAAGATTCAGCTGAATGTAATTCATGGAGTACTGGATAGAGCTCCATCTCATTCCAAATTATCTTCCTCTATTCCCACTGTTAAGTTCAGCAATGCAAGAAGCAGAGAAAGTTTTGCATGTTCAGTCAAAATACATGAGGAAATAAAAAATTACCAACAGGACTACTTTTACAATATGGTATCCATGAATTCATGGCTGATGTAGATAGAAAGAGAAATTTGGTTGAGCCCTAGATTCTGCAGATGCTCAGTAAGCAAACCCCAAAATATTACTGAATTTAAAATAAAGTTTACCTAATGATTTCTTTGTGCAGTGTCCACATTCCACGATGGCACCAACAAAAAATCTCAGAACATAAAAAAAAATATATTAAAATTATAAGGAATATTTCCCCATAGAGATCACAGAATAACAGAATGATTGAGGTTATAAGGGATCTCTGGAGGTCACCTGGTCCAAACCCCCAGCTCAAGCAGGGCCACCTAGAGCCCGTTGCCCAGGACCGTGTCCAGACAGCTTTTGATTATCTACAAGGATGGAGACTAATGGTCTTATATGGAGCCAGCTCCACCCAAACCAGGACAACCATCAGCTTCTCTATGAGAATCTTATGGGAGACAGTACTGACGGCCTTCCTGAAGTCCAGCAGACAATATCCACCGCTCTCCCTTTGTCTACCAGGACAGTCATATAATCATAGAAGTTTATCAAGCTGGTCATGCGTGACTTCCCCTTGATGAAGACATGCTGACTAATCCTGATGATTTTCTTGCACATAGTGTGGGAAGGGTTTCCAGGATTAGCTGCTCCATCATATTCCCCGGGATCAAGGTGACCAGCCTGTATCCTTCTTGAGGACAGGAGAGATGTTTGCTCCTTGGGAACTTCTACCAATTGATATGATTGATCAAATATTGCCAAGAGATATTATCAATAGTGACCTTGCAATGACATCTGCCAGCTCCCTCAACACTCATGGGTTCATCCTATCAGGGCCCATGAATTTATGGATTTACAGTTGACTTAAGAATTTCCTGACCCGATTTGTTTCCACCAAAGGTACATCTTCCTTATTCCAGCCTTTCCCCCTGGTGTCTGGGACCTGAAGTTCCTGAAGGCCAGCCTAGCTTGCAAAGACTGAGGCCAAGGCAGCATTCAGTACCACAGCCTTTTCCATGTCTTATGTAACCAGGTCCCCCATCTCATTGAGCAATGGGCCCATGTTTCCCCTAGTCTTTCTTTTGTCACCTGTCTACTTAGAGAAGTCCTTCTTGTTGCCTTTGACATCCCTGGGCAGAGTTTATTCCATTTGGGTTTTAGCTTTCCTAACTTCATCCCTGGATGCTCAGACAATGTTTCTGTATTCCTCCCAGGTTACCCATCCTTGCTTCCACCCACTGTATGCTTCCTTTTTGAGTTTCAATTTGGCCAGGAGCTCCTTGCTCATCCATGCAGGCCTATGGGTATTTTTCCCTGACTTCTTATGCATTGGGATCAAGCTCCCTTGACCTTGGAGGCGGTGGCTATTAACCAGTTTTCTCGTGTCCTTCTTTCCTTCGGGGTCTGATCCCATTTGTCTCTTCCAAGCAGATCTTTGAAGAGCCTGCACTTCTGAAGTCCAGGGAAGTGAGCTTGCTTTTGACCCTACTTCTTGCCCTTGGAATCCTGAAATCCACGATCTTGTGGTCACTGCAGCCAAGGTTGCCTTTGATCTTCATGTCCCCAATGGGCCCCTCCTTTTTGATAAGTGTAAGGTCCAGCAGATCACTTCTCCTTATTGGCTCCTCTATCACTTGGTGGAGAAAGTCACCACCAATGTGCTCTGGGAACCTTCTGGATTGCTTATGTCCTGCTGTCTTGTTCCTCCAGCAGGTATCAGGGTGTTTGAAGTCCCCCATGAGGACTGGGGCCTGTGAATGTGAGGCTTTTTCTGTCTTTCTGTGGAGGGCTGCAGGCACTTGTTCTTCCTGGTTGTGTGGCCTATAGCAGATATGCACTGTAATATCACCTTTGTCTCTCCTCTCTCTAAAACCTGTGGTCTAAGTTGGCTCCTACTTGATCCCCAGGCAAAGCTCAATGCACTCCAGCTGCTCTCGTTTCGCACGTAAAAGGCAACTCCCCTTTACATCTTCCCTTCCTAAAGAGCAACACTTGTAGACACTTCTCATTCTCAATTTAAAGCCTTCCTCCTATTGGTAAAAATAGCTTTGCCCCGCTTAGTGAGGAAGATTACATCTCTCCCAAGCAGATGTTGATCTGCAAACAGTGTCCCATGGTCACAGAACCCAAAACCCTATCACCAACAGACAATTATTGCAGTTCTGCAGCCAATCATTGACTTTTTTTATTAGTGCCATTCTCCTCACAGCCTTTTTCCTCACCAGCAGGATTGAGAACACCACCTGGGCCCACAGGCCCCCAGTCTGAGGATTACCACCCTCAGAGTTCTGTAATCACTTTTGATACTATCCAGTTTTCCCCTGGCACTATCATTTGTGCCCACATGGAATAAGAGCAGATTGTGCAGTAATCAGAGGGCCAGGTGAGTTTTGGCAATCCCTCCACAACGTCCTTGATCCTGGTCCCTGGCAGGCAGCAAACCTTTGCAGATAATTGGTAGGGTCAGCAGATGGATGCCTCTGCCTCACCATTTCTTTCTTGTAGTCTTGCATAGTTTGGGGTTAGGTGGATTCTTTGCTTGTAGGCATATCTGGCTTTTCTTCAACTTGAGGATGGTGAACCTGATTTTGCAGTTGTAAGCAGTTAAGTGGGGCAGCAGCCTTCCTTTTTGTGCCAGAAATTTCCAACTTCCATCCTTACCCTTCTCCAGAGATCTCAATTACCTGGATAGTGGTGGTAGACACTGCTTGCTTCTCTGCTGTGTGTGGGCATTGAAGTTGTTTAAGCTGCTGAGTCTCAGAGAAGATCCTGACTATCTCTCATGTAGATGGTTGTTTGGACGGAAGTAGCTGTATCTTGGAAAACAGGGAACATTCATCCATACATACCAATCTGAGAAATTCAATGGGCAAAGGCTTTTCTTCAATGGTGGCAGGGAGTAGGTGGTGCTTTGTGTGTGCTATAACAGACATGAAGGCACAGAGGAGCCGCACTAGGCTGGAGTTCTGAGGATCTCAAAAACAGTAAAATATTTTTATATACAGTCTTTCTTTTGTCTGTATCAGTGACACATTCTCCAATAGATGACAGACTGAAAAAAACCCACCCAACTACCTTGCACTTTACATATGTTTTTGATTCTAACAGACTTTAATTATTCTGACTTATTATGTTTGAAAGTAACCATTTCCTTTCAGTATACAGGAGTAATACCCTTATAACTTCATTAAGTGGTGAAGAGTGGATGTCTGAAAGGCTAGGTAAAATGAAATCACCCTGAATTTGTTCTAAGCATATATTAATTTGTTTTACACACTCTTGCTTTCGTCTCAGACTTAGGGATGTATGGAAAGGGTTATGTTTATCATGTATCATTCCAAATAAAATTGACTCCTTACTTTTTTCATTCTGCATTATGTAGAGACCCAAATCTTAATACAGTACACCAAATAAAAAAAAAAACCAAACCAAAACAAAAAAATCAACCAAAACCAACAACAGCTGTGATTTTGAATTCCAAGTGAAATCACTGTGTAAAGTTATTGTTTTGCAGACGTATGGTATGAGCACGGTAGACCACAGCCTTGTTTGGGTACAGCGCTTCTCAGGAGAAATATCCCACTGCATATTGATTTGGAAACTACGCAAGACCAACTCTATAAACAAGCATTTTAAAAACAAATCTGCTACTGTCGCAATTTCAGCTGGAGTAGAGACATGAAGTACTTTTAACGCTTAGATGAAGCTTGTAAGATAGCAGACAGCCTCATTTCCATAGCAGCCAAATTTTATGAAGCCCTAAGCCAATTATTTAATTAGCTAATTTGCTCAGTCACAAATAATTTGCACATAGCTCTAAATGTCAGATTTGAAAACACTGGGGAGAGTTAGTCCTAGTGGAAAGTATATTATTGAGACTAGAATTCCCTTGCAAGTTTTTTTTCACAGGAAGTCTCAACAGGTTTGAGGGATGAAGTTTAGCTTCTATTGGTGATTGAGTTGAGGAGTGAGGAGGAAAGAAGAGAAAACATTAGTATGAATCTTAATAGATGATAGACGATGAGCTCAGTTGCCTAAATAATTCTTACAGAGATATTACATCTCTCTAATCTCTCATTTTAACTCTGAATAATTTCTAGGCGTATGTATGTTCATGAGACAAGTCGACTTGTCCACCTCCCTACTAATTTTAGGAAAGGGAACTTTAGCCCTTTGGAAGAAAAGAAAGCTTACATTTTCCTTTAGCCCATATTTTTTTCTTCTATCAGTTTATTCTGTTGCATTCTCCAGATCTATTTTGTTTTCCAGAATTCACATCCCCTCCGGTCATTAAATTTTTCTGCCTGCATAGTGCCATTTTTTAAATACCACAGCCTCCCTGTAGCTTCGTCTCTGCTCTTCCTATGGTTCTTCCTGTTTTCTAGGACAGGAAGAAAGCAGAAGCAGAAGAGTTTTAAAACTCTTGCCTTGTCTTTTGCCCCCTTGCCAATGTACTGTAACAGCAAGAGAACTGGCAAATTCATCTGCAAATTTCTTCAGCAGCCCTTTTACTTACCTGCTGAGTGAGAACAGTCATTCTCAAGAATTATTCTTCTAAGTCTTACCCCCACCTCTAAAATCAAGTAATATGCAAGAGATTCCAGATCTTGGCAATACTGGATCATGGGGAAGTGAGCGCAGTGGGAGAAGCTTTGGAAGAATTCCAATGGGTTAGCTTTATGCTTTCCTTCGTATTAATTGCCATTCCCAAAAATATTTCCACAACGTCTTTGCAGAAGCTCCTGCCCCCCACTTGGCACTATCTTTCCTTTGCGCGTGCCTAGGGAGTTTTCCATAGAATTCCTATCACACTTTTTTTTTTCCCTTAGCAGCTCTGATGCTTCTCTCTCCATAGAAGTACTTTTGGTCTCCTCTATCAAGATTAGAGTTGCAGAATTTTCAGGAGAAAAAAAAACGCCTACTCACAAGTAGGAAGGTAAAGGTAAATCAAAGTTATCTGCATTCAACATTTCTTAAATTTCAGATTTTTAAGCCACCGACATGTTTTTTGGATGGTCTGAAAACCTGATTTCTGCATACTGAGTGATTGCACAGAGATAACTAGAATGTTTTGTTCCTGATGCTTTTTTCTTTGCTGTGTGACCTGTCAGCTTAACAGGTAGAGTCAATGAAGTATGATTTGAAGTCTTCAGCCATGAAGGATTTCATGTACTAGGGAATATTGTGTTAAAAGTTACATATAAGCAAAATGTGTTGACTTCAATTTTGCATTTGAAAATGGTCAATAGAAACACAGCACTTGGAGAAAGCAAGAAAAGCTTTTCTGCGGCTATTTTCTATATGTTCAAAACAGTGCCGATAATCCAGCTACATGGACACACACACATAAACCAGACTGCCTTAGCTAGTATGTGTCATGTAATGATTTATCTTGCAATTTCCCCTCTCTTTCACACAAGCATACACACTCACACATACACACACATAAATATTATTTTTCAGCCGTTATCTCAGAAGTATTTGGATTCTGCTTCAAAAATACAGAAAACAGGCTGCAAGGCTACTGTTATTAGCTCTGTTCTCTGTCTTATTATGTTTATCTCTTCTAGAGACAAAAGGATAATTAAACCACCTTTGTTATATTGTCAAAAAAAAACTGATTAAAGAAAGTTAAAAATAATTTCAACAAATAAAAGTTTATCATAAAAAAGCACTCTAGTCTAAACAAGCAGATGCCCAGCAATCCCTAATCTCTCAAGTTTTACACATAATTCAACCCTTATATAAATGCTAAAGGTAATATTGGCTCTGAGAACATAGATGTTTATCCCCAGGCCATCAGCAATAAAGCTGGCTTCATGTAGCATGATAAGTAAATGCAGATACATATTAAAGTTATTATTGGTTTACTACCTTATTTCCTTCACGTTGTAGGCAAAAGCTTCCATCTGTTGTAGTACAATATTAAGCTCCCCTGTTTAATCTCCTTATTGTTTAATTTTCTCTTTTTTTTGTTGTTTTTCAAAGATCAGTTTTCATTTTTTAATCATTTACTGTAACACTATTTTTTGAACATTGCCTACATTGTTTTCTTGCAGTCCCTTCATTACGTACGTCTGAACCCAGATGAAATATGGCAGGAAGAGAATGAGTCATAAATAAAGCAAATCACAATATTTTCTCTAAATACTGCATAGGTGCTTTGTAGTTGAAGGAGGGCAAGACACTGGCCCCAGGGAGACATTGGAAATGTATATGCTAATATTCCATATGAAATAAAGAATTCTCATGATATATTACTTTATTTTGATACCATGCAAATGGTCTATATTTGAATTCACCAGTTTAAAATGAAAATAAAAGATTTTCTTTTTATATGAGGGTTTGGACGATAGAAAGTATTTAATTTGGCTTCTGCTTTATCTGATAGATATTTACTGATTCATTATCTTTTGGTTCTGTGTGGCTTTAATCCTGGGCACTGTTATAAAATCAAAACAGTATACTTCTTGACACTTGTGTATTCTTGCCACACAAAAGTGACCTCCCATTTGCACCCTTAACATCTGGGCATATTTTGCAAAATAATTTTTTCTTAACTAATTTATCCCCTTGATTGAAAGAATGGCAACAAATCTACTGTCAGCTGCATTCCAAGATTAAAAAATTTTGATTTAAAATGACAGGTAGACTTGAACGATCTTCCAATCCAGATTTGATTAAGAAGTCCATATGACATGAGTCTCATAGCAAGTTATGGGATACAGTGAAAACTGTTTTTTCCTACTATGACAGAACTGTCTGGAAGATGGCTGAATTATAATTATGACACTGGCAAGAGTACACCCTTATTGGCATTTTTTCTTTTAACTGTGATATTGAACGGTTTTGATAGCTCTAAGTAGTGCCGGTGGCAAATTGCACAGTGATACTTTGGAGTTTCCTTCTGCATTTCTTTTTTGCAGGAACTTGTGATTCTTTGCTTCTCCTTTCTTTGATCTAAATTTAAACTTATTTTTAAAATGGAAAATAATAATAATAATAAAACACCTATGAATATTTTTTAAAGTTCTATAACCTTAATTAAGGAGAATCATAAAGTATGTGGACAAGTACGTAAACCCAGTATTGCCTTCATTAAGGAGTTTTGTAAAATAGGAAGAGAAATACATAGTCAAGCTCTGTTTTCCATTATTTGCCTCTGTAAACATAGAGGATTTCTACTAAAATGAGACACTCAGAATTAGCTATAGACGACTAGGATTTGGTGTAAAAATCATGTTTATCATACATCTTTCTAAGCTGCAATAAGATAAAACCACCTTTGGTTGAAAGAATATACATTCTTAACATAGATTGCATTTTTCATAACGTATTCTGATTTAGTATAAGATAATCAGTAAGTAAAGACACAATTGGTACTAGGTTCCTTCAAGGATTATTCTTTAGTAATTTATGTAGTAGAGATGTTTGTTTAAGCAGATGGAGTCTCATCATTTCAGTTGTCATAAATAAAATTGCATATTAGAACTTACAAAAACTCAAGTGCTGAATCAGAGGAATATTGTTACTTTAGTGTTTGTGATGTATTGAAATAAATGTTCCTATCAGAATACCAGGGGAGAAGTTCTTTATATGCCTCAACGTAATATATATCACTAAATAGTGAATTTTCTGAAATGCGCATGGCACAACTTCATAACTTCTTGCTGTATTACGAAATCACAGACAACAGTCTCTGGGGACTGTGAAGTCAAATGACTTTTGGGGAGCAAAAAGGGAGGGGGACTGCCCATACAAAATCACTGAGCTTCAGTTTGGATTCTCATCCTATGCTACACAATCACATTGGAGCATCATAATTGTCACCTCAGGCCTCAGAATCTATCAATTTATAAAATTAAATCATTAAAAGAAACCATTTTGAGTAGCGGAGCAGTAATGCAGCTGCATGAATACAGCGAGGTTAGCTAAAGGCCAAAGGTCAGAGCCTGAGTTAACATGCCAATGCAATAGCTCTCTGTACTGCCATAAGCCAATCGCTCTCAGCAAAGGCGTTTTCCTGAAATCTGGTAAATATTCACACTAGAGAGATGTGTGAATTGCCCAGGAGATCTATGCGAATCTCATATTCATCCAGACATTTTGAAAGGTGTAATCAAAAGGAAATTGTCCTACTGCAGGGGGTAGTGAGTATCAAAATAAAGGGGTAATAATAAAGAGTCTCAGAAGTATAAAGAAGCTGTCGGCTCTCTCTGATGCAGAAAGGATAGGAAGTTTAGAGACATGTAAGCACATTAAGGTCAGCCTTTTACTCCACCTGAAACTGATTTGGCCATGTTTACTTCACAGTAGAAGTAGAATGCCTTGTGTTAAGGATATTCTCATCTTACTCATGCTAGTTTCCCTGAGGCTATAATAAACATAACTTTTTGTTTGTTTGCTTGACTCCTTCTCAGTAGTGAAGACAACCCCTTAGAAGACAGGATGATGAGGAAATGTGTATGAAAACAGCAATTTGACAGCCTCATATTTTGTAAGGTGTTTTAATTAACTTCATAGAATGGGATTCATCTCACACACCTTCAGACACCTAAAAAGTAATTATCTATTTCTATGCTAGTCATCTCGCTTCCCGTTCTCAGAAGAGAAACAGGTGCCTGCAGTCCCTTCTGAAGCAAGTATCTAAAATCACCCTCGGCTATGTCAGTATCCCTCCACTGACTATATGTAAGGGGCCTCTGATTACCAGCTTAGATTTAGATGACTTAATGATGCCTAAAATTAAATGAAATGAATGACAGCCATTTTTCCTTTGCAACAGTTTATTTTCCACAAAACCAAAGCAACCCTGAAATATCAGTATAGTAACACCCTATTTGACTGGTTTTTCTTCTGTTAAATAGTACTATTTTGTAATTATACATACTGTACGATAGACTAGTGTATTACCAGTCTGCAGAGAATGATGCTATGAACTCTCTGAATTCTTTGGGTTTTTTGTAAATACACAGATGTTCGTGACAAGAATTTTTCCAAATACTCACAAAAGTAGAAAAGTATGCTTTCTTAGTTCTGATACAAGTTCTTCTGAATATTTGTGTGCTATTCACTGCACAGTAACATCCAGAGAATGATATTAGAACTATGTGTCATTATGATGACATAACGGACACAAGAACTTGTCTCTGCCAAATCATGGTTGTATTGATGCCAATGGAACTATTGCCATTGACTTCCACAAGACTAGAATTTGGAATAATGTTTTACCAGACTATGTCAGATATGAGCAGGATGTTCTGAGTTAAACTTGGCACCAATCAACACCTCAGATGGAAAATCAAGGCTTACTTTAGTTGCATAAGCCGTAGCAGGAGGAACTTTTCTGTCACTGTGATACTAATAAATATTCACACTGATGTTCCTATTGAATTCAGTGAAATTAGTGGGGTTCAGCATACAAGATATTGCATGACTGAGCTTTAGCATGTCCTGCATATGCTCCAGATATAAATAAATAATTCCTCTGGTGAGGATTTATTACTCTTATGTTGCTGGGGAGCACCCTCTTTCCAACAAGGTTTTACAAGCCAGATAGGATCGACCAGGCTTTTCATTTGATTCAGAACAGAGCTGTCTTTTGAACAGAGCTGCTCAGACACAGTACAAATAAAGAAGAAGCCAAATCTAGGTGCCATTGATGTCACCATCAGCTCTACTCCCATCAATTCAATGGGACCAGGATTTGACCAAAAGTCAAAAGGTAAGCAATCATGGGAAAGCAAGCAAAACAGTAGAAGATTTTATCCAAAACAGTCTTCCCATACAGAGACAGAACTTTGACAAAAGAAAAGACAAAATTAGAGCTAGTAGTATGTGGCTGAAATCCATTAACAAAGGGTTTTCAGTTTCATAGTTGATTGCCTACAGCTTAATGCATGCTTAGTGTGGCTTTAGGTATCTAATGATAGGCACCTCAGTTTGGATGTAAGAGCATTAAGTAGTCAAAAGGAAATCTTGGAAGTTTATATACATAATATAAGAGAGATAAAACTGTATGCTGACTTTTCCCATCCAGATATAACTGGTGAGGATTTCATTAATAATGATTGTGTATGGCTTTAAGTTCAGAACAAACTATTTTGCGTAGGTAGGTATGTGTAACCTACTTCAAAAAGTTATTAAACTGAGTTATTTTCAAGATAATGAAATCATATGAAAATAGATGTTTTTAAACTCCTACTTAATAGAAAAAGAATGTACATAATGATCAGTACCTAGAGGAACAGCTATTAAAATGTATCAGAAGTTATGAAATGAAGACAAAGCTAACAGATGCATGAAGAAGATTCTAAAACTGAATCATAAAAACATGAAGAGCAAAGGAGAGATTATGAATTATCAACCAATAATGCCTGCCAACTTGATAATAAAAATGTTTAATAAATCCAGTAAAGCTTTAAGAGATGGAAGCTAGAATAAAAAATAAATTTTATTTCATCGGGTCAGTTTTATCAGATGTATATTGGCTGCAAGTATTCTGGAAAAGATGATGTCATATAATCCTTCATTCCATAAACCTACAGAACGGCATGGTTGCCCTTGGCTAGGATTCAACACAAAAAAAAAAAAAAAGAAAAAAAAAAGAAAAAATGAAAAGAAAAAAGAAAAGGATATTTGTTACAGATCTTAAGCTGGCACTGGAATGAAGATTCAGTTCCGTTATTTGGTTTTTTGGTGTTTTCTGCAGAGACATATCTGCAGAGGTGATAGCCAGTAACTAACCTGTTGTCTGGAGTGCAGCTTCTATTGTTGTGGCTTTTCCACTGAGAAGATGC
The DNA here is from genome assembly GCF_963924245.1 of Chroicocephalus ridibundus. Lineage (NCBI taxonomy): Eukaryota > Metazoa > Chordata > Aves > Charadriiformes > Laridae > Chroicocephalus > Chroicocephalus ridibundus. Next base: position 39,668,713 of record NC_086284.1, read on the forward strand.
AAAAAGAGAAAGCCAAACCGTGGGAACCTGACACTAGCAGTGGCAGCAGTAGCCACACGTGGAGAGGAGTGTGAGGCTTGTGATGTCCCTGGGGGGTGGCTGAGGGGGTTTCTGGGCCCCCAGCACCCTTGGGCTGTGTGAGTGGAGAGGCCACCCAGGTCTCACAAGAGGTGCAGGCGAGAGTTGGGCAGTGCTGGCTGTCCCCACAGCCAGTTCAAATTGCGGAGTCACCACATATAACCAGCCTCAACACCACAAACAGGGTGCACAAACAGGAGTGCATCGGCTGGGAGTGGTGTCAGCAGTTTGTGCGACAGTACATTGGAAGGGCACAGGGGAAGGAAGGTGTACTCTGCCAGTTTTTGTGCTCCTGCTGCTCTGCTCACCTGCAGCCTTAGGCTGGAGGCCTGCCGGTCACCCCAGCTAGCTGCTAGCTATGCAAGCCTACCCATAAGCTTGAAGTCTCCAAGGAATTTGAAGGGCTTTGACGTTGTTGGAAGCATGGTGGTAGAAACCAGGTGAGGGCTGCATTCTGGAGCAGACAGGAGTCAGCTACCTAGCCAGGCTAGCCTGGGATGAGTAGAGGTGACCACCCAGACAGAGCTTCTTACCATGAAACCCTACTGTCCAGGTGGAGGGCTGAAAAAACTGCACCCTGATCTCCAGCATGGGGGAGGGTGGAAGCTCCACCTGCTCAAGGTGTGATCTTGTGGAGTCACTCAGGCAGAGGGTGCAGGAGGAAGCTAGCAGACTATGCTGTATTAGGGAGGGTGAACAAGAAATAGAGTATAATTTAAGACTTTGCAAGAACAAATACTAGAAGCAGTGAGCTCCAAGGACTACCAGATAAAGACCTTCAACCACAAACAGACAGCACCCTGGAGAAGAAGGCACCATGAACTCTAGTGACCTGTGGGAATAGGGTACCACTTCACTCCCCTTCCTTGTATGTACTAATCAGCATCAGATGTGAAGCCTTGGCAGCAGAAAAAACCAGCAAAATTCACTGGCAGAAACCCCACCAAGAGCACATACTAAAAGCTGCAAAAGGATGCAGTGAGTGCTAGTGGGTGACTCTGCTGAGAGGGACCGAGTCACCCATCTTCTGTCTTGATATACTTTCAAGGAAAGTTGCTGCTTGCCAGGAGCCAAGATCTGGGATATCACAGAAAGACTGCAACAATTGATCAAAAGTACAGGTTAGTAAGACCTGCTTCCTTTCCATGTGGGCATCAATGACATGGTAAAGCTAAACCTGGGCAAGATCAAATAGGACTTCAGAATCCTGGGGCCGCAAGAGAAAGGGACAGATGGCCAAATGATTTCCTCTGTCTTGCCAGTCAGAGATAAGAGTGCAGTCAGAAGTCAACACATCATGCAGAGGAATACCTGACTTCATGGACGGTAACATCGCCAGGGCTTTGGTTTCTACAATCATAGGATGTTCTTCCATGGATACAGCTTACTGGGGAGAGATGAGATCAACCTATCTAGCAGAGACAGGAGAATCTTTGCTAGCAGATTGCTTGACTTAGTGACTTGAATCGTGCTGTAATCCATTGGATTTGCAAGGTAGTATGCAAAGTTGTGACACCTGCGTACTCGTAACATAGTGAATGAGCACACCTACCAGACTAGTGAGGCATGCCCCCCAACCTTTTCCAAAGGGAAGAAACCTAAGTCCAACCACCTCAAGCGCATGTATACTAGCACAGGTAGTCTGGGGCAACAAACAGGAGGAACCGGAGCTTCGTGTCCAGCCTGAGAGCTATGATGTAATAGGAATAACAAAAACTTGGTGGGAAAGCTCACATGTCTGGAAGACTACAGTGGACGGTTACAAACTCTTTCAGAATGATAGGAAGGGAAGAAGAGGAGGTGGAGTTGCATTCTGTGTAAAAGAGAAATTTGAGCGTATGGAGGTGAGATATGGAGACCACGAACATTCTTATCAAATGCCTTTGGATGAAGATTAGAAGGATGGTCACCAAGGAGGATCTTATGTTAAATATCTGCTACCAACCTCTCAATCAGTGTAACGAGGTTGACAAAATCTTACTTTGGCTGCTCTAGGAAGTTTCAGGCCAACAGGACATGATCATCATGTATGATTTCAATTACCCAGACATTCGTTGGGAAAACAACACAGCAAGGCATGAGTCATCTATCGGGTTCCTCGAATACTTCCTGCTACAGATGTTGGACATGCCAACTAGAAACAGCGCATTGCTAGATTTACTGCTTACAAACCAAGAAGACTTACTTGACAACATAACCGCCAATAACAGCATTGGATACAACATTGTAGAGTTTAAGATCCTGCTGAGCGCACTGAAGACCAGTAATAGGACAAAGACCCTGGATTTTAGAAGAGTCAACTTCAGTGCGCTCAGAGTCCAGCTGCAAGGCAAGTATCCATGGAGGACAAAAGAGCTTGTGACTGCTGGGAGTTATTCAAGAACAGCCTCCTGGAAGCACAAGAACAGAAAGGGAAAGGGAGAAGGCAGCACAAAAGACCACCCTGGCTTAATAATGAGCTTTTGATTGTGCTTAAAAGCAATAAATAAGCATACTGGCTATGCAAAAGCAGCCAAATAGCCATCAAATACTACAAAAACCTTGCTAGGGCATGCGGAAATGCAGTCAGGAAGGGTAAGGCTCAGCAAGAACTGAAATTGGCCAGAGATGTCAAGAATAACAAGAAAGGGTTCTTCAGACACATGAGTAGTAAGAAACACAAGGAAGACTTAGACCCATTACTAAACAGGGTGGGTAAACTAGTTACTGATAAAGGTGACAAGGCAGAGGGTCTCAATACCTTCTTTGCCCCTGTCTTTACTGGTGTAGCTGGTCCTGAGATCAAGTAGCTACAAGAATGCATGTGTTGACCCACCAGTAGTGGAGGAAGGGCTGGTCTGTGGCCTCTTGCAAAGACTTAGCCCACATAAATCTGTGGGTCTGGATGGAATCCACTCCAGGGTGTTAAGAGAAGTGGCTGACCTTGTCACAAGGCCACTGTCCATAATATTTGAAAAGTGGTGGAAATCAGGGGATATCCCTGATGACTGGAAGGGAACAAATGTCATACCCATCTAAAAGAAAGGCCTAAGAGAGGGCCCAGGAAGCTACAGGCCCATTATTCTTACTTCAGTCCCTGTGAAAGTAATGGAACAAATCCTCCTAGAAACTATTATAAGTCAAAAGGAGCAGGTGATTGGGAATAGCCAGCACAGCTTTACCAAAGGCAAATCATACCTGACCAACCTGATCACCTTCTACAACAAACTAATACTTTCTGTCGACCTGGGGAGAGCAGTGGATGTTGTTTACCTGGACTTCAGCAGTGTTCCATACTGTTTTGCACAGTCTTCTGCTGGACAAATTGACAAGATAAAGGTTGGATGGGTAGTCTGTGAGATGGGTAGGAAATCGGCTAACAGGTTGCACCCAGAGGGTGGTGATCAGTGTTTTTTACTAAGGCTGGCAGGCTATCACAAGTGGGGTCCCCCAGGGATCAATACTGGGCCCCATGCCATTCAACATCTTCATAAATTACCTGAATGATGGGAGTGAAAGCACCCTCGCCAAGTTTGCTGACACCAAACTGAGCAGTGAGATGAACATATCAGAAGGAAGAACTATCTTATAGAGAGACCTGGACAGGCTAGAAGAGTGAACAAGTGCAAAGTACTGCACCTGGGACAGAATAATCAAAGAGCCCAGTACAGGCTAGTATCTGTGTGGCTGAGGAGCAGCCTTGTTGAAAGGGACCTGGTGGTCCTGGTGGACAACAAGCTGAAGATGAGTCAGCAGTGCACTGCTGCAGCAACAAAGGCAAATTGGACCCTGGATTGCATCCTCAGTGGCATTACTAGCAGAGATAGAGACGTGGTCATCCCACCCTACTCAGTGCTTGCCAGTCCACGCTTGGAGTACTGTGTCTAGTTCTGGTCCCTACAATTCAAGAAAGATGTGGAGACTAGAAAGGGTTCTAAGGAGGGCTACACAAATTATCAAAGTGCTGGAGAATCTGCCCTATGAAGAAAGACTGAAGGAGATAGGTTTTTTCTCCCTGGAGAAGAGAAGATTTGGGGGACCTTATCACCATATTCCAGTACTTAAAGGATGTCTACAAAGGGGACAGGGGCTCTCTCTTCACTAGGACCCACAAGGAGAAGACATGCCACATTGAGGGGCAAAGAGTACAAGTTGCATCAGAAGAGGTTTCATCTCAACATAAGAAATAATTTTTTTACAATGAAAACAATCATTCACCGGAACAACCCCCCCAGGGATGTGCTAGAGTCCCCATCATGTGAGGTTTTCATGGTGCAATTGGACAGGGTGCTAGATAATATCATCTAGGTGCCCTTTTCCATGAAATGTTGGACCAGATGTTCTTTTGAGGTCCCTGCCAACCTGAGTTGTTCCACGATTCTGTTCTACAATTCTAAACTTTCCATTCAGGATATTTTACTACTACATTTCATCCATATAAACTGGGTAGAAATCAATCTGATGTTGGAAAATTAGCAGCAATTTTTTACTTTCTTTTTGCACAAGCATCCATGTGCTTGTGCAACAGAGAACTATGCCTGTGGGTGCACAGGATTTGCTTTCTATAAGCTCTCTACCACAGATTGCATTTGCTTTTTCATTAACAGTGATCTTCCACTTTATATGTCTGGTATAAACCAGAGTCTTAGGTTTTTCTGTCATCAAAATACAAAAAAACTGTACAGTGGCCTATTTGTGGCCTCTTTGGTAAGTTCTGTACTTACCATGGTAGCTATGTCTGGAGTACCTATTTCCATCCTACTAGGTTTAAAATCTTACTAAAGTGGGACTGAACATTTGCAGTTGTTGTAGATTAACCCTAACAGGGAGCTCAGCCCCACACAGCCGCTCACTCGCTCACTTCCCCATCCCTGCCCTGGTGGGATGGGGGAGAGAATTTAAAGGGTAAAAGTGAGAAAACTTGTAGGCTGAGATAATGACAGTTTAATAGGTAAAGGAAAAGCTATGTGTGCAAGCAAAGCAAAATAAGGTGTTCATTCACTGCTTACCATCAGTATGCAGGTGTTCAGCCATCTCCAGGAAAGCAGGTATTCTTCATGCATAATGTTTACTTGGGAAGAAAAATGTCACCTTTCCTTCCTTCTTACCCCATTTTTTTTTTTGAGCACAACATCATATGGTTTGTGATATCCATTTGGTCAGCTAGGGTCAGCTGTCCCACCTGTGTCCCCTCCCAATTTCTTGTGCACCCCCAGCCGACGCATTGGCATGGAAGAGTGAGAAACCAAAAGAGCCTTGATGCTGGGTAAGCACTGCTCAACAACAGCTAAAACACCAGCGTGTTATCAACACTATTGTAATCACAAATCCAAACCTAGCACCACATAAGATACTATGAAGAAAATTAACTCTATCCCAGACAAAACCAGTACAGCAGTGAATGACTTGTAATGCTTGTGACGTAAAAAGCCACGAGTTCCTAATAGCAGCTAAGTTTTGCTTGCTAAAAATAAACCAGAGTAGTCTTAAAGGAGTTCTTACAAAGCAGACAGAACCAAGTAAGAGCATAGAATTAATAGTTTGTTCTACTGAGCAGGTCCTGAATAAATACTAGTTCCATTGAACAGAAAAACATTGGACTGCTGTGCTTTTTGTTCACAAAACAAGTTTAACTCATCAAACTGGACAAACCAAAGTTAATAAGTAAGTATGTAATATGCAACACATAAATAAATCCTATATTGAAACCTGAGTAAAAAAATAGGATGCAGGAAGCCAAGGAATTTGTTGCTTTTCTTTGCTTGAAGAACAAATCCGCAGTCACCTGTCTGGGTGTGAGATAAATCTCATTTGACTTGTTTGGACTTGCTTGACAAAGCTTGCCGGGGTGGCTGTAGGATGTCTGCCTATAGCTGTATTTTTTCCTAATATTTGATTTATCGCCCTTTCAAGTGAGTTTGACTTTGAAGATGCTATCATGGAAAACATAAAGTGTGCATTATTCAGAAACAGAAAGATTGTATGGTATGCCTCCATGTTTTTACCAAGGTTAAAGAGCTAAAATCTACTCAAAAGGTAATGAACTGTATTCATACCTCGTACAATTCCTTTGCTTCTTTTCTTTCACTGGCTTTGTACATTGGACAGTTTTGGCCTACAAGTTTCAGTTATATTTTAAAATTGTAGTTTTCTGAAGACACTTCATATTTTAGAAAGTAACTGTCACTTCAACAGCAGTCTCGGCAAAGGGAAAAAAACAAATCTGAAAGAGGAGACATTCATTCTCATTTCAAGAAGTAGCCACTTGAGGTCAAGACTAAGGAACATTGTCAAGAAGTCTGCAGATGTACTGCTTGTTCTGTACCTATTCTGCAGATATGAGAGACTACCGTTTCCAGAATTGTCATGGTGGTAGATTGCGTAACCAATAAATTAATATTTTCCTGTAAGCTTCAAACTTTCATATGTATGAAATACAGTCTAGGTTGTTGTGGTAAAAGTATTTTATCAGCATGCCATATTATTAACTGAGAGTGAAGCCATAAAACAATTACAGTCTTCTGGGTAACGTTTGCTAACATAACAATACTTACATCATCATGTCCTCTCCACATGCCCATTGAAAATAATTATGAAAAATATCTTAGGAGGTTAGTTGCAAGTAGCAATTGTTACTTACTCTCCTCTGTACATTCATTTATCACAAGACAAAGTACATAAGGTTTAAGGGAGCCATAATATTTAAAAGATTTTTCTAGAACATAATTTCACAACTATTGTCAAAAGCAAAAAACACTGACTACCACCTGAAAAGTGGGAATGCCCATATCCCAGTGGCATGAAGCTCCTTTTTAAAGCTTTGATGGAAAACATAAAACTTTAAATTCATCATTAGATATTAGGAAGAATTACTTTACTGAAAGAGTGGTCAGGCACTGTAACAGCCTGCCCAGGGAGGTGGTTGAGTCACCATCCCTAGAGGTATTTAAGAAATATCTAGATTTGGCACTTCAGGGCATGCTCTGAAGGGCAGAGATTGTAGGTTGTTGGGTTTTTTTTTGTGTGTGTGTGTTTGTTTTTTTCTTTTTTTCTTTTTGTTGTTTTTTGGGGTTTTTTTTGTGTGTGTTTGTGTATGGTTGGACTCGATGATCTCAAAGGTCCTTTCCAACCATGAAGATTCTATGATTCTATGATTCTATCTCCAGTTTAAACTGAAATTGTGTAGAGTCAGTAAGAAAATGCATTCTGTATTTAAAGAAATGAACAAAGTGTTTTAGGGAGGGTGTTTAAAATACCAAAAATAATGTCAGCTTTTGGAAACTACTGAGATGTTGGAATATCATAGCTAACCCTAAGGAAAACAGTCTAGAAGACACGGGGCAAAAAGCTTGCGCAGTGTGCACTTAAAAACTTTGGAAGCATTCAGTAAGCATTATGGACTGCGTGGTTCAGCTGTATTATGTTCCGATGATACCTTGTTATGATACATAAATCTACATATCATGCAGAGTGGGACCAGCTGTAGCTCTTAAGATCTGAGGGCCCCTTCGAGAGACAGAAGAAGGAAGCACAGGCCTTGAGCAAAGCGCCTAGAGGCATTATACCTTTGAAAGCAATTTCTTTAACATTCAGCAGAATTATTGCTGTAGAGTTTCAGGTCAACATATTACCATAAGATGCCAGATCAGGGAAAATCTCTTATACGCAAGTCTGTCTACCACCTTCCTGCACTTTTACTATTGCAGAATGGCTAATGTAAAGCAAAGATAAAAAAATGAATTGATATGAAATGAAAACAAATTTGTGGGTAATATTCAAGAATGAACCATCACATATTGGCCATAAAATACTGTCTTCACTCACACTTGTAATAAGTTTTGACTTTCAAGCTTCATTGCAATTAATTTGGGGCTTACTTTAACAACTACTGTCATTTGTAATGTTAACATAACTAAGAAAATCCCGTTTGTCATTATCCGTGCCCTTGGCAAACATTTAAACAAACACACAAATTCACTTTCATGACAGTCGCAACAAAACTAACAGAAAAGTTGCTATTCCTCTTGCCAACCCCTCCAAAAGCCAAGCCATATTTTAGCTGTTTATTTTTTACCTCAATTTCTCATACCCTTTAAAAATTTTATTGACTTAATCATCCCACTTTTATTTACTGTTGTATAATGTATATCTCACTCCACATACACTACAACACATAACACAAATTTCTAACATTTTTAAAGCGGGCAAAGGGCCATTCTCCTGAAAATGTTTCTAGAAATGTATATGATGATGATGGTGGCGGTGACGGTGACAGAGATATCAGGTCCTATATTTCCAATACTTCCCACATTTTTCTGATTTAGATTCTAAAAGTTTATTGTGTTGAAGCTACCAGGTTGCACCTGCAGTTCTTCTGAGTGCTGCTATAGCAGGATTGTTATACAAACCTGTGGGGTTTGAGAGAGTTTTTTTTCTTTCCTTCTTTTCAAGACTATTAGACGTGAAAGCTTTTCTTTGCAGTGAATGAGTTAAAGGAGGGATGTTTCTTTACAAACACTGTAGTATTACCTGAAATAAATGTACAGACAAAGTGGTATGCTTAGAAGTATACCAATATGACTAAAAATAGAAAAATACATATTATGGTTGTGTTGTGTAGTCCTCAAAACATAAAAAAAAAATATTTTAGACCTAAAATCCAGAGCAGTACAGAAAAACACTTGAAATATTTGGACAGTATTAAATATCTAACTGTGAATGAGACACTGTTAATATTTGATGACACTAGCTGTAATGGTAATGCTGTCCTTTTGACTTACACAACAATGTGATACCACCATTATAATGACAACTGGAAAAAAAGAAAGGAAATCAAGCATTTCTGCGGCAGAGTTCATATTGAGTTCACTAGGAGAGGCCACATCCTTCTGAGATACGGTGCTGAAACCAACAGTCTCTTGGGAATCCCAGATACTTTGACTAGATGTGAAAAAGCTTAGATATGAGAAAGCTTAGAATATACGTATTGATGACTGGCCCCTAGCCATGCTATTTCTGAAGCTTGTAATGAGATTACTGAAAGATTATACTTTTACCTGCATTTCATCTAGCCTAAGTAGGTCTCAGATGCTCTGTTTTGAAATTCATTTTCACTGTTTTCAAGAGAAGTGGGCAAGGCTGGTTTCATTTATGTATTTTATTTTAGTATATGAGGTACAGTGGAACAACTGTAAATTTTTTCCTCTAGGCTTTACACAAGTAGAGTGAACATATAACGTGTCTGTTCATATGAAAGAAGGAAACTGTTGTATACAATTTCCTATATGGAATCAGCATTATGTCCAAAGGATTAGATGTAAGTCAGAATAAAGCTCAGTAGAAAAATATACCAAAATGTTGCAAACATAAACTTTTGAAATCTGAAGTCTGTGTCTGCATTTACTTTGACCGTAAAGTGAAGCCTGCCATTCATCTACCCCTTTCAATTAATCTTGTTTTTATTGTTTATCTTTGAGCCTAGTAACTTTTAAACTTATCTTTAATAAGCATTTACAGTCAACTAGATTTGGCTTGTAATCTATTAGGTTCAGACTTCATCAGGGTTTAAGCAGTTCTACCCTTCTTTCCTCATGTGCTATATAAAGATGAAGCAGGAAATAAAACTTTGTGATGATAAATTTCTTTTTTTTTTTCTTTAAATTTGTTTGTGGGTCCCTTTACTTGTAGAGATGACAAATATATTCTCTTTAATTTGACTTGCATATCATTTAGACACTGGTTAAAACAATACATTGTTTAGTAAGGTTTGCAAGAGGTCTTCTAAATGTTCCACAGTAAACCATTCACTTAATCTCGCGTGAAATGCTGTAGCACAAGTAGCCAAAAACCTGAAGTGTTTTGGTTTAGAACCTATTAGATACTTCAAGAAAATGCAAATAAAATCAATTCTCCTTTTCATAATCATAATGCCACAGGAGAAAGACTCCTATAGCCTTCAGGTGAAAATCTATTCCATCTTGATTAATAGCAAAAAAACCCTTTTCTTTCCTGCTCTCATCTCTCCCCTCTCTACCACCACAAGATTAAAATGGCTATAATTGAATGTTTATTTGTTGCACAATTTATGAGTTTTTCACTTTCTTCCTAGGTAATTTATTTTCATGGATACACACATAGAACCTGAAGGTTGAGTGTTCACAATAATTTCTTGTGTAACATGCTGTATATCACAAACTGATGTTTTCCCTAACCTGTTCATTCCCGTAATTTCTATTCGACTAAAGTCTTACTTTCCAAATGGTTGTGCAGTTTCAGTATGATGACACAGCAAAAATATTTGCCCATTCTTTTGATAATTTAGTACAGTGGTTTTGTTAAGAAAACACAGTACACTCTGGATGTCTGGCTTCAGTCTCCTGTGTTTGTTTCATGACTCTGTCCTAGACTGATGCTGCTGCATAGTAACGTCGTAACACAAAGAAGCCCAAAGAGGTGAAGGAGCATTTTGATAGCTGCTCCTTTGTCTCTCCATGACGGTATATAAAAACTGTAATCAAACTACCTCTCCATTTTCTTTTCGATAAACTAAACAGATGAAACTCTTTTCAAAGTAAATATTTTTTTTCTGCTCTCCAGGAGTAATTTTTACAGCCTCTCAAAGCTTTGAATTGTTCTTTCAAGCAGAGCCTCAGAAAAACTTTATTCATTATCTTTAAGATTACACATGCTAAACAACACTGAAGGAGACACACTGCTGTCTTACTCCTGCTTACAGAAGAAGTACTCCTACAATTTATACACCCAAAGAGCATATTGGCCTTTCTACAACTGAAAGCTCATTTGAGTTGTTTTTGTGTAAAAATTCCTTAATCTTTTGCAAAGTAATAACTTCCTCTGTTCAGTGGGAATGCCTTCTTATTTCCTAAATAAACACATTTAGCATATCAAGATGATTATTGAAAATGAAATATTCTTAGACATATGTATATATATACACATATATATATTTAGTGGGTCCAGCTTAACAGATTCTTGCAATAACTCTGTATAGCTGCCTTATGATCAACGTGATTTACCACTCCAGTCATTTGTGTCTGTGATGGGTTGACCTTGGCTGGACACCAGCTGCCCACCAGAGCCATTCTATCACTCCCCCTCCTCAATTTGACAGGGGGAGAAAAAATACAACAAAAGACTCATGGGTAGAGATAAGGACAAGGAGCAATCACTCACCAATTACCATCACAGGTAAAACAGGCTCAACCTGGGGAAATTAATTTAATTTATTACCAATCAAATCTCAGGAGGATAATGAGAAATAAAAACTGAATCTTAAGACATTTTCCCCCCACGCTTCCCTTCTTCTCAGGATCAGCTTCACTCCTGAATTCTCTACCTCCTCCCCCCAAGTGGCGCAGGGGGACAGGGAATGGGGGTTGCGGTTGGTTCATCATACATTGTCTCTGCCGCTCTTTACTCCTCACGCTCTTCTCCCGCTCCAGCATGGGGTCCTTCATGGGCTGCAGGTGGATGTCTGCTCTACTGTTAACCTCCATGGGCTGCAGGAGGACAGCCTGCCTCACCACAGTCTTCACCATGGGCTGCAGGGGAATCTCTGCTCTGGCACCTGGAGGACCTCCTCCCCCTCCTTCTTCACTGACCTGTGTCTCTGCAGAGCTGTTTCTCTCACATGTTCTCACTCTTCTCTCCCGGCTGCTGTTGTGCAGCGTTGTTTATTTTTTTCCCCTTCTTAAATATGTTATCCCAGAGGCGCTACTACCATCACTGCTCGGCCTCAGCCAGCAGCTCAGTCTTGGAGCCAGAGGGCATTGGGTCTATTGGACACAGCGGAAGCTTCTAGCAGCCTCTCACCGAAGCCACACTTATAGCCCCCCTGCTACTAAAACCTTGCCACACAAACCCAATACAGTGTCATTCACACATTTTAGAATTAATGATCTATTTATTTCAAATTAAAAAAAAAAACAACCAACAAACAGGAGTTTGAAAATCTTGCAACATCTCTCTTTAATGATGATTTCCCGCTGACAACCACTTTTAGCTTAGTTCTTATTCTGTTGAGCTTGAACTTTGCACAGCACCTCATGGCCTCTTCTGGCTGTGAAATCTGTGACTCTCTGAAAATTGTGGTTGCTTTTCTTTTTTTTGAAGGGCTTTGAGGAACAAAAAGCATTTTCCCCAACACATTCCTAACACATATCATTTTGAATAAAGAAAAACTGTAGTGAAATCCTACACCCCACTGTCTTTGGTCAGACATATGCTGGGGTCTGAAAGAATTCTTCATCCCTCTGCACAGAAGTGGTTATATCTGTTCCCAGTGTGTTATACTTTCTTCCACATTTATGTAAAATAGAGACCTAAAATGGAGACCTATGTCAATTGTTCTAGGGTGCTGAAAGGGATGCCTAATCTTAACCAAGGTCACTGAGATCAATTTAAGAGTACTGGAAGAGATATAAGACCCTGGGGGAGGATTAATTAAATGATCAGATCATCCTTTCTGACCTCAAATTCTATGACATTTTTCACGCACCTGGTTTTGACTAGCATCTGGGAAAAAGAAGGCAATTCATCTTTCTGGTTAGAAAAGGAAGCATGACAGCCCTCCTTTTGTTTTTTATTTGTAGTCATCTAAATTTTCAATTTGTTTCCTCATCTTGCTATATTCTCACGTCTGCACTGTTCCTGCTTGGTTTTTGGCAGTCAATTTGGGGCTGCATTTCTTGAGAGTATATAAAACTAACATTGTTATGTGGCTCTTCTGACAGGCGAAGCACTCATGCAAAGCAAGATGAATGGGATGTCAGTTTTCCCTATCATGGGATCTCCATTTAGTGACCCAGATGAGAACTGAGAGAACTTGTCACAGAGGCGAGACAGACCAGATATGGCTTTAAATGGGACTCCAAATCTCATACAGTTTTGAAGCGACTGCTAGAACACTAAATTTGTCATAAAAGACTTGTCAGTTCAGAGTTCATTAAGGTAAAAGATGAGAGTGTTTTGTCTGGACACTCTTGAGCCCTCCTATGGTAGGAGCATGGACTAGTTACAGCCCTTGAAAGGGAAAAAATGTGCTTTTGCAGTGTTTTCTTCTAGCTTTCCTTTAGATTGAATCTCTGTGGAATAGCTCCTCCTGGCATATAAGTATTTCTTTTCCTTGTTTGTCTTTTTCGGCTTCTTTGTTAAACTTGGAGGTGTGTTTGCGATGTCAATTCAAAATCCCTTGAGACTTGGCTGAGACTTGAGGTGAGGTGTTAAACTTCACAAGGCTGAATTGGAACGCTTAAGGTGAGAGACAGGGTTTTAATCACTTGCACTATGGCTGCCACACTAGAAACTTTGTGACCTCAGCTGAGTTTTCTTTTACTCAGAGTCCAAAATCAATAGAAGTATTCATGACTGGAGAAATGACTTGTGTTTAACTTTGGCCCCAAAGCTGGGAAGCATCAAAAACTGTATTTCTCAGATGTGCAGTTTACAAACTGTGACTCTGAAACTCTGAATTTTACTATTTTGAATTCCATTTTTCGTAAATAATTCAGAGCTGCAGCACCATCATTGACAGAACACTTAATCCTCCTGCTTCACAGTCATATTTTCTTCACATCACAAAGATTTGACCTTGTACTAAGTTTACTGATGCACCTTGACACTTTTGGCAGGTAGTAAGAAATGTCATTATTATTATTATTATTATTTAAAAGATCCTGAGATTTGGGTGGATCAGCTATAGTCTTCCAAGATTTAATTTTTAGCACACTTAGTGTAATGCTAAAACTAATTATATAAATTTATATAAAATATAAAAATAAAATAAAAATATATAAAATTGTATAGATGTTGGGAAAAAAAAAAGTAGTTCAAATTTACTAGGCAACTTATTTTTTTTATTATTTTTAAATAGAGTCCTGGTTAGCACAGTCATTGACTTCTTCACAGGATCATGTAAAACACATGTTGATATCAAAGCTTTGTTGAGAACTATCTGGCTACGCTAAAAACATTATTGGTCATCTATACACTGTAATAATTTATTTTTTTTTCTAATAGCATATGTATACCTCCATGCAGCCCAGTAAAATATTCAATATGGTGTACAAATAAATCCTTTGGATTGTGCTGCACACAGTTCTATTACAATGACCCCAGGTGTATGTGACAGTGACACTTGGAGTCTTTCACTCAGCACCTGTGTACGTAAGTATCAATAGTTTTGAAGCAGAAAGAAAAGAACTATGCCTAAAAATAACACCATACACTTCCTGACAAGGATCCTAGTCCTGCAACTGTATCTCATCTTATGATTTAAAAGAGCTTATGAACAGTGGTACAATTGTCAGATTCTCCAGGTTTCTTCATGTCTTTCTGTTAACAAGCTAAGTATGCTGTAGATATATATCACTAAAGAAAAAAGAAAACCACTTTCTTCGGCATTTTCATGGCTTAATAATGTGGATTAAAAAGATATACACCACTCATTACAAATCAAATCTGTGGAACTCACTGCTTTATAAGCCATACTTAGTGGAAGAAAAGGAATAAGTTAATACAGATACAATATTGTGCAGATCTGGTGTCAGAAAATAATTTCCCACAGAAAATTAATCTATATTCAGCAATAATTCTTCAAGTAGCTATCACTAAGGAACACTGAATGCAACAGCTGATGATTTGCATTTGATCCAGTATAACAAGATTAAAGGGCAAGTGAAAAGTACCCCACTTATGTACGAACCATCAGCTGCACAAATATAAGACGGGAAACAACTGGCCAAATGGGGATGATCTGGGAATTATAGCGGATTGCTAACTGAGCATGAGTCAAATGTGTCATGTTGTTACAAAGAAAGCAAATATCAGACTGCTATGCAGGAGCAGAGCATCCTCTGCAAAACACAACCAGTAATCCTTCTGCTTGCTCAGCACTGCTCAAGCCTTAGCTGAAATGCTGTGGCCAGCAATGAGCCCGGCCAGTTAGAGGTTGCACAACTGCAGAGGCGATTGTAGGAACCGGGCTGTAGCTCAGATATACAGAAAACAATTTGTAACAGTAAGGACAGTGAAGCATTAGGATAGATTTCCTAAGGATCTTGTAAACACCCTGTCTTTGGAAGCGTTTAAGATCAGACTGAGGAAGTATCAATCAGGAATGACACACTGATCCTGCTTTGGACTGAGGAATGGGCTGAGTGACCTCTCAAAGTTTCTTCTGGCAACATTTTTTATAAATAATCATTACCTTAACGTCCCCTTCTCCTAGGCAGGTAAAGAAAATGGGTGTGCGATATCTCATTAGATTTGTAGTTAGACACAAAAAATGATTATTTCTTCAAAGGAGCTTTAGTAAGACTCTTGAATGTAAAAGCTTTTATTTCTTTCTGAATGAAAGCAAGCTTTGTTCTTCCTTTGATCTGAAAAGAAGATGCTTTCCAAAATAAGGTTCATCATAAGGCAAACTGAATTTTTCTCACATTGATTTAGTTTATTTTAGGTTTTGTTTGTATGTTTGTTTTTATTTAATGTAAATTATTTTATCTCTGAAGTACAGAAACCTACTCATAAGCCACTGCCATGCCTTTTAGTGAACACCAAAAAAAGTTCGCTTTCACTTTCAGTTTGCAGACATTTCTTTTGATTTGTCACCAAAACTATGTAAGTACAGTCTTGTACAAAGATTTAGTGTGACTGATGGAAGTGTTTATCTACTTCATGCAATTTAGCAATCAATGAAAGCAGGACAAAGATCAAGGTGTGCTTTCTGACCAGCTTTCCCTTATAATTTGTCAGCCAGGCTTTGTTTCAGTAGTAGCTGGAGCTGTAAGGTAAAGGCTTTTTATTTTTATTTTCAGAAAGTCCAATGGGAATTGATTGTTTATAATATGACATATCTTTATATATTTTGGTTTTTTGCAGACATCATCACTGACTCCTTAACTTTTTTTTGTTAATGTGAAGTTCCTGCAAGTGATTTTATTTTCCAAATCATGTCCTTCATTGAATCTTTGTTGAAGTTATGTCTATGGAGAGGAGAAAATACGATTAAATATTCTTTTTTTTTTTTCTTGAGTACTGGAAAAATACTGTAAAAGTCAATTTTAAATGATCAGTTCTAACATGAAAGTCAATGGAGGAAGAACCTCAAGATACCATTTCCCTACAGCCCCTTTCCAGGCCTGCTAGATGGCTTAGAAAGGTGTAAACATTAGTCAGAGAGAATCAAGACTTTAAATCAAAACTGGATGTCTTTCTAAAAGATATATTGTCCCTCAAGCTGAAGATATGAACTTGATGCATGAGTTATTGGTTCAGATTTTATGGCCTCTTAACAGGTGGTTGGAATAGATAATCATAATCGTTCTTTCCATCTGTACAGTATATGAATTTGAATTCAGCATGAGCACATTAAGAGGCAAAAGATAATTTAGTGAAAGCAAATAATCTAAAAAAACATAACTACAATAAAGAAAAAAAAACAACAACAAACCACAAAGAAATATTTTTTACTCTTGTTAAGAAGGGAAAAAAAAAAGGTGTTTATTTTCATTTTCCCTCTTCTCAACTCCTAATCAAACAAAACAATAATAATAAAAAAATAAAGATCTATGGATCTATGACTTTAAGAGGTGGCCTGACACTTCCTGCTTTCTTGCCCACCACTGTGGCAATTGGCATATTGGCCAGCTCAGTAGGCTTTCTGGGGTAAAATAAATGCAAGCTGGAAAGTGGAAATTATGCTTTCTGGCTGAATGATAAGGACTCAATAATAAGAAAACAAGTAACAAATTTGCTGGTGGTACATGAATCAAGAAAAATTTAGTAGCATTTCCACCACCACATTTGTTCTACTGTGCTAATGGTCATGGTAAAAATTTGCTGTAGTCATTAAAGTAGCAGATATAACTGGAGAGCACACAGGGAGCAGAAACACAGAGTAAGAAGTGGCCATTAAAGTCACAATTAGAAATATAACCTTACCTTTTAACAACAGAGGTGTTAACAACACAGCAGACTGCCCTCTCAACTCACCACATTGCTGCTTAAAGAGATCATTTAAAATAGTCCTCAGTTGGCATGCTTGGAAATGTCATCCTTTAGCAACATGAAAACATAGCATATAGAACCAGAAAAGCATTTAATGGCTACCTCCGTACTACTGGATCAGGGAGTGCTTTTAAGTTAATGGTTGCAGGTACATTGCAGCTCTTTCCCTCCTCTTCAGAAGTGCCCCTTCTGTCCTAGTTTTCATGTAAAGAAAACTTGCAGGCCAGACAAGGGGTACAGTTTGCTTTAGAAATACCTTAGAGTCCTTATTGAGGCATCTCCCAGCAGCCCATGGGTCATTTAGTTCTAATCCCTGCTATTGTAAGCAACTGTATCACACCATTGCATCCCAAATTTAGGAAGCTACAGCTTAAAAATATTTTCTCACTCACCCGTGTTCTCATGCACACATTTGCAATAGTGAAACATGCAGATATTAAGAACCTTCTTGTAATTTATGAACAAAAGTTATTAACTGATGGTGCGTATCCTTTTATTCTGGTGAAATTTATTCTTTAGCTCAAATAGAACATTCCATTTCCATTTTACTAGTCTGAAGTCTTCTGCAATGCAAAAAAAAAGGTTTTCCAAGCCCTTGTTCATATTAGTAATCAGTCTGAACATATTTCTTGAACATGACCAGAAATGTGAATAGCATTCCAGACAGATACCATTAATGCCTTCTAAAATGCATTAAAGCATTACTCTCTCTGCCACAAACCTCCTTCCTGATAGTTGCAAGGATTGTACTTCTTTTGTGGGGAGATAAAACAGGTGATGTTGAATAGTATTTTCACAGGAGTATCTAAGCCCTTTCTAAGTAAAATAGATATAAACTGTATGTATAAGGTAATATATGTATAATCATTTAATATGTTTAAAAAAAGATAGCTGTTGGTCTTAAATTACAACTCAGCATGTTTTAAAGCATGGGATCCCATACTCAAGGAACTGACGTATGGCTTAAATCAAGTGCTACAATTTCCATAAAGCTGAACCTTAACAGTGACGAAGTAAGCTGCTCCTACCCAACTCATTAACTCTTAACCATTTTCTTTGTAATTTGCACCCATGATCTTCCTTTGAGAGGTGTAGTTCTGAACTGAAATCCAGGAAAGGATCCTGGAATGACCTTTCATCTGATTTTCACAGAAGATTTCACAAATATAGGGTGGAAATAATAATGTAGAAGTATCTTGTTACACAAGCATTTTCAAGCACATTTTAGAAGCAATTTTTGGCACACTTACCAAGTTAGAAATCTTCAGTCCCAAAAAGCAACAGAAAGTTGCTTCAGTCCCAGAAACAACTTTTCCTCAAAAGCAACAGAACTGTCGTGACTCCGCTGGGCAAGAGAATTCGCACAGAAGAATGTTGTGATATAGTGTAAAACTTAGTCCTCCTGAATTAGCAACGGACCTCAAAGGTAGAACTTTGCAAGTACGGAAAGCAGTCCATATGCCAGCACAGCACACTGGTGCTAAATAGAAGGCAGCTGTGTGAATGTGACTCAGTAGCTGTGCCACACAGAAGATCTGAACTGAACAGAGAATTTAATCTCTTATATTCCCATGTGATGTTACTTTCCTTGGGCTTTAAGCAGGGCACAAGATTTTGGTCCCAAGAGCTTTGAAAGTTATACCTTGATGTATCTCATTCAAGAAGGCCATCACATCTCAAATTGGCTTACAGCTTAGGTGTATATTCACGAAAATGAGGGGTGCAAAGACAAAGGAAGATGATTCCTGATAAAGCTGCTTCTTCACAAAAACCCCCTCCAAAGATCAGAGACCTTCATGGATAATCTGTTATTTTCAGCAAGGTTCAGAATGGATGTCGAACAAATCAAAACCGTAAGGAGAAAAAGCTTCATAATGCTGTTTCTGTGTTTGTTGTGTTTTTTGCAAAGCCATATCCATCACATATGACATTTTGTGTCATTGCCTGGTTGCGTGAAGGCAAGCCAAATCCAAAACACAGGCTTGATGAAGCGATGATCAATCACCCAAGACATTTGGGTTTGGTATTCAGATAAATCTGGACACACAGTATGGCTAAAATAGCACGAGAAATGATTTTCTTACATTATTTTTGTGCTCTGTGCTTTTCATGCATGATAAGATTTGGATTTTTTCCAAACCGTTTACCCAGACCTACTTCTTTCTAACTGTGTACTTTTAATACCCCTGAAATGAGTTTCTCTTGTGATCTCATGAAGAAACTGAAACTGCCGTGGAAAAGCGGACAACACTGTTAGCAGACAATTGGTAATTGCAGATGGAAAACACCACTGTGGGGAAACTCACACTATTAAGCCATTGATTAAAAATGAGTTGTACTCTCAAAGTAAGTTTACATTAATATTATGTAGGGACAGCAAGCAGGAACATTCCTAGAACACTTAACTTTACATCTCATTGACTGACAAAACAGACTGTTTTACTATTCAGAATGTTTTCAACAGCAGAATTCATTTTCCTTCGTTTACATGTTTTTTAAACGCTTCTTTTTTTTCCTCCCTATGCCAAAACCAAAGATGAACGTTTCTCTTAATGATAATATAATAATTTATTTTCAGCATTAAAATCACTGCATTTGGACCCATGAAAGTCTTTTGTAAAACCAAGAAGACACAGATTAGAAGGTATTACACACTATGTGAGGTATTATACACTACTCTTTCTTCACTGATGCATTTGAGAAGTTTCCTTTTCCTTTGATGGGAGGACTGCTGTGAGGTCCCCCTGCAGCCGTCTCTTCTCCAGCCTGCCCAAACCCCAATGCCTTGCCCTCTCCACGCAGGGAAAGGGCTCCATCCTGTACTATTGTGGATACCCTCCACCGAACTTGCGACAGTTTATCAACATCTTTCTCTTCATACACTCAGAAAAAAAATAATTGTTTTATACACAAGCCACATTGGCATAGATCAAACATTTCATTTTTGCGTAACAATTCCTTTCTGCAAGGTTGGCAGTGAGGTTTAGTTTATGAATACGAGTTAGCACATACAGACAGATAAATGCTTCAGAAAATGATTGCTTACACAAGTAGGCATTCCCAGCAGGTTTAACAAAACCTCCACAAAAAAGCCTCAGTGCACTCCAGGAAATCAGTTGTATTGCCCCTGCAATGGCTCTCCCGGGCTACCAAACATGGAAATGGAGATCCACTAGATCATAGTCCCCTCTGTCTTATAAAGTAGAGCTGGTGCAACTAAAAACTGATGTCAAAATAATTTCACCTATGGGTAAAACTCTTTAACTTGCCAGCTAAAAAAGAGAACTTGTTTTTCATCAACTTGTGCATTTATGTTTTCATTGGAATTTGAGGATGATCAAATGCAAGGCATAATGCACAGAATAAAAATCTAATTTTAAAAATTAGGATTTTAACTTAAAGGCAACTGAGATGACTAAATTCATAGACAAGATAATTTGGGCTAATAATGTAGTCAACAAACTGGAACAAACTCCTCCTAATGGTAATTTAGTGTATTCCTGAAAAATAAACTATTTTTCCCCTTTATTTCCCCCTATCTCTTTTATCAACTTTTCAAAACTTACTTTTTTTGAATGAGAATTCTTCTTACAGATGGAATTCAGAATAATAAGTAGGAGAATAATCCCAGAAGTTTGCTATTGAAAAATAATTTTAAAAAATTCTATATATAAAACCTGGCCTAAGTAACTGTTTTAAATATGTGAAATATTAGGTATATGAAGTAAAATACTTTCCTGATTTAACATTCAGAATTACATACTATCATTAGTTGTAGTAATTATAATGAAAAATATGATTATGTATTGTAGCTTATAATAAAAGTAATCTCATTCCCAAAATTAATGCATAATGAATAATTAATTTAAAAACAAGAAAATGCAGAAACCAAAAAATACAGTAGAATATTATTTATACAACAGAATCCAGGAAGAGGGAAATACCAATGAAAACTGCAATGGCTGGAAAAGAAAAGAATAATAGGATAAAATAAAATGTATCATCTCAAACATTAGTGGATAAATGCAATGATTTATTTGAGGTGCTGGGATTTGTTTTAGGTGCTGTAAATTCTTCAGTTGACAGCAACATGGACATATGCACTCAGCCTCTCCTCTTGCTCTCTGCGCCATCCCTCAATTTCTTTTCCTCAGGCTTTTTATATTCAACCCCTCCCTGCCCATCTTGAGAGAAAAACTTTCAACTAGCCCCAGCAGTCACAGATATTTGTTTGTTTTCTCCTCCACCTTACAAGGCTATAATTGTTGTGTCCCAGAGTACTTTACTCCTGTCCATCATAATGAAAGATGAGCTGCCACCAGATACTGCTCACCTAGTAATAAACAGGAGCAAAGTATTCGGGGTTGTATAAGCACCAGGGCAGTCATCTTCAGATACAGACTGAAGAGTTTGCTAATGAAGATGACATATTGAAGAGACAGCTAGATAATGAGGATTATGAATAACTAAATCCATAGAGAAAGCAGCTACAATCTGTGGTCAGGTGAGCCAGAAAGGTTGTGCATGAGATGAAAAGATGAGGAGCACAGTATTTTTAACCAGTCAAACAGATTTTTAAATGAGAGGAAGAGACAGTGCAGTGGAAAAGACAAATCAGATGCAGAATCTGAATTACTGTGTTGAGCAAGATATGAATGGCATCAGCTGTGCTCTGGGGGCAACTCTTACTGCCAGCTATACAGAGCCTAGACAATTAGTTTAGGTACACACCTAACTTAAAATGGCTAAAGTTATTGAGATTATTCCCTTCCAGTTAATCCCATTAAAAAGTTTGTCAATACAGATGCCACAGTGAGCAAATCAAATTCTAAATAATGGACAAAAATATTAAAGCTGCAAGTCTACTTTATCATGTGTAGACTGACAGAGGACAAATTCTTCTCTTTAGACCATCATTTTAACTTTCTTTAGTTCTGCCTTTTAATTGCTCTTCAGCCAAGTATTGATTTCAGATAAGTACTATAATTTCTGAGGAACACTGGGGTTTAGGTTTTATGTAATGTAGGTACTGAGTCACCTGCATAACACTGGCACTTCAGCTCTTGTTAGTCATTACCTCTCTCAACAGCTTTACAGAGCAGTTGAATAGAGAGAAGGAGAGTTTTAGGGGACTGTGAAGCTTTGGACCTGGAGACGAAAACAAGAAAAGCCTAGATTATTCCTTAAACTCTGAATTTGGTAACAGAAGGAACAAAAGAAAGTAATTTCACCCATAGCTTATGAGTGTTGTCTATGTGGGACGACCCAGAGACTTCCTCAGATTCTGTGTGCCAGCTGATAACTGCCAGCACCATTTTTTTCTAGTCAGTTTAATGTCTTATAGTATGGAAAAAAAGTTGAAATTGAAAAGGAGTCACTAAAACTAAACTAAAAATATTTTCCTGTATTTAAAATGAGTAGTTTATAAATATTGAATTTAATGGATATATTAGGAAATCATGTGAACGGGATGCTGATGAGATTTTTTTCAATACAGGATGTGGAAAAATCAAAATTATTCTTTAAAAAAAATATAAAGAAGAAAAAAAAAAAGTAGTAGGTGATTCGTGACGGTAAAGAGCCAGTCTGTCTTGCTTTGTGCAAAAGTGCTTGTAGTTAGCCAAAAAGTTCCAAATGTGTAGGGAAGAAGGCAAATAATGTCTTTTCTTGCATTAGATTACGAGCTAATATGGATTCTGTATTTATGTCTTCAGTTAGAGGACAAGGTTTGACAACCACACTTGCCCACTTGCCACTGATAAGAAGAAACTTTGCTTGACATGTTGGGACTTCACACATCAGTTACTGCAAGATATAGAAGTTTCATTTAAAAATCAACCAACCACACACGTATACAAGAAAGAAGTAGTGGGAGAAATCTTTTACTTTCACTTTTCTGAAGAAAGTCTTCTACATGTTTCCAGTGTTTCTCATGGCTGCTAGTAGTATGAAAAAAGTATAGAACTATTTTTTTTACTTTAATTTTTCCTTGATGCATACAGTAGAGGATAGGTTCATTGAAAAGACATTGAAGAAGACTCCACCCACTGAACCAGCCTGTTGTGGTCATGCTGTTTCCTGATGTGATTTGGAAGGTCCTGATACCACATGTCTTACTGGCTCTACCTGTCTGGACTGCAATCCACCATAAATTCTAGATACGCTTTCTAGTGGCTTTCTGTTTTATGTTTTCCCAGGACTAAACCCCACTGTCTTTCCCTGCATGTACTGATGGTGTGGGATTTTGATTTGTTGAATTGATGAACAAAATAGCAAAAGGATACATGGACAGATAAAGACAATCAAGATGCAGAAGATGTCTTCAACTTTACAAGAGCAATAATAAAATTGGTGATTGTGACAGCCAAAAGAAAATGCAAAGTGGGAGTAAAGCCCAAATACATCATGGCAACAGAATTGCAGTGCTTCCTACTGCCTGGTGGCTGGAAATAAGAAGCTGAGTTTTTATGAATGAGAACAAAAAGGAGTAATATTTCAGCGACACTTTGTAGACTTTAACAATGCCTAGATTACCAGATTTAGGAATTCTTCTAATTTTTTGGTTCTCAGATACAGTCCAGCTACATCTCATTTTCATACTGGAGATTTAAGCATCAGGTTTCACATAGCTACCATCATTCACTTATTTCTGTAAAATAAAAATCTGGAGAAGTGACTTGCTTGGTAGTCATTAAACACTTCCAAAGGTCTGTGGCATGTCCAGTAGGCAAACCCACAGGCCTGTCTGGCAGGTTGAGCTTCTAGAAAAGAAGCAACTCCATATGGTGTTGCACTAATTAGAACTGTCTTGACTCCATACTCTTTCCACCATCTGCCTCCTGAATGCTTGATTATGCCTTAAGGAAACATTACCCTCTGGATCACCTGTTAGTCTTAAGCAAAGCAGACTCCTTATATCTTCCCCTTGGCCATCTGGCACTCTTCCTCATTTTCTTTGCAGGGTCACAAGAAAACTTCATCAGTCCTTACCTTTTTCTGCCCATGTAAGCTGCCTCATTTTCATGGATAGCTTCACACTGAGATCTGCTAATTGCAGTTATGCAGCCCTGAGATAAGACCCTGTAAAGGTTGACTTAGAGAAACCATTTCACACTAATACCTGGCAGTCATGGAGAACATTGACCTAATAGCTAACAATCTCTGCCAAGTACAGCTTCCAGTCTTACAACTTTACTAATTTACCCAAAAGGCTGAGCTCAAACACTTTCAGGGAGCTGTCAGTCATGCTGGTCCACATGAAATGGAACTGATCTGAAACAATTCATTCTTATGCAAAGGGGGAAGATACAAGGAAGCATGTGACATATGGGTATATCACGGTCTGTTTTTTCCATAGAAATAAAATAAGGACAATAAAATAAAATTCAGAAAAATAAGAAAGATAGAAGAAATCAGAGAAGGGAGAAAGGGGACAAATAACACAAAACAAACAAAAAAAAGAAATTTGGAAATATAAAATTACAACGAAACAACTTATTTTGGTCCTGCAGTTATGTAGGTCTTTTTCTAAAACAATATTTGCCCAAAGCAGTGCAATCTTCTCAAACTTTTCACTTTTTATGAAAGAGCAATTCTTGTCCAAAAAAAACCTTACATTAAAATAGTTTCAACCAGTTCCTACAAAATCATAAGCACATAGAACCCAAAAAAGTTGGAAGTAAGAAAATGGTAATTTACAACTGAAAATCTCCATACATATTAATGTAGATGGCATATTCATGAACATGGCAAAAGTAAAGATCTAATCCCTTCATTAAAGTGTGGCTTCCAGTAACTTATTTTTTGGATGAATGAAACAGATCAGTTTCACTCTGAATTGTCTACAATCAGTATGGATAAGCCAACAGCAACATCAAAACATTTACCATTATACTTAGTAGAACTCCAGCTGGGATATCTCTATACATGTGTTTTATTAAATGATACAGTCGTATGACAAGCAGAAATAAACATTGAATGAATGAATTGGTTTCAGAATGAATATGGTACATAAAAAATTTAAATGAGAAATGGAAAGTAAAACATGGAAGAAAATTAAGTATGTCATAAGACGAAAAGAAATAGAAAGAACATGTAACTTTAGCAATGCAGTCTCTAAAATAAAAAACGATTCATAATTTCTCGCACATTTAGTCTACTGAACAGAAAATCCTTAAAATCTGAGATGAACTGAAGAACTACTGGTAATAACCAGAGAACTTGAATAGTAAAAAATTGAGTCCAAAGAAATAGACTATTACTTGAGTGATTTACAAGTGTGCTCTGAAAGAAAAGTATATAAAAGAAAAAGATTCAAGAAAAAAAAAAGCTGCTATTGATATGGAGATGGACTGCCTCACAGTATAGATAGCCAGCATTTGAGAAAACAATGGCTTATGTAAAAAAGGCGTAGTACTTTTCAGAAGTGACAGACACAGAGTCATTAGTAGTAATCACTCTAAGCCACAGGGCTGTTTTTAATAAATATAAATGGTATGATCTCAAAGCCCAGAAGTAAAAAATGTATATGCAAAGCAAGAGAAAGCTGGTGAATAAGGCAGCAGAAATAAAACAATTTTTTCCACTTCATGCAAATAAATAGGTACATTTTCTTCCTTCTTCTCCCCTCTCTTTTTTTTTTTTTTTAAGAGTTAGCACATTCTAAGATAAATTGTGTAAACAGAAAAATAGACTCAGGAGCATCAGTAGCTGTTAAAGTGAAGAGTAAGAGAATCACACTAAGGCATATAATACCAGATTTTATCCATATGGTGTAAAAAATCCACTAGATGAGAAACGCTTATCTGTGACTTCAAGAAAAGATAAAAACACACGAGCAACCAAAAAAAAAATCCATCTCAACAAACCCACAATAAAAATCCAACCACTCCCAACAGTTGTTGAAATGTTGGTTCAAGAAAATAATTGTCTTTTTCAAGGAGATGTTGAGCAAAAAGACAGGACTGCACATAGATAAAACGGTATCTCCAGCATTACAAAAACACAGAATACTGTATCTTGGTAGATCATAGACAGAAGAAAAGCTACTGTAACACAAGCAGAAAAAAAAAATCCCAAACTGAACCAAAACAAAAACAAGAAGACACCATCAAAAAGGAACCACTGGGACCTATTTATACTACCAAGCATTAGTGGTAAATAAAAGATACTGACAGGCATTAATACTATACAGAAAGACTGGTGTATAGCACCAATTTATATTGCATTCCACATATTTTAAATAGAAGATATGTTTCCTTTTAGAAATGTGATATTAAAAAGTTTTAATAAAATGCAATTTGGAAGGATTCAAAATCCAAAGGTTATAAAGAACAATCAGCGAGACTTTGGAAGATAATAATTAGAGAGGTAGTTGCTGCATGAGATTTTTCTTTTAAGTGGTATTCTAGTTTATTAACGGGTGTGTGAAATCAAAAGTTGTTCTACAAAAATGCTTGAACTCCTAAATATTCAGTTCATCATAACTGAGCAAGTAATTATTATTTGCCACCTAAAATGACTGGCCCTTGAGCCTGTATTTTCCCAATCCTGTCCTAAGAAAGTTCTTACAGCTAAGGATGCACAGAAACTAACCTCTGACAGGCAGCCATTTTTAGACATGGAAAGTTTGGGTGCTAGGTTTATTAAGCATTATTGTTACCGAAATGAACCTTTGAGAAATTTGACTGAATGAGACAGTATTTCAGGAGAATAAAATGTATGAGACAGCATTTCAGAATTTTAGCTGAATGGGTCTGCAAATATGTCCTTCCTCATTCTCACTCAGCAGGATAAACAAAAACTGTAGATCAGTACCAGCTGCACATTCAGTCAGGCTAGCAACAACTTTAAAAGCACAGAAAGCACAAATGTATTTCATATGCAGGGTGGATATTTGCTAAGGTAAAGCTGTAAAAAAACCCGCAGCTTTAATTTGGAGATACATACATTTTCAAATGTAGGTCTGCAGAGCTCATTTTTTAGTACAGTTTTTGCAGAAGCCCAAGCTTTGAATTTGTTATTTGAAATCTGAAGATAAAACAGCAAGGAAAAACAGAAAGATAGGGACTGAGATAACAAGATTAGGATTTAAGGATAGTACTCAAACCTGTCAAGGACAAAAATTCAGCAGATTATTTGTCTAGACAATGACTTTATAATGTAAGAAATAAACTTTGTAGAGCAGTGAAGATATCATCCACAGTGACAACGACTACAATTAAAACTAAAAAACACTGTATTTGTGAGACCTAATTTCGTATGGTGGGGTTTTTTGCAAGTTGTAAATTTTTTCCACTACCTCACTCTGGGATCTGGAGTCTCTAAGGGCTTCTTACCTGCCGTCCTTTACTTTCTGAGTGCTGTATCCGCTTGCAGTGGTTTCCACTACTGCATCCTGAACAAACCCTTCAAAAAGACCTGTATTCTTTCAAAGTCACGTATCTCCATTAGGCAGCTCACTAATCTCTCAAAACCTGGATGACTAAACCAGACTCACAACCTTCAGCTTCTGAACTGTCTAAAGCTTTCCTTTAAAGTTTTTGTGCTACCACCTTTGGTCATCCAGAACCAGAAGTCTCCTTTGATACTTTTCCTCCCTTTCTCCTACAGTTTTCATGTCATAACCAAACCCTTTCATGACTTGATCCACATTTTAAAAATTTCCTGCATACATCTACCCACTCGTATGTTTGTAGTTTTCTTCTGAAATCTGTCAGTCAAAATAACTCCTCCACATCAATCTTAAGAAAACACATTTTATAGTGTTCCTCTAACATTAATGTGTAGTTTATATGTTTTATATGCTATATACGTATGTATACATATAATGCATATATGGGTATATCAATAAAAATTGCAAACAATATTGAACAAAGAGCTGACAATTTGTTCCACATGTAAATGTCATGTGTAAGCCACTTAAAAGAGCTATGAAAGTTTATGTTGGTTGTAAATTTGACCAGACACCTATCCCTTTTACCTGATTATTCCACCTAATCTGAAATCTTATGTTTTTCTTTATTCCTCCACTATCATTTAAGTTTCTGTTCGATCTATTTAATAATGCCTTCCAGGATAGAGACTAGACGGTTTCCATACAGCATCAAGAAAACTTGCAGCTGTTACAGGCTAAAAGATACAGTTGATCTTGAAGTGTCTGTTTATTGGAAATTCTCAGTAATAAAAAGAAAGGAAGTAGTATAACAGAAGAGAGTAACACATCTACTCTCAAGCTAGCTCTTAAGGCAAAATGGAATGAAGACCCTGGAAAATCTGTGGAGCCAAGATGATTCGCTGTGAATTGTTTGTTCACTTCTAATCTCCAGTTGTTAACCTTTTCCACAACAACAGGTAATATTTTTTTTTTTCCTCTAGGTGATTTTCTAACCTGTCTACAGTCTCTTATATCAAAGCAGTTGTCTAAACTCCAACTTCATGTTTTTTTATTTTCATCAACATTCAGTTGCTTTCAATTTTCTTCAAAAAAAATCACCTCCCAGTACCAAATGCAGAGGAGATTTCAGGTGAATCAGCTAAATTAGACAGCAATTGTATATCCAAATCCAATTTATATGGGAGCACAAGCTACAACTTTAGTAGCATTCAGAGGTAAACAGAAATTAAATATCACCAAACAGTATAATTATCCATTAAAAAAATCCTTTCAAATGACTGAAATCCTCTCTTCCTCTTAAAAGACATGAAATTAATAATAACAGCTGGTTTGGATATAGCCCTGTTGATATTTGTATGATGTCCCATTATTGTGAATGGGGTCTGGCTTCCTGCCAGATCCTGACGTGGCCGCAATCTGTTTCAATTACCAGATAGTACTGAACCAGTCAATCAAAATATGTTTCCTCTATCGCCACTGTGGTATTTTATGAAATAGCAGAATGAGATGCTGCACTTGCATCTGCTCTAGTGTGAGATGCGGTGCATCACCCAGGTGCGGAGCCACATCCTTTCCAGTGCAGTGCCCATGGGTATGCTAAGATCAGGACCGTTCTTCGGAGGCTAACTTTCCACTGGGTAATTTGGAATCTTATCAAAAGCCCATTGAAGTCAAAGGAAATATTCCCATTGATCTCAGAGGGCTTTGATCAGGCCCATGGTGAGCATGTACTTTAGCAGTCTTTTAGTGCTCCTGCAACATGCACAGCCAAATGAATACACTTAATCTTTTGAGTAAAAATATCATGAAAGTCAGCACAGTCCAGCAGACGAGAGTCAAAAATCAGAAAGGGACTTAGCAAGTGGAATTTGGCACCTGAAAGCATTTTTAATTGCCAAAGTTCAACCTTAGGCAATCAGGAGTATTCACAATTGCCTTTGCCTAGTTGCTGCTGATGTCTTAAGATTGTCAGTTGCAGTGTTTCTGCTTGCTGAGGTCCCCAGGGCATGTAAATTATTTCTGTGGCATAAAGCTGTGATACAAAGCCATCTTCTAGTGCCCAGGTGCTTGTTGGTAGCTCGGACATAAAACCCCCAGATATTTTCTCCCAAGTATAGAGATGCATTTTAATGTGTGTTCATGCCATGGCTAATCCTTCCCCATGCTTTTCTGCACAAGATCAGCGCAATTTGCACGTGCAAATCAGGTATTGGAGAATCTTTATACATGGGCCTTCCCACTGTCACTGATTTAAACCCTGTCATTTAACTAAAGAGGGATTTAAATGTCGCCCACTCTTCTTTGAGGTTTTAATTTAGTTCTAATTAATGGATTTTTGTGAAGAATGGGCATAGGCACTCCTTTCCTGGTGATGCTTCACAGAGGACATAACGTTCATCCCCCAGACATCTCAAGGGAGTTTTCCTCCCAGCAGAATGCTGTTTACTTGAGGGAATCCTCACTCTCTCAAAAGTATTTCAGGGAACATCTATCTCAGATTGCTGATCTCTGTGAATCTCTTTTGAAAGAAGAAATTGAGTGTGTGGGAAGTTATGAATTTAACAGTAAGGTGCAAGGAAAATGCTGCAGCAGATATCAGCATTGTGGATTTATGTTGTGTTTACCTTTGGGCTTGTCTCAGCTCCCGGAGCTTTAAAGCCACACTCTTCCCAGGGAAGTTGTGGATTCCCCAGCATTGGACACTTCTAAGAGATGGCTGGACAGGGTGCTGGGCCATCTTGTCTAGACCATGCTTTCACCGAGAAAGGTTGGACCAGATGATCATTGAGGTCCCTTCCAACCTGGTATTCTGTGATTCCATGATATAACTCTACGATTCTTTGGGAAAATTCCCTTACATTAAATTCAAGGGCTACAAAAGTTAGAGTGTATGACCCACTGCAGGCCCAGAAGAGACACTTGTTCTCCCAACAAGTGTGTTTAATATTGCTTTTATAAATAAAATAATTTCAGAATTGCACTGATACCAGACTTCTCTAGAAAGAGAAGTGGGAATTCATGCCTCTAGCTGGAGTAGACTTTAATCTTTTTTTAATGAAGTGACCTAGTAAAGAAAATCTAAATGAATACTAGGAATTTGCTGGTAAAATACAATAGCACTGGCTCCCCTACTGAAGCATTTTGCAAGGTAATGCTCAAAGATGCAACAATTTAGTAGTATTACCAGGGCACCTAAAGTGGAAACAAACTTATATTCTTTATACTTATGTTTCTGAAAGACAATTTTTATTTTCTTTCCAAGACTGCATGTCTATAACTAGCTACTGACTTCATACTTAGAAACTGAAAAATGTAGCCTGCCTTTCAGAACAAAAATCAGTGGTGTACATGACTCCGAAAATCAACTCAAGAGCACATTATGTTTGAATACTAACAACTTCCTTAGGAATGCATATACTGAGGTCACTGTTACAGAGTTGTCATAAAAATAGATAAAACTGTGGAGCAAAGTAACCAATGGGTGTTTGTCTTGTTATCACAAGCAAAGCCTTAATTTCTACATTTCATTGCTCACATATTGTAATTAGTCAAGGACACAAGCCCCTGTGATTTTAGAACTTTTTTTACTAGTCCTGTATCCAAGCA
The DNA here is from genome assembly GCF_963924245.1 of Chroicocephalus ridibundus. Lineage (NCBI taxonomy): Eukaryota > Metazoa > Chordata > Aves > Charadriiformes > Laridae > Chroicocephalus > Chroicocephalus ridibundus. The sequence goes on from NC_086284.1 coordinate 39,699,800, forward strand.
GATGAAGAAGGAACATTTCAAAAGCATCAAAGTGACTTGGGGGCCTGAAGGAGACACTTCAAAAGCAGTTCATGCATATTGGGTTTTTAAGGTCCCTAAAGGGGTAGACAAGCATCATACAGAACTTTCAGAAGTCCTCAGAGCCTATCAAGAGACATAAGATTATCAGGGTAATTTTAGCTACTACATAATATTTGAAAATGTGTCTAGAGCTCCTAATTCACTCTGGTGAATTTTAAAGTGCTACCTGTAGTCTTTTTCCTCTAAACTTAAAGTTGTGTCTGTGTGGTGAACTTCGAGGAGCTCGTTGTTTGGGAAATAACTCTCACTTCAAAGATTTGTGATTGGTGAAATTTTTGACAAGGGTTGTGCTTAGGAGAAAAAAAGCTTTGAAGAGGGCCATCCATACAGAAAAAAAAACTTAAAAGAAGCCTGTGATTTGGAGAACAAGCTTTAAAACAATCCGTTATGATGGAAGAGGTCTTTAATTGGTTTGGCTTTCCCAGACTGCTGTTTATTTTTCCATGTTTTTGTGACCGGGTATCTTGTCTCCAGCTTGGTACATGTTTTGGCTGGTTTCCTGAATGTGGGGTTTTTTTCCCCACAGATCATGGGCTGTGACATTTTAGAGGCTTCTACAAGAATTGTAGCCATTAGAATATTTGGAAATCTGTCAGAAGCTGGGCATAAAATGGTGTAGCACTACCTACTGGTCCTTCACCGTGGAAACAGAGGGATAGACAGCGGTGTCATTGTTACCATGGTGAATCAGGTGTGAGCACTTTATGGATGGCAAACAAGAGCAGACATGTTCCAGACTGGTAATGCTATACTCACTTCTTACATGAAGGAATACAGTTGTTTTGTACAGGAAAATATCAGCCCTTGTAGCAGTAGAAGCACATTTGTACAAAACTTGTGACTCACTGTGCACCACTTGAAAATCTGCAGATTAAATTTCCGAGTATTCCAGCGCCATAGACTGTTCTTTGCATTGCATGGGTTTGGGGCCAGGTGAGCTTTGATGTTTTTGTTGTTATTTATTTGGGGGGAGGGGGCTGTATTGATGCGGTGACAATAGAAGGTGATAAAATGTTTTCCTGAGTGACTAGCTGAACTCAATCTGATGTAGGAGTTTACTATCCACTGTACAAACAACATTTCATCCACAATTCTTGTAGTAAGAAATTGTGTACATTCAGTTCTGATGATCATTGAGAACAGAACCTTCCTGCCCCTGGTTCTGTAAAGAGAGTCACTAACAGTCAGGCATGCTTCCATAAAAATCCCTTTGTTCCAGAACAGAAAACTTTATTCCATAAAGATGGACTTCTGACGCTCTGCTACAGCTGATCAGACATAGCAGTATATTCATTAGTCATGGTGTCTAACCCACAGCCACAAAACAAAATAGAAATCATTTTATCCCCCAAGTGGTCAAACCCTATTCAATGTTAGATTGTGTTATTTATCTATCTATCTGGGATTGTGTCATTCTTTACTGCTACAGCTCAGTGACTTTGTGAGAGGAGGATATGTGTCTTTAAAAATTCCAGTAATGGATCATGCATTGAAGTGCAAGGGCATCCTAGGGGAGCGAGAATTTGTATGTAGGATTGTTCTTTTCTCAAGAAAAAATGCTACATCTTGTCTAGAAAATTGGCAGCTAATTTTGCTGCCATCCACATCAGCAATCATTTTAGGCTATACCTATTCTTTCCTCAGATTAGTACATTCAGCATCAATGAATACTAAGAAGACAATGACGTACCACAGTGAAATCCAGGGCTGAGGTGGCAGCAGGGTATTTTTCCAAGAAAGCAATCAACGGAAGAAAGAACTGCTCAGCAATACTAAGGTTAAGTCACTGATTCAAATGCCTGAAGTATGTATTTATGTGCCTAACCTTAAAATGTCGTTTCATATTGTGTGTTTCACAAATGCACATTTAATAAAGCACCACTTTAAACTACTGTGGCTTCAAGTTCTGAAAAAAAAATTCTCGTTCATAAACACTACTGTCTAAAAAAATACAGAAATTCTCCAACATTCTAAAGCTGATGAAAAGCATGAGTTATCTACACAGTAGTTCTATATACTATTGCACGGCATAAGTCCATTAAATTATAAAAATGATGTCCTTTTAAAGCTGAGCATTGAGAAAGACCATGCAACTTAATAATCTCTTGAACTAACATAATTTAGTCTGGGCACTGAGCTTGTATTTTGAGCTGAGAAATACAGGTTTCTGAAAATCAACAGACCTACAAATGCGTATCAGGGTTCTTGCATGTTTTTCTTTTTTGTCACTACAGATGGTGCAGTTCACCTCATTGGAACTTTGATTTAAATCTCTGGAAGTGATACAGTCAATATTGAATTCAAGCACTCATTTGCGTCATAAAAAATTAGATTATTTTTAACGATAAAGTTTCTTCTCAAATAAAAAGTGAAAATGAGAAACTAAGAATTGCAAGCAGAAATAGCATTGGTAGCAATTGAGTAATCTATTCCTACATGCCAGAAATGTTTCCTTAACTTCTGCCCTGTATCCATAGATTCAGATAGCAAATAGTGAATTTTCTTGTTAAATTTTATCAAAATAGCACTGAAAACAGAACTTCAGATGTTCTGGTCAGAAAAAAAAAATAATATTCTACAGCCCTCAAAACTAGACACTTTACAAAGACAGTCTTTGCTGAGGGAAGCCTACAGTGCTAATACAAGGTGTTGTGGGCAGATGTGCAAAAACCCTCTGTATTACCTCAACCTACTACATTCCTCTTTGACTACCACCTTGGGGCACAGTTACATTTGCCTTTTTCTTGATTTTACTGTGAACTTAATGAATCATTGTTTCTTCTCCTCCTCTTCTCATTTCTATTCCAGCACTGATCCCTTAGCTGTATTGACACATAACTGTTTGTATGGACATGCTGTGAGGAATTAATAAGGACCTAATCTCCATTCAAAGAAACACTAATAAATATATTTGCATTTGTGTTTTGTATTTAAATTTTTAATACAAACTTCTGAGCATTTCTCATGTCAGCCCTACATCCATTTTTGCTAGCACAAGTAAGAGAGTGGTATACAACATGTGACGAAGGGTAAGCTATGGAGAAAGGTTGGGAAAGAAAAAAAAAATTAAACCAGTTTTGAGTCTAGGCTGTCTGGAAATGAAAACTCTGGTGCTGATTTTCATCTCAGATAGGTACAAGACATTACACTATTTTTTCAGATTATTTTACCAAGGTTTTACATATCCACAGAGCATAGAAAAATTTGAAAACTTACTAATGGCTCCCAATCAGTTCTGGAAAAAAAATATGAATATGGGGAATGAAGGTCTTTTATTAAACATTAAAATAGAATTATTTCAACTACAAGCCTATGCCAAGATTAGAAATAGAAGCCTGAAACAAAAAGGGAACCATTACACTTTTTTGTAAATTAAATACTGAATGAAGACAGAATTTCTTGCAAGTAATATGAAATAAATTAAACATTTCTGAACATTGTGGGAAATTTTAAAAAGTTATAACTCATGCATCTTTCTTCCTTTTATTGGTGTTGTATCTGTTCGCATGTAGCCTTCAGCAAAATAACAGCTATACCTAAATATGTTAGCACATATCTATAGAGGTTCATATGTAGAACTCTCTATGAAATGACAGTAAGTAGTGATGTTATGTCCCTTGGATTTTCCAGTATTCAGAGATTTGGTGTCTGCATCCTTTCAAACCACTTCAGAATGTTGTTGAGCACACATACATTTTTGAGTATCCTGCATTTCAGCCTTTGGGTTAATAGCTGATTTTTCTCCTCAGTTCCTCCAAAAGTCTGTAGTCCACGTCCAAAATGACAGAGGTTTGGAGATTGACACTGACAGTATCTTTTCCTTGGCTCTTTGCGAGTTTGTCATTCTGTAGGATACTATCTTTCCCCATAAGCCAAGCTTAGTCAGATATCTACGTACACTACGGTATCTATAGAGACTTTCACATTAATAAGTTAAGCTCCTGCTTTCCATCCGAGAAAAAGTTCCACTTTAAAGCACAGCTGTAAATCTGTTATTTTAAATTGCATTGGCTCTGGAGCTGACAAGCATGCCCCTCCATGGATAACATGCAGTATATCAACATGGAGTACTCAGGACGGATAGAAGTCCTACTCCTGAGTGACCCCAGCCGCGCTCTGTGCGGCACACAACAAGCACTGGGGTTCAGATGACCAGCATTTCAGTGTGTTCTGCCCCACTTTATCATCTGCGTGGGCAAAAGCACTTTGCCGAGTTGTCCTAACTTCTGTGCTTATATTCCTCCCTCACTAAACTAAATTTTCCTAGGCATTCAAAGGGCGGGGGAGGAATGCACTGCTAAATGCCTTACCCACAATGAAAGCTTTGTATTTACTCAGAAACTATGGATAAGCATATCCAGTAGCTGATTTACCAATGGCTAAAAGACATTGCTTCTCTCCCTTTTCTATGTAAAATGTTGAATTCTGCAATCTAAAATGTGGATGTTGTGAGAATAGTTAATGTAGAAGTAATAAGGTGATGGGAGGATGAAAGCTAATATTTTAATAACATCTTTATCTACATCTTTGTCCTTTTTTTTTTTCCTTTTTTTTTCACAATTTCTTGTTTTGCTTCACTTTGTCAAACATCTGGATAGAAGAGGGATGTGGTTTAATGGTCTAATTGTCTACATTTTAATTCCACTTAATTCGTGGTATTTGTTTATATAGTAACATTAAATATATTCTCTAATCATTTGGAGCTTTGCACGTGTGTATTTGCCAAGACATTGACCCAGTAGTCCAAATATTGACTGCAAAAATAGTGACATTATATGCTGCATTATCATTTAGAGTGCTCTACACCCGGAATTTAGACCTCAGGAGGCAAAATACAATGCACAACGTAACAAAACTTCAAATATATAAACATATTATCCTTAAAAATATGTACCGAAGACTATTATAAAAAATAATAGAAGTTGCTAAGGAAATAGGTGTTAAATTTTTAAGGGAAATTATTTATTAATTTTTGATGGAAGTCCTGGAAGGACCAATTTGCTGAGCTTGACTACTACAATTCAAGGATAATTTCTATTTAAAATCTGTTTGCTTTAAAACTGAAACAGGGTCTTTGAGGTCCCACCCTGTAAGACACATAAAATCTGCCTTATTATTACTAGGTTGCTGCTTCTTTGTAAGTGAGTTTCAGACGTATGGTGATTAGCTGGGACTTGAGAATTCTGGGTTCAATTTTCACAGACTTCATGTCTGCTCCAATTTATGCACTTCTTCATTTTCCTCATCTAACTTTAAAGTTAGAAGATTTATCTGAATTTTCTATATAGATTCCCATACGATGGGCATATCCCATCCTAATATTGTAGCAATTGCCCTCTGGAAGTGCTTCTCCTCCTTTCTATAATAAAGAAGTTTAGAAAGATTGATTTAGACTTAGACACCTAAGATGAAGACACAAATTTAGGCAATATGAGTACATTCCTCAAAATGTATTATTTACTGGGGAAAAGTAGATTCTAACCTAGGCAAGGCATCTAAATTTTTTAAATCTAAAACTAGCTGAGAAGAGTAAAAATTATATCTTTATGGCCTAGTTTTCAATTTGTAAATGCTTTTCTTCCAGCTATGTCTATTTTTCTTATTCAGCATTATTATTTACATATATCATATATGTGAGTATTTGTGTATTCCTTGTGTTTGCATTATTTACATTATTGGTAATTGTTTGTATTATTTTTTGCTCAACACCATCTGTCTGTCAATATCCATCTGCTGTTTCTTGTTTTAGGCTTAGATTGCAAGCTTTTGGAGCAGGATTGATCTTTTTTTCCTGACCTGACAAGTTACTATTGGGTACTACAGCGCCTAGGAAGCCTAGTTTTGAGACAGAGCCCCACTGCAAAAGGTGGTCTACAAACAAAAAATAAAACAATAATCCATGCTCCAAGGAGGTGGGATAACAAGTACAGACAGATGACAGAGTACAAGAAGGCAATGAGACAAAGTTAATCAGCATGATAGACACTGTATTACGATGACAAAAGCCTTCCAATTTTCCATGTCTTTTGTAGACATTACGAGGAAAGTAAAAGATATTATAGGAAACTCCTCTCACTGAGGGGCATGTCTCAGGACTAGAAAAAAAGGTGGTTACTCAAAAATTCAGTGAGTTGGGGAATGAACTCGAGATAAGAGAGGGGAGTAAGAACATTATAGAAAAGGTCATGGAAAGCTTCTAAAATTGAAACAAGTAACTTAATTTGATGCCATAAAGGAGCACTAAGAAAATAATGCAAAGCTGAGTAGGGAGAGGACTAAAGCAATGAGATAGGAAAATTCGATTTGCAGCAAAATTTCAAATGGCTGTGAGTAGGGCAAACTGACACGAACTGCAGTCAGAGAGGTGGAAGCTACAGTCACTGAGACAGGAGACAAAGGTAACTGGAAATACTTTGGACATTTAACGATATTTTTTATACAGAAAACAAACTGCAGTTGCTGAAATAGCAGACACATGCAAACAGTAAGCAAGATAAAATTCTTGAAAATCTACACTATTGGTCACATTGAAGCATTGTTAATAGAAGACAATAATTATTTAGGAATAATTCTCCTCTAAATGTGGGGGTTTGGTGCAAAACTACATGGTGAGATACACAGCCTGTGCATGTCCCCAGCAGCCTGATGACCATGTCTTGATTCTAATTCTTTCATGGGCAGACCAGACAAAAGTGTCAGTCTGAATTTCTCAGATTATTTTAGCTGTCCCAGTGTCTTCGGTAATTTATAAGATTTTCCATCACTGACATACATTATTTAAATCTGTGAATCATTATGAGATAAAGACAGAAACTGAGTAAGAGGTTGGACAGAGACTTGGTAAAAAATACAGCTTCACTGTACTTACCTGACACATCTGCTCTTCCTCACTACATTTATTTATGATAGAGAACATGTGAGTATTTTTTCTGTAGGTCATAGATTCACTTATTCATGCTCCCTTGTTCACATTCCGTTTGCTCCATGAATAACTGCATCTGCAAAAGACAGAGTTCAGAGTAAGTTTACAATACGTATATGTACAAATGTTCATTAAACAAAAATGAATGGCTACCCTCACCACATTCCAACCAGCATCATAATCCTGAAAACTTTTTTTTTAACTGAAATTAGTCAGATTCCTAATGAAAAATACAGCCAAGAGTACCCCAAAGGGATTGGATTGAGGAATATATGTTGTTTTTTTTTTTTATCTATAGTGCGCAATAAAGTAAGATCCCATACATGTTTAAAAGCAGAAGACACAAGTTAGGGACTTGACTATATTGAATCCATCTTCATGACAAGGTATCTCTGAGTTAATCACAGTATGGCTGAAGTTGGAAGGGCCCTTGGAAGGTCATCTCATCCAACTGCCCTGCTCAAGCAGAGCAACCTAGAGCCTGCTGCCCAGGATCGTGTCCAGAAGGCTTTTGAATATCTCCAAGGATGGAGACTAAACAACCCTCTTGGGAAACCCGTGACAGTGCTCAGCCACCTGCATAGTAAAAAAAGTGTTTCCTGATGTTAAGACAGAATCTTCTGTGTTTCTCTGGTCCCATCACTGAACACCACCAAAAAGAGCCTGGCTCCATTCTCTTTGCGTTCCTCCTTTCTGGTATTTATGTTTGTTAATAAGATCCACAATGAGCTTTCTCCTCTCTGGGGTAAACAGTCTCAACTCTCTCAGCCTTTCCTTGCATGATAGATGCTCCAGTCCTTTAATCACCTTCATGGCCCTTCACTGGACTCTCTCCACTATGTGTATATCTCCTTTGTACTCAGCAGCCCAAAGCTGGACGCAAAACTCCAGGCGTGGCCTCATCAGTGCTGAGAAGAGGAGAAAGATCAACTCCTTTGACATGCTGGCAACACGCCTCCTAACGCAGCCCAGGATACCATTAGTTCTTCTTTCTGTAAAAGGCACTTTTTTGGCTTGTGTTCAAGTTGGTGTCCAGCAGGACCCCCAGGTTCTTTTCTGCAAGGCTGCTTTCCAGCCGCGTGGCCCCAGCTTGTACTCAGAAACTCTGCGTTTCTGAGCATACAGACACTTTAAAGAGCCACCCCAGCATGTTTTGTTCCTGGAGAGGCTTTGAGGGATTTCTTTATAGTTGTGCCTTGTAGGCACTTCCTAGCTCACATGTAAGTGCTGGAGGTAACCCCGTCCAAGCTCCATTTTGTTGACTTTGTGATCCCTTCCCATTATACCACCCAGAAATTCTCTCCATCATTACCTTACAAGACTGCTAGTCCCCCTCTTCTCAGTTTAAAGCCCTCCTTATGAAGTCAGCCATCCTGTTGCTGAACATAACTTTGCCCCCCTAGTGAGGTGGATTGCACCTGTCCCAAACAGGTGCTTATTTGCAAACAGGGTCCCATAGTCATAGAACCCAAATCCCTATCACCAACAGCCAATTATTGCAGTTCTGCAGCCAATTATTGATTTTTCCTATTAGAGCCATTCTCCTCACAGCCTTTTCCCTCACCAGCAGGATTGAAGAGAACACCACCTGAGCCCACAGGCCCTTGATTACCACCCTCAGACATATGCAATCACTTCTGATACTGTCCAGTTTTACCCTGGCAATATCATTTGTGCCCACATGAAATAAGAGCAGGGTGTGTAGTAATCAGAGGGCCAGGTGAGTTTTGGCAATCCCCCCACAATGTCCTTGATCCTGGTCCCTGGCAGGCAGCAAACCTCTGCAGATGACTGGTTGAGTTGACAGATGGGTGCCTCCATTCATGGCAGCAGAGAGTCACCCATTCTGATGACTCTCCATTTCTTCCTTGTAGTCTTGCATAGTTTGGGTTTAGGTGGACCAGGTTCTTTGCTTGTAGGCACATCTGGCTTGTCTTCAGCTTTGAGGATTGTGACCCTATTCTGCAGTTGTAAGTAATTAGGTGGCACAGGAGCCTTTCTCTTTTTGCCAGAAGTCACCATCTTCCATCCTTCCCCTTTTCCAGAATTAGCACTTACATTGATGATGGAGACAGACACTGCCTGCTTCTCTTCTACAGAAGAGGGTGTGAAGCTGTTCAAGCTGCTGAGTCTCAGAGAAGATCCTGTCTCCCATGTAGATGGTTGGTTATCTTCTCTGATGCTCATCTCTTCCCTTAGCTCCTCTACTTGGCAGCACAACTCCTCCATGTTGGCGCATCTCCTGTAGGCCAGAGGTGCATCTCTCCTGGCCTCAGAGACAGGCCCCTGGTGCTCCCTTCAGACTGGTACTTGTAGGGCTGCATCTGCTGCCAGAAGCTCAGCCTGTGTTGAAGCCTCTACCTTTGCAGGGACAGCTCCTCCAACATCTACTGAAGAAACTGCCTTGTGGCATACCAACGTATATGAGACTATTACAGCAGCAGTTTCACTTGAGGCCCCCTTCAACATCCCCTTTTCGCACCCTTCTGTGCAATCTGCCGTGTCTGTCGGATGTCTCTGTTAGCTGTGCTAATATCACCTTAAACCTATGTATTCCAAATTTGAGGTCATCAAGCGATACAGTTGCTCCAAGCATAACTCAGAACATAATTTTATATTCTTGGAAATGTTAAAGAAACCCTTGTTCCTTAGCTTTGCATAGGTCTTTTTGTTTCCATTACTAGACCTTGTAAAAAGATAGAGTCCCTTCTTCATGACTGTATGTCTGAAAGTCCACTGAGGAGGTGCTCAATTACTTTAGTGCTTAGAACCTGGATAAGAGTGAGTTTTCACGCCTATACATCATTAAGTTAGCAGGAAAGGTGAGAATTCCTACATTCCAGTCTTTTTAAAGCCTATTCAAAGAAAAGCACAAAGGAAAACCTCAAATAGAAATTTTGTTAAGATGGAATTAAAGTAGAGGTTACACAAAAAAGGCTAGTAAAAGGGACAGTAAAGAATAGTAAAAGAGGATACTAAGGATAGCAAAAAAATGTGAACTAAGGCAAAATAAAATATCTTAAGGAACTGAGTTATGGTAAAACCTACAAGAAAGCTAAACATCTAGAAAACGCTCTTCACCCAAACTAAGTTACCCTTGCTTCTGTAAATTTATAACTCTCTCACCTTATTTGCTGACAAATACAATGTGAAGTATGCTTACTGAAAAATACAGATTGAATGATTTGCAAATTTGTTTTTAAATCAAGGGATATTTTACTCTATATAACTAATAAAGGATACGGATAGTTTTCTTCAGTTGAAGGGGGGAACAACCATGAATTCTTCAGTGCTACCTCAAGATATGATAAAGCACCTTCCAGATCTTTTTGTTCCAGTAGAATATTCATCATGCAGGTGATCTCCAGCTTCAGTCATGAAGACCTGGCAGTGTGACATTTGTAAAACTTTGGCGTGGATCATTGGGTCTCTTCTCCCAAGTAACAGGTGATAGGACAAGAGGAAATGGCCTCAAGTTGCTCCAGGGGAGGTTTAGGTTGGATAGCAGGAAAAATTTTTACACTGAAAGGGTTACAGAGCATTGGAACAGGCTGACCAACCTCCATGGTTGAGGCGCCATCCCTGGAGGTATTTAAAAGACCGGTAGATGTAGTGCTTAGCAATATGGTTTAATGATGGGTTTTGTCAGTGTTAGGTTGGTGGTTGATGATCTGAAAGGTCCCTTCCAACCTAGGCAATTCTAGGATTTGATATGGAATTGTAAACCTAAACCCTCTGATAGGCTGTGGGTATCTCTGTGTCAATTACGTTTCTTGTTTCCGTCATGTCTTCAACACAGTTGCAATTGGTTCTGCTTCCAGTTCTGCTTTTACGAAGTTATCTAACAAACCCTGTGATTCACAAGGAAACCACGTTGGTTACCTTTATGACATGAAATTACATGACATGGAGTCTTATGGTCATCCTCATGCGGAATTTACTATAGCACAGAACCTCATTGCTGTAGGAGATTAATTGCTGTCATAAAATGCCTTTATCACACCAAGGGAAATAGTATTAATAAATTGATGTCTTTCTGTTGAATATAGAATAATGATTGTTGCAATATATTGTCTAATGCTCATCAAACCAGAAGAAACTGATCTTGTAATTTTATTTTCTATTGTTTTATCGGTAAGAACAGCATGAAATCTGCAGTTTCCCTCATGTGCAGAAACAGAAAGAAGACAATGTGAATGTAAAAACCAGAGTTCAGTTGTGGTACATAGTGGGAGGTGAAATCTAAAGCAACAGAGATTAAGAATCACTAGTAGCTTGTAGGGAGAAATTATGTGATTAGTGGGACAAAACCCTTAATAATCCACTTTATTTGTTCTTTCCTCCACTAAATGGTCATTTTCTGGCATATGGATGCACACTAAAAGTACATGCATGTACTAATATTCATAAAAATAAGGAATGTACTTTGTGTGTGTGCATGCACATGTACATGCTTGTTTATATTTTATACATAAACATAATAATATAACCTAATTACATCTAAATGCATTATTTATATATTTATAAATTTACATATATAAATTTATGTTATAAGCATATGTGTATTTGTGCGTTACATAATGAAAAGTTATTATGATGTCTCTTGACTATGTATTTATAATATATAAAGTTTAGTTTGATAGCACTGATGGATCTCAATGTGGCCTTACTGGACTATGGACTACATAATATAAAAAGAGTAGAACGCTTCTTGAAAGGCTTATGATCTCAATAGCCAAGGCAGATAAAGGAAAATGGTAGCAAGCTACTAAGAATTTTTAGAGGAAAAAAAAAATAATAGTGTACAGTGTGTCCTTATTTACTTTTCACATGGTAACCTCACTGCACACTCTCCTTTGTCTTGCTGCTTCACCAAGTCTGCTGCACAGCCTTGATTTATGACAAGTTCTCTCCTGTTTTATTACCAGCCATGAAGAAACACTGCCTCTCTTTGAACACAGGGTGCTCTAAAAGAGTCAAAAAGAAGCAACTTACTATATTTGCCCTACACTAAGTTCCCAGCCCTTTATACCCCCTAATATTGGGAGAATTTCTCTTGTGCCCCTTACAGGACTCTTACATACAACTGCAGTTTTTTATACCTATGTACTTGGCTACACAGTATTATTATTGTGCACAACTAATAAGCCTACAAACCACATGATCACACTATGTTTTGCTATAAAATAGATTTATTAAATACAGACTATCCTCTTCTTTTCATTACTAGACATTTAGCCTGTGAAGCAGTCCTTGAAGGGGAAGAGAAAACATATGACAACTAGTAATTTGCAAGAGCTGGATCTGCCTCAGTGAACAATAGCATTACCTGAGATAGTCTCGAAGTCCAATAGTGAGCTCATAGGTCAGACAATACCAGACCTCCTTCAAATAAGAGAATGGCTTCTCTCAGGCACTTTGTATTTCTGTAAAAGTCTGTGTGTCATCTTGCTCAAATAAGTAGAGAGAAGGCAGGAAATATAAAGAATGAGAAACCTGTGGAAAAATACAATAGAAGGAAAAGAAATCATTTAAATCTCTCTGGACCTAACTAATTATGAAGAGAAAAAGACTGATGTCTCCAGTTTAAGTAAATCATTAGTAATTTTCTGCACTAAAAGAAATAGCTGAGTTCACAGAGATGTGATAAAGATTTAAGATCATAAGTGCCTAAGTGCAATGTAAGATATAGTGGGAAACACTCTTAAAAGGCAAATGCAGTGACAAAAACTACCTATTGCATTTAATAGATAATAAATGGAATTCCTCTGAGTTAACCTTTCACCTGCAGATTTCAGGGAAATGGCAAGGATTTTTTTTCAGAAGACTTGGGTAGGGAGGGATAAGAACTAGAAGAATGATAAATTTAAATTATTCTGCAAGGTATGACATGGATATAATGAAATACTGTAGAGGGTTCTAACTTCACCACACAGCTATTGTGTGTACGTAACACAAAATGTCAAGGGTCCTTTAACATTAAAACTAGGAAAACACAAAGCAGACAGACTTGACATGTGGCTCTTATAGTGAAAATACACCCGATATACCTTTATTAATTTGAGATGCACTGTCATTGTTAATAAATTAGTTGTAGAAAAAAATGTAAACAGCACTAAATGGAATCATGTCCCTCTACAAAGGCACATGGGTTGAAACCTACCTAGTTTCTATCACACTTGAAGCATTTCCTGCAAACAACTGAAAGCTAACATGAGTACGCCTGAAAAGTGATTCTTCTAAACCCAAAATATTTACTGAAAATGAATTTCAAATACTATCTCTCTTTGTGCTATTTACAATATTTTTGTGGATAGTTTCTTGCCATTTTTTTTCTATTAAGTCAAGGCAGAGAAGAATTCTACATATTCTATGGACTTTCTCACAAGAGCACTAACTGGGTGTTTGCATGTCAAAATGTTGTAATAATTTGCAGATCAAATTTAATCACCGAGAAAAAAACCACATATGGATTGTATTTTAATTTTCCAAACTGCTCTTGGACATCTTTGAAAAAAAAAGAAAAATTTGGCATATCTGTTATCTGTAAGAATTTTTTTCATGGTTATGTTTCTTAGCAAGCAGGAAAACATCCCATCTCTAGTATAGAGCATATGACAACAAGTTTTTCCATCTCCAGATGGAAAGGACAGGATTTCAACAGCTTATATTTCCAGCCTGTTGCCTTATAATTTTGTAGGCCCTGATTCGGGCACGCACGTAAATTTATCTTTAAGCATCTGCCTTCATCTCATTAAGCACATGTTTAAGTCTTTTCTTGAAAAGGGATGCTTTCCGGAAAAGAGATCTTGAGTGATGCTATTCTCTGCTTCTGACACTGAATTTAGTCAATAAGTCTTGCAAGCTGCAATTTAGAAAAAAAGTTTCTTACTTTCAAATTAGCTTACTACATCTGGTGAATTTTCTCTCTTTTTTTTTTTTTTTTTTAAGGGATGAAAAGAATTCATGATACTTGCAACTGTCTGTCACATGCTTCCTTCTCTGTTCTCCTTCTCTTCTATTGTTCTAATACTTCCACTACTGTTCTCACACAGGATTTGAATGTTATTGATTCCCTCAGATTTTACAAACACAAGTACGGGTTTAGTGAGAACAGCTAGTTTTCTTCCTCATGTTATACAATCACAGAAGTTTTGTTGCTTTTTTATTGTAATTGTTGGAGTCATAACACCACCTCTTTTGGTGTAACCTTTATGAGAAGGAAAAGAGGTAGTGTTATGGTAAATGTCAGATCATTTGCAGCTGCTAAAGGATTTAATAAGGTAGGAAAGCACAGTTAACACTATGGACAAAGACCTATTGCAGTCTATATGTAAATCAATGGCAGAACTGCAGCTTGTAAGACTTCATTGACTAAATTCACTATTAGAAACACAGATGCCTGTAATCCCTAATGGCACCTGTGGTACTAAGAGTCATCTGATTGGACAGTGGCAAAATTTTGGCAAATTTTATATAGCGTAAAATTTGAGAAGCACTAAGATGAATAAGAAAGACTATGGGTATGATATTTAAGGTTAAGTTTGACCTAAAAGGCTATTTTTCATAGAAGAAAGAGGTTGTTATATTATTTGCCCTTGTGGGAGAAGATAATGTTCAAGATCACTTGAGGGACCTGAATATACATAAGTCCATGGGACCTGATGAGGTACACCCCAGAGTCCTGCAGAAATTGGCTGATATAGTTGCAAAGCCACTTGCCATGACATTTGAAAAGTCATGGTAGACAGGCAAAGTCCCTGGTGACTGGGTAAAGCAAAACATCATACCCACTTTTAAAAGGATAAAAAAAAGGACCCTGGGAAATACCGATCAGTTAGTCTCATCTCTGTGACCAGTAACATCATGAAGCAAATCCTCATGAAGATATGTCAGAACATATGGAAGACAGGGAGGCGATTAGAGACAGATAACATGGCTTCACCAAGGGCAAATCATGTCTGAGAAATCTGATGGCCTTCTACAACAGAGAGGCTGTGTTGGTGGATAAGGGAAGAGCTACAGATGTCACCTACATAGATGTCTGTAAGACCTTTGATATGATCTCCCATAGCAATCTTGCCACTAAATTGGAGAGATTTGAGTTTGAGCGATGAACGGTTAGATGGGTAAGGAAATGGCTGGATGGCCACATCCGAAGAGTAATTGTCAGTGGCTCAATGTCCAAGTGGAAACCATTAATGAATGATGTCCCTCAAGGGTCCATACTGGGACAAATACTATTTTATATCTTCATCAATGACAAGGGCAGTGGGATTGAGTACACCCTAAGCAAGTTTGCAGATGACACCAACCTGAGTGGTGTAGCTGATTTGCTAGAGGAAATGTATGCCACCCAGAGGGACCTTGCTAGGCTTGAGGATTGGGTCCATGTGAACCCTGTGAAGTTCAACATGGCCAAGCTCAAGGTCCTGCACCTGGGTCGGGACAATGTCTAGTAGCACTACAGACTGTGGGATGAATGGATTAAAAGCAGCCCTGCAAGGAACAACTTGGGGATAATGGTGGATGAAAAACTGGACATGAGCTGGCAAGCTGCCCAGAAAGCCAAATGCATTGTGGGATGCATAAAAAGAAGCATGGCCAGCAGGTCGAATAAGGTGATTCTCCCCCTCTGCTCCACTCTCATGACACCCCACTTGGAGTACTGTATCCGGTTCTAGGGATATGGACTCATTAGAGCAGGTCTAGAGGAGGGCCATGAAAATGGTCAGAAGGCTGGAACACATCTCCGATGAAGAAAGGCTAAGACATTTGGGGTTGTTCATCCTGGAGAAAAGAAGGTCTGGGGAGACTGTATTGCAACCTTTCAATATATAAAGGGGGCTTATAAGAAAGACGAAGACTTTTTACCAAGGCCTGTGGTGACAGGACAAAGGGCGACAGTTTTAAACTCAAAGAGGGTACGTTTATATTGAACATAACAAATATTTTATTTTTTTTTATGATGAGGGTGGTGAGACACTGGAACAGATTGCCCAGAGGAGTTGTGGATGCCCCATCATTGGAATTGTTCAAGGTTAAGTTGGATGGGGCTTTGAGCAGCCTGGTCTAGTGAAAGGTGTCCCTGTCCATGGTAGGGGAGTTGGACTAGGAGATCGTTAAAGGTCCCTTCCAACTCAAACCATTCTATGATTTTGTGATTCTATGATTCTATTAGAAGGGGAAAAAAAAAGATATTCTATGAAGCCAAACTCTTACCAGTTACATACTTATTTCTGATATTGAATGTGAGTCTAAAGCGTAAGTGTGATACCTTGAACAAATCTCTTAATCCTTATTGATACAGAGCAACTTGAATCTTGGCAGCACTAGCAATATCACAGGTTTTCATAAGCACTGCATGCACTGGTGCTACTCTTCAAGGTACTAATTCCTCTTCCTCCTTACTCTTGAAGGTATATTGTGCAGTGAAAGTAACATCGTCTGCTGAAAAGCAGCTCACCTGTATGAAACTGTAATGCATTAAAATAAAATTAATCCAAGCCCTGTAACACTGTAAAATAGGTAAAACATCCGAACAATTAACTACAATGGTGGTGTAAGGATATGAACCTAGTTTCGGGATAGTCAGGATGAGCCTGATTAAATGATAAAGACCACACACAAATGGAGCTATAATCCTTATTTCACAAATCACACTTCAACACTCTTACTCATTTATTTACTTGCATTATCAATAATCTGGTTTAATATTTTATCACTCTACAGCATTCCCTTTGAAGTCGATTACTTTGAATTACAGCTTCATCAAGCAATACGATGCCTGATAGTGCACACATGCTTCATCAATAGAGAGTGAAAATTATGTCACTCTAAAGCCAAGCTCTCCTCTGTCTAATCTCTGCAGCTGGCAGTCTCAGACTGTTCAGGTGAGCTACTGATCTATGTGGAGCTTTCTCTCTGATTGAAGCATGCCTCATAATATTTGAAGTCCTCTGATTTTCTGGGAAGTTTAGTTTGGGGTTTGGCTATGATCCAGTATGACTGTCTGAAACACAATGTGTGAAGATCAAATGATCACACTAAGATTAGGTTTGTGAGCTTCTTCAAACAGTCCTGATCTTGTGCTAATGTTGACATATTTACTATTTCTGAAGAGGTTTGGTCCTGTTCTTTGCATAGGCTACAAGTGAAAAATATGTATACCAACCTCCAAAATGTCGATTCCTTCAAAAGGGGGCACTGCAAGGCCACATTTTCTTTTTTATTCTTTCAATAAAATGGACACACAAGTTTGTTATGAGAGCCATTCAGGAAATGTGAGCTACAGGACCCTCAGTCTGCATAAACATAGACCATTATCACCTACCTGGAAGGTGTTGGTTCTTTATAACCTGTTCTTTATTGCACTGATAAAGGACTATTGGGGTTTACAGTTTGAAAGAAATACAGTTATATGTATCGATGAAATAATTTGATCATTGACTTTATATTATGATTCTATGAGTCTATGCTTCCTTTTATAAATCACTTATGGATGGTTAATAAACACTTAACAGAGGTTATGCATATGTGCACATAAAAAAAATTAATCTTCTACCATTCGTGTATTTTATGTATGTAAAAATTAAGACCTTAATTAACACCCTTCACTCTTGTACTTGAGCATCTTTGTGTATACTGAATAGAAGCAGAAGGCTTCATGAATTTGATGGTGCACTGGTATTTCTGAGGTCAAAATCCTGCTAGGCTACTGTATTTCTAAGTGCAACTTGGTCCTGGCTCAGGAAATAAAAATATTTTTTACTACTTGTGAAATTAATTTTATAATTCAGGGTTATTTACCTTTTGGATGATGTAGCAAGAATTACTCATTGATTAAAACATTCTTAATCATTTTTTAACCACCCTGACCTCAAAGAAGTAATAAATACGCCTGCATGCACCAAGTGTTTCTGAGCCAGGTCAAGTGCTCTGACAACATCCTGTCTGATATCAGCAACCGAGTACGCAGTAACCCCTTAAACTATTCATTTCTACAAAAAATAAGCTTACGTGCATGGAGTGCTTCCTAAAGCTGATCTGTAGAAATCCTTACTGATGGTCTGTCTCAGTCCACAATTAAGGATTTTCACAGATTAGGTTTTGGGGAATCTTCCATTAAGCAGAGGGTGTAATGTCAAGTGTCCATCATCAGCCATTTTTTGATGAGTCAGAATTTATTTCATTTCCTAGATCTTGCTTAATACAATTCTTAATGTGTCAATTTTATTTTATTTGGCAATACTTTTTTTTCCTAATTTTATGCCAAAGTAATATAAAACAATTAATCCTGCAATTAGGAAATTTCCTTCCAAATTTAAGGTAGACTTAAATCCTAGTTGGAGTAATATTGGAAGAGCAAATTCATCTCTATCCACAATGTTGTAAAAGAGTATTCTTTATTTTAGATCAGACCATAATGAATTCACCCAAACCAGTGATTAAATGCCTGGCTAGCGCTAGCTTACACAAATATAAAACTTAGAATTTATTAAGATGTTGTAGCCTTAAAACAATATCGAGCTGGATACAGGACTACATTCATGTTCACTTAAAGATAAATACATATGCACTGCAGTACTAAATATTTAACTGAATTGTATAAATTAATTTGCGTATCTTTACTGCCTCATGTGTTCTGCTCCTGATGTCCCATCAAACCCAAGTTTTATTTCAGCATTCTTGATCCTTAAATTGCTTCAAACTGATTCATTTTTGTTGTTGTTGTTGTTGTTGTTAAATCAAATTGCCATAAAAATGTTTCCTCCTTCTCCTTACAGATTTGGCATTACTTCTCTGAAGCAATTGGGCTAAAGGCCAAAACTGTAGAAGAATCAGTCCTGGATCAGTAACAAGTTTTTATACACAAACACACTGTGATTTTAAAGTCTATTATCACATTTCTCTACAGAGCTAGAAATGGGAGCTTTCTTTCTTGGAAACGAGAAATTCCCATTTTCCCACTGGGGTGCCCAGCCCCTCTTTAAATTCTGAAAACATATAGGAAAACAGATGCTTAAAGGCATTATGTCTCTTTATGAATGAAAATGGGCTTCATAAGATGAAAAATTTTGAAACAACAACATTTTTTACAGTTTACCCCTCAAAATATAGATGTTTATCTTCAACACATGAATATTTTTATTCAAAATCCCATCGCTAAACCTCATAATATTCATGTTCTACAGCTTCCATCTCTCTATAGACTAAAATGTCTGGTTAGATTCCTTTATATAGTTTTCCATTTTGGTGGAAGAAGTGCAGATTTCAGGATGGTTACTAATACAACACAATCTGACTAGAAATTTTTGCCCACAGAGAAGAAAAACAGAATGGTCTTTTTGAAGTACAACTTCCATGGGGCACCAACAGCATATTTCCTTGAAAAAAAGCATTTAGATTTTCATCAGAATATTTTGACTCTAGACATGGCAGCTAGGGTAGAAAATTTAAGTTTTTTGTAGAAAATTGAACTTTTTTTTGTTTTTGGTAATTACTTTCATTTAGCAGACAACTCAATATTCCAGTAAGGACATTGGTGGTAATCCAGAAAACCATTTTAACCAACCCTCATCATTATTCAGTTTCTTTTTTTTTTTTATTACTGGAGATTTCAGTAGTGACTGTGCGCCTGGGAAGTGGGAGAGAACTTCAATCTCTTGAACCCTGACAAAGGACAACTACAGTTTTCCAGAACTGATTATGGTGTGCTATGGGTTTATGTCATTTATGTTTTCATTTTGTTTTGCTATGAAAAAATGATTTTATATGGAAAACATATGTACGTTTATGTTGCTATAAACCAGACATGATTTGCAATATAGCTGACAATGTTGGTACAGAAAATAGACACTTTGCTTTTCCTAACTTTCTTAGCCAAGCTATATTACTTTACATTACATTAACATAGCTTTTCATGTTTAATATCCTTGCGGGGGAGGCTGAATGAAAAGAAGGAAAAATTGCCCATACTTAATAATATTAGCATTTAAGTTGTCCCACTAGGCTTTAAAATTTGCACCTCATTAAAGCAAAATTGTGCTTGAAGGACAGGTTGCAAGGGGGTAGGAGCAGGAGAAGCAACGAACACACCTTATTGAGGTAAATGGGGTAAGACAGCTGAATTTTGCTTTTTAGGGTCTGATTTCTGAAAAATGTTTGTTTTGTTTGTTTGCATCTAACAAAGCAAGAATGAGTTGAAAACTTATTAAATGAGCTTAAAACCTTATTAAAATCAACAGTATTTAAGTGCCTTGTTTGAGGATATCAGTTTTGGGTGATGGTTTACAGCATGGTTGAATTAATAGGGCACCAGTATTTTTATTAATAGTTTGAGGGTTCTATCTTAGTTCCAATATTAATAAAATAAAGAAAGTATATTTGATATTTAACTGAAGCAACTTGAATTCCCTTTGGTAATTAATCTAAATGCTTTTATGGGGACTCCCTCTAAAAAACCTTACAGTAATACTTAATATTTCCACATCATTTTCACAGACAAATGTAGGTAGTCAGCACCTGAAAGCCTTATAATTTCCAGCGAGAGATCTAAATACAGAGTTTCGAACATAAAGCGATCATAGAGGAATATGTTGTGTTTGTTTGGGTTTTTTTTAAAAATGTGTACTTGATTTGCTTGCCTAGGCATAGACATCTGAGGTGCCCTACACTATCTGAGAGACTCATATGAGGCTACTAGCCAGAAGCAAGCTTTGTCTGCTTGAAGTGGCCAAAAATACCAACTGATACTAGATTTCTGTGTGCAACTAACTGAAACAAATCCTTAGTGGCTTCCAGTAAAGCCAGTTAAGTTTTTTACAATGTCTATTATTAACTCTCCACACCAATAAGGATTCATGTTCGTGACAGAGGTAGGTATGAACTGATTTTCGGATGAGCAGTTCTCATTTAAGCCGAAGTCTCAATAATGTATAAGCTGACTGTACAACACTGTGCCTGTGTAAAATTGTCTTCCCCTTTCTCCCTTCATTTAGTAAATACGGACTCCATTGAAGTGATTTGGATGGCTAATACATTGTGCCTTTTATAACTTATGCATCATTTCATGCTCTAAAATGGTCTGAGCTTTTAATTGAATCATAGAATGGTTAGAGTTGGAAGGGACTCTAAAGATCATCTAGTTCCAACCCCCCCGCCATGGGCAGGGACACCTCCCACTAGACCAGGTTGATCAAAGCCCCATCCAGCCGGGTCTTGAACACTTCCAGGGATGGGACATCCACAACTTCTCTGTGCTACCTGTTCCAGTGTCTCACCATCCTCATTGTAAAGAATTTCTACCTAATATCTAATATAAATCTACCCACTTTCAGATTAAAACTGCTACCCCTCACCTATCACTACACTCCCTGATAAAGAGTCCCTCCCCACCTTTCCTGTAGGCCCCCTTTAGGTACTGGCAGGCTGCTATAACAAGGTCTCCCCGGAGCCTTCTTTTCTCCAGGCTGAACAACGTCAACTCTCTCAACTTGTCTTTACAGGAGAGGTTCTCCAGCCCTCTGATCTTCTATGTGGCCCTCCTCCAGAAGATCCATGTCCTTCTTACGTTGAGTGCCCCAGAGCTGGACGCAGTACTCCATGTGGGGTCTCAGGAGAGTAGAGCAGAGGGGCAGGATCACCTCCCTCAATCTGCTGGCCACGCTTCTTTTGATGCAGTCCAGGATGCAGTTGGTTTTCTGGGCTGCAACCGCACAATGGCGGGTCATATTGAGCATCTGATCAACAAACACCCTCAAGTCCTTCTCCTCAGGGAAGGAAGAAGCAGAAGACAGTCCTTCTCCTGCTCTCAATATATTCTCTGCCAGACTGTATTTGGGCTTTTGACTCCTTTCTAACTACACTATTAATTTATCTTATCTATCTGCTACACCCTTGTTCCAGGATAGGAATAGGCAAATGGAGAACCAGCTGGCATATTGTCTTTCTATTCCAAACAGAGTGCACATAAATACTTAGCAGTTAATACTACTTCTAACCCTGAGACATGGTTCAAGGCCAAGTTTTCATGCACTAATTGTGCTGTTTCAGAAAAAGCTTACCTCCTGGAAGCCACTTTCTGTTCACTGGAGTGGCTAAATAAACACAGTCTGTATGATTTGGCTCCCCAGACTAAATTATCTCTTTTGGATGCTTTGACTACTCGACCAATCCAGCTTTTTTAAAAGAAAATAAACATGACAGTAAGGACTGTATTCGGGCAGAGAAAACAGTCCACTTTAGAATGAAGTTCTTGGAAAACCAAAGTTGAAAGAAGGCTTGGTCCTGTGTCATTTATCTGTCTTGTAGGGGCTATTTGAGAAAAAAATAGCTGTTTTCTCAGCAATACCACTGGAAGGGAATGGATGGATGGATGGATGGAGGTGAAAAGCAGTAAAGAAACTCTGGGGTTTGCTATTGGGAAAACAGGTACCAGAAGAAGGAATGAATTTAATTTCTTTTCACTGATGGATTGGGTATGTTTCAGGTTTTTTCTGACTTCATGGTGAGGAGATAGAGAGGATCTTTACAGATCTTCTCAACGGGAGACCTGAGGACATAAAAGTTTTCTGAAAGTTATTATTTGTGAGTAATCACTTTTGATTCATGTGCTTTATCAGGTTCTTGTATTCTTATTATGATTGTACAATAATGCTGGATCTGTGTTGTACCTAACAGAGTGCTCCTATGAGAGCTTCCCTAGGAGCACTTCCAAATTCCCAGGTTGGGCTGAGATGTACTGCCAGAAGTTAATTCTGCCTTACCAGATGACCATTATTTAAGTCATCTAGCTATGTTACCACCAGGTAATAATGGGAGGTTCATACTGGGCAAGGGATTTAGCCGTACTGCAGATAACTAGACCTTTAGGGAAATTCTACTTGCTCGTCTACGCTGACTATTTTTTGTTGGGAGTATTTCCAGCCAGTTCAGAGCCAGCCCCAAAAACACTTTCAGAGACAAAGAATGTGTATAGTATCTCTTTTATCCTTTGAATCATCACTGCAGTTAAGTTTACACAGCAGCACAGGAGCAGCAAACATGATGATTTCAAACAAGATACACACAAATGTTCTGAAAATACGTTTATTCTATTATATTTTTCAATTATAGCTTTTGGAAAATCACAAGGGATTAAATAATTTCTCATTAAAGTGAAAGGACTCAATGATTAGGTGTTACTCTAATTATATGGCACATATTTCACATGACCACCATAATGCATGGATCTCTCATGTTCTCTTTCATGACCTTTGTGGCAAACTAGACACTCACTAAGAAGATGTTAGATAAGAGTGCATAAACTCTAGATTCAGATGCTTTCATTCTGTTAAAAACATGTCAAAACTTCATTTTAACTTTCTGGTATGTGACCCTTGTATAACTGAATAATCCATTCCCTCTGGGTTGTAATTAATACTGGAAGAAATGTGAAAATAAACATTTTCTTTGAAGACATACAATATGATTAAAGGCAAAGAAGTTATCTCAGTTATTAGAACGTTACACATATTCATATTCCCTCACTTCCAGAAATAACTACTCTGGAAAAAAAAGTAAGGCACCCTAGTCACTTGTATGGTTAAACTTAAGTGGTTCCTCTTCTTTTGCCTGAAACGATGGCCACATTTAAATTTTGGGAGAGCAATGAACCCCCTTCTCAAGGGCTGAGATGAAATGACTGAGTTGCCATAGTTATATAAAATCTATCAGGTACTAACACAGATCAGAGAACAGAAGAAAATGTGTTATGAAAGGCATTCTTAGTATACTTTCCTCATTGGCTTTCTAGTGAGTGATCTTGCTAAATCAATACTCACTTCTGCAGGCAATCCTTTGCCATTTCTTACCGTCTTTGGACCAAATCCTACCTTCATTTTTATCTGTGTGGCAATGCAAGGACTATAGATCTACACACATACAGACAAAAGAGGAATTTTATCCAGTAGGACCTAGTGAACGCCTATAGTTTGACATCTTTTTAGCAATATTATATTGATTACCTTTAGGGAGAAGAAGAAAAAAAAGAAGATTTTGAGGAATGACAAGTACTGGGTTTTATTTCCTGTAGTAAATCAGAATACGGCTAGAGAAAACCACTCGATGGCTAACACCTCTAACGGGCAGGAAATGAGGCAAAAGAAGCAGCATTAAAGGCAATTGCTGCACAGAAACGTCACAGGAACAAAAAGAAAGTTTGAGTAGTAAATGTAAAGAAACTAGCAAGAGCAAAAATCCAATCTTAACTCGTCAAAGAAACCCTAGCTATAATACCACAGTGAATTTAGCTTCCAAATAGACAGTGCCTGCAGGAAGAAGGAAATCTCCCAATGACTGTCTTTGAAAGGGAGTGCACAAGGAGGCAGGATTCCCTTCCCAGAGTTTCCAAAACAAGCTCTTTGCTCTTCAGATACATAAAGAAAAGCAGCTGTATGTCCCCTAATGAGTTGTACATTAATAAATAAGCTTCTTTAAATAAATATGCAGCCTACCTTTAAATTTTTCTTCAGGGTTACTATAGTATCTCTTTTTTTTTTTTTATGCATTTGGAAAAAAATAATATTATCCCTGGGCTTCTGATCTATGTATATCCAAGCATGCTCCTCTTCAAGTCAATGGAAATCTCCAACACACAAGAAATATGAGATTAGACTCGATGGTTGGTTAGTTTTCTAATTATTCAAAAACTCCTCAACTCAGACTATATCACTACTGTAATCTCGTATGTGCCAAAAGTTAATTTCTGAAAACAAATTGCCATTAAAAAAATTGCATTTGGAAGATATTATTGCGCGCTTTGTTCTTTTAGCACATTTTGTCATGGTTGATGTATCTTTTTAGAATGATCTGCCTTCAAATTATCAGGGGAAGCAATCCTCTCCCCCCCAGCTGATTGCCTTATAGGTGGTCCTTTCATGAATTTTTATTTGACACATTTTCCATTTTTCCATCATGTTCTTACTGTGTAAAGAGAAAGGCTTTTGCAGCTCAGAGAAAAGTTTCAATGACAAGTACAAAAGACTAACAAGAGGAAAAAATCCTACATATAACAATCTAAAGAAACCCCTCATAGCATAATGTCCACAGTGATGTCAGCTTCAAAATATCCTCCATTCTGATGAAAAGAAAAAGCCAATTAGACAAGTTTTCCCAAAGCAATGTCAAAAGCCTACAAATTACAGTAGCTATAAACCCCAATCCCAACAGAATTTGACAAACATGTAAATTAATGCCATTGAAAAGCAATGTAATCAGGTCTCATTTATCATTATAATATCTTCTGATATTATAATATCTGCTGAGACCTGATAGCAATCTATGCACATCATAGGCAGTTTATTTAAAGAGGTAACAACTGCTACTCGAGCTGCCCCAAAACCAGCTGTTTTAATTGTCCCAAAAGTAAGCAGGGAAACTGAAAGTCAAAAAGTGACCTATTGCACTATTTGCTCAGGCTAAACTATAATCAACTGCATTAATTTCCAAGGTGTGTGGAACAGACTAAAGAGCAAGAAGCTTTGCTTTTCCAAAATTACAACAGGTTTTAAATCTCTTCTGAATCTAACTTAATACAGGAAACACCTGAAAACTTACAGATACTGTGCTTCAAATGTTTTTGAGGCCAGAGATAATAAATTAAAGATTAGTCTACTCGTCAGTGTGGACCCATTCCTGCATTATGCTAAAACCATTGCTTCCAGCTGCAGTCAACGACTGTGCTCTTTCTGGACCATTCATGATAGATAAAGAAGTAATGGTTGAGATTTTTGGCTGTAAGAATCTCGAAGTCCTAGGGGCTCTCTAAGGGTGAAAAAATATTATGTTGTTTCAACACTATCTCAAAATAACTGTTGAAAGAAAAGCCTGAACTATCTGAATGAATTCAAAAAGACTGAGCTGTCAGAATCTTCAGAATCTTTACTGTGTTTTTCTGCTAATTCCCTACTTTCCTGTGTATAAGTTTCAAAAACAGACAACACTGTCTTACTGCAAGTCTCTGTCGGTGAAGAGCATGGAGTAAAGCAGAGGAGAAATAAGAATGACTCATTTTAGTGTTTTCTACAGTAGACTTTGCTTTCTTACTGGTAAACAAAGCAAAAGCAATCTCATCTTTGCCTTTAAAGCATTCAGAAACTATTTTTCCTTACCAAGTGTTTGGATCTGCATGTTTTTCTTCTGTGGAAATTGTTGGTAGCAAAGATATGTGGCTTAACTCTCAGGATTCTATCAGATAAGCCCTTAACATAGCTCATCCATGCCTCTTACAGAGATTTCCACCCTGCATGCATAGGTACCTGTGTCTAAGCCTCTGTTTTTGAAGTTTGCTGAGTGGCCTGTTAAAGCAAACCCATTTTCACTGCTAAGTCAAGCTCGAATACTGGATCAGAAACTGAAACAGTCGATGTGCCAGGGCAGAGAGCATTAAGGAGCACAGCTGGGGACAACTCCAGTGTTGGGCAAACGTGGATTTGCCAGAGACATCTTTGAGAGTATTGGTCAAAATTATAATTATTACATTATTCCAGACTACATATATACATGCATCTTAAGATAAGATCTCATAAGAAGTATGAGAGAGAGAGAGAGACTTTAACAATGTTTTATATAAACATAAAACATTGACAATTTGATTTCTAAAAGCTGGATCCTGCAAATACAGGAGATGATTGAAAATTCTGTAGTGATTTCTTTTAAAGACAGCTAAGACATTTGGGATTCATCTCATGCTGCTGTTTTGGAATAAATTTGTGGGAAACTTTTCTCCAGAACATTATCTGGTCTGTTTTAATTCAGTGCCAGTTGGTGGAAGGTAAACTGGGATCGAACTGGTGATTTCAAATTTTCCTATTCCAAATCCAAGCTTGCCTTGCAGATTTGGTATTCAAAATTTTTATCTTACTGTAGCTTTCTCAGGATTATCTGATTGGAATGTTAAGCCTTGGCACAAATATTCTCTCAGAGCAGTGAAGAGGTGGGACATATGCTTCCAGAAATACCTTAGGAATAGACAGAACATGTTAACAGGCCATAATTACTCACAGCCAGAAATCTTTGCCTCTGGGGAAAATAGGCTTCCTGAATTTCATTCAGTGACAAATATTGACAAGCACTGTGCCACACTGTGTTTTTCTGACACAGTTTTGTCTAGAAGGTAGAACGGAGTAACATCAAATCAAAGCCAACTTGGATAATGTTGTGGTTCAGGAAGGAAAATCTTTCATTAAGTTCCTGGTAAATGAGGGACAAGTGCAATATGCATCATCTTGTAGACAGCTTAGTCAGCCCCTGTCAGTGCACCTGGTGCTCTCTTCCACCCCTCTAAAACACAGTTCGTAAAAGAAGCAGAGGAGTGCACACTACGGATACAATTTGTATTGCTTCTTGTGTGAGATGAACAGTGGGGCAAGGCTTCCTGCACCCTCCTCTTGGCCCGTCCCTCACCGTCCTTTCACACTCTCTCCTGCCTTGCGTGCTTGGTTAGTCTCTTTGAAAGGCATCCTGCTGGTCAGGGCTCACATCTGGTGCGTGCAGAGAGGGTGGGAGAGACAGCAGAGGGGGTGAGGAGGAGAGGGCAAAGGGCCATCAGTTGTGGGGAGGGAAACAATCTTAGTTCTTTGTAGGTAAAGTGGAAAAACATGCTGGGTTCTAAAGCTTTCTGAAAGACATTTCCCCCCGTTGAAAGCTATGAATACCTGTCCCTTTAGAATTAAAACATTTTAGCAGTGCTGGACTGAGACTTGACTTCCCTGATGATTCACTGTTATTTTTAGGTTGGATAAATTGGATATCACTATTTTGTTAACTGAACTAGGCACCCTGAGACATAAGGGGTAATTTTGGACAAGCCATTTCATCTTTCTGTGCCTGTATTTCTTTGTTTCTCTTGCCTAGACAGATTGTACATATACCCATATATATATAGAACTGGATTTCTCACGTTATCAGAGTGCAGTACTTGCTGTCATTTCTACAGACTAGCCACATACAAATAATTCCTGATAGTTTATTTCCTAAACTTGTTCCCAGACCCAGGGTCTTAGGGTCTTTTTTCCAGTTCATCCCTAATGATCATTTTAATAAGTTTTCACATTCATTTTACTTGTATTAATCTGCCAAGTGGTCCAAGAATTAGAGGTTTCTGATTTTGTTTTACTTTATTCATCAGGGATGGCCTTGGTTTTAGCTTCACTATTCCCAGGTGCCAGCATAATCTTACTCCACACAGGTGAGGATCTCTAAGTCAAAAAGAACTATGTTTTTCCACCTACCTATATATCTAGCTATATAAAACCTTGCTAAAATTTACAGCCTCTATCAGCCTGTGAATATTCCTGGCAGTGTGTCAGCTGCAAGTAAAGCCACCTTGATATGGACGAATTAAACCACTTCTCTAATCTGGTATTTTGCATTTTGCTTGTTGGGGCAACCTCCTGAGATACAATACGTGGTTTTCATTAAGGTCCAAAGCTTTTGATTTATTTTTTTTTTCCTCTAAGCATATTAAAATCTTATTCAGAAACAGGATATTTATGAACCACATATGAGAAGTGGCTATTCTTTTTATTAATAAAGAAATAACAGCAAATCCTATGCAATTTGGAAGAGCTTCATTCTTGAGTCATGGTTATAAGTACTCAGTAAGATAAGATATAAAATATCTTTAAATCTTTTGTAATATTTGGCTGAAAATCCATCTGATCCTGGTTCCTGCCGTAAGCTCAAGAATGGAATTTCTTCTATTTCTGATATGAAAATGACTGCATGTAGACTCTGTAGTTTCACCTGAGTGTTTGTATGTGTGCATGTTTGTAAGCAAGACAGACAGAGAAGAGATTTAAAGATATAGTATATATATGTTATGTATATGTGTATGTATATGTACTTTAAGATGTACCGTACAATTCTGCTTCAAAATATGAGGATCAGGAATATTGGCTCACATTGATAACTATCCATTCTTCTCAATCTGTGCCTCTCTATATGAAACAGATGGTTTGATATTTTGTAGTGATATAGTAAGCATTCCCTTGTCCCAAGCCAAATCTGCCATGGGCAAATTCATTCCTGCTGTAAATTATAACTCAGTTGTCAAATTAAGAATGTGACGTTATAAGAGACCTTGTAGCACTAAGCAATAATTTACTCATCTCTCTGATTGTATCCTACTAATTTTTGTTGTGTCCTTCAGACAGATGCTTTTCCCATGCTGCGAGGTTAAGAGACATACTTCTCTCTGCTCCCATTTCTTCCTTGTCACTAAGTTGATTTACTCCTCCCTGGATTTATCTGTTCTCTAGGCATGTTTGCTCAACCCCACTGAGAGTAACATCTTTCTGCCCTTGGAGTTAAGAAAAACCACTGAACTTCTACTTCACAAGAAAAAGAAGAAAAATAAGTGATCCTGATAAGATATCCAAATGGTTCTAATATATTATTCTTTATCTTTCAAAGACTATTGCTTATTGCTATGCATAAAAATGAGACGTCTTTTTTCTAACAACATCTATTAAACAAAAATAATATCATAGGAACAACATTTAAATGCTATCCTACAACTGCAGATGGGAAAAGACAGATAGGTGGTCACACCTTGTCAGAAAGAATGGGTTGTAGGATTCCCTTTCTCCTCGTTTACATTCTCAAAAATAAATAACTGTGGGATTTGCAAATGGTCAGTCTGTTCAACATGGAAAATTCCTTACTCATTTTCTGCTTTCCCCATAATCAATAAAAAACACAAACTCTGCTATCATCAGAATCAGGGAGTCAATAAAAAGAAAGGATTCAAAATCTGTAAGGTAAAATGAGAAGACAACATATAAAGTAGAATGATAAATTCATGCTGATAAACTGTTCAAACATTCAGAAATCATTTTCAGTTTTAATGCTGGAATATTGTCTGCCTTTAATAGTAATAGTACTTAGCACAAAAATTATGCTTTACACAAATAGTAAAAACCTCTGATGAAATCCTACTTTCAAATTAGACAATGAGAATTTGGTCTTAGGGGGTTATTACTCATGGTTCCTGATCAAAAGATATTAAAAAGTGATTTATGGGATGGAAAATATACCAATAACAACGACATTTCTATGATGTGCTAGCCAGAAATTCGAATATTTCCCATGGTTATCTGTGTTTATATACAGTGGGAAGAGTCTATCCTTGTCTTATACTAGGCAAGAGAATATGAGTAAAGGCTGCATGGTTTTCAAACTCAAACTCACCTAGCAGCAAACATTACCTCACAACCACATTCACACCATTCTAGAAGCTCACATTGAATTTTTATTTCTGCTATGACCTTTCATCCTCCATCCATTTTTCACGATCAATATTTTCTATTTCCCTTTCAAACAGGAGCAGCCTTCTCCCCAGTCTCTTGTGGGGCTGTTCATATTGGAACCCACTCCGAAAAGGCAGTGTGGGTAAGGTACGCTGAAGTTAGTTTCTCTACCCTACTGTGTTAAACACCTACTCAAAAGACTGGATTCTCAAGCACCCATATGCTATATCACATGGGGAACTAATCCTCAGTTACACACTATAAAATCTCCCCGCTTGTAAGCTACAATAGACCCACACATTGCTTAAAAAAAATTGAAATAATTATGTCTTGTATGATTCATGAGAGTCTCAGGGAACTCCAGTATTAAGCATGATGTAGCCTGTACAGTTTGCACATGGCTAGTTTGTTCCAGAGGGGGCTAATGTTAAGCAGTGTGAATATGTTGTTACTCTATGACACCTGTCTTCAAAGTCATAGGTCAGTGCCTGGCTTTCTTTTATAAGTAACAGAGATGTATCTCGCGTAGTCACATAATTGTATGGCCCCACAACAAAGATGCCAAATGAAGGGGAGGTGCCTCACAGTGCCAAAAATCTCTCCCACAGCTTTCACTCTCAAACACTTCCTGCTCCACACATCAAATTCTCTGTTCTTCCTAGTTCAAAACTCTCATTTTGCCAATCCTTCTTTCCCAAACCCATAAATTTCCCTCATTTTTTACATAGCACTGAGTTTTGGGGCAGAGGTGATGCTCCTTTATCGTTGTCACAGCTGAAGCATTTAAGACACATGAAACCTGGAGAAAGACCCAAACATGGATATGGCCTTGCATTTTAGAGCTTAGGAAATTGAGTGAGAAGATGCCTGCTCAGTAACCAGTAGGAAGATTGCGCTTTGCTTGCAGATGACTTTTTGTATGTTCTGTTTGGAAACACATCTTTCACAGGCTTCATTTTTGTGTGGAGCACAAGACGCTTCAGCAGGTGAGTGCATATGGTAGAGATAGGTTTAGCAGTACACTTAGTTTGGAGACCTGAGGATGAAATATTTGTCTGAGTGGTATCTGACCCCTGAGGCATCCACTTCCCTGACAGCTTTTTAACCCTAAATACTTCAATGAAAAAGGAGGGAAAACACAGTCAAAAGCACAGACAGAGCACGGGGAGCAGTTCTGCAATATTCTCCTCATAGGTTAAGCAGCAGGATGGCAATACCATGGTGATGTGTTTGAGTTTTATGAAACTTAACTTTTCTTTTTTTTTTGTTTTGTCTTATTGTAGTTTTGGACTTAACAAAACTACTGGGAATTTCATGAGACTTTTTGTTTCTCCTCAATTTAAACCATTGATTTTTCAAGGGAATTGTAATAAAAAATGTGCATTTCTAACTAAATGAAAGCCTATGCTATGCAAATAATAATGATTCTACCTTGAAAGTAATTCTTGCTCTGCTTTTATGATTACCAGGGGAATAAAATTTAAAAAGAAACAATGAAAAAAAAAAAAGAAAAGAAAGATCCATGAGTACCAGCCAGCTGAGCACTCAAATTTTGTTAAGTTAAAATAGAACGAGTATGTTGGAAGTTTTGGATTCTGAGTCTAGGCATACCTAAGGATGAATAGTAAAATATTGTATTTCACTATTCATCCAGCAATAATACTGAACTCAAAGCATCATTTATCATCCATCTCATATAGAAGTACTGCAATTAGCTTGCTATGACTAAAATGAAGCTATTTTTTTCTTAATTTTTAGTATTAGAGTCAGTCTTTTATAATTTGTTAACAGAAAGATGTTAGTTTGGAGGGTTTTTAATGAAAATTAAATTGGATTTTTTTTTTTATTTATTTCATGCCATTTGAAATAAATACTAAACAAAAAAACACTTGCTTGAAGTGTGGAGGACAGACAGAGGAGGCTGAATAGCACCTTAAAACCATAGGCATCAAAAGGAAACCACAATACCAGAGACTTAAAGCAGACTAGCAGCTGCAGCTCATAGTCTGAATTAGACATGGATAATGCATGGAGTTTTTTACAACAGAATAGCCAAAAACAGCTAAGGTGATGGACAGACAAAAGCATCTCCAGAGTGTGAGTTTCCTCACTTACCTTAAGCACTCTCACAGGATAGAGTGGATGACCATTTAAAAGATTTCTGTCTTCCCATTGACAACTGAGGAAATCTAGATGACCTTCTTAGGCTCAATCTTTCTTTTTAATAGGTAAGCAAATAAAGTAAATCCCATTTTATTTTAAATGAATTGTCTGGATTCCCTCTGTTATCCAGAATGTAAACATTTCAGCATGTTTGGAACAGAAACTGCTGACAGTGAGTTCAACAGGACATTTTAGAAGTTCAAATTTTATTTGTATTCCAAATTCAGGCATGGAAAGAGCTACCCCTAAAGTAAAACACAGCATGGAAAGCGTCATTTTGCTTTCCAACCTTCTTTTCATGTTGACAATAAGTAGCAGATGTAATGTGCTGATTATGATCTACGAAGATTGGCAGCGAGAGCGCAGATTGAAGCTTTACAAAATGGCCTCCATGCTGTCTCATTTCTGTGTATTATCTCCCATTACATGAAGCCATCCTTCTAAAGTAAATACTGGCATTGTCCATATGGGAAAAAAAGGATGTGTTTGAAGACATGTCCCCAGAGGGTGAGTCTGTTAGCCTTTTTTTAGGTGTTCCCACCTAACACCAGCATCATCCACAACTGTTAGAGGAACGTCAAACTGAATAGCCCTTGGCTTCTGAAGTAGAAACTGTTTAGCCCTGGCTTTAGCAAAGAAAATAAAATTGGATGTTGATTCCTAAGTAGCTCATTTCAGTTCAAATGTACTTATCACTGTGACAAGCTCTGCCACTCGTGCTGAAGTGTAACAATAAAGAACAAACAAACCTAAAGACCTCGGTGTCTGCCAGAGGTAGATGCAGTACGTCAAACATCTACTCATGATAAGACTTTTCTCAAGTACTGCTGTGTCCATGATAACAGTTGGAGACAAAATATTCCCATTTTCCTCTCAGATAGAAAAGGCTGCACTTTCCCCTCCTCCCTGTCTTAAATATCACAGCCTTGCGGCACATAATTTCTGCAGTGCATAGACGATGTCCTGTCTCATTTGCTGCATCTAATCTTCTGAAAAGCTCATGTGATTTTCAGCTTTGTCCAAGCATTTTCTGAAAGTGTCTAATTTTGTCTTGATGGAAATGTAATTTCTTAGTTCACTAATACAACCATTCACTTTAGCCATTCCTTCTCTAATTTTAAAGATTATGTCTTCTTCTGATCTCATTATTATTACACTTGTCATTCAAAATGAGAGGAGGAGGGAAAGAATTGGAATTATGGCTCCCTGATGAATTCCATCTGTGATTATGGAAATCAGGGATGTGATGTTCATGTTGAAGTGTCACCACAGCAAAAATAGAAGTCAATTCAAGAGCAATAAAATACCCCAGTTTGGAAGGCCAGCATCATGACAATGAGAGGCATATATTTTTCTTATTATCTAAAGGTACTACTATAACATATAAGAACCACAGTCACAGCAAAACCACAGGGGAAGAAAAAATAAAAATCCACAAAAAGACCCAAAACAGCATCAGCAGACACTTATTCCTGTCTCTTGTTTCTTTCGCACAACTGCGTATAATTTTCACTGCCAGTTACACCATTTTCAAGTTATTATGCATTTTATAGAAACCATCTGTGCTACAGAATAGGATTTTGCACCAAATACAATACAGCTTACTCTCCAAACAATAAGAATCTACACCATAGTAAGTCATATCAAGATGGACAGTTTTTAATCAGTTCTCAGAGCAAGGGAAATTCAGAAAACCTATGTGTATCTCCTATGTTCTGAGTTGTGTTCAGTCCATCTACTGGAAGGTCTTGGTTCTTACCATGGCATTTGAAGACCAAAAGCAAAGTCTGCCAATAGTCAATCCATTTGGTATCCTTCAGTGAGGAAAGAGCTTTGATTTCTGCAATAAATTAATTCACTGAAAGAAAAGGGATTTTTAGCTTTTTTTAAGCTTTTTTTTTTAGCTTTCCTACCTTAGGATCTCACTTAGACATGCACACGCACATATACACACATGAAAAAGACAAATTTAGCAACCAAAAATATGGCATACATGTCCTAATAGCTATATGCCTAAGGTCTTGAACATAGATTTTCTCTGGTCCATTTCTTCTTTGAATGGGTATTTCCAAATAATTAAATACAAAACCTGACTGTAAAAAAAAAATAATAAAAAAATACTGGAAGTTGTCTGCTTAGTACTGTGAGATTAAGGTACAGCAAAAGAAGAACAGTCACTTTGATATTCTATTTAGGAAAGATATAAGGTCAGTACCAGATCCAGCTTTATGTTAATGAATGTACAAGTACATGGTCATACTCATAACAAAACAAAGTTGCATGGAGCTGCAGAGATCTCTTCTGACCCCAGTTCAGAAATAAATTCTGTGTCAATAATACTATCAGCCACAGCTCTTTAGTCACTTGGGCCATAAAATTTCTTAATGCTGAATTTTAGGGCCTATCACTGGAAAAAAATAGAGCAGTTATCTAAATAGAAGTGTTTTACAATAAGCAATGAAAGAAGCATAGTAGGGCCAAGTGCATAGAAACTTTAGAAAAGGATCACTACCATGAGGGTTATGGTAACATATAATCTGAACTGCTATTTCTTTCTAGTTTACAATGTGCGACATCAATCTCTGTCTTTGACTTTTACCTTGGTCCTGTTTGCTTTTGGGACAATACACCTATATAGCCCTTTCTTTATGAATTCCCTTATTCAGACATAAACCATAGAAAAGTCTATGTTAAAGACATGGTTAATCAGGCCACAAGTAGAATGAAAATCTGTAAAGGGCTGTTAGCCTCTCCGTGACTTGACAAGGTCTATATTTCACACACCAGTTAGGACAGTCAATTGCATTACATGTAGACATGGATGAGCTGGGCTTTGTTAGCCACGCAAAAGGCTCAGCAACATAGGCGATGATGGTGGACAAAACAAACACAGCAGGCCTATGCCATTGCAAGTTCATTGTTATCCAAGTCAAAATTACCTTGGAGCATGTCAAAGCATATGCTGCAAACTCATTTTTGCCTGCTGAATAAACATGCCTGTGTTCACATTTTGAAAACCAGGCTCAGCAATCTGAGGAAGTTTTTGGAAGAAGCAGATGTCAGAAAAACAATTTGGAAAAGTAAACGACCATATATATGATATAAAGTGTATATATTAAAAATACCTTTCCTGTGTTACAACTATATTAGGATATTGAAGTTGAAAGGATGTTGTTTGAGTTGCTTGTTGATTTTCTGCCTTATCCTCAGCACAGACAAAGAAAATAGACTACTCAGTTGCAGTTTTGTTTATAGGCACTTACTTGCATTCAATGAGACTGCAATCAGTCACTAAGCTATCACACATCTCTCTCTCTTGTTTTGGAATGACTTTTCTTTTTTGTTATGTAAATAACTGCAAGGTAGATATATCAAATAAGTGCCTTTTGTAATCTCACAGGTACACGAGATACAAAGTGAACCTCTGTAAACTTTTCAGTCTTCTTACGTTAATGAGGAATGTCAGTGTGTTGCATAACATATAAAATACCAACAAAAAACTTATGTTGTTGGACTAGGGAATGAGCACTGCTGGGAGACTTAACTCGAACTGCCTTAATCTATTGGTAATATTTAAAAACACTGTCCTATCCAGTTTGACAGCCTAACCATAGGAAAGGAGTAAACCAAGTTATTGCTCTTCCGTACAGAAATGTTCATATCGAAAAAAAAACCAAAACAAAACAAAAGAAAAAAAACCCCGCTGTTGTTTGTCTGCATGGTTACTTCACCACACAGTAAATCCTCTGGTTAGAAGTACAAGGCACTACTTCAGAGAAAGAAGAAAACCCAGCGTCTGGATCACCACTCTGGCATGCCACAATGGACTGTTGAAGCACAGCAAGGGAATCAGAAAGCCAGGCACAAGTACGAAGACCCAAACCATTCCTTAGGAAATGATGAGGAAAGTATTTAAACCCATACTTGACATTTAGCAGTGTTTGAGTGTTGTTGACTGTAATTGATGCATGTGCATATTTAACAAGCACATATTTCAAAGACATTCCTAAATACAAATATTCTCATCTAACGGGTGTTGTTACTTCCCTGAAGATTGAGGAATATGAACGAAACAAGGTTTTCAGGGAGAGATAATACCTGATACAACCGAGAAAAAACAGTCTTTTGATATAGAAGCCTTCTCCCCTTTGGAACCAACTCTGAAAGATTATCTGCTTTGTCTAACTGTATACATTTATTTTTTTTTATGAGAGATTATCTTTCTACAAACTCCTCTGTAATGGGACTTCAGAGTTTCATTCTATTCTGAAAAGTGACTCTGTACAAAAACATTCATACTCCAGAAATCTCTACCTCGTGTGTAGACAATCATTTCTACCAAGAGGATGTTTATCCTTTGAGAGCAAGTACATCTGGAGCTCCTGTTATTGTTCTTCCCTTGACATGGGTAAAAGAACATTATACTTTGTAAAGAAGACAAGAGTTTAACTGTGTACATTTTACTAAAGTTTCAGTAAGGTTCAACAGCAAAGCTGGTAGTTCTGAGGTATAAAATCATCAATGGGAGAGTGAGCTGGGTTCTATTCCCACTTGTGTACCGAGCTAAGTGGCTAGCTGTATTTCTATTGCGACAGAAAATTCTACTCTCCAGATTTTATTATTTATTTTTTTATCAAGTTCACTCTCAAGATGGTATTTTACACAGCAGTAGTGATAATTAGAGAATTCAAATGAAAGAACAAAGTACTGTAAGGCTGCAGGGAAAGTCTTTATATCAGTTTTATATAACCCTCATCTTAATATCATAAATTAACGCAGTTATGCCTTAAACAGTTAAAAAACATTGCTCACGTGGCTTTTGAGGAGCATTAATACAAAACCCTGTTAAAGTGAAAAAATGTTACTGTGGATACATAATTGAAACAATTACAGTGTCACAAGCTCCCATGCAATGTGGATTTTAGTGTAAAAGCCTCTCCTCTTTGAATAGCATACTTCAGAGCTTAGGAGTCCATTCAATGAACTTTGGGAAGCTCTTAATCCTTGGGGATTTTTTTTCCTTCTTTTTGCCTTTTTTTTCCCCTTGAAACATTTATGGGCAGAGTTTTGCAATATACAGATAGTGATTACTAATTGTTATTGTATATAGTATGGTGTACTGTGTGTATTGTATAGTATATCTATCTATCTATCTAATAATTGAAAAAATACCCATAAGATTTAGCTTTAAATGATTAACACAGAAATGGACTGATTTATACCTACTCAGCCTTGGCTCCATCAATTATGTACCTCACATGCACATGTGGACAGAATGACACTCCTCATATAATGAAACAACTCTTGTTTTATCTTAATATTTCTCATTTTATAACCTTTGTTTTCTTGGTATGCATAGTCACATGGAGTTTCACAAATCTGCAGACAATCTGAAGTAATCTCTGCTTTCTGATACCCTTCTCCCCTATCAAAAAAAGTATGAATGTAGAAAAGACATGAATGATATAGTGCCTATCTAAAACTACTAATCCCAGAGAGCTAGAAATATATGCCAAAAAAACAACATTGGAAAGGCTGCTCTCAAATTAAAATAATATTAATACAATAAAATAAGTATAAATCCAAATGTGTATAAAAGCACTGTAACTCCATCAGTCATAAATCAGGAAAGCAAATAATGAATGATTTAATGTTGCCATAGGAGGCTAAAATCTTAACCAGTAATTAATTATAGGTATACTAGTGACTGGCTCAGGAAGCCAGGTTGTACATTTATTTTTCCTATATTTTGTCAATTGGGCTTTCTGTTTGCAAAACCGTGTGATGGCAAGAAGCCAGATTCATTGTAAATTTGGACAGAATCCCTTGGGCGTTTTCCAGTTCTACAAGAGGTGAACTGAAGCGTATTCAGTTTCACAAAGCTGTAAGAGTCATATTTTGGTGTTGCAGACAAACGTGGTGTTCTTAGCTAAGGCATGCTTCTAGTCTCTACCCTTAACTTTGAGACCCTGTTGCTGTGCCCATACAGCTAAATAAAAGAGGGCCAGAGATCAATCACTGTCCACAAGGCCAAGTAACTTGTACCAGGTCAAGGCTCAGGCTTCCCATTGAAGGTTCATTCTGGAGAAAAAGATGGGTTTAGGGGATTACAGCAAAGCCAGGGAGGGAGCTGAGAGTTCAGCTATGTCGGTAAGCAGGACTGTAGTGCTTGGGTTTGTTCCCTGGCCTTCTCTACAGATGCTCTCTGAGTCATGGCATCATAGCATGGGTGAAAGGGGAGCTGCCTCCAGTCTTGTAAGAAGCAGCAGAACCATACGCAGCTTCTTAACATTTTTCACCAGACTTCTATCATTGAAAAAACTCAAATAAAACATTCCTGTAAACAGAGGCCCTAGGTTCCCTAGGTTCCCACTGCTGCCTTCTCCTCCCTTGTATAGAATCATAGAATCATTTAGGTTGGAAAAGACCCTTGGGATCATTGAGTCCAACCATCAGCTCCACTCTACAAAGTTCTCCCTTACACCATATCCCTTAACACCACATCTAAACGAGTCTTAAACACATTCTGGGATGGTGACTCCACCACCTCCCTGGGCAGCCTATTCCAGTGTCTAACCACTCTTTCTGTGAAGAATTTTTTCCTAATGTCCAGCCTAAACCTACCCTGCTGCAGCTTGAACACAACTTCTGTTGTGTACATGCTCCTTCTTCTCTTTCTTAGGCTCTAAAACTGATTCTACCTGCTCACAAGGCTGCATACTCTTTCGGTAACCATTTGCATGTTGTTTTATGCCCTTGATTCCTCTGCTGTCATCCTTAGCCTGTATTCCCAAAGCCTCTGCTAGCAATCAACCATCGCTTGCTACGCTGGTCCTGCAAGCACTTGTGGACATACTTAGCTTTTCCTGCATAGTTAAATATCATTTGTAGCTGTCAGCTAAATCATGGTTTGAATGAGCACAATTCTGGGCATACTGATTTCTTTGCATATTGAATCAAAATATTTCCTAATGGGACAGTTTTGTGTGTATGCAGGTATGTTTTCAGAGTACTACAGGTATTCTGCGGGTACTATGTCACACTGCAAGGGCACAGCATATGCATGGAATTCCTGACAGTGAAACCCATTCAATAACCACAACATGCTGTATTAGCTGTAGTGAAATGAAAATGTGAAGACAGGTATTGTGGTGCGCTTCTGACTATGTACAGCTCTATGGAACCAGTGCTGTTCCACTGCTAAAGACTGAGGCAAAGTAGGCATTGAGCACCTCAGCCTTTTCCTCATCCTTTGTGACTATGTTTCCCTCCGCATCCAGTAAGGGAGGGAGATTTTCCCTAATCCTCCTTTTGTTGTTAATGAATTTATAGAAACATTTTTTGTTATCCTTAACAGCTGTAGCTAGGTTGAGCTCTAGCTGTGCTTTGGCTCTCCTAATTTTCTCCCTACATAGATTCACTACATCTTTATAGTCTTCATGAGAGACCTGCCCCCTCTTCCAAAAGTCACAGACTCTCCTTTTGTTCTTGAGGTCCAGCCCAAGGTCCCTATTTAGGCAGGCCGGTCTCCTTCCCTGCCTACTTGTTTTTCGGCACACAGGGACAGCCTGCTCCTGTGCCTTTAAGACTTCTCTCTTGAAGTATGTCCAGCTTTCCTGGGCTCCTATATCCTTCAGGGCAGCCTCCCAAGGGATTTTGTCCAGCAGTCTTCTGAACAGGTCAAAGTTTGCCCTCCAGAAGTCTAAGGTGGCAGTTTTACTAACCCCTCTCCTTGTTTCTCCAAGAATCAAAAACTCAATCATCTCATGATCACTGCGCCCTAGACGGCCACCAACCTTTACTTCCCCCACAAGTTCTTCCCTGTTCACAAGAAGCAGGTCCAGGAGGGCTCACTTACCAGCTGTGTGAGGAAGTTATCCTCCACACATTCCAGGAACCTCCTGGATTGTTCCCTGTCTGCTGTGTTGTATTCCCGGCAGATATCCGGGAGGTTAAAGCTCCCCACAAGAACAACGGCAAGTGACTGAGAGATTTCCCCCAGCTGCTTATAGAAAGCTTTATCCACCTCACTGCTTTGGTTGGGAGGTCTATAGCAGACTCCCACAGC
The DNA here is from genome assembly GCF_963924245.1 of Chroicocephalus ridibundus. NCBI lineage: Eukaryota > Metazoa > Chordata > Aves > Charadriiformes > Laridae > Chroicocephalus > Chroicocephalus ridibundus. The sequence continues at coordinate 39,740,325 of NC_086284.1, forward strand.
AATATCAGCTTTATCGGCCCTTAACCTGATCCAAACACTCTCCACCCCATCATCACTATACTTGATTTCCAAGCTCTCATAGCATTATCTAATATACAGGGCCACTCCATCACCTCTCCTTTCCTGTCTGTCCCTCCTGAAGAGCTTGTAGCCATCGATTGTGGCACTCCAGTCATGTGAGGCATCCCACCACGTTTCTGTGATAGCCACCATGTCATAGTTTCCTTGGTGCATCATAGCTTCAAGCTCCCCCTGTTTGTTGTGCATACTGCGTGCATTGGTATAGATGCACTTCAGATGTGCTAACGATTCCAACATCTTTTTGTGAGTATGGGCCCCACTTCCTACCAGATCTTTCTCAGGTGCTTCCACGATTTCTAAATGTCTCTCCCTTCTCTGAAATGAAATGGCAGAGTGAGAGTCCTCACTAGTCCACCATCCTTCAAGCCCTGGCATGCCTCCCTTGGGTTTACTCCTGACAGGCTCAGTTATCTCCCCTTCCCCCCTCCTATCTAGTTTAAAGCCCTGTCAAAGAGCCCTGCTAACTCCTGCTCCAAAATTCTTTTCCCCTTCTGTGACAGGTGCATCCCACCTGCCACCAGCAGGCCAGATGTCTCACATAGCAGCCTGTGATCAAAAAACCCAAAGCCCTGCTGATAACACCAGTCCTGGAGCCACGAGTTGACCTGTTGCCTCCTCCTGTTAATTTCCTTATTCATGATTGCCATTGACGGGATAGAGGAGAACACAACTTGCGTTCCTGATTCCTTAAGCAGCCGTCCCAAGCCTCTAAAATGTTTTTTAATTGATTTTGGGCTCCTTCTACCCACTTCATCACTACCCACCTGAAATACTAAGAGGGGGTAATAGTCAGAGGAGTTTACTAGGGCCAGAAGTTTGTCCAACACATCCCTGACCCGTGCCCCAGGGAGGCAGCAGACTTCCCTGTGAAGTGGGTCAGGGCGGCATATTGGCCCCTCCGCCCCCCTCAGTAGGGAGTCACCCATAACAATGACCCGTCTGCTTTTGCTTTTGGAGCCAGTTGTGATGTTGGGTCCATGGCGACTTGGTCTTTCTAACATTCCTGGCCTGGGTGTATCGTCCTCCTCTCCAACAGCCAGTTCCTCCTGCAGGACTCCATACCTGTTCTGCAAGGGCAACCAGGAAGGTGGGAGGGCCCGGGAGGGGACTCGCCTGCTTCCCCCAGCAGGGACCTGTTTCCATTCCCCCTCCTCTCTGCGATCCCCTCCTGTTGCCCGGTGACGAGAGGGGAGGGGGGGTCCTCTGATTTGTGTGGGGCCTCACCCTGTTCCCTTTCTCTCGGGGAGCGGGTCCACCAGTCAATCTCCCTCTCACATTCCCTGATGCTCCTCAGCCTCTCCACTTCATCCTTCAGCTCAGCCACCTGGCTGAGCAGGCCATTTACCCATTCACATCTGACACAGGCATTGTCTCTGCTGCCCTCCATCGCAAGTGCCAGGCTCCGGCACTCTCTGCAGCCAGAGGCCTGGACGCCCACAGGTTTGTGCAGGGCCTCTGTCTGGGTGCCCACAGCTTTTTTAACAGCAGCCTTCTACCGGGTAGCAACCATGGCTGGATCTGTACATGCAAGTGACACCTTGTGACTCAACAGTCAGTTCAGATGAGCACTAGTTGCTCACTCTGTGCCTCCCAGAGGCTTCTTATAACCTGGTGGCTTGATCAACCGGGGGAGGTGCTGGCTCCACCCCCAGGCTCCCTCAGCAGCCCGCCCACCAGCTGACAGCCCTCAGCACAGGCCGAGGGCTTTTGCCGGCTTCCAAAAGCCCAGAAAAGAGCTTTTTGTTGGCCCTTTTCACTGTGGATCCCTTCCCCAGCGCAGTCGTACCTGCCCTGAAGCTGATCTCTGTGGCATGGTGAGATCAGTCTCCCTTTCACTGAGTGCTTCTTCCAACAACAAAGTTCTGCTTTTTGAATGAAAACTCTGTCCACTAGAATACACAGCAAAATTTGACACTGAAACCCCATCAGATATTCAAGAAAAAGCTTAGCCAATCAAATTCTGAATGAAAGGAGAACACATTATTTTCTAATGATTCCCTATATTTTGCATTAAAGTGGTTTGTACCTAACTCAAGTAGACTGGAGGCGTGCTTTTCATCTCAAGAAACTTTAGACATTTCCAGTGAGAGAGACATTTGCATTCATGCAGTTGACCACAAATCCCTTTAAAGCCACAGGCAGTTCTAGGTGGTGATTCAATGATGCTTAAGTAGCCATTTACAATAGGAAAAATATTTATGCTCTTTCTAGATGGGAAGGATGATGCTTAATTAAGGGGATGGTCTTCTTTAGACTTTGCTTTCATCTTTCGTGTAATGAGAAATTTAGGCAATCATCTAATCACAGAATTGTATAGGCTGGTAGGGACCTACAGAGGTTTCTGGGCCAACCTCCTGCTCAAAGTAGGTCCAAATAAAGCAGGCTGCCCAGGGCTATGTCTGGACAAATTTTGAATATAATGAGGCACAGAAACTCTGCAGCTTCTCTAGGCAACCTGTTACATATGATACATATGTTAAAAATAAATTAAAAAAAAAATCCTGTATATTTAGTTTAAATAATTTCCTGTGTTCCAGTGTGTGTCCATTACTGCTTATACTTCCACTATTCAGTTTGAGAAGAGTCAGGCTCCGTTTTCTCTACACCCTCCTTTAGGTACTCATGAACAGAATAAGATCTCCCCTTAGTGATTTCTTACTGCGTCTGAACAGACTGAGCTCTTTCACCTCTCCTCATATTCCATGTGCTTCAGCCCCCTGAACTTCTTGGAGTTCCTCCAGCAGAATTGCTCCAGTATATCGACTGCTTTTCCTCTGTTGGGAGGTCCACAACCAGGCACTGTACTCCAGGTGTGGCCTCACAAATGCTGAATAGAGAGGAAGAATTAATTTCCCTGACATTTTGACTAAACTCTTGCTAATACAACCTAGTGGTTTGTCATCTTTACTACAAGGGCAGACAGCTGACTCATGGTCAGCTTACTGTTTGCCAGGACCCCAAACCAAGAAAGCAAAGCTGCTTTCTAGCTTGTTGATCCCAACGTGTGGTGTTGCACGAGGTCATTCCATCCCAAATGCAAACTGGAAATGAATCTTCAAACAGATCTAAAAAGCAAACTGTATCTCCCCTCAAGAGTTCTGGGGCATGTTAAGAGAGACAACTAAATCAGTTACACTAGCTCCATCCATGGATGCAGTACCTGCCAGAGCCCATTCTGGCATTTCTGCAGGCCAGCACTGGTTCCATAGAGCTGTACGTAGTCAGAAGCTCACCACAATACCTGTCTTCACATTTTCATTTCACTACAGCTAATACAGCATGTTGTGGATACTGAATGGGTTTCACTGTCAGGAATTCCATGCATATGCCGTGCCCTTGCAGTGTGACATAGTACCCGCAGAATACCCATAGTACTCTGAAAACATACCTGCATACACACAAAACTGTCCCATTAGGAAATATTTTGATTCAATATGCAAAGAAATCAGTATGCCCAGAATTGTGCTCATTCAAACCATGATTTAGCTGACAGCTACAAATGATATTTAACTATGCAGGAAAAGCTAAGTATGTCCACAAGTGCTTGCAGGACCAGCGTAGCAAGCGATGGTTGATTGCTAGCAGAGGCTTTGGGAATACAGGCTAAGGATGACAGCAGAGGAATCAAGGGCATAAAACAACATGCAAATGGTTACCGAAAGAGTATGCAGCCTTGTGAGCAGGTAGAATCAGTTTTAGAGCCTAAGAAAGAGAAGAAGGAGCATGTACACAACAGAAGTTGTGTTCAAGCTGCAGCAGGGTAGGTTTAGGCTGGACATTAGGAAAAAATTCTTCACAGAAAGAGTGTTTAGACACTGGAATAGGCTGCCCAGGGAGGTGGTGGAGTCACCATCCCAGAATGTGTTTAAGACTCGTTTAGATGTGGTGTTAAGGGATATGGTGTAAGGGAGAACATTGTAGAGTGGATTTGATGGTTGGACTCAATGATCCCAAGGGTCTTTTCCAACCTAAATGATTCTATGATTCTATGAAGTAAAATTTCCTATACAAAATGAAAATCCGAAGTAGGTAAAGGGAAGATAGAAAAGACTGTCATATGAATTACTGAGTCAGGATGGTAAACACCACTGATTATTTGCAGCTGGTTCCTCTCCCTCTGGTAGGGAAAGAGCATAGCTTTTAACTTTGCTGTTCACCACGTTTTGCTTCTGTGACTAAGCAATCATACATGAAGTGTTAAGCTTTGTTTTGCCATTTGTTTAAGCACGTTAGGATTTTAAAGAGAGATTTTTGCTTGTGCTTGTGCTTGCGTCTGCACTTGTGTGTTTTCTACTCCAACTTTCCCATAGAAGAGGGTGGCTGATACCTCAGCATGAGTCAGAGCCAACTCAGACGGCAGGTGTCTGCACACATATGGACTGTAATGTAATGGAATAGTCTATAGTGCGTTACATGGTAGTGCATTATACTATAACAAATTACCTTAAGAAATTACGATGATTACAGTAGTGAGCTGATGGAAAGACATCTGTCCATAGAGCAACAACATGTTTGCAGTTCTTTCTAACATTAACAGGGAACCTGGGCAGTCTGTTGTCATGAATTAATTTGCTCTCAGTAACCTTTTTAAGAGCAGCTATATTCCAAATAAAAACAGATCCATAAAACAGACATCTGGACAGAGAGATGAAGAGAGGTGAATTTAGGTGCTTAGATTTTGGCTGAGGTGACCCACCCTTGTTCCTGCAGAAAATCTGTACTACAAAAAAAAACCCAAACATGAAAAAAAAACAACCAAACATTAAAAAAAAACACAAAAGACTTTGTTCCCAAAATGTATGTGAAAGAAAAATGGAGGTTAAAGAGAGTGAATCAAAGTCTAAATGTCTTTATGTAGCTGGCATTGATCATTAGTGCTTATTGTAACTGGAGCAACAGGGATGGGGGAATTGTTCTATATTTATGCTATGTGAAAGTCCACAGAAGAGATCATTTCTTGTCTGGGCTTGAGCATGTCCTGAATTTAGACTTCGAAAGTGTGGTGTCTTCATGTCTGATTTGTTAGGTGTACAGAGAGGACACAAAACACACTGAAAATATTTGCACGCTACACAAAAGTATACCAGTTGCAGGACCTCTGTACACAAAATCTACCCCTGGTCTAAGGACACTGACTTCAAATGTCTCCATTAAAAAAGAGAGGCTTATTTAAACAGAATTTAGAGAAAAAATCACAACTGTAGCTTCGCTTTGATTTTTCCTAATGGAGGACACCTTTCCTTTCTGAATGTAGGAGTTTAGGGCAGCCAGCCTCCCTATGCTTATCAGCCACTATGAATACCACCTTAAATCTCCTTTTAGATATTGCCATAAATCCATTAGACCACCTTTATGAAAGAGGAACTGGTAAGAATTTAGCTAGCATTTTTATATGTGTAAATCTTGATTTAAAGTTGTTTTTCAGATTTCTGAAATCTTTTTGTTTCCTCGGAACATTCTTCCCCTCTTCCTCCCATTACTTTTAAATTGTAGTTGTTGTCTGAAGCTTTCCATAGTACTTATTCATGACTGCACTGGCTTTCAACTTTCCCTTGATATTGAAATGGCTAAATTGTGAGTTTATAATGTATGATTTAGATTTAGATTTTTTCTTTCTTAAATGGAGAGTAAAGCTTAAAGGAGAGCACAGCTGCAGGAAGTATTATTGAAACCCTGAGTACTTTGTCATTTTGAAATCACCCTCCAATTGCCATACATATACATAATAAAATCTGATGCTATGCTGTCATATTTATTGTTTGACTGAAATTTTAACATCATTCTCATTACTGATGTCATTACCGAGTAACAGAATCACAGTAATCTGTTAGTGAAGTGATAAAGTCTCCTGAGCACAATAAATAAAAATAAAGACAACCATCCTATGAGTAATAAGAGCGATAGGAATAGAGGCAGCTAAAAATGTGAGCCATGAGGGTGGGAGTGCTATGAGCTGTTATTCATATTTATTATCTTTCATGAAGCCCCCACATGCATTAGGCACTTAAAGGTGAGAATGCTCAAGGTATGCGAGATGAAAACAGATTAGCAGAGGGTAGGAATATTTGCAGTGCCTTCCTCACACATTTTAATTTCCTCCTCTCCAACCTATCCTTACAGATAGGTAGATGTTAGTACTGATGCTAGTTTGGAGGGCTCTGTGATGGAAGAGTCAGGATTACCCTCATCCGTTGTTAAGCAACAGTTGTTAAGCAACAGTACATAATAAAGCTGCTCTGCTGCAGAAACGTAGTATACCAGACATACTGTCTGGTATTAAATGGCTTCTTAATATTGGAAGGAGCATCAGGCTTGATTCTGTGCTCTGCTGGATTGGTATAATTCTAGCTAATTGGTACACTCATGTTAAAACTGTGAAGTGCACTGACAGGAGATTCAAGTCCCAAAATTATAGAAAGGTGAAATATACTGTGTAATAAACAGGTAAGCAATGACTTTGTAGAAGTATATGTTTTTTGGTTTTGCAGTGTTTTTTAGTCTTTTCCCAACACAAATTAATATTTCATCTTACTCATATTTGCTAAAAATCCCAATTTCTTAATATATTGGGTGCCTCCCTCCAAATCCAGTTTCTGGCTAGGAGACAAGAAAAATCAAATTAATAATTTTGAAATTCATATTTAATAAAAATGAATCCTATCAAAGCAGATGGGACATAGTACAGCATTTTTTTTTAGTCTCCAATGTCTAACCCTTTTTCTCCCACTCTGGGAATTCTGTCTAATGATAGGCTATTATGGAGAAAATTCAGTAAACACTCTATATCAATTCACACTGCATATAAATAAGCCATTTCAATCCATAAATCAACTTATTATAAATGATTTTGTATGCAGCATGCTGAAATATAGTTCACAGGAAAAATGCACTGCAGGATATTTTAGAACAACCTACTCAATAGTGTTCAGGTTGTTCAAGATTAAAATTAAAACAATAAACTTCACTCTGGATGTGTCTTCATTACCAAAGCCCTGGATCATTTACTTTAACAATGTCAACCTGCTCTCACTATCACATTCAATTTAATTAGGAAAGGAAGTAATATGCAGGAGCACACCTCATGGTATTCCATTACCTTGGAGGAAAGTGCTATCAACCTCCAGAAATAAAAGACAGCCTTGCCCTCTTCTCGCCCTCCTCTCTGCATTGTGGGAACTATATTCTGGAATGGGGAGAGGGAAACCATGACATGTCATAAAACCATCTAAAAATGGAGCCTTCAGAATGGGAGATGTGTGTGGGGAAATAAAAGTAAAAGGAGCTCAAGCAGCGCTTGGCTATGCCCCCTATAGGTTCAACAAGAATTTGATGTTGACATTTGTGGGAATGAAAGTGGCCCTCAGCTCATGTTCTTCTCTTTTCTGACTGAGGGATGAAAAGATAAGGGCCCTTTGTCTCTAAGACTGGCCATGCAGTGGCACTGATGCATGCTGTCTTTCCACCTGCCAGTGGTCCACTCTGCAGCAGCTGGAGCCAAAAGTCATATCTCTCACAACAATATCTCTGGGTTCAATTTTTTTCTGGCCAATTATTTAGGGAAGGGGGTAGATAAATTGCTAAATATTCTGTCAAGTCAATGTAGCTTAAAAGAAAAGACCCTCGGTTTCCAAAAATATTTTTTATTATAAATTTTTTTCATTAATAGCAGAATGTCTATCCTACAATCATTCTCTCTCTCTCTCTCTGTAGCTTAAGAATGGAGTCCTTACTCAGCTTATATTTCATCCTTATTCATACAACACTTCTGCTGACTCTGAACTGATCAAGGGAGGAAAACCTGAGTCAGGAACTGGCTGCAAATTAGGGAAGATGAGGCAACTACTTCCTAGTTTAATGGATAAAAGCACAACAATAAATCTCTATGCTTCCCCATTTAGAGAGATAATCAGTACATTTACACAGCTGGTGCTAGCTTTGTGTGGCTGTTTTTCGGGGTTTTTTTGTTTGTTTTGTTTTATGTTTCATTTAGCTGTAATGAAAAAGGTGTACGTATGCATATTTGTCTTAAATACTTCAGAAATCTCTGAGGGGAGGGGTAGCAAATGTGCCTATTGGAAGCCTCTGTTTCACTGAAACAGTGACATCTAGCAGCAAACTTGCAGTTAAGAATTATTGTATTGTTACAGTTCTCTGTCCTTATCTCCTGCTCTGGAGTTGGACATGAGATTGACACAAGAGCTTCAATAGGATCTCTGCACCAGTCAAAAACCTTTCAAGACAGAGGGACAGTACAACTGTCACATTGGATTAGAGTCAAGGTCTATCTAGTTCAGTGGTCAGAACCAAAAGGAGGTCAGCAACGAACAGATGTGAGATAATATAGCCATACATGGCCTCCTTTTGGACATGAAACTGGCAGATAAACCACAGTTACAGGGTAAGCAAGTTTTAGGTCAGCCCTATTTCACATGAGGTCATCAACGTTACTGTAGCCCAGCTAAGGATTTAGACAAGTGAATGGCTGTTTGTTAACTTAGTGCACTGATATCTTGTGGAAGAAAAGGGGGAAAAAACTCAAATCCTACCCCCAAGCAAGAATTAGTTAAGCTGACATGAAAAAAATGAAAGAAAAAACATGACCTAAGACCAAAAAAAAAAAATAGTCAGATTTTGTTTGAACATTAACTAAACCTCTGATCAGTCAACCCAGATCTGCATACTTTCTCTTAAACTAACATAACACAATCCACACTGCCACCAAACCACTGCCAAACAAACAAAACCCCAAAAAGCCCTCAAAACAAAAAAAACCCCAAACACCTCAGTCCAAATTCACTTCTGCATGATCATTGGAGGTTCCTTTTACCTGTTTTTATTTTATCATTGGTGACTGCTTCATACAGCTTCACAGAATCTGTATCTATGTTAATAGAGACGCTTCTTCATTCTGCAGCTCTCCTAAGGCTGTCACTCCTCAGCCTTCCTTACAATTCTACAGTCCAGCAATAAAAATAATCTCAAGAAAGGTGGAAAAAGACAGATCCTTCTCATAGTTATGACAAATGGGAAAACCACCCCCTCTGTGAGACTGAACTACCAAAGAGAATACACACACACACACGTGCATGCAAGCGCGAGCGCGCAAATTAGCAATGCAGATAAACCTATGCCATCAAGGTGAACTATCAGTGGAAGCTCTTGTATGAACCTCTGAAAATGTCCCCTGCTGTGTTAATCTCATTTATCCCACACAGTTTGTTCAGCTCCAGAAATAATTGTGCCAAAAAGGCTGACTGGGATAAGACCAGGAATGACCTCATTAGCATTTACCGCCATCACCATAAAATGGAGAAGATAATCAGAAACAGGAGGAGGACAGATGAAAGCAACAAAGTATAAAAAGAAAAAATGATTTTTTGGCATTGTGCTATTGGACTTTGATGGATCCCTATTGTCAAATGAGTGTAATTTGTAAAGATCAATGGTTTTAGTTAAACTCCAGTCCATGGTGTCCCATCTTCTAATTCATCTACACAGCATATGTTTTTTCTTTTGTAAAGAAAGGAGCATAAGGTCATTATCAAGCATTTTTATTGGTGTTTTTTTGTCTGTGCAGCTCAAACGAACTGTAAAGCTCAGATACTTAATGGGTACTTTAGCCAATATTCTTTGTCTGTAAGGTGAAATATGTCTGATAATGATTGGGAAGATCTTGTTTCAGTACTTCCCATTAAGAATCAGCACTTACCAGCAGCTGCTGTTGAGGGCACTGCATACTCCAGTAAGCTCCCAAATATAAATTCCAAGTGCTGCCATAGAGATGTCTGCATTTCTCTAACTCCTTATCTCTTCTTCTTTCACCTGCACGTAGGTACTCACTCCCAAATTATCAGAGCCTATGAGCTCTGTCCTTTGTAGCCATAAAGTACCTGGATTATCACACGGTTGCTCGTGGTCTCAGTGGCTCTCCCTCTCCCTTGCACCTTGTACTGCTGGGTGGTTACGCTTAGGATGCCCAACAACCTCAGCTTTTCTGGCCCTTTCCTCCTCCAAATCCCTACTGATGGGCACGGCCACTTATCACATTTTCTGCTGACTGACTAAAGAGACTGCCACTAGCAGATATTCTTCTGCTCTTGCCTGTGAAGTACTTTCTCTGCCTTTGAGGGTCAAACAATTACCAGTTTCAGATGGTCTGGAAGACGCACTAAGCAAAAATATAGTAAAAGTGATTTTAAAGGAACTGCTAGGAATTACATGAGAGTTTCAAATACAGACAAATAATTGCCCTTGATAGCAGAACTAAACATGTGCTTTCATAGCCCAAAGTGAGATTTTCTTTTTTTTAATTCTAGTTTTGATTCTGATGTTTTGATTATAATATACACCAATTTCTGTCCTAGCCACCAATGTCCAATGAGCCTTATGGGTTAATTACACACCAACAGTAATTCCTGTTGTACCTTTCAAAAGGTTTGAAATATTTTGGTTTTCATTTCATGAAGTTGTGACACTTTTAATGAGATCTTAGAGCATTTGAACAAAGTAGACACTGAAATCAAGAATCAGGTATGATGACTATATTTACAAGTATAAAACACATGTAACTCCATACCTTTCTACAATCATGAAGAAGAAAAAACAAGCTATCAGCTCTCTCGTTTTGTTAGCTAGATATCATATTTGCTTCTTTTTTTTTGTTTTAATCAAGAATGGCGAAGTCCTTAATGAATTCTGCCTACAAATGACAGTTTGGTGAGCCTTAGGGAATACCCCATTTTAGATGTGTTTTCATACAATGGAAATTAATTGACCCATATTCATAAAAGTTCTTGCTTTACATTAGAATCCACATTCTCTGCAAAAACTAAATTTTACATAATATGCTTCTTTTGTCTTCGCATCATACAGACATTTACTTGTTTGAATCCATCTCACTCTGTTTCTTTCACTTTTAGTGATTACTTTATTGCCAGCTATTGTCTGAGTCTGTTGAATCATTTTCTTTCTTGTAATTAAAAAAAAATATAATTTTTCATCTGTGAATCTAAAGCATTTTCTATTGAAAATTGAACATGACTTCCATCTATTTTCATGACATTTTTGGTCATATAATTAATTTTCTCCTGTGACCTTCTGGCAAACAGTAGTAATTCAGAGAGGACTACTTTGTAACTAATGCCATCTTTGATCTTTGACTTCCAACTTTCCATTTTCTCTTTACTTAACTACATGGATCGATCTGGCCTTTTCTTGCCAGCACCCTCTTCTTGCAATAACTACTCCAAATATAGGTTCCAGCAACACCCACATTCCAGCATTTGCAGAATTCTTGTACCTTCCTATCTTGAAGAAATACTGGCCTCATACCATCTCTCCTGGTTTAGTCCTCCTTTCTATATTTTATTTTACACCATGATTTTCAGTACTTTCTCTAACAGATCTGCTCCTTTACAGATCATCTGCAACCAGTCTTTCTACTTCTTAGCACAGCCACAACACAGCTAGAGTTAGTCTGCCTTCCCGCAGTTCTACCCATTTGAAACATCTTCCTTTATTTCTCAGTACAAATGATTCTCCAGCTCTCTTCAGGCCACGGTTCGAATCCCGGGCTGATACTGGTACAAAAAGGCTTATTGCCTCAGTTATCTCAACATTTTAATCCCATTAATTTAAACTTTAATAAAACTTCACAGTACGTCTGAAGAGTCTGTAATTTTTAAAAGCATCGGAAACAAAAACAATTCTTACTTTCAAGAAAAAAAAGATTTCAAAAATGTGAAGTAGATCCTAAGTCTTACATACTGAGTATGATTCATCACACTAGAAAAATGCATTTAAGATTGACTTTCATTGGGTATATATTTTGCACCAATGCCACAGAGCAGAACATCATAATACATTACAACTTGCATTAGTTCCCTAGGGCTACAGCTTCAATAAATTGGCTGGTATCTACACAGTCAATATTTCTTAGTAAGTTCCTGAACAAAGGGATTAGTAAGACTTCTATCCAACAGATCCACAATTGTGTTTTAATTCCACAGCACTATTTGCAAGGGTAGCAGTTTTAGTCCTGGTGGATTGGCCAAATTCCGATTGAGGATTTGCATTTTGCATACCTCTTTTGCCCCTGCAGTTCAATTTGATATGTTTTGGCTCATCACTTCCTGCCTTAATACGGTGTAGCCCAATGCCAAGTATTGTTAAACAGCTGTTGTACTTCCCCTGAGAGGATTTCAGTAATGTGTGACAAATTCCTACAGATATATCAAAATAAAAGGTGCTGCAGTGGGTTGTATAGAGTGTCTGAGGACTCAGATGGGACTTTCATCTCCCTAGTGCCTCATTTTCATAGCTTTCTTAGGAAGGAAAGAAGGAATTATCTACATATTGAGATAAGATGGATCTGAGGGACCTAGGTATCAAGGGAAATTCTTGCATAACATAGGAAAGTAAAAAAATTAAAAAATCTTACCTACTATAATGCAAACAACCATTAACAAAGACCTGTAGGGGCTTCTTCCTTGCCACTCCCATAAAGACATTTGGTAGGTTGATTACTTTCCCGTTTCCTTTAGATAATATAGCTTCTGAAGAATTATGATGGGTGGATGGAAACTGAGGACTAACCATAGTATTATCCAAAGGTATAAAATAATGTCTTATCTTCAAATATTTTGTTACTGCATTTTAATAGCAATATGTTACTAAAAATAATTGTTATTAGTTAATAATGCTTAATAGAAGCAGCACAACTCAAAAACCAGTAGATAATGTAAATGTGATTGAAGTTGTAGCCAAGCTAAAACTAATGGAACATGCTAGTTTTATGATATGCTTCTTTTGCTTCCCTAGAGTGTGAGAGAGAATAAAGCATACTATTGTCTAAAAAGGTGGGCACAATAACTACAAGCTGTATCAGGAAATAGAGATCTATACATGTGTTTTCTTCGGTGCTTGTAAAATGGTATCTCATGAGTTTTATTCTCTTAAATTTGAATAACTAAACAAAAATCTTGCAAGTCCTTGAAGGTTACATAGCAGAGGATGTTTATGTGGACATAAGCTTAAGGTGAAGCAAATCTATCAGAAGAAAGGGAAAGCACTAGGACTGCAGCTCATGACTGTGTTTCTTTGTAGGACAGCGCTGGAGACACTGTCCTCATAACTGTACACTTACACCCCATGAAGTCAGTGGAACTTAAACTAGAGACTAATGTTGTACTTATGCTCAACAGCTACCCTGAATATTGCCCAGCAGTATTAGACAGAAGTTATTGCTAGCTTGCTTCATATAATCATAGAATGACAGAATCATAGAATGGTTTGGGTTGGAAGGGACCTTTAAAGGTCGTCTAGTCCAGTCCCCCCTGCAATAAACAGGGACATCTTCAACTAGATCAGCTTGCTTAGAGCCCTGTCCAACCTGACCTTGAATCCCTTTCCAGAGATAAAAAAAAGTGAAGCAGGGATAAAATTATGAATAATAGACTTATCAGATTGAGAGTGGTTTGGGGCTCAGTTTTTGCTATACTAAATGGGCCCTAACTTCTTGTGCCATCTTCTAACAGAAGGTTTGAGTAACCCTCTTTTCAGTCCCTATAGCAGCTTTCAGTCAGCGAGGTACTAAGCATTTCTGTATACCCTTTCTTGATCTTGCTTTTACATTCACACGTGCAACATTGCACATTTACATTGCAGAATGAAGCCGTAAACTCTGCACTTCAGTAGACCTATTAAGGATTTAACAATACGTGTGAGAAGACAATATGCCCCATTATCAATATCCCACTGACCTACCAGTGGTAGTATCAGGAATATAAGATAAAGAGAAGAATTTCTATGATTTACAGGTTAAATATAACTAAGGTGGATTGCCTTAGACACGATATACTAGCAGAAAGTATTAGTAATTAATATTGCAGACAAGGGATACTTAACAGGCTTTAAGCACTGAATTACTTTGAAAAATTAATGACTTAAAGAATGTTATGCACTTTAAAAACTTTTGGAAAAAATATGGAGTTTAATACATCATTAACTGGATGCTCTGAAAATACATAGGTTTTATCCAAAGACAGGCTTTACACTGTGCAAAATGAAACAATGGAAATGAGATCAATAATGGTTTTGACTACATGGGATTACATCTCTTTATTACATATCCTTAACCTTGAAAATAATACAGGAAAGGGCAAAAAAGGAAACATTAGGATGATACATGCGTGCACTAAAAACGTTTAAAATTATATAGGCAACATTTACTGTATCCTAGGGATTGTCAGTGCACTGGCTGCAAATGAGGTCTGCTGGCTAGACGTCATGTGTGTAACAGAAATTCTGGTATGGAAAAGGCAATCCCACCATCTCTGTTCTGTTTGTACTAATCTAAGGCCATATGTTTAACAGTGTACACGTTTTATATCCACATCTGCTGCTGCCATCTCCCTTTTGTCTCTGTTTCTCACCAAGCCACAAAAAGCATTGCAAACAAGAACAAAGGACATTCTGCTAACGGTGAGTCCAGGCCAGTAGTAAACTATCTCTACTTTGTTTTGTTTCTTCAAATTATTAACTTTGTCTCCAATGCTATTACTGCATTCCTGCTAGTTTTTCTGCAATTAAATTTTACATAAAGACAGACCCATTAGTGTTTGCCTCTGTCAGAAAATTTCAAATTTAGAAATTTGAATAAGCCTCAGCTTTGCTAAGATCCACTAGCTTTAATTAGTATTCCGTGAGCCAAATAGATGAGTCTTTTATAAGGAGGTAGTGAAGGAAAATTGTAGTGTTCCATAATGGAAATGCATTTACTTGATCCTAAAGTCTAGTGAACAATGAAGCATCTTCTTTTTATTTTTCCCTTTTCTTAGAGTTTAACGGGAATTAGACTGAAGCAGTGGAAAAACACATTACACTGTAGTAAACCTTCACGTCTATTAAACAATATTTTAAATTGGGAAGTTATATTGATTAACTGAACCAATATACCTCAATCTTCATCTAACAATTGAAATCTGTTTTCTGAAATAGTATGTCTTCTCAACGTCTACTTACAGGGAATGTCGTGAGTCTTGAGGAAATGAAGGTTTGTTAAAGGGCCTCTATTAATTCAGTCTGATTACCATTGAATCTTATAATCAGCCTCATATTTTAGTATGAATAACATGCAATTTCAGAGCCTGTGAAACAGCATTTGGTTTGTACATTTTTATCAACATCAATCCAAGCTGCAAGTTACTTATTAAACAGTACAATTTGGTTTAAATGCATCTTATAAAATGTGAATTTCTCATTTCTGTATTCTAGCTAATTTGACTTTCAGACAAACTATCATTTGGAGAATTTGTAAATACTGGAAACATGGAGGGACTCTCATTGTGTGCTGATCCTGCCTTTATAAAATGGTCTGTGAATTAACAACAGTGTGGAAGGTTGTTCTTTTTCTCCATATCTTCTTACGTATCTAACTAGAGTGCTTTAATGTATGTTTTCTGTAGGATAATATGTTAAAGCTACTGTACATCTTTAAGAGGCTATTAGACACTGATTTCCCATAGACTGCAATCAGCACTTTGAAATTGTAGTGTTTGTGACAGAATAAACTCCATTAACTTGTTTTATTAGTACTGTGTGCAGTCAGGAGAGGCAATGCTGCAGAACATGATGAAATGACTAACAGTCTTCATCAGTGCACAGCAGAATGTTTTCTCCTTACACAGAATATATAATTATTGCTCACATAAACAGGTAGATTTTTTTTTCTGTATTTCTTTGGTGATACTGAGGAATCTAAGACTCCTATTCATAGGAGGAATAAAAAATAAATTAAGCTTCCCCCCATCCCCGCCCCTTTCAGTCCAATTTGTTACCATGATGCTGCTGTAATTTTTGTCTATGTTATAGAGAATGATCCATCAAATAAAGAAACAATTCTAATTCAATCGGTTACTATAATGACAGAGCAGTTCAACAAAGCCAAAGGAGCTTGAGAAAGGAAAGATTTACTGACCATCTGACTCCCAGAGGCCCATTAGTCAAATTTTGACAGCTCGTACACAAGGTAAGCTTGCCAAGCAGAGTAAATGAAAGCAGAATGAATCCAGCAAAAGAAAGTATAGTTTACTTTATGTAAGTAAATATAAGACAGATATCACAGAATCATTGTATATTTCAGAAGCAGGTATTCTATACTGCAGATGGCACAGCTGCCAGTACTTATCTGAAGAGAGCTGAAGAGAGAGGTATTCTCTTCCAGAATAACTCTTACAGCATTAGCCACTTCAGAAATATAAATTCATTTTTCTCTTCTCTTTTGCCTCCATTTTCTGATGGCTTTTTGCTTTGCCCATTTAAGATGAAAGCCAGGTTCTGAGCTGACTAGCTGCATGGGACTCCCAGTATAAACTTCAAGCATATTACATTTTAGCCTAACAAAATATAGGAAACATGAAGCTGAGCAATCACAAAGGAAATGATTGAAAGGAAGAGTCAGTACAGATGTAGAATGATGAGAAGCAAGGAAAAAAAAAAAAAAACAACATTAAAATCCAATCCAGTCTATTTTTACTAGGAAAAAAAAAAAAAGAGTTTATGATTTGCAGATTGAATATAACTAAGGAGAAAGGTATTTTTCATAACAATGATTTATGGATTCACCCTTCTACTGGAGAAGAGTTCCTTTTATGTTATAGCAGTGTCTGTTCTTGCTATTATAGTTAAGGGGCTGTCAGCATTTTCATTATATAAACCCCTATATTCAGGGGCTTGTAATTTGGCCATAAAAATTCACAGCACGCTGAAACCTGAAATAAGATTTTAGTGTGAGAGTGATTTTTTTTTAATGTATTCTAAAAAAATATGAAATCATTAGTCCAATTTTGAAAAAAATAGAAAAATGAAAATTCTCACATAGACTGTCTTCTTATTCAGCTTCTGTGATGCACATTGTATTCTTTTCAATACCACATTATGGGTTCTGGTGTTCTACAGCACATACACATCTACCAAGATATACATGTATTCCTGAGTAAAAATAAAAATCTCACTGATGTGAAAAAAAAAAAAAAAAGAAGAAACATAAGCATTGTGCATGTCTAGCAGCTACTTACTCTAATTTTGGGTGGATGTTTCAGGCTGTGGATCTATAATATGCAAATGCATATATTTATGCCAGTATTCTGAAGGTCAGAATGGAGTATAAGTTAAACCCACAAAGGTCAGAAATAGTGTTATGGATGAAACTCTGTCCTGAAAGGACAAGAGTATCCATTTCACTCGGCACAATAATGTGAAAGTTCACAAGGTAAAAAGCCTTGCTCACCAGGCATAAACTCTGAAAAACATTTGAAAATTATTCTCTCAGAGCCACACTGCTGGAAGAGGGCTGCTTGCTGCAAAATGACTTCTTTGTAATACTGGCAACATGGAAAGAAGCTCAATATATTAGATGTTAACTTATGTTAATATTTTATAATTATATTTCTGACCAAGAGAACAACTTGAGAAGACCAAAATATTGCAGGCAAACAAACCTGTCTCTTACACCTGAACTTTTCTGCCTTTATTCTGTTGGTTTTTTTTTCCATACCAAACATCCTGTCTTGCCTTCCTCTGAAAAAAAGTTTAAAAATGTTCCCACCTACTTAAATCTTCCTTCAGCTCTACTGAAGTGTATCACTGTGCTTCCCACCACTGTTGAACCTCTCACTTGTTTCTCACTGCTATTGCCAAAACATGACCCCCTTGCTTGTTGCTACTATTCTGAATGCTCATAGTCCCATGATCAAAATGACTTTGCCATCATCTTCAACCTAACAGGGTCTTCAAACATATTCTCTGAAACAGCAGCAGTATTGTCTTCAGTCAGTGTATTCTAGCTGTTATAAACCATACTGAGCATCTATTTCAAATGACCTATTGCATAATTTTTTTCCAGTAATAGGGACTGTTTAGGGAAGACTGATGCAGAAATAGACACACTCTTACAATGACAGTAAACTAGTTCAGCTGCTGTTGAGTGCTTCAGGTGACATATAAGTAACTTATTAGCAAGAAGCACTAGAAGTCTTTAAAAAGTAAATAATGGCGAATGTAGCTTCTCCACCTAAAAGAGCTACCCCCTTGAAAGAAACCACAAACCTGTAAATCTGAGCACATTCCCAGAGGAAGGGCAGATCTGAGTGGAAATGTTTCCTTTTTAAAAGTCTACATAGGAACAAAAAGAAGAAAAAAAATCAAGCTACTGGTACCTCATGTTAAAAATCAGTATTGGTGCTTTTGCTGAACTTGATTTAGTACATCCAACTGATGTAATGGTAGGTACAGAGACTACCTGACTACCTTACCTGCAGTTGCGCACATTATTGAGCATCACTTTAACGTGGAGTTTTGAATTGTACGTGTATTCCTTTTCTCTTGTGGTTCCCTGTCTCAAAGCTGTTCTTAGGCCGCACTGGGAGGATCTGCAGGGATCATGTCTCTGATTTTGCTAGCGATCCTTTGCACTATCCTCTTCTGGACATCAGCCCACTTCCTCCCTACGAATCATTAGTGTCGGTCCAGTTGGAAGAATTGTTACTGAATCAAGAAGCTAATATATTATAGAGCACTTTGCAGACAGAAATTCCTCTTCGTCTCTGACATCTTGATATTTAAATCTGGAAATCATTCAGTTCACGTGCAGCGCCACATCCATCATGACACCTATGTTAGTTTTACCAACGTTTCCACCCAGACCTTACTTGAGAAGTTGGATCGCGTTGTTTTTTGCCAAGGTGGGGCAGCTCTTTCTCAGAGCTGTTTTTCCTGCTTTTGGGCTGCCTCTTCTCAAAACCTTTTCTACCCTGGACCTGACAGTCTATAGGAGGACTGTGAAAGGCTCTTTTCCCATGTGCACTGGTGCTGACCTGAGATAGCAGGAACCATGGAACTGCAGAATGCTTTAGGTTAGAATGGACTTTTGTAGTTTTGTGGTGCAAACTTTCTTCTCAAAGCAGCGTTAATGTAATGTCAGCTTGCTCAGGCACATGTACAGTTGAGCTTTGAGTACCTGCAAGAATGGAGATTCCTTAGACCCTGTGAGCATTCTGTTCCAGTCTCTGACTGCCCTCATTGTGAAAAGTTTTTACTTTACATTCAGGGAAACTTAGAAGCAACTTTTGTCTGTTGTGTTTTGTCCTTTTGCGAGACACTTTTATGAAGAATAAGGCTACTGTGAGGCAAGGTCACACTGCACCGCCTCTATACTCTCCCATTAGATCCTTGGAGGCAGCAGTTAGATCCTCACACTTATATTCTTCTTCTTAATGCTGGACAAACCCAGCTCCCTCAGCTTCATCTGCTGCATCATATGCTTACGCCCTTTAACCACCCCCATATTTTAGTGGTCCACTGCTGGAGTCTCTCCAGTTTGTTAATTTCTTTCTTTTACTGGAAATACTGTTTTATGTCTACTTCCTTGTACAATGTGGTTGGGTGTCTTGGATATCCTGACTCTAATTCCAGAAGTACAGTGCAGAGACAGCTGGGCTACTGGAAGGCACTGGCCCTGGACCAGCAGAGCTATTTCACTTGAGCAGTCTGCCTCACTGCCTGTAATGCAAATCATGCTTCAATCGACAATTAATAACTACTGTCTTAAACAATGAAGAGCTTCATATTGTAAAAGAAATATGGCAACTGCTGCTGACCTCTGTGTGAAACATTTTGAGGCCAAATGTCAGATAACATGTTAGCTGACAGTACCGATAATGCTCTCAAGAGTATACATGGTGGTATATTCCTGGTGAAACTGATAGGAGAAATATATTGAGTTTCATTCAGTTTACAGTAAGTGTTGGCCAACATAATTTACTCAGTTTCTCTCCCCCACATGCAATATTTTGCTGCAAATTTACAGAATTAAAAAATACACTTATAAAAAATCTGCCTTTTTATTTAGTGTTTTGAAAAGTTCTACAAAAAAACACAACTGCTTGCAGAGAAAACTTTGGCTTAGTTCCCCACGTTAAAATTCAGTAGTCATAGTGAGACTTTCATGCTATTAAATGGATGACTGAATGTTTCGCTATCACTAGCTGATGCCTTGATGATATGCTGTTTCATTTTCTACAAAGTATATACACAGGGACCTCTCAGCCATTGGTCCTGACTGGCCAGAGGTGCCACATGAATGCACAGATGCAGTAACAGAGTTAATGGAGCTGAATGTGTTTGCAGAGTAATTTCTGGAACTACATGAACGGAGTAGAAGGATCTTGACTGATCTTTTTTTTCAGAAATCTATCTGTCTTAGATGGTAAACCACTACCTTTTGTAACAGCTGAAACTGCAAGATAGATTTCAGTGTCATCCTACAGACAGTACTATACTAAGACTAGTTCAGTGAAGTTTAGAACTTAATTTTTCAAGATAATCGTATCAAACCTTGGTATCCATTTCCTCTTGTAGAATGGTACTGTATTTCAGTGACCATCATCTGTCACAGAATTAATCTTTCTTCAGAATGCAGGATCAAAATAAATAAAATTTCATATCTGATGTTTCCAGTTAAATGTTCAGCATTGCCTCATGCAGTGTTACATGGCAGATCAAATTTACATGAAAATTATCCAGGTTTATTTTAAAGCCTTCAAATTCAGTCATTGAACTTCTGAAGTATTGAGAAAGTTTCTTAAGTTACTAACCTCAAATAAAAGGTCAGTGTTACCAGATTCAGAAAGACTGGGTTTGATAGGATCAAGAATGCAAAAGTACTTGATCACTGCATCCAAAATTTTGAGTTACTTCAAAAATGCATAAGTAATTTGTGAAAAATGAAGAAGAAAATGTTGCAGGGTTACACTTTAGATGAATAGCTCACCAGGTTCCAGGTCAGTGGTAGTCTCTAGCGTCCCATGATCATCCTAACTGTAGCACACTGCAATGATTTAATTTGCTGAAAATGACTGGATGAAATAATTGTGAATCTTGCAATATTACCCCACAATGATGGATGAACACAAATATGAAATCACTGTAATGACCTCCAGAGTATGTTGGCTATGTAATAGTAAATATCTTTTATTTGCAGAGGTATTGATTACACTGCCAAAATAAATTGACTTGCATGAATACATTCTGGGAAACAAGAATTTAAATTTCTAGTCTAGATCTTCAGCTGATGAATATGGATAAAAGCTCATTGATTGCATCTAATTCTCATCAGTGCAGGCTTTGACCCTCCGTATTCACTGCAGTGAAGATATAATTTCCTATTCCTAAAAAAAAAAAAAAAGAAAAAAAAAAAAGAGACACTCTGCCACAGATTCCAAATATTCTTTGTCTGTTAAATCAAAATCAAGGTCAAATACAACTTGAAATACATTCACATAGTATTGCAGATACAATCATACAGGCTAATTTGGAATGATGATTAATTTCAGTTGATTTCTGATTCCACTGTTTCAGTCCACACCTACAAAACAGAAAATGTTATTTAGTATAGTACCTCTGTGTCCAAGGAATTTACTCAACTATTAATCAAAGACTTGATATGGTTTCTTCTTTTTCTATTGAATAATATCTTCTTCATCGAGTAACCCGATTATATTCAATACAAGGAAGCTAGTCACCTGAACTAACTGAAAGATGGAAGGAATTGACTCTTATTACTTAAGCAAACTGTTGGGAGTCCTACGTATTACTAATGCAGCATAATTGCAAACAAATGCAGCTGTTGGTAGTTGTTTGATGATGACTCATGCAGCTATGGATAGCAAATCTCTTTTTACTAAAGCCAATTAAGACCCACCAAGGCTATTATTAATATCTGTCTATGTTTCTATATATTTTGGACTCTAGCTATGATAGGAATCTTTCTGGAGTTGAAATTTCCTAGTAAAAAACTTTATTCTTATATTCATCTTAAAAATTTGGTAAGGCTTTTTCTCATATAAGAAAATTCAGTCCAACAAATTGAGGCATGCCCCCTTTGGCACTTCTAGTGAACACTGTATTTCTTTAGAGTTCAGTAGAAAACTCTTACGGAAAAAAAATACCTGTCAGTGTGATTTGAATATCAAGTTTCTTTCCCTGTAAGAAAGCTTCCAGACTTAATCTGCTCCTCTTAGGATTCAATGTGTTTCCTTGAAACAGTCATATGGCATTTTTAATATAGGGTCAGGTGCAAATATAGAGTTGGGTACTTTATGTAAAACCAAGGCATAACGAAGATACCTAAATGCAATAAGCAGACAATTACTTTCTTGTAGATACCTTTCTTTTCATGAGATTGGTTATTTGAGCGTTCAATGTTCTTCTACCACCACGTCTAACTTTTTTTTCCCCTATTTGAAAGATACTTTTTCTATCCAAGTACTTTATTGTTCACTTTTGTACCTAAGCCCTTCTGGCATCACTTAATTTGTTAGACATACTCAGAGCTTGCCTAACATAGCAACAGCATTGATCAACTTCATCCAGGAAGTTTTATATGGCCAGGGAACAGCCATCCTTTCAGATAAATGCTTAAAAATTGTACCACTGGTACAAGGAGTGAAAGACAAGTATTTCAGCCATTTTTAGCCAGAAAGAGTTCAAACCTACGTTGTCCAGCCTAGAATAAAGGACATAGCT
Source organism: Chroicocephalus ridibundus (assembly GCF_963924245.1). Taxonomy (NCBI): domain Eukaryota; kingdom Metazoa; phylum Chordata; class Aves; order Charadriiformes; family Laridae; genus Chroicocephalus; species Chroicocephalus ridibundus. The sequence continues at coordinate 39,762,987 of NC_086284.1, forward strand.
GTTTGAAGAGGATAGAATGAAGTGGTGGTATGTCTTCTCTGCTTCTGCTGCCTCAAGAGACTACATACTTCATGTCAGGAATACAAATTTCATGTCGCCAGAGAAGAATAGAAGTGAGAGAACATGAGATGGAGAAGGGAACACTATTCTTTAGCCTGTTAAAATGGACAATCAACAAGGTTGGAAAAAATCTACATTCTGACTTCTACTCCAAGGACTTTTTATGACTGCAGTATAAGATAATTAGGTAAAACGTATAGAAAGTGCTATCAATGCGGTCAAGTTTTCTCAGTCTCACTCAATTCAGGCAAAGGCAAAGCGGCCTCTAGTTAACACTTTCCAGTCAATAAATCTTATATTTTCTCCCACGTAATCCCACAGTTTCAAGTCAGGGGGAAGTAAGTGGCCCTAGTGTTTCAGAGCAGAGTCATGCTCCTACAGACAAAACCAGACAGTATCCCAGGATGTATGAAGAGGAGAGCAGTATGAAAGATATGTGAACTATCCTTCAGTTTTACAAGGGTCCAAGGCTTCAAATAAAGAACTTATGTTTACCGGGGCACTCTGGAAGTCAGGAGAGACATGAACCAGGTGAAAAGTAACTGGGAAAAAGGGAGTGAGCAGCATCAGGAATGATCAAATAGCTAAAAGCACATGATATGTAGTGAAAGTTTGAGATTGTTTTCTTCTGCAAAGAGAATACTGTGGGAGACCAGGTAACAGTTTCCAAATGTGAGAATAGGCCAGAAAACAATGGGTTCAAATTGTAGCTAGGAAAATATAGGTTAGACTTTAGGAAAAGTTTTGTAAGTGCCAAGATAGTTAAGCACTGAAACACATTGTCTAAGAAGCTGTAGGATCTCCATCACGAAAGATTTTTTAAGAGCAGACTAGACAAATGTTTTAGGTATAGTTGACCCCACCTGTGAGGAAGGAAGAGGGACTAGATAACTTAATGGTGTTAATTCTGCATTAATTTATATTATTTTGATCAGACATGATTCAATTTTGATTTGGGACTGAGTTAAAAACAGCTTAGATTTTTTTTTTTTTTATGAACAAACTGAGGCCTTGGATTAAGACCCAAATATGAAAATAACTGCATCTAAATCATGCAATCAATATTTGAAATATTTTGCTATTTCTAACCTAGCATTTTTGTTACTGGCATTTATAGACCTAGAAAAAGTAAGAAGCATAACTGTATTTTTTTTTGCTCTTCTATAAAATTTCCCTGCCCATTGAAAAGAAAGAAATATTCATGCCTCTTATGGAATATCCACAGTGTGTTGTAGAGGTTAAAACTTGCAATTATTTTCTGCACCCAACCTGCAGAGATGTTTACTTCCTCTGTTGCTAGCACCATCAAATAAAGCAAACAAGTAATATTCATGCAAAGGCAAACAAAATAAATGAGTCAGGTAATTATAAAAAGAACACTGACCTATTAAAAATTGGTCTGATCTTCAACAATTTTCAGCATAGCAGTAGTAATATTATTAAAAATAGAAGAACCATGACAAGTATTCATTAGAATTTGCATATGTGAGTAAGAATGCACTTAATTACAAATTACATTCTGCAAATTATTTAGAAGCTGTAAATCAAAGCAGCAAAGAAGAAAGATTTAGGGAGTAAGGGTTCTGAAGAATTTTCTAATGCAAATGATCTTAACAACAACACATTGGAGATGTTGCAAGATCTTTCCAAAACCGAATGATTTAAAAGAAAAATGAAGTTCAGAAGTACTAATGTTTGACATATAGACATTTACTATAGGTAGTGGAACATTATGTCAATTAGATCAGAATGGATTTTTATATGTAGAAGTACATGTGTTAAAATATTTTGTCACTTGAAGCCAAAATAGCATATGCAAATGAGGAAGTCAACTAGCAAACTGCAGGTGTAATAAATTTCATGGATTGTGTAATTTTCATGCAGATTTTTTTTTTCAGCTGCAGTCAGCACTGTTGTTTAAATGCTTGTGCAAGGCAGACCCTGCTCTGCCATGCTGAGTCAGCACTCCGGGGCGTTCCATCTCACTGCTAACCCAAATGGGCTGGAGGAGCTCACTGCCTCGCTGAAACCTTTTCCTCCAGAAGCTGTGGTGGGCAGCTGGAAGAAGAACAAGTGAAGGGTAAAAGGGAGAAACATGAATCCAGGCGACATCGTAGTGCTAAATGCAGAGAGTAGGAGACCAGAGTGGATATAGGGATTTGAGAGGGGAGGAAAGGAAGGTGACAGAGAGAGACAAGAGAGAGAAGGGAAGTCTCTGATGCAGCTGGTCAACTTCAACTTCCTTTCATTGCAGATGAGCTACTAAGCATTTCACAGAGCATGCATTTCCCAGGTGCAGGCCAAAGTACAGAAAATATATCAAAAAATGATCAAGGTTAGTATATGATCAGGTGACCAGAAAGAGAACTGAGAAACAGCTATTAAAAAATAAATAAAAATTGGGGGGAAAAAAAAGCACAAACCCAAAATCCACAGATTTTTGTTTATTTTAAAGCAAGGAAAGGACATTCCCTAGTGGAAGGAGGAATCTCTCAATTTTCTTGATTATCTGAAGGAACAAGAAAATGAATTATTTCACCGCCATTTACTATTCACTGTCTCCAATTTGTTTCTGGAGTGCAAGATTTTTGCGTGACAGCCCATGGAGACCTTGAGCCTTAAGAGTACATAGGTTCTTCATTCTGTAACTGCTGCACCCACAAATGCCAGGTAGCATTGCTTAACCTCATGGACATTTATTGCTCACATCTGTCACCATAGACAACTACCCAAATATTGACTCTGCCCAGAATGGACTGCTCAGATTAAAATGTAGTTAACATCTTAGGGTGGAGGCAGTAGACATTTACCTAAAGATAAGTAAATGGAACAATTTGTCTTGTGCTACTGTGGAAAGGAGATGACAAATAGCGTGATTATTGCTACTTAATAATTAATATTTTCAATATTTCTCGATATTTGTTCTTTGATATGTCTGTATAGTACATAACTGGAGGAAAGTTCACAGCCCAGTACTATTATATTTCTATTATTTATTATTGTTACGAGCAGTAAAACAAGATGTCCAGATTCTACTTTACTTGCAAAACTTTCAGAGCTGATCTTACAAGACAGGTACACAGAGCAATAACATTTGGACGATGCCAGGAAAAATATTCGTTTAGCATTTTCACTGGGCTCTTTGGTTCTCTTGCTATAGAGCATACACAGCCTCGAGGGTGTTCTTGAATGTTATCTCTGCAGCTGAGTGATTTTTGGAGGTCTCACTGAATACAAGGGTCACAACCTAGACTCCATTCTTATCTGTTTTAATAAAAAATTACAATGAAGTGTGCAATCCTCCATTGTCCCCTCAAGCAAAATGAAGGTGAATGTCACTCCTGTCTGTACAGACAAGTCTAATTGCAGTATTAGGGTCTAAAGCAAGAAAATTCACTCCATCATGGATTTTAACTAAGTCTGTGGAAGTGCTGCAGTTCAATTTGCACATCCCCAGCTTTACTAAGTTTTATCAAAACCACTAAGGAGATTTTTGCTGTTACAAACTGGATTGTGCATACTGTTTACAGCTCAGCTCCACAGCAGGCCACCCAAACAGTAATTTATTTTGACATAACAAAAGTTCTTTTTTTCCAGCTCTCAAGAAAACACAGATACCTTGCAGAATATGTGATGCACTGAAGGATGGGACCGAATGCACCTTCAGCAAGTTTACAGGCAGCAGAAATTTGGAAGGACTGGTTGATACACAAGACAGTTTTGCTGTCTTTCAGAGTGGTCTTTCAAAGAGACCTCAACAAGCTGGAGAACGACAATCAGGAAACTCACGAAGTTCAACAAAGGGAAATGATGAGTCCCGCACCTGGGGAAGAATAACCTCATGCTGCCTGACATTAGTGTACAAAGTTAGCCACCCATAGTTCTCATCAAAAGACATTTACGGGCATGTAGCTTTTATATGATTGTTGTACTAATCCTTCCTCAATCTAACAATTCCCTCTTCCAACCCTTCAGCTGTGGGGTATGATCAGTCCTTGAGATCAAGTGGACAATTATGAAAATCACCTTTTTGGAGGGAAGTCTGTATCCATTCATACTAAGTTTCTGCAAGAACTCTGAAGCAGTCTTGAGCTGCCACCTCTCATAGTGTTGAGAGTTAGTGGGGTGGCAAGATTTCATTTCTATGGTTGTCCCAACTGGAAACAGCATGGCTTCTAACCTGCTGCTGCTCTAATCTCAGCTGAAGCTCCCACTGAGTAGCAGCTCGTCTTTAGGAAGAGCTTTGGCTCCCAGATCTCTCTGGGCTCAGGACTGCTTCAAACACTGGGCATGCTGCAGTGGTAGGTACCAAACAAAAATAGGCATGAGCACCAGGAAAACAAACCTCACAGGGCATGACAGTAAGCAGTCAAGAAGGGGCTTAATACTCACTTGGGAGTCAGAGTAAGTGGAAAGAGGAAAGCTCTGGAGCTCCAGATATTATTCCCAAGGCTTTTCTTTTTTTTTTTTTTTTTGTAATCTAGGAACAGACTAGTATAAAATGTACACGCATTCTGGGACATTACATCTGTCCTGTAACACTTTTCCCTCCCTGCTCTTCTGATTACAGGACTTACATCTCAGTATAAGGCATTGCTTGCTGCGGCTGGAAGGGTCAAAGTGTTCAAGCCCCTTTCCTCGCCATCTCTCTTAATATGCCAGTTACATACTCTTCTGACATATATGAAAAAATACCTTAGGCTCTCCCTGGATGAACAGGACCTAATATGCAGGTATTTTACTCTCTGGGCGATTAAAAAAACCAAGGGATGTACACTACAACCATAATGTTTGTTTGGTTTTTTTATTATGAGATCCATTAAAAAAAAATATTCAAAATCTATGCAAACAGATGAAGTCAGCTTTAGGTAGGTGCCATTAAGAATGTGTTTCATGAGACATGGACAATGATATTTTCTTGTTGATATAAACATCTGATAAAAGCTCAGAGAATCTGGAAACTAACACACTGAAGAAAATTCTTCAGTTTGAGATCAACGTTTTTACTTGAAGCTTCTTTATTTTTAGAGTATCCAACATTATCTTGATTGACTCAAGTCCAAATACCAAAAATACTTTGCTTGTCCATAGCTTCACAGGCTATAAATGTCCAACCTTTATAATCAAGAATTTAAATACATGAATATTGTGGAAAAAGAATAGACATCTGTTCTCCAACTCTGCTTAGTCTGATTCACTAATCCAAGAGAAGGAAATTAAATCCAAAAGGCATTTAAAAAAAATTAATCGAGCCTGTTGTTGAGCAGAAAGAAAATCAAGTACCAGCACATCGTTACTGGAGAAATCGTGTGCTACAAGTAAATGAAAAAAGAGAAACCTTAATAAAGGTGCTTGAAAAATGGGCAAGAAAGACTTTGCACTTCTTCTGCTTGATGATTCCTTAATGGTTGCAATCCTGCAGGATCACAACGAGGAAATAGAGAAGAGTGTCAGTCCTTTGTCGAACAATTACTGTGTAAGTGTTTAAAGAGATAAGATTATAGTAAACGGAGACATTGTAATCCATTACTTATAAGAGTAATTTGGTCCTTATTTTCTGGGATCTTGATTCCACAGCAAAAAAATAGCTTGCTTGTTTCCTGTGAATTTAAAAAGCTGACAAACCAGCACGAAAAACTTCCCCATCCATTGGGCTGTAGGAAGCTCCATTGGTGTTACACCTGTCATCCCTTCTCACTGTCATATTATTCCCTACGTTTCCTTAGTGCCTATTAGTAAACTTTGATCCTTGCAAAAAAGTTATAGACAGATACTGGGGGATGTTCAGATGGCCCTCTTTTAAGTCTAGTGTTCAAAGTAGTGATTACATGTAAGTGATAAATTGTGGCAGATTATTTGGCAAAAGGCTTTTGAAAATGTAGATTTCAATAAAAGTACTGAAAGAGTGCTTTTACTTGATACCTAATTTTTTTATCCATTTGTCTAAAACCCCCATTTAAGGAAAAAGAAGACAGGTGGTCACACTGTATAAAGTTTAGGTCAATAAGAAAGAATTTAGGTGCCTAAATCCTGTCACATTAATGAAAGACAGGCTTTTTTTGGCTCCTCCAGAGACAACGGATAGCAATAGGAAAATGACCCATTTTACCTAACCTTATACTCATGACACTCATGACTTCATTTAGTTCTCAGGTGCATTGAATTGCCTTTTGGACATGTGTGTTTCTCTCATTGATTATGAAGGGAGTCTGGTTGAACAAGGCAACTTTGGCCCTTCAGTTTCAGGGTACGTGGGATGAGTAGACCTGGATGCATTCATAATTTGACGAAGAAAATGTCGTTAAAGAAAAACGAGCCAGGTTGAGTGCTAGACCCCCACTGCTTCACTGTGGACTGAGCTAACACCCACCACTTAATCTGTTTTAGGCTGCTGCAACTAGCTGCCTCCAACTAGCTGAGGTGGGCCAACATTAACAACACTGATTATGAGTCAGCTGGTGCTAACTGGCCTTGTAGCCAATGGTCAGTCCCTGGCTCTGTTTTGTTCAGCACAAGGACTAAAACTCAGAGCATTTAAGAGTTTAACCACTGTTAGGCTTGGAAGTCACTTTTTTTTAATCACTTTTATATCTGTCTGTCCATCAGTTAAGAGTCCAGGGAACCTGAGAAACAGGTTCCTAACTTACCATCTTAGTTCAGCGTCTGAAGTTGGTGATATTGGTAACACCCAGCCCTGATGTGACTGTGGCTCCTGAAGGCATCTGAATGTTAGATTTTAACTGAGATATTATAGACGGTGTAACTGCTGTAGAGTACAGAACAGCAGCAGACTTCAGACTGGAAGCAAAGCAAGTGCTTGAGCACACTCAGGTCTGTTTTACACTGAAGTCAGTTTAAATTTAGGGCAGGGATGTTCCCACAGCTGCAGCAGCAGCAGTGACATACCTTTAAATTTCAGTACTCCGTTTTATGCAAGCAGCAACTGAAATGCACAGAATTCAGAGAAATAGAAGAGACAAGAACAGAATGCAGAACTCCCAGTCTGCCCCTTAGTCCATGCTACATATTTCCTGAGATACGGCTTCATGACAGGTGAAAAAGAGGCACATCATTTTCATTTACAAGGGACTGTAATCAGAGGACACCGCAAACAGCCAAACACGCTGTTTACACACTGAGTGCTCCCATGTCGTTGCAGTCACTGTCAAACTATGCTATTTGTATTTCATAAAGAGGAAAATTGAAAGAAGAAAAAAAATAACATCAGATACCCAAGGACAGAGGGCTTCTCATGCTCTGTTCCAGAATCACGCAGCAGCTTCTACACCCCAGAGGAAGGGGGTTGGGAAGAGAAGGAAGCTTAGTGGCAACTGTATGTGGTGCTTACCTGGGGTCTCTTCCAGATGAAAGCATATGTACCCAAATCAGATGACATTTAGTGTTGTTCCTATGTGTTTAAAACAGAAAATATCACACAGGCATAAACCTTTTATAGATCTTCACTCAGATTCTTTTGACAATTTTCAATTACATTTCTGAATTTTCATTATATGTTAATGGACTATATTAATTAAAGCAGACTGCAATGCACTAATAACGATTAATTCAACCCAGGGTGCCTTAAAGTGAGGTTTTATGAGAGCTGGAATTCTCCATGGATCTCTAATTTACATTTGCAACACAGGGAACTGTACGTCTGGACACTTCTACTTGACATTCTCACCCAAGCCAACATGCAAGCATGGGGCCAGGATGGGAGAGGTGATAAGATACTAGGGTGTCTTATCAATGCAGTGTCCTGAGGTGTTGAGAGGCAGTAGCTTTTATTGGTCTCAGTGGATTAACACGTGTAACCCCACCTGATAATATATACAGTTTTTAGAAAGCAGAGCACAAAATCTAATAGAATGTGCAATCAGTTATTGGTGAAGAGCATTAGCCCAGTAATAAACACACTCCAAATGTACCTCCTCCCCTTGGGAAATGGCCTCTCGTGCTGTTAGTCCTTTTGTCATTCATGAGTAATACGTATTTAACAGAAATCTTAGAACAGGAAATGAAAAAGTGAAGATAATAAATCTGTTTCACTTAAACAATAATCATATAACACTGTGGCCAGTTAGTTTAATTTATAGACACTGTTCCCCCTGGAAATCTTAGTTACAAAAATAAAGAAAAAAAAAAAGACGGGGGAGGGAGATGGGGAGTGAAAAGATAAAAATTAGTACAAGGGATCTCTTACCCACTGGAACAGTCGAATGAAAGAAAAACACTAATTAGGATTTCACTGCTGCAGAGCAGTATTTACAGTAGCCGGGCAGGAGTTTTTCAGGGGCTCACCCTCAATTCCTTGCTAGAAGCTCCACATTGCAGTGTAAATTGCTCAGATTTAACCTGTCACGCGTCTCCCCCTCTCTACTTTTTTTTTTTTCCCCCGAAGAGAAGAAAACACTTTTGGACACCTGTGGCCACGAGAGATTACTAATCCATAAACATGTTTTTGGTCTCTTGCAACCTTCCAACCTGTGGCAATAATTATAATGGCTGACACATACTTGTATGACTCTTAAAATGGAATTAAGCCTCTCTCCTTATCTGTGAATACAGCACTTATTTTCCTACTCTTTGGATAATGTTCTTCTCTTTGTAGCAGGTACCACTACTTAAGCGTCCTGCAAATCCGCCAATAATTAACAACATCTAAGCTCTGGTTTCCTTACAAAAATGTGTTACATAGCTCAGAGTGAAGAATACAGTATTTACATTTAATGGTAAAGGTCCTGCGCATGAAGTAAAATTATCAGTTGTGTAAGGGTTTTCTTTATTCTTTATGACTAACTCACTTCTAAGTAGCTTAGACTAGCTGTTCTGCTTAGTTTTGTCTAGGGTCTAGAAGATGGATTACCATACAGGACATAAAAGAGATGTATTTCTGACCTGTGCTGCTGGCCTATTAACACTTCGTGTACTTTGTATAAAAAAAGATTACAAAATATACAATGAATTGATGTAGCCAAAATGAATCAGCCCACTTTAAACAAAAAACAAACAAACAAAAAACCCACCAAAAAGTCAAAACACGCAACAACAACCCTCCCCCCACCCTCCCGTCTAAACAGTGACTGATGAGACGAAGGATAATATTTTTCCTCTTTGTTTGGAAAGCATTTTTTTAACAGTTTGTAAATCAAGTTTCCAACCTTCTTGTGTCATGTTAGGAATGGTGATCCTAGATGTTCTCTGCCATGATCAAATAAAGTCTATGCAAAAACAGACTGTCTGCAAAAAATTCCATGCACTTCTTTAATGTTGTATAATTGTCTAAAGAGAAATTAGATTCAAGCACTAAATTCATAGGAAAGGGATTTCTTCTTGGAGATCTAATGAAATTTGAATTTTATATATACTCTACATGATTTAATTTGAGATTTTGTTCTATTAAAAAAATGCAATGCCCTTAATGTATTCTAGATATATCTAGGTATCTGATGCAACAGTCTTGCTCTCTTGCTAAGGTTGTGAGTCCACATTTTAAACAAAATTCTCCCACAACTGAAAGGTTCATATGTCCCCTTAAATTCCATGGACACTCCATAAACATCTGACAGCCCAAAAAACATTGCCGGTTCATTCAGTAAAGCATGGCAAACAACTCCTGTGCGAATCTTAACACTTCACTGAAATCAGTACCTAGTAGGGTCCAGACCTGGCTGAGAATATGAATTGAATAATTTGTCATAAGACTCTTAATTACTAGCCAATATAAAAATTCAAGAGAAGGATTTATGGAAATGCAAAACTAGGTCAACACCATATAATTAGCATATACAGACATTTTATTTTGTCATTTCTGTAATTTACATGAAGCTTTATAGCCGTATTTTATTCTTTAGCTGGATTCTTCTGAGCTTACTAGCAAAGCTGCTTGATGCTTCCAAGCCAGATAGCATTTTCTTCAATCAAGTCATCAAGAAAATATTTATCAACAAGTCTCAGTTTTCACTCTTCCTCACTTCTTTTTTTTTTCCTTTTTTTTTTTCTTTTTTGTTTTTCTTTTTGTTTTTTTTCCTCTGTAAAACAGTTTCTGTACAAGGAAAATAAAAGCTTATGTGCAAACACTTACTGAAAAATTGCAATCTACTTCTGCATAACATTGAGGCAAAAGATGTTACAGCTACTATAATTCACAAGCCAAACTTTGCGAACAAGGGGGATCCACAATAAAGCCAGGTTGGCTTTGAGGTCAATGCACTGATTTACACAACTGAAATTATGCGGACATAAGGAAGCATTCCTTTTTTTTACCATAAAATTGCTTGGGTAGAGTGAGATCTCTTGAGAGATTTATGCAGAGCCATATCTCTAGCAAGATGAAAAGAGTGTGCTGTCCTCAGAATCAAAGCCAAGGAAAAAGAAGAAAAAATAAGCAGCAGAAAGGACAAAACACCCCATCATTCATGCAAGTACTATGTGCTGAAAGGAATTTCCAGAGCTTTCAGCAAGATCTGTAATACATAAATATATATATATATGCTGAGCCACAAAATTTTTTTCAGCTTATTTAAATCAAGTCCTATTTTTTTTTATTTCTAAAAAAAATTATAATAAATTTTAAATCTTCTCAAACATACAGTTTGTCGACACCATAATCCCATAACTGATTATTAAGCAATATACTACAACAGGGATACAAGTTCTTATTTCAAGCTATATTTTAATTGAACGTTGTCATTTGCCAAAATATTTTGAGACCAAGACTCCTTAAAAGCTTGCAGAAAAGTTTATCAGAGACCCTGATAAAGGACTAGCTTTCAGAGTTCAGTGTTGGGGCCTTGAGATTTCTTTTCATAAAAAGGAAAAGCAGGAGTGCAAAGGAGGAAGATAAAAGGCACCTCACCAAAACATTCATAATATGTTGATGTAGTTTTACAGATCTGTACTGCACCTTTCATTATATTTTATTTTGTAGTCCTCATTTTTTCCCCTCTACCTCGTATTTCTTGACAGTATTTTTGAAGAATGACTTTTTGAAAGACTGATCTTTCTTTGTACCTCCATTTCAGTGGTCACAAGAAAATCTGCACTTCAATGTGCTTGATGGCAACTATAAATCAGATCATTTGAGCTGCAAATTCCCTGACTTGCACCACCATTGTATTGGGAAGCACAAAAATGCAAGCACAAATTTAGAGGAGTGAAAAGACAGGTCTCAGCTTTTGAGAAGATGTACCACAGAGAATAAATGCGTAATTCCTTTTGTATGACACACACCAATACACACTGATGCCACATTTTTAAAGTATTGTCCTTTGAAAATGCATCCCGTGATAACCTACACCAGAAACAAACTACACAGAAGCAGAGCCAGGGAGGGAGGCGGAGGCTCCTGAATTAAATTTCTCTTTGTGTTATCTGCTTAAGTGTATAATTAACACTTCTGCTAAATGAGGCTTTTTTGGATCTTGGTTAGGTATTCCTGTGTTTTGTTTTGTTTGGTTTTCTGTAGGTTATGCACATGAAAATTCATAATTGTAGAAAGATATAAATACAGTAATTAAGTTTAGTGGATGAAATTCAGCTTGAGGTATCAGGCTGGCAGAACCCCTTCTGCACCAGTTAATCCTCATGTTAGAGCAGTGACAGAAGACACTAATGGCATGCCTGTTTAGGATTTGTCACATGCCTGCACAGCTTGGCAAGTGTTCCTATCTGTCACATGTAGGTATGCATGAAAAATGGCAGTGGGAGGGGAAACAAGATCAGTACTTTTGCAGACATAGCCATGTCACTAAGTAAACTAATTCCAGGCAGATGGCTAGAACAGGAATTGCGGATGCCCCGTTTAAAAAGTGCGGTGATCAGAGCAGCGCATGATCCCATCTGAAAGAAAATTATTTATAGAACCCATGAGGGGAGCTTCTCCACGGACATAATCAGCATGTATATACAGTAATATGCATAAGCAGTAATATACATATGCAACTGGTAGAGTAAAAGTTCTGAAGCCCAAAATTGTGGCTGTGCATTTTGCCCCGTCTGTGGGGATAGCTACTCATGTCTAACACTTCAGAGAACAGCGGCTTGTCTTATCTAGGCTTTGAGCAATTATATAAGTCTCTCTATTTTTTAGAGAGTCCTTTGTACCAGTCTTGATCTATAGTTTTCTACTGGCTTCCTATATGGATTAATTGCCAGTCTGCTCTTCCTGGAGACAGGGCACTGCGGAGACAGTAAAATCAAACACAGATTCCAGTGACGGGCAGGGAAAGGACAGAAGGAACAGAATGCCATACTCTGTTGAGAATAGCCAGAAGAGCTGAATTAGAGTAAGAAAGGAGGATGGCAGTCATCGCTTCCTCTCTGGACCAAAAACTCAGCTATGCCTCCATTTAATTAAGAAAAATGCAACATCTAGTTATTAAAGTGAATGCTGGAAGCTGCTGATCTCCTCCAGGGTCTGTTTTCTTTACTTAGGGATTGTGCCGTCCACCTTTATAGTCCTACTTTCTGTTCCTACAGTTACAAAATTTTATGCCTGAGTTATAAGAAAAACCTTATTCAGATGCAAAAACAAAAATGCAAGGAATTTGCTTTGATGGTATGTCTCCAATGACGAAAACTTCTAAACACTGTAACTGTCTGAACCAGCTGGATGTAGATTATTAACATATCCTTCCATACAGCTGTCTAGAAACGTTTTGGCAGTTTTAGAAAAAGCCGTATTTACTTCTGAAAGTGTTCTTTTAAACAAACGTTTCCTAATATTTATCGTGCTGGAATATGAAGCTGCATCAAGATGGAGACGGAGTTTTTACCATACCAGACAGCAATGGTCTTTTCTATACCATTGAATTTTCACTCATTCTTCTCACATATATCTATTTTGGCTGATAAGGACTTGTGCTGTGTGTATTCTGGGCGGTGCAGACTCATTGTTAAGCATACGTGTACTTTCACATTTTCTTCTGAGTATGTTTGCTTGGTTCTCTCATTCCGAGTACCATGATAGTCGATAGACATGGACGAAAATACCATAGATGTTCTCAACTACCATCTTCTTATGCTAACATTTTAAGTCTAAAGGTATGTTAGATGACAAAAAGACATTGCAGGCTGCGCAACTGTCGTTAATTTTCCCTCTAGCAACTTGAAGTAAAATGGAGTGATGTTTACAGGTTGATAGCAAAGTATTATGACAGGTTGGGACAGCACCATGAATTTGTAATGCATTCATTTGTTCCTAAATTATAATCTTAATTCAACCCAGACTGCAAAAGTTAAAAATTAAAGAAATCTTGTCTTTATTTCAATTTTTATGAATGTCATTGATTTCCAGGTGGAATTCAGGCTTGGCCTGATATGAGATTTCTTTGCATATGGTCTACTTTAGTTGAGAAGTACTTATCTTATGTACACTTTGGGGTAACCAAAAATGTCATGTGTAGAGTTCAGTTCTGTATGTTCAGCACTGTTCATTAGCTAGGGCTTAATGCAATATTAAGATCGTCACAGGGCTTTTGCTATTGCAGTGTAAGCAGAAAGCTCTATCCAGGATGTTCTTTTTAGAGATGCCGTAGGGATGCCACAGGCATCATCCACCATGTCCTTTGACAGATCAGCACTTCCACAAAACTGAGCATAAAGGTCCAATTGACTACTTGGGTTGAAACTGTTGTTAGTATTAGTTGCTTCTGGTCCATCCCTAACAACTTTTATGTGAAGTAGTATTACAGTATTAGTCTTAACTCTTTCACATTCCAGTTGCTGCTGTGCAGTCACCTCAGCGGTGCGACTGGCCAAAAAAATGATTAAAGGAAGAAGTTTTCATAAAAAAAGAATCCTTTTCACTTTTATGTATTATTCATTTATTGCAGTAAAGGACATCTCAATCTTGAGTATATTCTTGAGCAAGAAAACAATGAAAAAAAAGGTCAATGCAAAAAGAATAAATTTATTTTATTGTAATTTTAGAATGAATCAAAACATAAGTAGTATATGAAAATGACTTCATAAATAATTCAGATAACTAGGAAGCCATTGTATACACGATAATGTCAAATGAATCAAATAATTATTAGAGGATATCAAATGCTCAAACAAGATCAGGGTGGCAAGGAATGCTGAAGAACTTCACTTTTGTGGGGAAATGTAGAAAATCCAGCCATTTCTTCTGATTTGAAATCAACAGCTTGTTTTCATGAAGTGACAGAATTTCCGATGATGCCAAAATCCGCGTTTCCAAGAAAATCACTGGGGCTCAAGTACTCTCTTATCCCTAACGCTGGTCATTCTCATGCATAGTTAAGTTTCTCAGGCAGAGCACTTCACACTCTCATTGCTAAGATTGCATCTGTAGTGCACATGTAGTGCATAAGAGGACTTGGTTTTTCTAGCATTAAAATCTGGCACATCCCATGGGCATGAATTCACTTCTGAAAAAGGAGAAAAGAACATTCTCCTTTGCCGTTATTCTATCATCTTAGGCACTTAATGTTGCTGAGAAGGAAAATTGAAAACCTGTAGCAAAGACGAAGAAATGTATCCTTACATGCTATATTTTATAAACCCACATTTAAAAAAAAAAAAAAAAAAAGAAAAGAAACCTTAACAATAACACAAATTTTATAAAACTAAATACTTCTCAAAGAAAGATGCAGGTGGGTGGGATGGGTCACTGCATAATTTCATGTATGCATACATATGTATATGCATAAATACGTGTATAAGCATATACATATGTATATCTATGTGAATTTGAATATGAACTGTATAATTTTTTTGAGAGGAAGCTGACATTGATGCAGATTAGTGAGAACTGGCTTTACAGACACATAAGCTTTAAAAGATTTTTTTTTAATCTATATTATGCTAAGCAATAGGCAAAGGGGATAATTCCTTCACTTTAAATAATGTATTTCTACCTGCTTTACTTGGCTTGTGCCATCTTCTTCTTGAAAGAATAGTGACATATCACCTTACTCCTGTTTTACCGCTTCACTTTAATGAGGCTGGGCATATCTCATGAATTCTAAGGATAAATGAAGCTCTGAAAAGTATTTTTTTCTGCATTTACAAGACTAGATTGAGTTCATGACCTTTCCCCCTCCAACCCCCAATGTAATTTAAACCCATTTATTCCTTTTCCTATGTATGTTTCCACTTACAGTAGATTTTCTAGAAAATGGGCTGTTGCCCAGGGTTCTAAAAAAAACAACATGCATGTGCCTTCATCTGGAGATAGATATACAGTTTAAATGCACTTCATGAACTCTCATGGCTAAGATTTCTAACACTTTCTGTGGAAAATCATACAAACATTTATCTTCATATGAAAGTATTCTACTCTGAAAAATATCCTTTTCTCCCTTTCTCCCTCCCCTCTTCCCCTTCCCTTCCCTTTCCCCTTCCCTTTCTCCTTCCCCTTCCTCTTCCTCTTCTCCTTCTCCTTCCCTCCCTTTCTCTCTCCTCCTTTACTTTTTTTTTCCTTTTCCCTCTTTTCTATCTTTTCTTTCTTTCAATGTTGCAAACACAACTTTTATTTTGATTCTTAGCATTGGGAAATAGGCACTGCTATCATTCAGCTGCAGTCTGAATTTTCTGCAGAGGGAATAGCTGGAGCATCTGACCTGAGTTGTTATGATACCAGGAAGCTTGAGGGATCAAAAATAGGCTGTCCCACCTACAGAGATAAAAGCCCTTCCTATTTGTCAGTAAGCAAAGGGAGGAAGTTTATGTGTCCATCAGGGACCTGGTAGGTCTGTTTGCAGATACGAACTCCACAGGTTGGACTAATTATAGAATCATAGAATCATAAACTAGGAACTACAAGCTGGTCAGTCTTACCTCTGTGCCCGGTAAGATCATGGAGCAGACCCTCCTGGAAACTATGATAAAGCTCATGGAAAATAAGGAGGTGGTTGGTTACAGCAAACATGGCTTCGCTAAGGGTAAATCATGCCTGACAAATTTGGTGGCCTTCTATGGTGGCGTCACAGTGTTGGTGGGTAAGGGAAGAGCAACTGACGTCATCTATCCGGACTTGTGCAAAGTGTTCAACACTGTCCCTCACAACATCCTTGTCTCCAAATTGGAGAGACATGGATTTGATGGATGGACCACTCAGTGGATAAGAAACTGAGTGGATGGCTGCACTTATAGAGTTGCGGTCAACAGCTTCATATCCAAGTGGAAACCAGTGATTAGTGGTGTTCCCTAGGGGTCGGTGCTGGAACCTGTGCTGTTTAACATCGTTTTTGGTGACATGGACAGTGGGATTGAGTGCACCCGCAGCAAGTTTGCCAACAACACCAAGCTGTGTGGAATGGCTGACTTGCTTAAGGGAAGGGATGCTTGAGATCCAGCCTCTCAAGCTGGACAGACTTGAGAGGTGGGCCTGTGCGAACCTCATGAAGTTCAACAAGGCCAAGTGCAAAGTCCTGTGCATGGGTTGGGTCAATCCCAATCCCAAATACAGGTTTGGAGGAGCATGGATTGAGAGCAGCCCTGAGGGGAAGGACCGGGGGGTGTTTACTGATGAGAAGCTCAACATGAGCCAGCAATGTGTGCACTCACAGCCCAGAAAGCCAGCTGCATCCTGGGCTGCATCAAAAGAAGCGAGGCCAGCAGGTTGAGGGAGGTGGTTCTCTCCCTCTACTCTGCTCTTGTGAGACCCCACCTGGAGTACTGCGTCCAGCTCTGAAGTCCTCAACACAACTCTGGACCCGTTGGAACGGGTCCAGAGGAGAGTCGCAAAGACGATCAGAAGGCTGGAGCACCTCTCCTGTGAAGACAGGCTAGGAGTTTTGGGGTTGTTCACCCTGGAGAAAATAAGGCATTGGGGAGACATTACAGCAGCCTTCCAGTACCTGAAGGGGGCCTACAGGAAAGATGGGGAGGGACTGTTCATTAGGGAGTGTAGTGATAGGACGAGGGGTAGTGGTTTTAAACTGGAAGAGGGTAGATTTAGATCAGATATTAGGAAGAAATTCTTTACTCTGAGGGTGGTGAGGCATTGGAACAGGTTGTCCTGAGAAGTTGTGAATGCCCCATCCCTGGAACTGTTCAAGGGTCGGGTTGGATGGGGTTTTGAGCAACCTAGTCTAGTGGAAGGTGTCCCTGCCCATTGAAGGTGGGTTGGAGCTGGGTGATCTTTACGGTCCCTTACAACCCAAATGGTTCTATCATTCTATGATATTTAGATTTTAGATTTTTATTTTTGTGAGGGCTAAATCTTAACCAGGGTCTGCAATAGCTTAACAGAGGGTTCCTGGCACCCATCTGTGAGACAGAACAGGCGTCACAATGTTTAGACTTCTAGCAGGAAAATCTCTTATATGGTTTCCAATCCTGTATCAGTTGTTCTGTATCCCAACGGATACATTTGACCATTTGGACTGTATAAGCTCCAGAGGTCCCTTCCAACCTCAGCCATTCTGTGACATGCAGAACCCTAAAATAACATAGATTGAAGTTCAGATCACTGGTCCGTCTTTCTTTGTTGCCTTTCCATGCCATGTTCTGTGGAGCCAAATCTAAAAATATACAATTTAGCTGAATGTTCAAATCTGTAATATTCAAATTTAGGTAAAATGTGATCAGATGATATAATTAATCTCTTTTGCTCATTCTCTTCCAATGCAGTATCGTGACTACCCTTAGCCTCAAAGAGAGCGTCACTTCTAGTCCTGCCACATAAAGCAGAACAATGAGGGACTATACACATCCATTTCCCAGCTGATCTGTTGAATGTTTAAACTAATTATTAGCAAACTTAAGAGAGAGAAAAAAAACATGATTCCTCTTGTCTTTACAGGAATGAATTGGAGCAGACAGATTGAATCTACTGCCAAGGTTAAACCCTTTATTTTCAATGACACCAATTATTTTGAGCACAAATGCTTTAATTATCTCAAGCAGGCAATTAATAAGTTGAATTCAAAAAATCAGGCACTACTATGAAACTGTCCAGCATTCAAATTCTTTTCTCCTTAAAGATATAAACCATTAAACTTTTTAAAAAGTTTTTTCAGCTTCCATTTTCACAGCCAAAGAGTTTGAGGATTTTCTGACTCTCTCTTTAACCATCATTCAACTGATTGCCAAAATAAATATGTTGACAAGTGTAAAAGCTGAGCTCCCTGGTTCATAACAAAACATTGGCATAAAGGTAAACTATCATGTTTGGCAGATCCTCGGATCTATATTGTGTAAGAGCTACTTCAATAATGCGTTCCCTGCACTTTACATAGACATGTTCAATGATTTCCCCCAGAAGAGCAGCTATTCTGTGCATAACACCTCTTATGTTCTAGGTATGATACTTCTACAATACTTACTAAAGAATTTATGTAATAAGCAGTTAAAAAAAAAATAAAGTAAAAGACCAAAGTTGTCTAAATGATGGTTCCTTGTGAATGAAACTTGCTTGTTATTTTTTACTGAACTGTCTGTAGTAAATGTTTGTGTTGATGATTGGGACACAAAAAAACTTGATTTCAAATAGCAGAACAGTAAATTGGGGAAAAGTGAGTCTCCAGCTATGAAGAAGTTTTTATGTATCAGCATAAGCTGGAAATAGTGAAAATGTCCTGTGATATATCTAGTCAATTAAGTAAAGTAGGACATGCAAATAGAAAATCCTTGCCGACGCATCTGTTGATGTCCCATGATAGGAAAGGAGGTTGCTTCTATATATTAACTTGTGTAACTACAAAGGTTTCAGATGCCATAAAACTATACAGGCTTTTAAAGTTCAGCCTGTATAACTACCTTGATAGCCTGAGGTAGAGGATTCCACGGGTTCACTTTGCCTGAGTAAAGACTAAATTCTCCTTAGCTCTAATTTACTGGTATTAAGAAGCAACATCCAAAATAGTTTCAATCAGGGTTAAACTGGAATTTAAAACTTACTGCAAAGCCCGAAGGCAGTAAGAGTACCTTATTGCTATATAGGGATCAGAGATTATATCAACACCTCAGAATGAGTACATCTGTACCTCTGAAGTCATCTGTTAATGCAAGGGGGAGAATAAGAAGCAGGGATTTGCTGGGATTTACTGGTTTCTGCTGGGAATAATAAGTGCTTTTGACTACATTCTCAGCTCTGTCGATAACCTGCTAATCTTTGATAAATCAATTCAAACTCTCTGTACCTGTTACTCCTCAGCCAACTCATTGGTTTGTGTTTTTTGTTGTTGGTGGTTTTCCAGACAGCAAAATTTATAGTCAGTTTGAAACCAATATCTACCTACTGGTGCACTGACAAGAGTGCAGTCAGGAACGTACAGTACTTGCAACCTTACAAAGTCAGAGGGAAAGAGGCACATAGATGGAAAAATAATGGAATTTAACTGAGATTTAAGCATTATTCTGGATCACAATGGAGCAGAATGCGATGGTGCACCTGACAGGCGGTAATCTATCTGCATGTAGTCATACACCTGCACAGTTCTTTCCCCTGCTCTGGAAAGAAAATTCAAACATATAGCACAATTTTCTAAGAATGTTGCAGGCATATGAGCTGGTTCATAAAAAAAGGACAAAGAAAGCAATAAACAAAACAATCTGGTCTACTCTCAAATCCTACTTTCCAAAAATTGAAGAAGAATTTGTTTTACGGTATAGTTGTCTTTTTGGCTTTGTTCATTGTGAAACAAGCTGGGAAAACATAGAAGGGAACAATATCCTACAACAGGTCTGTAATCCCTGCTCAGAAGAAACAATAGGGTGGTTTTGTCATTACACCTCTTTTTCCTTTTTTTCCTTTTCCTTTTCCTCTCCCTTTCCCTTTCCCTTTTCCTTTCCCTTTCCCTTTCCCTTTCCCTTTCCCTTTCCCTTTCCCTTTCCCTTTCCCTTTCCCTTTCCCTTTCCCTTTCCCTTTCCCTGTCTCCTTTCATTTTTAATTTCTCCTTCTCCTTTGCCTTTGCCTTTACCTTCTTTTTGTTTTGCCCTTTTCCCTTTTTCCCTTTCCCTTTTTCCTTGTTCCCTTTTTCTTTTTCCTTTTTTTTTTCCTATGCTAACATGACAGGGACATTTTTTTTGAAACTCAGAGGCTGATGGTAATATATATGGTTTACAATTGTATGAAGTAACCAATTGCAAACCCAGATGCAGGCACAATCTCTAAATTATTTTTGGTCTATTTTTTTCTTGTACCAGCTGTTATAAACTACTGCCAGAAAAACAACGTGTTTCTCACTTGGCTGCAGACTTTTAACAATCAGTAAAGCTAGAGGGCACGGCCTAAAGTCAGTCATTCAATATGGTCAGGTTATAAAGAAACAAAAAACAAGGAATCCTGAAGTACTGAGAGATATGAGAACGGTCAAAGGAGAACTGATCTGAATGGCAGCCCTATGCTGGAACCTTCATTTCTAAGGGCATGTAGCAAAGCTCCTGTTGTGATAAAAGGGATAGAAGATTGGGATTTTGTTAGGTCTTAAAATGACACAGAAAAATCAGCTGGAAACAACAACATGCAGTTTAAGAAACCCTTTACTTACAGTATCACATTGGTATTGTATTTTGACCTTTGGCAGGACGCTGTGACTTGGTTTTGATGACGAAAGAAGAGAATTGCTTATTTTGAAAGATTTCACTTTATACAGTTCACATTCAGGATAAAAAAAATATGGAAATGAAAAAAAAAATAAACCCCTTGAAATAAAAAGGATCATATAATCTATCTATCTTTTATTCAAACATGGAGGAAAAAGTAGGAAGGAGCACATTTGGATCTTTCTGATTTATTCACAGTGCATGAACCATTATCTGTGTCTCTGTGCAGTCCAACAGCACCTCCCGTGCCAGGGTCACGTCAGGAGAATGGCAGCAGGTTCCACAAGAACTAAGGATGCAGTGAAACACAGGTCTTGGCTGTGGAATACTGTGAGACAACAGGGACAGGTGAGACTTCCTCCACTAGGAAACACCTTGTGCCCAGTCTGGCTCCTTCCTTCAGAGGAACTGCCACAAACTTGACCTCGGGTCCTACTTATTTCTGTCTCCTATATATGCTGAAAACCATGCATTGTGTCTCTGTGCTATCATATATCCTATATTCTCTGCCCCTAGTATATTTGTACATAATTGGTTCAAAGAACTTAGGACACTGATAATTCAAAGGAAATAGTCCCAAAACATACTAAAATAGGGAATGGTGGTGCTGTATTAATTACATACAGAAGTATTTTAAATTCACAATGGCACTGTATTTCTGTGCTGTATCTTCTCAGCTGTACAGAACACTCTGCTTTATAGCAGCATGTGGGGCAAAAAATGTAATCCTTTAAAAGACCCATCCCTATAAATGCTTCGGAAGAACGATTTATAAAAATCACGGAAGGCTGTGCATGAACAAATCCCATTTGTAGCAATCAGCCTCAAGAACTGGGAACTTGCTTTACACTACTGTGCGCTTCAAAGGCAACAGCAATATAAACAAAATGTTTACCTGTCTTTCAAATTATGACCTTTTCAGTGAAACCAAACAGCTTCTACAGAAGATAATTCATATTCTAACACAGTGTATCTATGTCTCTCATTCATGATCATTTCTTATAAACCCAATTGTATTTATCCAAGTTTGTTTTCTTGTAAGCAAAGCTAAAGCTCAGAAGCATGATTCATCAGACAGACCAAGTCCAGCACTAGATTATGGCTGTTTTACCTTGTAGAGCTAACACTTTTGAATCACAAAGGTCCTCTAGCTGGTAGATGGCTCTAAGGTACAGGATCAAACATCATGGGCATGGTCCAAGGCAAAGAGCTTTTGTCCTTGCCTTTTACCTGCAGATGGGATGATTTTCATCAGTTGACTAATTTGAATTCCCACTTGTTGGCCTCAACCACCTTTGCTATCCTAAAGTCTGTATACTTGCTTTAGAATGGAGAAGCTGGCACAGTAAGTAAGGCATTACAGAATCCCAGAATATTTGGCTGTAATGGATCTTGAAAATTCACCAAATCTATGCATCTGTTCCAATGTAGGGTCCATTATAGCTGAATCGTTCTTCACAGATTTGTAACCTGGTCCTTAACTCTTCTGACAAAGACCTTCCTGGGCAACATGCTACTAATTCTGTACCATCATCATTAGAGTGCTCTTCCTAACACATCACATTTGTCCCAAATCCCCTTTGAAATGTAAGATGATTACTTCTTGTATTGCTCATAGGCTTGTATTACTCCTTTGAACAACACTCAGAACTGTTGCTTTATGTCTTTCTATTCTGCAGAAGCCTATTACAGAATTGAGCATTATCATCATGGACCCTCTGGGTCTGATCTTTTTGGAACTAAGCTATTAATGGACCTGGCATAAAGCCCTGCAGAGCCTAGCAGAAATGTTTCGGTTCACTACTGAACACTGGACAGCAACGACATCTCATTGAATGTGATTTTCTAGCCATTTTACAGTCACGTGACAGAAGTTTCATTCAGACTATATTCCTTACATTGCCTATGGGAATATTACAAGAGACAGCAAGCCCCAGGTAATAAAGAAGTATAAAGAGTTAAAAACACTTGACCTACCCATTCCTCACCAGGAATACTGGTAAGTTCATAGTGAATCTTATTTCAATTATTAATCTGCTAAAGCTCTTCTTGAAGGCAAGGAGAGTTTGTTTCACTTGGAAAAAAATAGCAATATCATAGGATCACAAAATCATAGAATTGTTAGGGGCGGAATGAACCTTAAAGATCATCTAGTTCCAACCCCCCTGCCATGGGCAGGGACATCTCCCACTAGATCAGGTTGCTCAGAGCCCCATCCAGCCTGGCCTTAAAAACTTCCAGGGATGGGGCTTCCACCACCCCTCTGGGCAACCTGTTCCAGTGTCTCACCACCCTCATGGTGAAGAACTTCTTCCTAACGTCCAGTCTGAATCGTCCCATCTCTAGTTTTAATCCAGTCCCTCTAGTCCTACCATTACCCGACATCCTAAAAAGTCCCTCACCAGCTTTCTTCTGGGCCCCCTTAAGATACTGGTAGGCCACAATAAGGTCTCCTCGGAGCCTTCTTTTCTCCAGACTGAACAACCCCAACCCTCTCAGTCTGTCCTCATAGGAGAGGTGCTCCAGCCCTCTGATCATCCTCGTGGCCCTTCTCTGGACATGTTCCAGCATGTCCATATCTTTCTTGTAGTAGGGGCTCCAGAATTGGACGCAGTACTCCAGGTGGGGTCTCATGAGAGTGGAGCAGAGGGGGAGAATCACCTCCCTCGACCTGCTGGCCATCCTTGTCCAATTGGCCACGCATATCCAATCAGGATACGACTAGCTTTCTGGGCTGCTAGGACACACTGACGACTCATGTTGAGCCTCTCATCTACCAGCACCCCCAAGTCCTTTTCTTCAGGGCTGCTCTCAAGCCAGTCACTGCCCAGCCTATATCGGTGCTTGGGATTGCCCCGACCCAGATGGAGAACTCTGCACTTGGTCTTGTTGAACTTCATGAGGTTGGCATGGGCCCACTTCTCCAGCCTGTCAAGGTTCCTCTGGATGGCATCCCTTCCCTCCAGTGTGTCAGCCGCCCCACACAGCATGGTGTCGTTGGCAAACTTGCTGAGGGTGCACTCTATGCCACTGTCCATGTCGCTGACGAAGATGTTAAGCAAGATGGGTCCCAGTACTGATCCTTGAGGGACTCCACTTGTCACTGGCCTCCACTTGGACATGGACTCATTGACAGCCACTCTTTGGGTGCGGCCGTCAAGACAGTTCTTTATCCACTGAATTGTCAGTCCATCAAAGCCATATTTTATCAGCTTGGAGACCAGGATGTCATGTGGGACAGCGTC